>NC_056739.1:1138865546-1139525546 GCF_019279795.1 Protopterus annectens
ATGAAGGAACGCCCATTCATGCATGTCCCCACGCAGAAGACGCTCTAGCTGAGAGTCGAACCGGACAGCATCTTACTGTGAGGCGACAACGCTACTGCAGCACCTTAATTTGCTGTAACTAATAAACATATATTCATGCCCTGTGGATATATATATATATATATATATATATATATATATATATATATATATATATATATATATATATACTGAATAACCAACCTTTTAAGTAGTGTTTTTATATACAGTTTTTAATAGAAATTAGTGCAGTTTATATATATTTGCAGTCAGAGAGTTTGGTTGTATTATACTGATATTAATAACTAAAAGTTGTTGACTATCATTTCATTTAATGAGATTATTGTAAATGTATTAAACTTACCCAGTTGTAAATGTAACATTTCCATTTAGTCTTGTATTTAATTTCAGCCAGTATGTAACAGTTTTAAAACTTGAAACTACAACATAACATCCTATATCTGGAATATCTGGAAATCATTACCCTCTATTATTCCATGTTTTAATATGTTTATATGCTATGATTGGCTGATAAGAATACCACAAGGAGGTTATTAATAATTGATTTTCTTAAACTGAGCATTAGGGGGTATTAAAGCTGTTGTTTGACTAAAATATAAGATTTTTGTAATATTTTAATCAATAATAATCAAATTAAAAAAATAATTGCCCCATCTCTCTGTAGTTTGATCTTAGTTCCTGTATTATTTTATTTATGTTTATGCCAATTATTTTTCCACAGATGATGTTAGGGTTATTCCTAAGTAATTTATGTTATCATCAAATAGCTATAATATATTTTAAATGATTGTGTAGTTTACTTTCAGTTTCTTAATTGTACATTTTGTTTTATTATTATATTTCACTCCAGGAATGTCACTATATCTTTCAATTTGATTCTGTTTCTTTAAAGGTAGATTCTATATCAGTGAGTGTTAATAAGATATCATTAAAGAACAGTATCTTTAATGTGTATTGATTACCTTAAACCCAGATATCTGTATTATGTTTTATAATATTAGCCAATGATTCCATAAATAGGGCCAAAAATATAGGCAACAGTAGTCATCCTTTCTTTAGTGTCAGATTTCGTTTTAACAGCTTCTGAGAGACAAGGGCCTAATTTAACATAAATTTTATTGTCATTATAGAGAGTCTGCAATAGTTTTCTGAATGTCTAGAGAAAGCTAAACTTTTGCAATAGTAAATACTACTACATTATGATATGAAAGCTTTTTCCTGTGTCTGAACTACAATTGTCATTTCTTTATTCTTGTTTCTTGCACAGTCTATTACATTACTCTTTTTACATTGCCTTTGGTTTGTCTGTTAAGAAAGAATCCTACCTGACCTTCATGTATCAAGTGAGAAATTTTATTTCCTATCATTTCAACCTATATGAAGATGAACATATAGACTACATTTAACAATGTGAATGGATAAGAGGAAATGACTAGGATCTTCATCTGATTTTACAGTCAGTGTTATAGAAACAGTCTAAGGTCCCAGAATATAATTTTTATCTTGGACATTAATGTATATATTTATTAACTGTACAATTTTAGATGGAAATAATTTATACTCTTCTGGAATTAATCCAAAAACTTACAGAGTCTTACTGTGAGGAGACAACGCTACCGCAACACCTTAATTTGCTGTAACTAATAAACATATATTCATGCCCTGTGGATATATATATATATATATATATATATATATATATATATATATATATATATATATATACTGAATAACCAACCTTTTAAGTAGTGTTTTTATATACAGTTTTTAATAGTAATTAGTGCAGTTTATATATATATATTTCTTTATTTGTAGCATAACTTCTGTGTAACTAATATACTTTCTAATAGGTCTTTAGTATCCTCAGGTAAACTATTCGATATATTAGTGTCCAAAAAAGATTGTATTTGTTTATTTTCTGGCTGTGCTCTATTTACTTCATTTATTTTTGTCAACATTTTCTAATCTCCTTAAAAATAAATCAGACACAGAATATTTACCTATTACTCTCTAATAAACACTTAATACTACTCTGGTTATATTTCATAATTTTACCTATTTCCCACGTTATTTGATCATCTGGGATTAAAATTATATGGTGTATATTTCCATTTCTCTGTTCCTTTTTTGTAATCAAGCATCTGTTGATGTGTTATTTAGGGTCTCCACTAGAAAATATTTTTCTCCTTTTTGCATTTGAGTTTAGCTACACACACACACACACACACACACACACACACACACACACACACACACGCACACACGCCTAACAATTCATTGTCCCATTCTTTGTATATGTTTTATACAATGTACAATTTCCCCATACATATAAGATTTTAGAGGATCTCAAAATGTGTTTATACTAATTTCTTCTTTGTCATTTGTATTTCTTCAGGGAAACATTGTTTAATATTCTCCCATTTTTAGTAGTATATGCTGGTATTCTGTACCACACTGGCAGATTATTAATATTTACTGTAAACATTAAAGAACTACGATATGACATGAGACATATTATTCTAAAGTAACTAAATGTCACATTTAAGTCCACAGATATAAAAATTCTACTTATTGTAGTCAAAGTACAAGAGAGGTATGTAAATTTTATAAAGTTTTCTTGTTTTCTTCCACTCGTATCTATTCATTAAACTGATTCAATCTAATGTCTTAAAACTTCAGCTACAGAACAGTTTCTGGTTTCATCCTTATTTAGTGCGCAATTAAAATCTTCACTTAAAATTACACTTCCTTTCATATGATACAGAAACATTTCAAGATGTTTTCTTCTGTATTTAGCACTAAGACCAGCTATCCAATAAGCATTTGCCCATGTATATATTCTATTCTGGTCCTGAAGAACTATCAAGGAAAATATTGTGATTGTATCATTGCAAGTACATTTGACTCAATTGTTTTTACAGTATTAATGATTTCATCATTTTAATTTATAATAGGATCCAGTTAATGTTCTATATTGGCCTATACTGAATCTCAGAAAATTCAAAGGGATTTTAATGTCTATAAAATAGTTCTTTGTGCAAAGCCCCAATTTAGTTAACGTGAATGAGATTTTCACTGATCCTGAATGAGAACAACTTCCATGGACCAGCCCACAATCATCAAAAGGCAAGAACACTTTCCCAGTAGATAACCTTAGCTAATATAGCAACAAAACTGTACTCAATTAGGTGTACACTATACCACTGCTGCCAAACAGGAAGATAAGATCAGAGGTACTATCAGCAAAAGGCAATGGCACATCAGAGAACAAATCTGGTGAGTTCAAAGAGGTCCAAATTACAGTAACTGCCACAGAGACAGAGGAGACATCAAAAGAGGAATCAAGTGACATATTGCAGTATCCAAAGGAGATGATTTCTAAACCAAATAAATCCAATCTGCTTATGTTTTTTTTTAATTGTCAATGTACATTACAGACATCTGACAAATTATGACATTGATTTATTACAAAAAAGGATGACTTTTGTGCCATCCAAACATATGACAGCTGTAGATGCTGCTGCTTCAGTAAAAGTCTTTACTTATAAGTTAAATATTGTTTTCTGATGCAACAAAAATGGCAATGTTAGCAAAACATTTTATGTGTTGGGAAACCAAATATGTCTGATCCACTTTTACACCCCCTTGCTGCTTTTGAAAAAAATTATGAGTTTGAAATTAGAGAAGTTTTAAGGAAACCACTAATAATTTATTTTTTCTGATTCAATGAGTCATCATAGGTAAGCTCTGTGTGCTTTATATAATGATTTTAATATCTGAATTATGAAAGCTGGCAAGGTGGAGGCATGGTAATTATGGATACAAGTGACATTTCCACTACAATTAAAACTTTATCTGTTAAACCTGAGCTATAAACTAAGCAGCAGGCTTATTTGTGAGACACTCATGACCAATATTTTTCTTTTCCATCACTAGTGTGTAACTACAGGGCTTTGTCTTAAAACACTGAGGTTGTGGTATCCTAGGCACTTCCTTTCTAGACATGCAGCAACCAGAAAGTTGTTGTAAACAAGTCACTGGTATGTTGAGGTGCAACTGGACTTACATCCTGTAAGTTAATCTCAATTTACAAATGCTGTTCACATTCAAGAGTTGCTGCTCTTTTTCATCACAATTATGTGTGGCAATTACAAAAGACCTGACAGCTCATCATGGAGCTGATAATTAACTTAGAGTTATGTTAGCTGCTGGTTTCATTCATGAACACCTTTCTGATTATTTTAGAGGTCAATTGCCTAAGACAGATAGCATGCTTGGATAACTTAAGGTTCATAAAATATTAATAAGTCACGCCTGATGCTGACTGCAGTGGCCTCAGGACTGAAAACAGAACCAATGGCAATTTGTATTGAAACCATGTTAAAAGAAGATGCTTATTATCATATATTACAGACTTTATGTATTGTACTGCCCAGGTCAAAGATGCAAACATAGATAAAGATTGCATTTTGTTACAATGAATGCTGGGTCCTTATACTCATTTATTCTGTATTAATTAAGATTTAAATAGTTTGCAAGCATGGTTTTAAAATATGGAAACATTTCTCAAGCTTTGTAATTGTTTAGTTATTTTGCTAGCCAACAATTTTTTGTTTTTATAAAACTAACTACAGTCAAAAAGAATAGCAATTAGTATTGCTAATAACACCTAGTTTTGCTAACTGGGTTATGGATTTTTGGGAAGACCAAGTAGTCTATAATGGTCCGTTTTATTATGCTGTACAATGGGGGCACTTTCTACACAATATTCTCATATGAGGAAAAATTATCTGAAAAGTTGATTACATTTTGTACATGAATGAGACAAAAATGTACCCCTTTTTTAAGTTTATTTTGTAATATGATTAGACCTGTGAATTTTTAAGGATTTGAATTCTAACTGGCTTTAAACAAAGATCCAAAGAAAGATGTCAGGATAATTTGTTCCACTATAGTAGCACATACCCCTTATTTGAAAGCCAATATTGCAAGAGGACAGGCAGTTAGTTTTAATAAGCCTACCTCTGATAGCGCAGAATTTGCAGAGAAAAAAAAAGTAAGTTACACAGTGCAGATTGCTGAAGAGATCATTACTATAGTAGCTAAAAAAAGAAATAATTTTGCAGTTGCATCAGCAGATGGTAATATTGCTTTAGTAAATAAACCACATTTTGAAATTACAGCTGATAGAATACATAGAGCAATGCTGATGTATACTGCAGACTATAGCTCTGTTAACAATTGTATTTATAACAAACACATTTTACAGTGCATCCTAAGGCTCTCAAAGTTATATTTATCGATATCAGAGTAAAGAATTGAAAAGAAAGTTCTGAAATTAATGAGAATGTAATCAAAGTGGGGTGGGCAGGTATATGACACAATATACTACAATTGTTAACTGATACAGATATATAATGGAAGGTCTTTTTCAGTACCTACAAGTCAGGTAAAAAGAAGTTATGTCTTACCATAACGTTCCATCTGTGTTGTTCATCTTCTTTCATTCATCACTGATGGGTTCGGTTCCGAGCCCTTGGAACCGAGTCGGCCTTTTTACCAAGCTCATGCCAGCCAAAAAACTCTTGAGCTAAGTCTCTACCCAGAATGCCCTTCTCCTTGCTAGAGGAAAGGAAGTAAAGCTGAGGCCACTTCTGGGCAAATACCCTAAGGCACCACTTAGACTCAAAGCATCCCCCAGGAGCCTTTGGAGGGGGGAGGGGGGTGAAAGTGATGAATGAAAGAAGATGAACAACACAGATGGAACATTATGGTAAGACATAACTTCTTTATCTGATGTTGTTAATCTTTTTTACATTCATCACTGATGGGACAGAATCCCAAGTTACCTTGAGGTCCATGGGTGGCCCTTATGGAAGAACATTCCTGAGTACCATCGAGCTAAAGGCAGCTTTCCCTCTGGAGACCAGGTCCAATTTGTAATGATTGATAAAGGTATGAGGCGTAGCCCAAGTAGCTGCTGCGCAAATGTCATCTATGGAAGCCCTGGAATTGAAAGCTACAGATATTGCCATAGATCTAGTGGAGTGAGCTTTAACTTTTGGCATAGGTTCGTTATTTTGGGAATAGATGAAATGCATGCAGTCCCTTAGCCATTTTGATAATGTAACTTAAACAGTATCTCCAGTTCTGGGCCCAGAAAAAAAGATGAAAAGTTGTTCAGATTTACGGTTAGGTTTGGTCCTGTCTAGGTAGAATTTCAGTTGCTTATGTACATCCAAGGAGTGAAGGCAGTACTCTCATCTACTGATAAAATTTGGGAAGAACACAGGTAGGTCAATGGTCTGGTTTATGGAGAATTCAGAAACAACTTTGGGAAGGAAGGACGGGTTCGTCCGAAGTAATACTCTGTCTTTATGTAAGACCAGATAGGGCCTCTTGATACACAACGTCTGCAGCTCCGAGACTTTTCTGGCAGACGTGATGTTCACCAAGAACAAAGATTTCCAAGACAAAAACTTTAGGTCAGACTTTGCAGCAGGTTCAAAAGGTTTTTGAGTCAAAGACTGGAGGACTAAAGTGAGGTTCCATGGTTTCACAGGTTGTCTGACAGGAGGCCTGATATGAGATGTCACCTTAAGAAAGGCTTTGCATAGACGTAATGAAATAAGGGGAATGCCATCTATATCATTGTAGAAATTAGAAATTGCCACCAGGTATACCCGTACAGTAGAGGCAGAGGCCCCCTTATCAAAAAACTTAGCCAAGTATTGAAGTACCGCAGTTACTGGAGCCGAATACAGGTCTAGCATGTTATCCTTGGACCAGATGGAGAACCTTTTCCATTTATCTTGATATAGTCTCCTAGTGGATGGTTTATGAGAGGCCAGACTAATGTCTCGAACAGGCGAGGGGAGATCAGCTTGCGTGGCAATTAATGGAAGTGGAGAAACCAAGCTGTCAGCTTGAGACTGGACAGATTTGAGTGTCTCAAACCTTGAGGGTAAGTAATCAGATCTGGAAGAGGGTCCAAAATCCATGGCAGGTATACCAGGTGAGGCCGTAGGAAGGGGAACCAAACTTGCCGAGGCCAGAATGGAGCTATGAGGATCACCTTGCATCTCAACCAAAGAGCTTTTTTTAGGAATTGTGGAATCAGGGGAATGGGAGGAGAAGTGTAAAGAAATCTCATGGACCAATCATGGATTACAGCACCCCTCGGGGACTCCTCTGGGGGAAGTAGGGCAAAATAGGTACTGCACTTATTCGATGGGGAGGTGAAAAGATCGCAGCAAAGTTGGCCCTAATGGCTGATAGTTTATATTGCCACCTCAGGATTGAGGGACCACTCAAGAGGCAGAAGGATGCATCTGCTCACTTTGTCTGCAATAACGTTGGAGCTCCTCGGGATATGCATTGCTATCAGAAAGCAGTTGGAAGCTATCGCCCATTGCCAAATTCTCATGGCTTCTCAACACACAGGATAGGACTTGGTTCCTCCTTGCTTGTTGATATACCACACCACTGACATATTGTCTGACTGAATTGCAGTTGTCCTGGAAGGGAGAGCTGTATGAAAGGCCTGCAATGCTAACAGCACAGCTCTCAATTCCAGAACATTGATGGGCAGGTGGGCCTCTGAAGTGGACCATGTGCCTTGGACAGTCTTTCCCTGGAAATGCCCCCACCCCCACCCCCACCCGATCAGGGAAGCATCCATAGTCACAATGGCTCTGGGCTGACAGGATTGAAATGGGCGACTCCAAAGGTATATGTCTCGCCTCATCCACCAAAGAAGGTCCTGTTTGCAAGAGTTGGTTATCTGAATCTGATAACAGAGGGGATGATAGTTTGGGAACCATTGACAAAGAAGGAACCATTGCAGGATCCACATATGCAGCTTTGCTAGAAGCACTACTGGAATTGGAGCTGCCATAGAGCCTAGGGCTTGAAGGAATTCTCTTGCTGAAATTTTTGTTTGACAGAGTATCACTCAGAGTTGGAGCCTCAGTCGGTGGAGTCTGTGATTTGGGAGTGATACTAGACAGGACTGGGTGTTGAACACTGCTCCAATGAATTTTATTTGTTGCATAGGAGTGAGGTTTGACTTCTCCCAATGTATTGTTATTCCCAACAATTTTGCCTGAGAGAAAGTATAATGCAGGGCTGTTACCAGAAGATGCTTGGTGGGGGCGGTTGTTGAGCCAGTCATCCAAATATGAAAACACCCGGAATCCTTGTAGTCTCAAGTGAGCTGTGACCACTGGCATGCATTTTGTGAACACTCTGGGGACTGGAGAGAGACCGAATGGCAGGGCTCGAAATTGATAATGACTGGCCCCTAGCTGCAAGTGAAGCAGACTCCTGGAGCATTTGTCCATCTTGATGTGGTAATACGCATCCCAGAGATCTGTTGAGCACATCCAATCACTTTCTCTTAAAAAGAGGAGAATGGACTGAACCATGACCATCTGGAATTTGGTTTGGGTGACAGACTTGTTTAAGCCACTGAGATCTAAAATGGATCTCCAGTCCCCTGTCTTTTTTGGCACCAAAAAGAATCTCGAGTAAAATCCGGATCCATGCTCTTCTGGTGGGACTGGTTGGATGATTCTTTTTTGAGACAGCTTCATAATCTCTGAAGCTGCTGCTTCCCTTTGACTGGGTGGAATGCCAGGAAGTTTTCTTGGAAAATTTGGCTGACAAGAAAGGGGGAATGGTGTAACCCCTGGTGATGATACTTGGCACCCAATGATTGGTGGTGATAGATTGCCAGGCAGCTTGCTGGAAAGAGAAATGACCCCCGACTGCTTCCACAGGTAAGCAATCAGGCTGCTCCTCAGAAGCGCTGATAAGGCTGTCCAGAGAAGGAGTCCCTGGAGCCTTTGGTTACAAGGACTCCCTCTGCCTCTATAAGGGTGTCTTCTGGAATTATCCCCTCTGCCTCTGGGGGTGTCATCAGCATGTGCGGCATGGAAAGGACCCTGAGATTTCTTATGCCATATTTTTCCACTCCTTTGATTCCTGGAGAAGGTACGCTGAGGGTTGGAAAACCATAGGCCTACGGCAGACAGGGTCTTTCTGTCTTGCTCGCACCTGGCTAGCATGTCCTTCACTTTGGAGCCAAAAAGGGACAAAGCTTCAATGGGAGCATTCAGAAAGGAAGACTTAAAGGGATCCATGAGGTCACAAATGCACATCCAGGCATGACACCTCATAAGAGTGCCCGAACCCGCTACTCTAGCCACCACTTCGGTCCATGTGACAGCAACCTCATGGACAAGTTGGATACTGATTCCAGGGTTGCAAGCTACAAAGTCACTTTGTCCCTGACCTCGTCAAACAACTGTCCTGTGAGCGTCCCAGAGAGTTTGGAGATTAAGTCCATCTGGAGCCTTGTAAAATGTTCCAAATAATTCAGGGACCATATAACAAAGGTCCCTGATGCAAAAACACGCTTCCCTAGTCTATCCACTGCCCAGGAATCCCTGTTGGGTGGGTGGACAGCAGAACTTTCCTTAGCCAAGTCCTTTTTTGTGGCTGCCGCCACCACCATAGCATTAATTGGTAACCCTTTGGACCAATGTCAGCTCTCCTCGAGAGGGAAAAGAATTTTGTTCAGTCTCCAAGGGATCGTATCAATGGAATCAGGGTTCTTCTAAGCATGCTTCTTGATGAGCTGGATGAGCTCGTCTGCAGGCGGCGTCACCCAAGAGGTAGAAGGCCGGGCGTGAAAAGCCTGCAGGAACATGGACTCCTCAGACGAAGGGTTGATGGGCTTCCAGTCACGTCTCTGCTTCGGCATTTCCAGGATGTCTCTGAAGCAGACATCATCAGGAGGTGACCGTGGGGACTCTTCACCATCATCGTAATCCGTGTCTTCCATTAAGAACTCCGTGCGAGTCAGTGTGCTTCCTCTTGCATGTCTTCTTCCGAGGGGGCTCCTCAGTGGGGGATCTCTGAGGAGGACTCAGAAGAGCAGGGACCCTGAACAGGGGTGCCCTGTGGCTTCTCTGCCCGGTGTCGTGGGGGGTGGTCTGTGACAGCTGTAGCTCAGAGGGTGAAAACTGAGGTCCCGACATCAAAGGAGTGTCAGAAGCAAGAGCCCTCTCCATCATGCAGAATTCAGACCCGCCCAAAGAGAGATGGAAGCCTGGAACCGAGAAAGACAACCTTGGGAACAGGGGACACATCCCACATCGACGAATCCACCCGCACAAATTGAGCCTCAAGCAGAATCAGCATGGACGTGACTATTGGCGCTGAAGATGGAAACAAGGAGAAAGGCGGCTCCATACCCTGGGCCGACATGCCCATCCCCCATTCCCCAGATTGAAGAAGGACTGGTTCAGTGGGAACCGAAGACCAAAGGGACAAACCTGGAGCCAGAGTGAGATGCACGTAGGCGCTAAGGTGATGGGTTCCAAAAAGGATGTCGGAGCAGAAGGCTTCAGAACTGAGATGGTCGAAGGAGGAGTGTAAGATGGAGTCTGTGAATAAGACAACCCAAGTCCTGCAGGTGGATGGGTCTTAGAAAGAGAGGGAATCCCCCTGGCTAACAACAGCTGGTCTACAAGACGCACCACTTCGTGTTCCGACAGGCTCCTGGTGAATCTAGTGGATGCTCCAGATAGGGAGTCAGGACATTCGATGAAGGGGGCTATACATTTGGCCCAGAAATGGATCTACGGAAAGGGAGTATTGGGTCCATGATATAAGATCTGCCAGCACCGAAGTCTCTAGTTTTGGGATTGGAAGTAAAGGGGTCAAATCCAGTGAGGTCAGTACAAGGCTCAGTGCCAAAGTGGAACTTGGAGCTGAAAAGGTACATTCCAAAATGGAAGCTAATGGTGTAGTCGAAGGTATACCGTGAGCCAAAGTGGCCACATGTGCTGAAGTTGAAATAGCGAAGTAAGGTCTATGATCAGTGCCAGAGGCAGGAACGATGCCGAAACAGGTGCCGGTATCGAAGGGGTCGAGATGGTCAGAGCCGAGGAAGATGGAGTTATAGACGCAGATTTATGCTCTGAAGATAACTGTGGGAGCTTTGATTTCCCATGCTTGCTCTGATCACCTGATGGTGAAGAAGGAATAGAGTGGAATCTCTTTTTGACCTTAGTAGGAGGGGCTGAGACCTCCATCGCAGAAATGGCCTCTGAGAAGGGAGACATGAGTAACCCTTTCAGAATGAGTTTATTTTTGTGCTCATTAAGAGTGCGTTGACTGAAACCCTAACAAATGTCATACAGAGGCTGCACCGAAAGGTGGGACACTCCCAAACAGTATACACAGTCATCATGAGAATCACTATGAGGTAACTTGCCTTTACATGAAGTACAATGCTTAAAACATGAAGCACCCTTCTTATCTGACATCTTGATAGAAAAAAACACCACAGGCCAACTGTATAATCTAACTAGAATAAAGTCAACTCCTTTCAAAAAAGTCAAAACAATAACAATACACTGGCATGTAGAGAAAAGAAGGGAAACACCTGAATAAAAGTCAAAGCTAATGGTTTAAACAGGAGAGACAACAACTACGGTATTAAGAAATACCACAAGGGTAAGGGAGGAAAGGCTGTACCAACAATGGTACTTGAAAGTTTATCAACGATAACAATATGTAGAGAGGAAAAACAAGGTTAAACAGAAGAAAAGACACTGGAAATACTAATCACTTAATAAAATTTGAAGATATCCAAAAAGTTTTCACACAAATATCAAAAAAGTTCCACTTAGCTGAGAGCTCGGCTGAAACACGGCTTTACGGCTACGTGGCAAATGAGATCTGAGGTAACAGGGAGAAGGGCATTCTGGGTAGAGACTTAGCTCGAGAGTTTTTTGGCTGGTGCAAGCTTGGTAAAAAGGCCGACTCACTTCCAAGGGGTCGGAACCGAACCCATCAGTGATGAATTGAAAGAAGATTAACAACATCAGATTGTTGAGTGACACCTCCAGGTGCATCTGCAGTTACCCCCTACTGCTCCTCTAGGCGTCAAATATTGCTTGTTCATATTTGCATTAATAATTCCAAACCCATGCCCTGTACAAGGTATCAAAATATTTTATCTTGAAGCATACATGATGGCAAACACAATTGTATTGATATTTGACCTATGTCAATGAGTATTTGTTATAATTGTAAGGTGATAACTTTATTTTTTAAAGGCTCAAGCCACGCCCACTAGGAGTTAAAGGTGCACAATCAAAAGAGCTGTACTGGAGGGAATGAGTTATGCAGCATAGTTGGGCTGTGAGGCATTTTATACCGAACAAATATCAAAGGTTTTAAAAACTCAAATAAGAATAATGCTTTGTATAATCATTTCAAAGTGAAGAATAAATACAAGTTTTTTTTTTTTTATGTTTCATCATGCTGATATTGAAAATTGGTTAAGACTAAAGAATTTAAGTGGCAGGTGTTATTAGATACCTAATGACCTCTGTAAATAAATGACATTTTAAACTCAAAAATGTTCAAATCTAAGCTATTATCAATATTAATTTCATGTGAAGCGGCATTTTTTAATTCTGCTAAATTACTTGTAGTTTTACTCTCTTTGGCTTTTAGCATCCAGTAACATCGGTCAGTCTTAAGTATTTTAAAATCAATGGGATGAAAGCACGTATTCAATATAAAGCAGTTTCCCTTCCATTCTGAGAGAGCTACCATTTGTGTGTGTGTGTTTATAGTTAATAGACTGAACTGGTGTTTAGATAATTAAAATACATGCTAACAACATTGCAAAGAATTACAGAATTTTGTCAGAATTTATTTTTATATGCATTCAATAATGGTCATAAAATGGGAATAGTATATGTGTACCACTTCTTATATTTAATTAGATCATTGCTAAAAAGAAAAATGCTGTACTGACTCTGTCACAAAATATACAAGCAAAGCTAGAAAATGTCATTGATGTTTATACAATGAAAAACATTCTTCTGAAAAAACTCGCTAATTAACCACATCCCCCAGATTTTAATGTGACAAACCAAATGTGTGCCATTTTTAACTTTGCAAACATTACAAAGGAAAAAATAGCATTTTTAAATGCAATCTTAGAAGTAGCTCACGTTCCTCTTTCTTTATATTTTAGAGAGTCTGGGAAAGTGTGGCAGTAGTCTTTCCCAATACCCATTTTCTTTAAGTTTATCAGATTAGTAAATCACAACTCTTTAATAAAGACAATATATACCTGCAGGTGTAAAGCCACGCATATATTAGCCACACTGTAGTTAAAACAATAGCTTCTTCTATTATATGCATCTCCACTTTGTTCCCATTTCCTGCTTAACCACAAGGCCTACTTAACCAAACTGAAGACAATCCAATTTTTTCCAAACACACTATTTATGGGGGGCTACAATTATCTCACCATCAACTGGGAAACCTACTCTAGCCCAAACTCACTAGCACAAAAGTTCCTTGACTTTGTGAATTCATAGGTTCATACTAGGCTATCTGCCCTAGGGCATTTATAAGCCTAGCCAGCATGTGTTTGGCTTTTGCAACCCATTTTAAATTAATTTTGCTATGCCCTTTTTCGAGGTTAGTATACTGTGCCTCTGTCTAACAGTGACACAGAAGTGATACCCGGGGTAAACCTACGATCTCCCATCCACTCATCAAGATTCCTCTTGAAGAGAGTCAATGAGGGACTCTGCCTAACCTGGACTGGGATTTTATTCCAGAGTGAAGGGAGCCTCTGGGTTATGAATCTGTCCCTCCAGCATGTCCTATTTATTTCAGTGCTGAGGTTCAAGTCTCTCAAGTGCATAGCTCAATGGGATTTGGATTTTCTGAGGTGCAGCATGTCCATTAATTCTGGGTTGGACATGGCTTTCTACGTCAGGCACAGATCGCCTCTGAGCAGGCGGTATGCCACTGAGTAGAGCTGGAGTTTCTTTAACCGGGCAGCATATGGCATCTGTTTGAGCCCTTTGATCCTCTTGGTGAGGTACTTTTTGGGTCTTTCCAGTTGCTGCAGGTGTCTGGTAAGGTACATCCCAAAAGGGGCATTGTACTCAATTATGGGCCTGATGAGGGATGAGTAAAGAGGCACGATGACCTCCCCTGATCTAGATGTGTATCCCTTCATGATTAGGTGGGCTATATAAAATGTTTTTCTAACCACTTTGGCCACGTGGTTTTCAAATGAGAGATTGCTATCAACTTGGGTCCCCAGGTCCCAAATTACTTCTTCCATACTTAATGGATTACCACCTATGTGGTAATTTGTGGGCACTTTGTTTTTGCCAAAGGGGATGACTATACACTTTTTGGCATTTAGCTTGAGGCCATGGCTCTGGCACCAGTTGTCTGTTTCTATGAGGCCCTTTTGTAGGATGCTTGTGTCGGCTGGAGAGTCGATTATGGTGCCTAGTTTGCAGTAATCTGCGAACTTGGTCAGCCACAGTCCTTCCATGTTGGCCTGTACCTCCGAGAAATATATACCGAACAAGAGAGGTCCCAAGACTGAGCCTTGTGGCATGCCACTTGTAACTGGTTTGGAGTCTGACATGGCTCCAGCAATTCTAACCATGTGGGTTTTGTCTTTGAGCCAGTTTGCAACCCATGTAGTGACATAGGGGTTTATATTTAAGCTGGTGAGCTTATCTATAACGCCCGAGTGGGGTATTGTATTGAAGGCTTTTGCGAGGTCCAGGTAGGTTGCGTGGACCACCTTCTCCTCGTCAATGGCCTTGGTAACTGTTTCAAAGAAATCAACCAGGTTTAAGAGGCAGGATCTGCCCTTAACGAAGCCAAACTGGATAGGATCCAGTGTATGTAGGTCCCTAATATCTTTATTTATGAAGTCCATGATGATCCTTTCCATAGCTTTGCAGACCAAGCTAGTCAGGCTTATGGGGCGATAGTTTCCAGGATCTGTTGAGGCACCACCTTTGTGGAGAAAGACCACTGTTGCTGTACGCCACTCTTTGGGTACATATCCTGTAGTAAGGCTGAGATTGAACAGTAGTTTTATGTTTGGGTTTAGCTCTTCTTGGAGTTCATGTAGGACGCAGCCCGGGAAACCGTCTGGTCCCATTGATGCTGTGTTTTTTGCTTTGGAGAGGGCGGCTCTTACCTGAGCATCTGAGATGTCAGGGGGGCAGCACTCTGCTGGGATAGATATTTGTCCTTTTGGTGTAGAGGGGGGGGAGAAGTTTGTGCTGAACCTGTCAGCTAGGATGTTGGCAATGTCTGTGGGTTCGGTGTATTTTTTGTCATTTTGGACTAATTCTGAGCATATCTGGGAATTCCCACACAGGTTCCTAACATAACTAAAGAAAGCCTTGTGATTATCCTTAGTGTCCTGTGCAATTTTTCTCTCGAAGCTGGCCTTAGACAATTTTATGAGTGCCCGTAGTTTTTTGCTAATACTGATCAGAGATGCCTTCCCTTTTTGGGATTTTGCTCTATCATGTAGTAGCGTCCTCCTTCTATTGTATAGTTTGTTTATGGCTGAGGTCCACCAGACAGGACGTCTGCCTTTGGAGGATTGGGTCTTGGTTTTATTTGGGATTGCATGATCCATGCATTCCTGAAGGTGTTCATAGAATGCATTTATAAAGGATTCTGCAGTCTGGGCCATATTTTCCACAGGCCCGGGGGCTTTGAAGGATTCCACCTCGGTTTTGAGGAGTGTGAAATTTGCTTTAGAGAAGTTTTTCACTGTGGTTTTCTGGGCAGGGTGTGGGGTCGGGATGTGAATATCCAGTGAGATTAGTTTATGGTCTGATCTTACCAGTGAGGAATACACTTCTGGTCTGGAACATAGAGCCCCCATGTTGGTGATGATCAGGTCCAGTATGTTTTCCCCTCTTGTGGGAGTGGTAACAAGTTGTTCCATAGCATTTGAGTTTATAAATTCTAGGAACCTTTGGGCTAGGGTGTTGGAGCTAGAGTAATGCTCCCAGTCTATGTTTTGGTAGTTGAAGTCGCCCAATATAATGGTGTTTGGAGAGACCTTCATATTTTCCAGTGTTCTCAGGAAGGCCGAGTGGGGTTCCTGGGTTTGGGAGGGTGGTCTGTAGCAGGCTATAAACTGGAAGGCAGTTTTACCCACTGTTAGTTGCACATGGATAGTCTCTGATGCTTCGTGATGTGCCACCAACCTGGAGGTGTGGATATCTTTGACAAATATTGATACTCCCCCTCCTTTTGTGGTTTGGTCCAAGTTTTGGGGCCGAAAAGCATGGTATGAGGTATAACCTGGTAGTGCTGGGGTGCTCTTGGGAGCCTTGAACCAGGTTTCTGTTACTTCACAGATATCGATGTTCTCCATGCTAAGGAGAGTTTCGAGTGCATGCATCTTGAGGTTTAGACTTCTGGTGTTGAGTAGCATTACTCTTAGTTTCTTATCCCTTGTGATACCTATGGAGGTGGGTTTGTCTTTTGAGCCTTGCCTAAAAAAGGCACTATGGGGGTGGCAAGAGCCTTTGCCAATATCTGAAAGCCCAGGGGTGACAGGTGCAAGCCGTCCCTGGTGAAGCATCATGGCTTGTCGAGCATGTCATCCAGGCTGACAGGCATTGGATCCCCTTTGAATGACACCAATATCTAAGCCAGTTGTTGAAATTGATCATCTTGTCTTCATATTGTGGCATCATTCTTGGTGGGGGTAAGATGCTACTCAAGGTCAGGGTCATACCGGCCTGGGCTACATGCTCAGAGAGCTCCTCTATGTCTCTTTTCATGTAGTCCAGGGAGGTACATCTCAGGTCATTCACACCAGCATGGACAATGACTGAGTCATATTTGTACTTGCCTTGGAATAACCTGAGTGCTTGTGTTATGTGGCGAATCCTAGCACCTGACAGGCAGCTCACCATGACCTTCTCCTTGTTCAGCCTGGTGAGCGGGACTTCAGTGTGCCTGACGATAGAGTCACCTATTACAAGTGTATCAGGTGTGTTGTTTAGCCTTAAGGGCTGTGACTGTTCGGCACACTGGCTTTGTGAGCTATGTGTTGCACGTGTTTTGTTTTGGGGAAGCGGTTGCTTGGGTGTCTGCTTTGGAGGTCTCTGCTGCTTAGGCAGATTTTTATTTAGAGCCTCCGAGTATGTTTTTGTGTGTTTATGTGTTTGGTTTGCTGTCGTGGTAGGTCTATGTGAGACTGGAATTGTAGTGAGTATGGTTTCCTTCTCCTCCTGACTGGTTACACCAGTACTGAGTTGAGAGAGCTTAGCCTCCAGTTTGGCTATATGGTTGCATCTCTCACATGTGTTGGAATTTGTTGGGAGGAGGAGAGGGTTGTCTGTGTACATGAGGCAGTTGTAACATTGCCTCAAGATTCCCAGATTCACCAGCTGGACCGGAAAGGAGATTGACAACTGACCTTTGGACATGCTAGAATAGTATTGGGAATTCCTTTATAATTGAAAAAAGGGCCAATGGGGAACAAGGTACTCAAGTGGAGTTTGTGAGGGTGTAGTGCTTTTAATTTTTTTAGTGCTGACTTATATAATTGCTTTAGTGAGCAAGTACCAGGTTTTAGAGTAGGAATAGGGTGTTTATTATGAGAACTAGATCAGTTCTAAGGGAAAAAGTGAAGAGCAGACTTTGTGGAGCCAAGAATGGTTTAAACCCAATTAAGCGGAGCTGCCTGATGCTGCTCTATGCGCAAAATCGCACAAAGCCGCTCCAAAGTGGGTTTTATACAGGGGGACTTGAAAAAGCTAGAAATTGGCCCAAAACAGCCAGTAGACTACCAGATTCTTGTGCTGGGAACACTCCTCCAGGGACAGATAGGCTGCTCTAAGCTCCCCACTGCCACTGGTGAACAAAGAAGCCTCTCTTTATCCAAGAAAGGTAATGGGCAACACAGGAACTTTCCAAAAGTCCAGAATACAGAAAAGCCTGTATTTGGACTACTCTAGGTCAGGAAAGATGGGAAATAAGGATAATATTTTTGTTTTTTTTCTTTTTTGCAACAAACAGCAGGAAAATGCAATAAATATGTAACACAGGCTAGCACACTTGAGTGTGTAGCCTCAACAGGTAAATGCAACAAACAGGACAAACTTTAAAAGTGCAGGTGCAAAAACAACTTTAAACAGTTTAAAACAGTTCAAGAAGCAGAAATACTTGCAAGTTAGCTAGATCAGACAGTCGCCCAGGTAGTAGCAGGAAAAAAAACACTTTTATCAGGTTATCAGTTGCTCTTTTAGCCTCTCTACTGCTAGCACCACTCTGCAGGACCACGAGGAGCTTGGCTGAGTAGTAACAAGTGCAAAAAACGTGCCAAAGTGGGTTTTATACAGGGGGACTTGAAAGAACTAGAAACTGGCTCAAAATGGCAAATAGACTACCAGATTATTGTGCTGGGAACACTCCTCCAGGGATAGATAGGCTGCTCTAAGCTCCCCACTGCCACTGGTGAACAAAGAAGCCTCCCTTTATCCAAGAAAGGAAATGGGCAACACAG
This sequence comes from Protopterus annectens, assembly GCF_019279795.1. NCBI lineage: Eukaryota > Metazoa > Chordata > Ceratodontiformes > Protopteridae > Protopterus > Protopterus annectens. The sequence goes on from NC_056739.1 coordinate 1,138,883,983, forward strand.
GAACTTTCCAAAAGTCCAGAATACAGCAAAGCCTGTATTAGGACTACTCTAGGTCAGGAAAGACGGGAAACAAGGATAATTTTTTTGTTTTTTTTTTCTTTTTTGTAACAAACAGCAGGAAAATGCAATAAATATGTAACACAGGCTAGCGCACTTGAGTGTGTAGCCTCAACAGGTATATGCAACAAACAGGACAAACTTTAAAAGTGCAGGTGCAAAAACAACTTTAAACAGTTTAAAACAATTCAATGTCCTAGAGCAAATTGTCCATACCCTGACAAGAGGAACAAACATTCTAAATCTGGTCCTCACTAACATGCCAAACAGGTACTCTGCTGCAACTGTTAGACCCTCATTAGTTGAAACTGACCACAAATCAGTCACCTTCGAACTGACACCAACACCAGAACATAAGAACTCACAAATGGTGAAATCAGACTAAAAACTTCACCAAGGAAAACTATAGCCTCCTCGAATGAAGGTAGAAATGCATTCCAAGCCCCACCCCAAGTTGAAAGTGGTAAATACACCGAAGCTTACACTAAGGCCCTGTACAATCACTTGCATTAGTGTATAAACTTGGCTGTACCAGATAGAATCAAAGCCAGAGCCCCAAGTAAAATCAAGCTGCCATGGTGGACTTCCAGCATCAAAAACTCTACAATAAATGCAAAAACTGGCTGTCCAAGAAAACAAAGACAAGAACCCAAGAAATGAAAAGCACCCTTCTCAGCCTTAATAGGCAAATAACACAACTTGTCAAATCCTCCAAGAGCTCCTTTGAGAGATACATACCAAGTACTGCCAAGGATAACCATAAGCTGTTTTACAGCTATGTACTTAACCTAAAGGGTAGGACCCAAGCATGTGTAGAACTGGTGGCCAATAGTATCACACACACTGACCCCACACAGATAGCAAACCTGTTAGTGGATAGGTTTGGCAAACATTTCAATCCCTTATCCCCTCCTAACTTACAACAACCCCCCACCTTACATATTTGAAGAGTAGGTCCTCAAAGCCCTACCCAAGGCAAAAAACGCAGCCTCTATGGAACCAGATGACATCCCAGGCTGTCTTCTGAACAGGCTAAAACATGAACTAGCATCACCACTAAGTACCTTTTTCAATCATAGCCTAATCACAGGCTTTGTTCCTGCAGAATGGAGAACAGCTGCAGTTATTCCCCCTCCATAAAAATGACCTAACAACAGAGCCGGGGAATTACAGACCCATAAGCCTGACCAGCTTTATCTGTAAGGCCATGGAATATATAATTTTGGACCTTATAAATAAAGACATAGGTGACCTCCAAACCCTGGATCCTACACAATTCGGCTTTGTGAAAGGCAGATACTGCCTGTTAAATCTGGCGGATTTCTTTGAAAGTGTGACCAAGGCCATTGATGAGGGCAAATCTGTACACACAGCATATCCTGACTTGGCAAAGGCTTTTGACACGATCCCACATTCATGTTTACCAATAAACTTAGCAAAATGAAAGTAAACCCCTTCATTGTAAGATGGGTTGCCAACTGGCTCACAAACCAGACACACTATCAAAGTGGGTAACTCCACATCAACCAGCAGACCCGTTACCAGCCGGGTGCTAAAGGGGTCAGTGCTGGGCCCACTACTGCTTGGTATACACTTCTCAGAAGTTCATGTCAAAACTAAAGGGTTGTGGCTGACCAAGTTTGCAGATGATTACAAACTAGGCGCAATCACTGAAGCCCCAAATGATGTCAGCATATTCCAGGAAAGTCTCACACAGACAAACAATTGGTATAATAGTCACGGTCATAAACTGAATGCAAAGAAATGCATCATCATTCCCTTCGGCACATACAATGTCCCCTCACACTATTAAATCAACAACAATACCCCAAGTACCCATGAAGTAGTAAGGGACCTGAGATCACAGGTTGACAGTGACCTTAACTTTGACCACCATGTGTCTACCATTGTAAGGAAAGCTTTCCAAGTAGCTCACTTGATTAGTAAAGGCATCACCTCAAGACCAAAAGAAGTTATAACCCCCCCTATACTCAGCACTTATCCGGCACATAATTGAGTATAACACCCCATTTGGTATGTACCATACTAAGCACCTGCAGCAAGTAGAGAGACATCAGAGGTTTCTAACAAAGAAGATCAAGGGCCTCCAGCAAGCACCTTACATGGACCGACTAACGTCCATGTCACTATACTCCATATTGTATAGACTTCTTAGGGGAGACTTATGCTGGTCTACAGAGCAATCCAAGACCCAAACCTAATGAGCTTACTGCATTTTCAAAAATCAAATGGGTCTAGGGCTGCCCATTCCAGCGACTTAAATATGGCCAGTGACTTAAACAGGACTTGTTGAAGGGACAGATTCATCTCCCAGCAACTGTCTTTGGAACAGGCTACCAATTTGTGTGAAACAGAGCACCTCTATGACACTGTTCAAGTGGAACCTGGACAAGTGGATGGGGCACTATAAATTCTTAACAGGAATAGTGTCTACAACCTTCCTGGACATGAGCAGCCATCACTAAGTGCAATCTTGGGTATTGACTAGTACTTTTACAGTATTACATTGAGTTGAAATGGCTAGGCTTGTTATGACCTCCAGGTCAATAGCCTAGTAACCTATGATCCAATGATCCTATGACTACCACTCTAAAATGTTGAATCAGTCTGTAGAGTGGGGATAATGAAACTTAGTCTCCATCAGCTTTTCTCCTCCTAACCTTTGCCCACATGCTTTCTCTGAAGTCTCAACTACCTGTTCCTACCAATTCTTCCACATCCATTTTTCTGAGTTCTGGCAACCAACACAGCAAAATAAAACCTACATAATCATCTCTGCTTAAGTGTGCTACAATCCAGATGCTGTTACAGGCAACACACATACCAGGTTGCTAACCAGTTATTAGAGTATGAGAAATAATATAGAGGGTAACTGGAGGTTTTACATTTTCAGTTATAGCAGCAAGCATTGCAAATTATACTGCTGCAGCACAGTTTCAGAAAGCATGTTATGCACTACCCAGTGAAGTAAATTAGTAATTTATGGATTCAGTTGAATATGGATGGTGTCAAAAGATTGCAGATCTACTGGAGATCTGGTAAGGTGAAGCAAAAATAATGTTTCACTAATGTTCCATAGGCTAAAGGTGGAGTATCATGGAAAATGGGCAATAGGGCCAAACAGCGAACAGACAAGCTATAGAAAAAATTGACTAGACTGTGTTTTTCCGTCAATTTTCTTTTTTTGGTCATATTTATTTCTTATAAGAAACAGCAACAGAAAATACATAGTCAAAATGAAGTAACAAATCTAGATTGTATTTACTTGCTTTTGCTTACTGGGAAAATTGGACTGGGTTACATTGTCCATTTTCAATGCAGCCCTGGGAAGAAAAGCTCCAAGAAATAGTAGATGTACAGTATAACAAAGTTTAGACAAAGTCTAAGCAAATAATGGCATACAAATAAAAAATAAGTTGATCAAAATTGTATAAACAGGAGAACTGTCATGCACAAATGTCAAGCACAGTAACGTCTAAGAAGTGACATTGTTGCAGATTACAGATCACTGGAGTAGGAAATGATTAGTATAAATGTAACAACATTACTAACAAGAAGAACATACCAAAACTGTGGCAGCTAAAGTAAAGTAATATAATATGTGTCTTTATGAATTCAGAAGTGAGCTGATTGGAGAATAATATATTTTGCAATAGAGGAGTGCAATAAACTCAACTCAGTAAGACACACAAAAAGAAAAGCAGTTGGAAAGAAATGATTTAATAAGAGGAGGAAATATTGAGTATTTGGGCACTTTTGTCCTGGAGATTCTTATCAGCTGCAGATTCTAGGACTTCCAAGAAGGCTGCACACTGAGTAACAGCTTAACTGTAACTCTCCCAGTTTGAAAACAGAAACTCAACAGAGAAGGCCAGTAGTCTTGTGTGTTTATGGGTAAATTTCAGTAACTGGCTATTAAGTATACTGCCTGGATGCCAGGAAAAATAAATACAGAGAACCTGGAAAAAAATCAGCTACAAATAGTGAGAAACAAACACTGACTGGGGAAAGTTTTACAGCTGTTCAGCAAAAAGAAATGCAACCTTCAGACATGACTTCCAGTAACCTACAGGATGATATTGGACAACTGCAAACAGACCTGGTTAAAATAAACGAAACAAACAACAAAAGGATGGAAAAATGGAAGAAGCTTTAAACAGATATTCAGATGAGATGATAAAGCTGCAAAAATCAGAGGCTGAAATGAAGAAAAAGCTGGCTGAATATGAGACTGCTCAGGAAGAGATGTTTCAAAAATTAATAGAATTAGAGGACAGAGCACGTAGGGAAAATCTGAGATCTTCAGCTATAGCACAGAAGGTGGGAGGAACAGACTGCATTAATTTTATGAAAGCACAAATAAGCAACTGGATTGGTATTCCACAGCAGGAGTTATTAACTGAAAGGGCACATTGTGTATATTCTCCAAATCTGACTATGAGAAAGCAACCTAGGCCTTTAATAGCAAGGATGCAATCCTACCAGCAGATGGAGTTGATTCTGACAAAACTGTGGCAGAAGGACAAAATACTAAAAGTGGGAGGCAGCAGACCATTTGTGGAGAATGATTACTCATTTTACACCAGGCAGAGGAGGAGTAAATTCATTCCACTATTCGGGGAATGTTGAGACACAGATGTGAGATTCAAACTGCTGTACCTAGCTGTTTTTAAGGTATTCTTCCCTGGAGGGACAAAATCATTTTTTGATGAAGTACATGCTAAGGAGAAAATACAAATGTTTGTCCAACAAAAAGTGAGCTGTGAAACAGAAAGATATTCTTCTTTTTGTTCTTCTGGTAATAAAGACCACAGAAAGACTATACCTGTGAAACCTTTTCTATTGTTTCAATAGAAAATATTGGAAAGAAGGTAGGGAGCACGAGACTTGACTGGAAAAATCTACAGTATGCCAGAAATTAAGCAGAGGCATGATTTGAGAGATGGAGATCAACAGTAATAAAACTGGTAACTTAATGTGGGACTACAATGCAATAACTGTATTTGTGAAATGTGACAAGAAAATCTGGATATTCTGGGCTTTTTCAGAATTTGTTTTGACTTGTGGGGGACTCTAAAGTATATGCCCTACTTCATGTCATTAATGTTCAAAAAATGCTTTGGAGTGGGTAAATGGGGGAGAAAGTTAACTAAGTACAGAAATGTTTTTTTTCTTAATAGTACTAGTGTGTGTGTGTGTGTGTGTGTGTGTGTGTGTGTGTGTGTGTGTGTGTGTGTGTGTGTGTGTGTGTGTGTGTGTGTGTGTGTGTGTGTGTGTGTGGTTTTCTTTGGATGCTGTAAAGTTAAGTTTTCTCAGCTATTTTTAAGTGTAATGGAGATTGTAAATGGGTGCTGCTATTCTTTCTTTCACTCTTCTTTCATCTTGTTCAGTTTTCAGAAATGTAGACACTGCAATATGAAAAAAAGCTTGGTTAAAAGACCATGACAAAAGAAAAATTAATGTACTTTTTCTCCTTCTTGGATGGAAGAATGACTAGATTAAATACCTTAGATGATTTAGTTGCAAGTTTTAAGAGAAAGCAAGTAAATTTATTTTATTTTTTATTTTATTTTATTTATTTGACATTTGTTTCCCAGGGAGATCCAGCTAAGCTAGTATCCCATTTTCACAGGAGGCCCTGCAAGAAAGCTTTGAGTACAAATTAGCAACTGCACCACTGTATTTAACAAAGAACAAAAGATCATCATAAAGAATTAGGGAAATACAGTAAAAGAATACATATTATTTAACAAAGTAGACATAGGAACATAATACAAATGGGCTATTTTAATGAAGGCTGAGTAAAAACTCCAAAAGCAAGTATGCATTATATAAAGGTAGGCAGCTGCACCTTATAGAACGTGTAGAGTACAATATTCAGTGAGACATATGAATAGGAATAAGGTCTACATAGTTAAAAGATTGGCAAGAGAGAAGTGGGATGAGTAGAATATTGGAAAGTTTAAGGGAGCAAATTGGATTGAACAGAAGGAGTTAGTTACATGTTAGGAAAATAAATAGTAGTAGCAATGCTACAGTCAGCCTGGGGATATGCAGGATTATAGCTAGTTATTTAAGTAAATCTTGACTGAGTGCTTGAACATGGGTGGGTTGCTGGATCTAAGAATGTGTTGAGGGATGGAATTCCATGTCTTAGAGACATGGTTAGAATAAAGAAAATCTCCAAAATTCTTATTGGATTCAGAAACTTTTTGCAGTAATTTATTGGAAGGTCTTAGGGTTCTGTTATTGAAGTAGGTTTGCACAAGATTTTGGAGAACTGGGCAGTTATTAGGTTGGCAGATGGCAGTATGGGTGATTGTAAGTTGAGGGATAGGAGGATGGGAAATTCTAGCTATTTTAGTTGGCAGAGAGCAACACAGTGATGGGATCTGTGTGTTAGGTTTGTGGCGAATTTGGTGAGTTTGTGGTAACAGGCCTCTAGTCTATTTAGGTCAGAGCTTTTAAGGTTATTAAAGGTAGGAGAGGTGTATAGTAGGGCAGACAAAACTAGGTCCTAGCAAATGACTGCCTGGTGGTGTTGGTAAGGTATGACTTGACTCCATAAAAAGAACCTAGTTTTATGTGGGCCTTTTTAATACTAAGTGATACATGTTTATCAAATCTCAAGTTGGTGTTGATGGTGTCACCGAGTAGTTTGGGTTGAGGGACTGGTTCAATTGTGGTGTTGTTGGATGAAAAGATGCTAAAGGAGGGATTGTGGTTAGTGCACTTGTTATTGGAGAAGAGCATTCATTTGGTGGTGTTTGGATTTAGAATAAGCTGATCATTGGAGACATAGGGTTTTATAGCTCAGTAGGAATTTTCAGTAATTTCTTGGAGCTGCGGAAGGGAAGGAGCAGCACGGATGAGAGTGGAGTCATCTGTGTATTGGATGGTAGTGGTGAGGTGAGTAGTGGTGTGAAGTTTGTTGGTGAAGATAGTGAACAGGAGTGGTCCGAGAAGTAAGAGAAGTGAACCTTGTGGTACACCAACTGTAATGGGTAACAGGGAGAAGAGGTGATTTTGCCACTTCATGGCTTGTTGGCAGTCAGAAGGGTAGTTGAGTAGGCTGTTTGCGATAGATAAAGGGTTGAAAGAGTTCAGTGGGGAGTTTTTGGTGGGATATGGTGGCAAATGCCTTAGACATATCTGGAAATATTGAGGAAACAAGTCCACTATTTTTGAGAAGGTTTACTGTATTAGTGAAGCTTATGACAGCAGTTGTGGTGCTGTGCTTAGGTCAGAAGCCATGTTGGGAATTGGTTAACAGGTTGTTCATAGGTTCATAGGTAGGTACTAGGCTATCAGGCCCAAGGGCCTAAGTAAGCCTAGCCAACAAGGTTCCCTGGCTTACGCTACCCAAGAAAGTTAATTTCCTGTGCCCCTATCGAGCACAGCCACAGAAGTGATCCCCAGGGCGTATTTCCTATTTCCCATCCACTCATCAAAATTTTTCTTGAAGAGTGCTAATGAGGAACTTTGCTTGACATAGATCGGTAACTTATTCCCGAGTATAGGGACAGAAATCTATCCCTCCAGCATGTCCTGTTTATTGTGGTGACAAGGTTTAAGTCCCTAGAGTGTGTAGCTCAAAGGAATTGGGATTTCTTTAGCTGTAGCATGTCCAACATCTCTGGGTTTAACATAGCTTTATATCGGAATAGGCGATATGCTACAGAGTAAAGCTGGAGTTTTTTGAGATGGTCAGTGTAGAGCGTCTATTTGAGGCAAGTAATCCTCTTTGTGAGGTACTTCTGTGGCCTTTCCAGCTGCTGCAGATGACTTGTGAGGTACATTCCAAAAGGGGCATTGTACTCTATAATGGGTCTAATGAGTGCTGAGTAGAGGAGAACAATGACCTCGTCTTTCCTGGATGAGAACCCTTTTGTGATGAAGTGTGCCACATATAAGGATTTCCTGACTACTGTGTCGATGAGATTATCAAAGGAGACTACTGTCCACCTGGGTCCCAAGGTCTTTTATCACACATCCGGCATTAAGTAGACCACCGTTTATGTGGTAGTTCATGGGTACAGAGTTTTACCAAAGGGGATGACAATGTACTTTTTGGCATTGAGCTTAAGGCCATGCCTCTGGCACCAGGCATCTGTCTCAGTGAGGCCCTTCTGTAGGATGTCCGCATCATTTGGAGACTTGACTATAGCTCCTAGTTTGCAGTCATCTGTGAACTTCGTTGCCCAGAGTTATTTGCACTTGGACAACCTCAGATGCATTATGCTGTGCAACTAGCCTGGAGGTGTGGATATCCTTAATGAATATGGACACACCTCCACCTTTGGTGTTCTGGTCCAGGTTAGAGGGCCGAAAAGTGTGGTATGAGTTATAGCCTGGTAATGCAGGGGTGCTCTCTAAAGCCTTGACCCAGGTCTTAGTCACTGCACAAATATCGATGTTCTCCATTTTAAGGAGTGCCTCGAGTGAGTGCATTTTGAAATTTAGACTTCTAGCATTGAGTAGCATTACCCTTAGTTTTTGCTTGCCTGTTCCTGTTATGGTGGTGAATTTGTCATTCGAACCTTGCCTAAAAAAGGCACTATAGGGGCGGCAAAACCCTTAGCCAGTATCCAGAATCCCAGGGGCAACAGGTGCAGGCCATCTCTGGCAGAGCATCATGGTCTGTCAACCATGTCGTCCCAGGCAGACAGATACTGGATCCTTTTAGAATGACACCAGAAGCTTAGCCAATTGTTGAAGTCAATCATTGGGTCCTTGTACTGTGGTATCATTCTAGGGCAATGGCAGGATGCTACTCAGGATTAGGGTCATATCTACATGGGCTACAAGATTGGAGAGCTCTTCCATGTCTCTTTTCATGTAGTCCAGAGAGGTATGTCTCAGGTCATTCACATCAACATGGACAATGACAAAGTCATATTTGTACTTGTTGTGGAGTGCCCTGAGTGTGTAAGTTATGTGGCGGATCCTGGCACCCAATAGGCAGCTGACAGTAAACTTCTCCTTATTTAGCCTGGTGAGTGGGACATCAGTGTGCCTGACTATACAACTTGTGTGTTGGGTATGTTGTTTTGCCTTATGGGCTGTGATTTATTGTCACACTGAGTCTGTGGGCTATGTGTCATTTGGGTTGAGTTGGGGGGTGGAGGCTGCTTGCATTTCTGCTTTGGAGATCTCTGTTGCTTGAGCAGATTATTATTGAGAGCCTCCACAAATATTTTGTGTTTCTACGTGTGGATTTTGGTGGTATAGGTTTAGTGGGACTATGTGATGAGTGTGGTGTGGTGCAAGTGTTTACCTTCTCCTCTTGACGGTCAAGTTCAGTCTTGGTTGGAGAGAGCTTTACCTCCAGTTTGGCTAGATAAGTGCATCTTTCACAGGTTGTGGTGCTGGGTGGTAGGAGGAGAGGGTTGTCTGTGTACATGTGGCAATTGCTACATTGCCCCAAGATGCCCAGATTCATCAGATAGACAGTAGAGGACACTGGGAGCTGACCCTTGGACATGCCTGAATAAAAATTACTTTCCTCTAGACAAGTGAGGAAAGTGAGTATAAGAGCTGTTTTTCTCTAAGCAAGCGAGGAAAGTAAGTACAAAAACTGTTTCCTCTAGGTAAAGAGGAAGGTTGAGTGCTGTAGTAATTTGTAGCTTATTTAGTGCTAACAACAAGTTCTGAACAAGTGTTGAGCATGAATAAGCAAATTCAAGTGCTAAAACTAAGAATATGTAACTGGATCTTGTGTTAGATAGGCTACCTAATGCTTACCACTCCCACTGATAGGCTAGAAGGCTTCCCTCCAACACAGAAAGGCTTGGGGGGCTCAGAAGCTTACAAGCAGTCCTGGATACAGCAAATATGTATCTGGACTGGACTAGTTCCAGGAAAGGTGGGAAACAAGTGCAAACATGGGCTTTTAAACCAAAATATTGAAAGCGATAGAAAAACTGCCCAAATGGCCAATAAACTACTATTTCTGGGCCAGAAACCACTCTTGTGGTAGATAGCCTACCTAGTGCTTACCACTCCCACTGATAAGCTAGAAGACTTCCCTCCAACACAGAAAGGTTTGGAAGGCTCAGAAGCTTACAGACAGTCCTGGATACAGCAAATCTGTACCTGGACTAGACTAGTTACAGGAAAGGTGGGAAAGAAAAGTGCAAACGTGGGCTTTTAAACCAGTAAGTTGAAAGAGATGGAAAAACTGCCAAATTGCCAATAAACGACAATTTCTGGACCAGAAACAACACTTGTGGTAGATAGGCTACCTAGTGCTTACCACTACCCCTGATAAGCTAGAAGGCTTCCCTCCAACACAGAAAGGCTTGTGAGGCTCAGAAGCTTACAAACAGTCCTGGATACAGCAAATATGTATCTGGACTGGACTAGTTACAGGAAAGGTGGGAAACAAGTGCAAACATGGGCTTTTAAACCAAAATATTGAAAGCGATAGAAAAACTGCCCAAATGGCCAATAAACTACTATTTCTGGGCCAGAAACCACTCTTGTGGTAGATAGCCTACCTAGTGCTTACCACTCCCACTGATAAGCTAGAAGACTTCCCTCCAACACAGAAAGGTTTGGAAGGCTCAGAAGCTTACAGACAGTCCTGGATACAGCAAATCTGTACCTGGACTAGACTAGTTACAGGAAAGGTGGGAAAGAAAAGTGCAAACGTGGGCTTTTAAACCAGTAAGTTGAAAGAGATGGAAAAACTGCCAAATGGCCAATAAACGACAATTTCTGGACCAGAAACAACACTTGTGGTAGATAGGCTACCTAGTGCTTACCACTACCCCTAATAAGCTAGAAGGCTTCCCTCCAACACAGAAAGGCTTGTGAGGCTCAGAAGCTTACAAACAGTCCTGGATACAGCAAATATATATCTGGACTAGACTAGTTACAGGAAAGGTGGAAAACAAGTGCAAATGCAGACTTTTAAACCAGAAAGTTGAAAGAGATGGAAAAACTGCCCAAACGGCCAATAAACTACAATTTCTGGGCCAGAAACCACTCTTGTGGTAGATAGGCTACCTAGTGCTTACCACTCCCACCGATAAGTTAGAAGGCTTCCCTCCAACACAGAAAGGTTTGGGAGGCTCAGAAGCTTACAAACAGTCCTGGATACAGCAAATCTGTACCTGGACTAGACTAGTTACAGGAAAGGTGGGAAGCAAGCACAAATGCAGGCTTTTAAACCAGAAAGTTGAAAGAGATGGAAAAACTGCCCAGATGGCCAATAAACTACAATTTCTGGGCCAGAAACCACTCTTGTGGCAGATAGGCTACCTAGTGCTTGCCACTCCCACTGATAAGCTAGAAAGCTTCCCTCCAACACAGAAAGGCTTTGGGGCCTCAGAAGATTACGAACAGTCCTGGTTACAGAAAATCTTTATCTGGATTAGACTAGTGACAGGAAAGGCAGGAAACAAGCTTAGAATTTTTTTTTTGTTAGATAATAGATGGTCCAAAAGTTGCAAGTGGACACATTTTTCCATGATTTTAGATACGGGTGATAAAATGGCTATAGATCTATAGTTGGAGAGTTTTGTTGAGGAACCACCTTTGTATAGAGGGATTACATAGGAAATTTTCCAGATCTTGGGAACATATTGCTCTGTGATTGATCTATTGATAAACAGAGAGACAGGGTAAGACATGGCATCAGCAGCTATCTTGAGATATGCATTTGGTAGCTGATCAACAGCTAGGGCTGAGGGCTTTAGTTTGATTAGTAATTTTTTTATTGTACTTGTTTGGATAGGTTTCAGTGAGAAGGAAGTGGTGGCAGCTTCTGTTCCTGATGGAATGTCTAGTGGTGCATTGTTGTTATTGTTTACCAGAGAAAATATGGAGTTTGCAAAGGGGTTGAACTGGGTAGGTATACTGTCTTTAGTATTTGTGTTGGTGAGGGTTGGAGTTGAGGAATGGCCTGGCTGTAGGAATTGTTTAATAGCACCCCCAAATTTTGGAGGAATATTTCAGTGTTTATGTTGGATTCTGGTATAAAAAGTTTTTTTTTGTCATTCTTGATCTCTTTTTGGATTTGTTTCTTAATTGCCAGTAGCTGACAAAGGAGGCTTGGCTTTTGTTTCTCTGATATCAGGACCAGGCTTTGTCCCTCTGTTTGAGTAGCTGTTTGGTTTCCACAGTTAGCCATGAAATGTATTTAGATTTGACTCTGATCATTCTAAGGGGAGCTAGATTGTTTAGTGTATCAAGGTAATTGTTGTTAAAATATTGAATTGCAACATCTAGTTGGAGATGTTTTAGTGGTAACCAGTTGTAGTGCTGCAGGAGTGATTTAAAGGTATCTGGTGAAAATTTTCTTTTGTTGTGCACTTGATCATATAAAACATTTTGGGGGCAGTGGCGATGTCTTAAGTATATAAGTGAGTAAGGCAGTCACTTAGGTTGTCTGGGAGGCATCCAGAGTGATAGACTAGAGAGGGTTTATTGGAAAGAGTCTAGTCTAGAACTGAGTGTTTGTTACTATACTTATCTATCCTACCTGGGGAGTGTATCATTTGGTGAATCCATACAAGTTTATAAAGTAAAGGGGTTATCAGAAGAACTTGTATGCCAGTCAGTATTAAAATATCCTATTATTATAATTTCCTGGCTAAACGTGGATGATGACCAAGAAAGGAGGTTCTCAATTAATGATGGGTTGTTGCTAGGAGGGATGTAGACTGATATTATGAAAATGTATTTTTTGGGGGGGTTGATTGTGACACAGGAGGCTTGTATTTCAGTGTTATTGAGGTCTGAGGGGTTTACATGTAGGCATTCAAGTGTTAGAGTATCTTTATATATTATAGCTATGCCTCCACAATGCTTCTGTATTCTATATAGTCTATGGATGTTGAAGCCTGGGGTTAGGATTTTGTCGTTTATGTGGGGTTTAAGGCAGGTTTCTGTTAAAACTCCTATATTGGGGTGTAGAGGGTGAGGGAAGCATGAAATTCATGTATTTTATTTAAGAGGCTCCTAACATTCATACTGATGATCCGTAAACAGCACAATTAACAAAAAACGGAGGGTTATGCTACTCAACATCAGGAGTTTAAATCTCAAAATGCACACACTCGAAGCACTCCTCAGTATGGAGAACGTCGACATCTGTGCAGTAACTGAAACCTGGTTCAAGGATCCAGAGAGAACCCCAGCACTACTGGGCTACAACTCATACCACACGTTTCGGCCACAGAACACGGACCGAAAAACAAAAGGAGGGTGTGTGTCGATATTCATTAAGGATACCTACACCTCCAGGTTAGTGGCGCAGCATGATACCTCTGAGATCATCCATGTGCAACTAACATTGGGCAAGTCTGCAATGCAAATTGTGGCCTGCTACAGATCACCCTTCATGACCCAGGACCACCACTCCACCTTTCTGGAGACACTGGAAAACATGAAGGTCCTACCAAACATCCTGATATTGGGCGATTTCAATTACCCTACCATTCACTGGGAAAACTACTCGAGTACAAATTCCCAAGCCTAGCATTAACTGGAATTCATCAACTCAAATGCCATGGATCAGCTGGTAAACTCCTCTACCAGAGGTGAAAACATATTGGACCTGGTCATCACCAACATGGGCGACAGGTGTTCCACACCGGAGGTCAACTCGTCACTGGTTAGACCAGACCATAAACTAATCACTCTGGATGTCCACACCCCACCACCACCCCCAACTAAGGAAACCACAGTAAAAAACATGTCCCAGGCTGTGTCTTGCACGAACTACAGAATGCACTAACCCCCCCCCCCCACCTAAACACGCTGTTCAACCTCAGCCTCTCTACAGGCTATGTGCCCATAGAATGGTGCACAGCAACGGTTATTCCTCTCCACAAAGGAGGGGCCACAACTGACCCTGGTAACTATTGCCCCATAAGCCTGAGTAGCCTGGTCTGCAAGGCTATGGAGCGCATCATCATGGAACTCATTAACAAAGACATTGGGAACCTCCAAACACTTGACCCGACTCAGTTCACCTTTGTTAAGGGCAGATCATACCTACTAAACCTGGTTGACTTCTTCAAGACAGTCACCAAGGCCATAGACGAGGGAAAGGTGGTTCACACAGCCTACCTTGACCTCGCCAAGGCTTTCGATGCCATTCCCCACTTGGGTATTACAGAAAAACTCACCAGCCTGAACATAAACCCCTACGTCACGAGATGGGTTGCCAACTGGCTTACAGACAGAACTCACATGGTAAGAATAGTGGGCTCCAGGTCCGACTATAAACCAGTCACAACTGGTGTCCCGCAAGGCTCGGTCCTGGGACTCCTACTGTTCGGCATATACTTCTCAGAAGTACAGGCAAACAAAGGAGGATTATGGCTAACCAAGTTCGCCAATGACTGCAAACTGGGAGCCATAACTGACTCTCCGGCTGACATGGACATCCTCCAAAAGGGCCTTACTGAGATGGACACCTGATGTTAAAGTCATGGCCTCAAGCTAAATGCCAAAAAAATGCATAGTCATCCCATCTGGAAAAAACAAAACACCCGCAAATTACCACATAGGTGGCAGCCCCCTTAATACAGAAGAGGTAATAAGAGATCTGGGGACCCAGGTAGATAGTAATCTCTCCCTTGACAATCAGCCTGACTTACAAAGCCATGTCCAACTCAGAATTGATGGACATGCTCCACCTAAAGAAATCCAAGTCACTGCGAGTCATGTGCTCTAGTGAGCTAAACCTCGCCACAACAATAAATAGAACATGCTGGAGGGATAGATTCCTGTCACAGAGACTCCCCATGCTTTGGAACAAAATTCCAAATTATATCACGCAGAGCCCCTCACTAACACTTTAAAGAGAAACCTTGATGAGTGGTTGAGTAACAGAAAATACACCCCTGGGATCACTTCATTGGCTCTGCTTAACAGAGGGTCAGTTAATTAATCAATGGGGTGGCGAAAGCCAACACACTCTGGCTAGGCTTATAAATGCCCTCGGGCAGATAGCCTAGTACCTACCTATGAACCTATGAATAGGATGTCAGAGCTATTATGTGGTATGTTAGTGAAAGAATACTGAATATTATGATACTTTTTTAACAAATGAATGTATGCTTACTAGCAGTTCTGCATCTTGCCCTCATGTTTCCATGGAAACAATCTGATAAAGAGAAATTAACTATCTGGTTCTGATAATGAGACAATCTGATAAAGAGAAATTGGTTACAATTTGGTGGAGAGTGATTGGCTGGGAAAAAAAAAAGAAAAGAGAAACTGACTAGGAGATAATGTTCTCTGAAATCATTCAGGGGTTTTCCCAGCTGGGAGAACTATAAAGATAAGGCAAAACCATTAACACTTAGAAATACAGGCTGCACTATATGTCTTAGCATGGATAACTTTTCTTTTAGGTTAACTCAAGTCTATGAGTGTTGCAGTCAGTTTAGGACATTTGTTCCTATTAGGAGGGTAAAACTACACTATTTGAAAATACCGCGGTGGTGGTGCTACGGTAGCGTTGTCGCCTCACAGTAAGGCACTGTCCAGTTCGATTCTCAGCTAGAGCTTCTTCTGCATGGAGACATGCGTGAATGGGCATACCTTCGTTGAAGGTTGTGCGTCAAGGCTGGTAACTCGGCAAGTAAAAATCAACTACCAATCATTAGTGGACCGGAGTTCCGCTGTGGTGACCCCTAACTGGGAAAAGCCGAAAGACACAACAACATAGTTTTGTGTGTTACTGTTAAATTAATAGGTTTTAGGGGGTACTGTTTTTTGAGTGCTTTCAATAAAACAAAAAGTTTTGTAAGATGTGACATAGGCTCAAACGAATATGACAAGAAACAAGTATATAACCGTTCAACTTGCCAAACAGTGTATTCATTTACCCCAAAAGCTGGAGCTAGACATTTAACAAAAATGTTTTATACTTAAAAGGTGGGAATAGGTTCATAGGTGTGTACTAAGCTAATGGCCCTGGGGCCTTTACAAGCCTAACCATAGGATTACCCTGGCATAGTGCCAGCTGACCTTAGTTCCCAGTGCCTCTGTTGAGTAGAGCCACTGGAGTTATCCCTGGGGTAAATTTTCTGTTTCCCATCCACTCATCAAGATTTCTCTTGAACAGGGTCAGCGAGGTGCTCTGCTTGACATGTATGGGAAGTCTGTTCCATAGCATGGGCAGTCTCTGGGTTATGAACCTGTACCTCCAGCATGTTCTATTAATT
The DNA here is from genome assembly GCF_019279795.1 of Protopterus annectens. Taxonomy (NCBI): domain Eukaryota; kingdom Metazoa; phylum Chordata; order Ceratodontiformes; family Protopteridae; genus Protopterus; species Protopterus annectens. Next base: position 1,138,900,248 of record NC_056739.1, read on the forward strand.
GTGGTAATGAGGTTGAGGTCTCTGGAGCATGTGGTGTGGAGGGATTGGGATTTCTTTAGATACAGCATTTCTAACAGAGCTGTGTCAGACATGGCTTTGTAAAGTCAAGCAGAGATCACCTCTAAGTAGGTGATATGAGACAGAGAATAGTTGGAGTTTTTTTGAGTCTGTCCATATAAGACAAGTGTTTAAGGCCTAGGATCATCTTTGTGAGGTATTTTTGTGGTCTATCCAGTTGCTGCATGTATCGAGTGAGGTACATGCCAAATGGGGAATTGTACTCGATGACTGACCTAATGAGGGAAGAGTAGAGGGAGACAATGATCTCTTTCTTCCTGGATGCAAGACCCTTAGTAATGAGATGTGCCACATAGAAGGACCTTCTGACCACAGTGACAATGTGGTGATCAAAAGAGAGGTTGCGAATAATAATGTTTTAATACCATGATGCTTTCTATAAGGGTCTATATTATAACCTCAAAGCATCAGCTCTCTGAACAAGTAATGGTCGACCCATAAATAGCAAAAGCTGAATACAGCGAACAGCTATGTCCTCAAATTTTTTCACAGGGAAAAAATTTGGTTGGCCGTTATTGGGAATTTGCCCTTTTTTCCAATGTGGAGCGATCTTGGAGTTGGTATTTTTGGTTGGGGGTGGGGGGCACAACCCCCCCCCCTCCACTTTATTAGGGTTTGAAACATTGTCTGTTCAGCGGCCAAGCAAATTTTTTCCCTGTGAAAAAATTTGCAGAATTGGCCGTTCGCGGTTTTCTGCTTTCGCTTTTACGGGTCGACCTTTAGGTGTTTGAAGAGCTGATGCTATGAGGTTATAATAAAGACCCTTTCTGTAATATCTTTAAATGTCAATGTCTCACAGATAAATACAAAAAAAGAAAGAATACTGAGCTATTTTAAAAAATGTAGAGTGCAAATAGCTATGTTACAGGAGACACGCTTAGAAAGAACTGAACATGTGAATCTGATAACGAAAGGTTTTCAGGATGGCAATTCAGTGGAATATCTGGGACAAAGTAAAAGAGGAGTACTTATATTAATTGCAGGAGGAGCTCCAATAATGATGATGATGTTGTCTTTCAGCTTTTCCCGGTTAGGGGTCGCCACAGCGGAACTCCGGTCCGCTAATGATTGGCAGTAAGAGCTCCAATAATGATAAAGTATAAAAATGATAATGATGGCAGATTTTTAGTGCTAAGGAGCTACTGGAATGGGAGGAAGATTACACTGGCATGTATTTATATTCCACCCAAAAACTGTTATAATGGAGCTTAAGAAAATTCTGGGAGAAATAATCAGTTTTCAGCAAGGGATGTTACTTTAGGTGGGGACTGGAATTTGATTTACAGCAGTGAAGATGTGTCGGGGGGGCAGAAAGGAAACTATAACAAAGGAGGGTAGATGTTTGAAGAAATTTATGAAAATATTTAGCATGGAAGATGTGAATTCAGTAATAGGAGTTCAGAGTGAATTTACATATTATTCCCCAAGATATAAAAACTGGGCTAAGCTAGACAGAATTTATATTTCACAGGAACATGTGAATTTAACTGAAGGTCTTGATACTCACCCAATAACTATTTCAGATCATGTGCCAGTAATAACTAAAATAAAAACACAGTGCAATGAAATAAAATGAGACACTGCCGCTTTCCCACCGATCTGTTGAAAAGAGAGGAATTTAGGGAATGGGTAGTGGAGATTATTCTGGAGCTATTCGAGAAGATCCCTGGCTTCTGAAAATAAGGCTAGGGAGTGGGATGAAATTAAGGTGGAGTTTAAAAATAGGGTAGAAATAAAAGAAAGGGAGCTATGGTTAAGAAGTAACAAGAATTATTTACAGAGACTGACAAATGTTAAAATATTGCAGAACAGGGAGAATCTCACAGAACAAGAAGAGGATCAACTGCAGAATGCTAGGCAGAAAATGAGGGATTAACTCTATAATATACAAAAGTTTAGAAAGATTGCTGTTAAGCAACTCTTTTTGATGATGACCTTAGAGTACAAAAACTTTTAGCACAAAGACTCAGGCAACAGAAAGTAGAAAGGGCTATTGCCAAGCTTAGGGAGCCTATAACAAGGAAGGTAACAAGAGATCCTGTGGAGGTATTAGAAATATTTTGGAAATTCTATGAAAGGCTGTATAAAGCAGAGAAATATGAAAATCAAGAAAAGATACAAATGGAAATGTTTATGAAAGAATTAAATATGCCAAGGTTAGAGGTAAATGAGGCTCAATTGCTAATGGTTAGGAGAGGACAAGATGAGATAAAAATTGTGATGTATAACCAATCTACAGGAAAGTCCCCAGTTTTAAGCTAGGAGGGAAAAACTGATAAAGATCTGGAAGGTTTTGCCAGGATTTTAAGAGGAGGAAAAGTACCAACATGCTGGAAGAAAGCATTGGAAGTTGTAATACCTAAAAAGGGTAAAGGTCCATCAGATCCAGCTTCATATAGGCCAATTGCAATGCTAAACCATAATTATAAAGTGTTCATGTCTATAACGACTAAAAGAATGGCAAAAGTATTGTCAAACCTGATAGATAATGGATCAGTGTGGAGTGAAGGCAAACATTGACAACATTAATAGAACATGGATGATCCAGATGGAAGCTGGATGTAAGAAAATACCATTGTTCATGGTGGGTCTTGTTGCAGAGAAGGCATTTGACAGAGTAAGCTGGGACATTATGAGCAGAGCAATGGAAGCATTTGCATTTCCTGAAAAAATGATAAGGTTGATCAGGAGGCTATATGAGGGATTGGAGGTGGAAATTAAAGTGGGTGGGGTCCACTCTGATAATTTCTGCTTCATCATAGGACCAGGCAGGGGTGTCCTCTTTCCCCTTTGTTATTTGTATAATATTTAGAACCACTGGCAAAGAAAATAAGGGATGCAGAAATTCAAAGATATAATTGGTATGGTAGCCAAGAAAAGTTGGCTCTATTTGCAGATTATATTGTTTTATACCTGACAAAACCAGAAAGAAACATTGCAGTGCTGTGGAACATTTTGAGACAGTTTCACATCTTTTCAGAATACAAAATGAATGAAGCTAAAACAAAGACAATAGTGGTAAATTATGTACCCACTATGAATTGGTTCAGCAATATCCATATTTATGGGGACATGATGAAATGAAGTATTTAGGAGTATGGATTAAAAATGATTCTGGTGTGGCAGCTAAGGATATGTCGGAAGAAACTAAACAAAAGATAATACAAAAACTGAGAAAATGGAAGCTTTGTTATATGGACATGGATATGGATAATAAGATATGAGTGGTTAAATACTTTTAGTCCCATTAGCCTTATATACAGGTCAGGCATATTTTTATCAATAAGAGGAGAAGTTGTCGATAGCAATTAATAACAAGCTGAAGAACTTTATCTGGGAGGGAAGACGTCAAGAGTCAAGTGGGATAAGCCGATTCTTCCAGTAGAACAGGCCAGACTGCAATTACCCAATTTGAAGGGGTATTTCAGAGCTACACACTTAAGGCTCTTATACATAGCAAAAGCAAGTGGAAAAGGATGATGGTGACACAGAGGGGAAGCTCAAAAAACAAGGAGAGATTGGGATTTTGGATGTAGACCTTTAAGGAGAATAACAATAATTATACACAATATTATATCTATAAAGTTGCAGAAAGTATTCTAAGAAATGAAACAACAAGGGAATAGAAAAAAGCAGATTCTGCGGATAGGGATGACTGAAATTAGGGATATACAGAATAGGCAAGAGGGGGTTGGAATTTATTGGAGAAAAACTGGCAAAGGAACCAAGGTATTGGGAGCAAATAACTAGAAAGGGAAAGATGATAGAATGGGAAGACACCAAGAACTTATTTGGACTGCAGGCTAGAGATTGCCTTCCCTATAAAGGATTGATATCAGAGTATAGTCAAAGAGAAAGAAAGAGGGGGTCCTAATCGAAAGACTAGCACTGGTAGAGTTTTTAGTAGAATCTTGCCATTAAAAAATAATATTTAGTAGAGCATATAAAATATTGCATGAAAACTGTAAGAATTAAGCAGTGGAGGTTAGAAAGGATTGGGAAGAGAGATTGGATAAGCAATTCACAAATAAACAATGGGAGGATATATGTATGTCTCCCAAATAAGCTTTCTCAACTCAGTACTGGCATAACCAGTCAGGAGGAGAAGGAAACCACACTCACTACAATTCCAGTCTCACATAGACCTACCACGACAGCAAACCAAACACAATCACACAAAAACATACTCGGAGGCTCTAAATAAAGATCTGCCTAAGCAGCAGAGACCTCCAAAGCAGACACCCAAGCAACCGCTACCCCAAAACAAAACACGTGCAACACATATCTCACAAAGCCAGTGTGCCGAACAGTCACAGCCCTTAAGACTAAACAACACACCTGATACACTTGTAATAGGTGACTTTATCATCAGGCACACTGACGTTCCGCTCACCAGGCTGAACAAGGAGAGGGTCACGATGAGCAGCCTGTCGGGCGCTAGGATCCGCCACATAACACAAGCACTCAGGTCACTCCAAGGCAAGTACAAATATGACTCAGTCATTGTCCATGCTGGTGTGAATGACCTGAGATGTACCTCCCTGGACTACATGAAAAGAGACATAAAGGAGCATGTAGCCCAGGCCGGTATGACCCTGACCTTGAGTAGCATCTTACCCTCACCAAGAATGATGCCACAATATGAAGACAAGATGATCAATTTCAACAATTGGCTTAAGTACTGGTGTCATTCAAAGGGGATCCAATGCCTGTCAGCTTGGGATGATATGCTCGACAAGCCACGATGCTTCGCTAGGGACGGCTTGCACCTGTCACCCCTGGGCTTTCGGATATTGGCAAAGGCTCTTGCTACCCCCATAGTGCCTTTTTTAGGCAAGGCTCAAAAGACAAACCCACCTCCATAGGCATCACAAGGGACAAGAAACCAAGAGTAATGCTACTCAACGCCAGAAGTCTAAACCTCAAGATGCACGCACTCAAAACTCTCCTTAGCATGGAGAACATCGATATCTGTGCAGTAACAGAAACCTGGTTCAGGGCTCCCAAGAGCACCCCAGCACTACCAGGTTATACCTCATACCATGCTTTTCGGCCCCAAAACTTGGACCGAACCACAAAAGGAGGGGAAGTATCGATATTCATCAAAGATACCCACACCTCCAGGTTGGTGGCAAAGCACAAAGCATCAGAGACTATCCATGTGCAACTAACAGTGGGTAAAACTGCCTTCCAGTTTATAGCCTGCTACAGACCACCCTCCCAAACCCAGGAACCCCACTCGGCCTATCTGAGAACACTGGAAAATATGAAGGTCTCTCCAAACATCATTATATTGGGCGACTTCAACTACCCAAACATAGACTGGGAGCATTACTCTAGCTCCAACACCCTAGCCCAAAGGTTCCTAGAATTTATAAACTCAAATGCTATGGAACAACTTGTTACCACTCCCACAAGAGGGGAAAACATACTGGACCTGATCACCACCAACATGGGGACTCTATGCTCCAGACCAGAAGTGTATCCCTCACTGGTAAGATCAGACCATAAACTAATCTCACTGGATATTCACATCCCGACCCCAACCCCAACCCCTGCCCAGAAAACCACAGTGAAAAACTTCTCTAAAGCAAATTTCACACTCCTCAAAACCGAGGTGGAATCCTTCAAAAAGCCCCCGGGCCTGTGGAAAATACGGCCCAGACCGCATAATCCTTTATAAATGCATTCTATGAACACCTTCAGGAATGCATGGATCATGCGATCCCAAATAAAACCAAAACCCAGTCCTCCAAAGGCAGACATCCTGTCTGGTGGACCCCAGCCATAAACAAACTATACAATAGAAGGAGGAAGCTACTGAATGATAGAGCAAAATCCCAAAAAGGGAAGGCATCACTGATCAGTATTAGCAAAAAACTACGGGCACTCATAAAATTGTCTAAGGCCAGCTTCGAGAGAAAAATTGCACAGGACACTAAGGATAATCACAAGGCTTTTTTTAGTTATGTTAGGAACCTGGGTGGTAATTCCCAGATATGCTCAGAATTAGTCCAAAATGACAAAAAATACACTGAACCCACAGACATTGCCAACATCCCAGCTGACAGGTTCAGCGCAAACATCTCCCCCCCCCCACCAAAAGGGCAAATATCTATCCCAGCAGAGTGCTGCCCCCCTGACATCTCAGATGCTCAGGTAAGAGCCGCCCTCTCCAAAGCAAAAAACACAGCATCAATGGGATCAGACGGTGTCCCAGTCTGCGTCCTACATGAACTCCACGAAGAGCTAAACCCAAAAATAAAACTACTGTTCAATCTCAGCCTTACTACAGGATATGTGCCCAAAGAGTGGCGTACAGCAACAGTGGTCCCTCTCCATAAAGGTGATGCCTCAACGGATCCTGGAAACTATAAGCCTGACTAGCTTGGTCTGCAAAGCTATGGAAAGGATCATCATGGACCTCATAAATAAAGATATTGGGGACCTACAGACACTGGATCCTACCCAGTTCGGCTTTGTTAAGGGCAGATCCTGCCTCTTAAACCTGGTTGATTTCTTTGAAACAGTCACCAAGGCCATTGATGAGGGGAAGGTGGTCCACACAGCCTACCTGGACCTCGCAAAAGCCTTCGATACAATACCCCACTTGGGCATTATAGATAAGCTCACCAGCTTAAATATAAACCCCTATGTCACTAGATGGATTGCAAACTGGCTCAAGGACAGAACCCACATGGTTAGAATTGCTGGAGCCATGTCAGACTCCAAACCATTTACAAGTGGTGTCCCACAAGGCTCAGTCCTGGGACCTCTCTTGTTCGGTATATATTTCTCGGAGGTACAGGCCAACATGGAAGGACTCTGGCTGACCAAGTTCGCAGATGACTGCAAACTGGGCGCCATAATCGACTCTCCAGCCGACACAAGCATCCTCCAAAAGGGCCTCATAGAAACAGACAACTGGTGCCAGAGCCATGGCCTCAAGCTAAATGCCAAAAAGTGTATAGTCATCCCCTTTGGCAAAAACAAAGTGCCCACAAATTACCACATAGGTGGTAATCCATTAAGTACAGAAGAAGTAATTAGGGACCTGGGGACCCAAGATGATAGCAATCTCTCATTTGACAACCACGTGGCCAAAGTATTTAGAAAAACATTTTATATAGCCCACCCAATCATGAAGGGATTCACATCTAGATCAGGGGAGGTCATCGTGCCTCTTCACTCATCCCTCATCAGGCCCATAATTGAGTACAATGCCCCTTTTGGGATGTACCTTACCAGACACCTGCAGCAACTGGAAAGACCCCAAAAGTACCTCACCAAGAGGATCAAAGGGCTCAAACAGATGCCATATGCTGCCCGGTTAAAGAAACTCCAGCTCTACTCAGTGGCATACCACCTGTTCAGAGGCGATCTGTGCCTGACGTATAAAGCCATGTCCAGCACGGAATTAATGGACATGCTGCACCTCAGAAAATCCAAATCCTATCGAGCTACGCGCTCGAGAGACTTGAACCTCAGCACTGAAATAAATAGGACATGCTGGAGGGACAGATTCATAACCCAGAGGCTCCCTTCACTCTGGAATAAAATCCCAGTCCAGGTTAGGCAGAGTCCCTCATTGACTCTCTTCAAGAGGAATCTTGATGAGTGGATGGGAGATCGTAGGTTTACCCCGGGTATCACTTCTGTGTCACTGTTAGACAGAGGCACAGTATACTAACCTCGAAAAAGGGCATAGCAAAATAAATTTAAAATGGGTGGCGAAAGCCAAACACATTCTGGCTAGGCTTATAAATGCCCTAGGGCAGATAGCCTAGTATGAACCTATGAACTTAAATAAGCAACAAAATCTAGAATATTTAGGATTTTGCCTGGAAATGTTTACAAAGATATTTTTATACCCCAAGTAGACTCCAGAGAATTTTTCCTCAGGTAGATAGTAAACGTTGGAGGTGTGAAGGAGAAGAAAGAGGTAATTAGGAACATATTTTCTGGGGGTGCGGTGAGTTGGCAGACTTTAGGGATTCCCTGAGGGGTGCACTGTCGGAGATGCTGGGTGGGCAGATTGGTGTGATGAGGGAGATGATTTGTCTGACCTATGATACAGAATTGGAATTCCCTAGACATGGTAAGGCCTTGATTTGTCTGATAATGGTGGCTGCCAAAAAAGCAGTTACTAGAAAATAGAAATCAAAATCTAAACCAACTATACTGGAAGTAGTGAATAGAGTAACAAAGATAAAAAAACTGGAAATTAGATCTTATAAAAGGGTAGGAGCAAACTACATAGGAAAAATGGTAATTGTGGAAACAATACATATATGGGTGGAAAACAGGACTTACATGAGGTATGTAATGTTTGACTGAAAATGATTGGGTAGATAAGTTATTTATAATGTTTGCAACTGGGAGCGTGTCAGTATGGTTTGTGATGTAACATGCTTGCAACTAGGACTGTGTTAGTGTGGTTTGTTTTCATATATATAGATGTATGATTGCCTATGTTGCAAGTGGTGGTTTAATAAAGATGTTTCTTGTTTAAATAAAACAGCTGCAGATTCTAGTTTGATTTTCATGCAGTTTGAGGTTTTAAAATAATTTTTTTATGTCAAAGAGAAAGATGTTTCGTAGTTGTTTATATGTTTAAAGAGCACAAGAACACCCCCACTGATTTGTAGGATTCTTGGGATTCTATTCAGTCTTACTGCTTTGACTGAAAGTTCCATTTTGGTTTGTACTATTTTATTACCAATGGCTAGGGTGCTTGAAGGAGGTGGTGTATTTGATGTGCCATTATGACTTGTGTGGTAGTTGTAGCCTGTTCAGGTTCTACAGCAGAACACTCAGAGACATAGCTTGCTCATCTAGTGTCTGCTGATGTTACCCAATCTGGCACCCATCAACTCTAAGCTGAAGGGAGGAAAAAGGGCCAGCAAGGTCCATTGCCATTTCTTTCTCATCTGTGTCCCTAGCAAAAAAAAAAGAAGCTCTGTTCCCTGGTTCCCCGATTTGGCACCTTCATCTGAGTCTGAGGAGCAAGGTATTTTCTCCCTAATGAGTTGAGAAACAAAAAAGCAAAGGCCTTCTATTTCAGTTGAGAATCAAAAAAGGAAATGAAGGTATTTTGCTTCATACAGTAATAAACCACTTGCTACCAATATGTACATTGTAACAAGCAGTTTGCTACAGTTACGATACCGTCCCCTAAGTGCTTCAGCCCTTACAGCAATTGCAGTACCAGCATTCATTTCTGAATGCCAGTACTGCAATGAAGCTCCATTGGCAACTGCTGACTGCACCTCCCTAACACCTTCCACTGGGAGAGCCTGTCCCTTTCACGCTGACCCAGATATGCTTCTGAATACAGTGACAGGCTCGGCTTGGGATGTTAGATGTGAATTTACTTATTTTATTCTAGGTAGCACTCTTCAAACTAGCCCATTAGTATACTTTGAAGATTTGTGAAAATTACAAATACATACAGCAGGCATTGAAATAAAAGGGATGTTGCATTATTTTGCGGTTGTCATCAGTGAGATTTGGTCAGGGCTTTGTAAAACATCCCTAATTTTTCTTGTCTTTTTTTTTTTTTTTGATGTGTTGGTCAGATTTATGTTTGTCACCTTCTGATGACACCCAGTAACTTAGTATGGGTGACTTGTCCTATTCTGATGTTGTTAGATGAGACTAGATTTAGTGCAGTGCTACCTGGTGAGAGGGTATTAAACATAAGTCATTATTTTTTGGGGCAGGGGGGTTCTGGAGTAGTTGGGGTAATTATACTCAAGTCCCAGTAGAAGAGGAGGAGTCTTGGGTGACTGTTACTGGGATAGTGCTAGTGCTGAGCAAACATGAGTTGTGTCATCAGCATATTGTATCATTGTATGTTTAGATGATTTGTTTACATGAATAGATTAAGTAAAAATATTAATTAAACTGAATAATTTGATTAAAATATTGTGAATATAAATTTATTTAATGACAGGTCCGAGTACTGGCCCCAGTGGCACTCCTGTTTGGAGGAGTCCTGCCTTTTGAAAAACTGTGCATCTTTGTTGAGGTAACCAGACAAACATTCAGTGCTGGTGTTGCTTAATTACAGCTTTGAGAGCTTCTGAGGAGAAAAGGTGAGACATGGTATCAAATGCCCTTGACATGTCCAGACGTAGGGTAGAGACATGATTACTCACATTTCTTTTTTAGTTGACTGTCTAGAAAATGTAGAAAGGCAGTTTCAATTCTATGATGGGGCTGGAAGCTATGTTGTGAGGGGGAAGTGTCTGTCCAGCAGAAAATTTAGCATTTAGGGATGGATGCAGCTTTCTAGTACTCTATAGAGTGGAGGCAGTGCACAAAACAGTGGTGCAACCAATACATTTATATGGTACAGAAACTTGGGCAGTGAAAGCAGGGCAGTTGATGAAGTTAGAGGTGATGGAGATGAAGTGCCTGAGATAGATGATAGGATGCAGACTGTGGGACAGATAAAGAAATAATACTATCAGAGTGGAAACCAAAGTATCTCGGGGTAAAAACAAATAGATTATGGTGGTTTGGGCACATGTGGGAGGACAGCAGAAAATTAGTTGGTGAAGTATATTTGGGAGAGACAGGAAAAAGGCAAGAGGAAATAAGGACATCCAGCCAAGAGATGGATAGATTGCATGAGAGGAGACTTCCAACAATAAGACATGACTGTTAAGGAAGGTAGGAAAGTGGCACTGACTCAAAAGAAATGGTGACAGTTACAGGAAAAGACAAAAAAAAGTCCCCAAAACCAGTCTACGGATGGATAGCGGTTAATAAAGGATGTAATATGCTAAAAATTTGAATCTGGTTGTCTCATATTTCACCTCCTGCACTGCCAGTGTTTGTGGTTTTGTTTGAATTGGTGAGTTGATGAGACACCCAGAGGTCACTGTAGATCAGTGTGTGTGTGTACCTTTAAGAAGCTATCCAAGGGCTTGCACAAGTGCATAAATACTGAGCACATGCAAGCCAGACTGCCATTTTGTAGTTAGCTGTCGAGATATAAGCATGTATGTATGTAAGGTCTGTCTGTTAACCAATTTGTTCATATTTTATGATGCTGCTATCCATCCAAATGTGTTTCTATGTATTAAAGCACCTAACGAAATACCCTACCTGCTTGTCATCCCTAAAAGCATCCCTAAAATTTGCATCCTTCGCAAAACAATTCAGAAACAAATTTCAGGTATTAAAACTTGCTCAGCACTATTTCATTTTCATAAAATATGAAACAGGGCATATAGAATGTTATAAATGATAGTCGCATAAACCGATATATATGATATTGATAAAAATATTTGAGTTACTATGGAAAATGTTTGAAATAAATTCCAAATCGCATAAAACTAATAAAATAAAGGAAAACAACCACATTTATGCAAAGCATGTATTTTTCTTATTAAGCAAAGATATCCAAGTTATCAGCAGTGCATAAAATATTTGCATGTTTGTGCGGTGTTACAGTAAGGTTATTTCGCAAAAGTACACCCATTGCAGAGCATATTTCACTAAGTACATTTCAAAGCATTTATTGTGCATTTGAATATTATTATAAGCTCACAGAACAGTTTCTTCATGCATAATTACAAGGGCCATATTTTCAGTGTGTTTGTGCATACTTTGTGGGCAGGGCAGATGGATTTCGAAAACCCAGTGCACTTGTGTTTGACAGTAATATGGCTTAGAACTGGAGAGTGTTTGAGCAGGAGTATGACATTTTCATGCAGGCTGCATTTTCTGATAAAGATGACCATACAAAGGCATTTATTCTTCTTAATTTAGTTGGGTCAGATGCCATAGAAAGGGAAACTTCATTTGTGTATGCACCTGCTATCTATACCAGAGAGGGGGAAAACCATCATATTGTTGTACAGGCTGAGTCAAGGGAGGACCCTGAGTGCTTGAAACATAAATTTAGAGAAATGTGTAAGCCCCAGACAAATGTTACAATGGAAAAGCATGTATTTTATACAAGGGATCAAAAGCCTGGTGAAACTTTTGCAACATATATAACCAACTTGAGAAATAAAGCTAAAACATGCAGATTTGGTGATTTAAGGGACGAGCTAATAAAAGTGTGTGGTATTAAAGATAATGATGTGAGAAAGATTTTGCTTCATGACAATGATTTAACTTTGAATAAGGCCACTGAGATTTGTCAAATAGACAAGCTCACAGAAAAGCACAAAGATATGCTTACAAATGAGAATAGCTCTAGAAGGCACAGTGACAGAGCTCATGTTGATAGTATGCAGCATGTTATTAAAAGAAACAGGCCCAAGCACACAGTGTCAACTGTAGCCCCTGCAGCACTCACTGGTAAACCCCAGAACTTTATAGCAAATTCCAGAGTTCGCACAGTCTCAGTGAAGCATAAGGGTGAGTCAGCAAACTCAAAGCATGGGCCCCAACCCAGTTTCATTGCCATCGTAATTGTGGTGGAAGTCATGAATCTAAAAGGGAAAAATGTTTAGCTTTTGGTCAGCAATGCCACAAATGCAACAAATGGAATCATTTCAAAAGGTTTTGTAAACTAAAAGGCCCGCTTTCTTTCATTAAAAGGAAACATTTTAAGAAATGAGTTGATCAATTAGAAAGCTCCAACCCTACTCTTTATGTTGATGGTGTGTCGGTGTTCATGAAACAGTTAATGCAGTAGTTTCAAGTAAAAAGCATGAAGTATTTTGTACTGTGCAGATAAATGGTAAACCCATAGAGCTCAAAGTTGATACAGGTTCTAAGTGCAAAGTTATGTCAGCAGAAACATTTGCTAGAGTGTGTCATGATGAAAGGCTTGATTTGGCAAGGTGTGCATAGCTTGTTGCTTATGGAGGTGAAGAAATTCAAACCGAAAGTTCAGTAGTGCTTTCATATTACTCTGCTGGAAGGAGCTACGACTTGTTATTTTATGTGATCAAGAGGCACGTCCAGTCTTTATTAGGGCTCCCAGACAGTTTGAAAATGGGACTGCTTTCATTTAATAAGGAAGTCCATCATGTTAGCTTAAAAGACCACTACTTTAATTTTGTCCAGTACATTTTTTCCAACTATGCTGATCTTTTTGAAGACAAACTAGGCAAACTTCCAGTTGTGTACTCCATGAAGTTAGACCGAGAGTTCAGTCCAGTCATCAGGCCAGCACAAAAAGTTCCAATAGCCATGCAGGACAGAGTAAAAGCAGAGTTAGATAAAATAGTGTGGCAAGGTGTGATTTGTCCAGTTGCAGCTCCAACTGAATGGGTATCTTCCATGGCGGCAGCTCATAAGGAAAGCTCAGATGACATGAGAATATGTATTCATCCACGAGATTTGAACAAAGTGCAAAAAAGACCTTATCATTCAATGTGCACATTCAAAGAAGTCACAGCCTTGATGTCAAATGCCAGTATTTTTTTCTGTCTTAGATGCAAAGAGTTCATTTTGGCAAATTCAGCTTGACAAACAATCCTCATTACTCACTACTTTCTGTACTCTGTTTGGCAGGTACAGATTTTTGAGAATACCATTTGGGATAAATTCTGCAAGTGAAGTCTTTCAGCATGCAATGGAGCAAATTTTTTCTGGGTATCCTTGTACTCTTATAGTAGACGACATACTAGTAGGAGGTCCTGATGAAGCAGACCATGACAGAAACCTCAGAAAAGTTCTAGAAAGGGCATGTCAAATGAATCTTAAGCTTGATCCACACAAATGCAAATTCAGGTTACAAGAAGTTACTTATCTTGGTCATTTATTTATGAGTACAGGCCTATGACCAGACTCTTCAAAACAGCCATCCCCAAGATGCCAGCACCAATGTTCAAGTCCCGCAACATTTTCTTGGCATGGTCAACTACCTAGGCAAGTTCATTCCAGACTTGAGCCAATTATTAGCACCACTCAGAGAGCTGACACATAAAGATGTATCCTGATCTTGGTTAGAGCAACACCAAAGAGCATTTGAAGCCCTTAAACAGAGAATTGCTAGTCCACCTACTCTCAGATATTATGATGTTCACAAACCAGTTACACTTTCTTGTGATGCTTCAAAATTTGGTCTTGGTACAGTCTTTCTACAAGAGGATCAGCCTGTTGCCTACACATTGAGAATGCTTACCCAAACTGAGATGCAGTACGCCCAGACAGAGAAAGAGCTTTTGGCAATTGTGTTTGTGTGTTGGAAGTTCCATGATTATATTTATGGTAGACCTATCCAGAATGGAACAGACCACCAACCTTTAGTCACTATCTTGAGAAAGCCTATGCATTCAGCTCCAGCCCGACTGCAATGCATGATGCTGAGATTGCAAAAGTGTAATTTCAATTTTGTCTACAAGAAAGGCAAACTTCTTTATCTTGCTGATACATTGTCCAGATCGCCCAGCAAAACCACAGAACAGCATGAGAATGAGAACCTTAATTTTGAAGTCATAGAAGTGAGAAATTTTTCTTCCACATGTCTTGATGAGTTGAAAGATCACAAAGCCACAGATTCAGTTTTACAAAGGCTCAACTGCTTTATCAGTCAAGGATGGCTGTCATAGCAATCTAGTTTATCTCAAGAAGTGCAACCTTATTTTCCATACAGAGATGAGATTTTGTCTGACAAAGGTATCATTATGAAAGGTCTGAAAGTAATTACTCCAAAGTCCTTGCAACCAGAGTACATTACTGTCTTGCATCATGGTCACCCAGGAGTCAATTCTACCAAAAGAAAGGGAAGAGGTCTATTGATTTGGCCTTTGGTGTCACAAGACATTGAGACAGCACATTTATCTTGTTCAGTGTGTAACAATACTAAGCCACAGCAACAGAAGGAACCACTTCAGCTAAACTAGATTCCTGAACTACCTTGGTTGACAGTAGCCATGGACATTTTCAAGTGGACTGGTCAACATTATTTGGTGTTAGTAGACTCTTACTCAAATTAGTTCAAAATTGACCTACTTCCTAACCTAGCATCCAGTACTGTTATTACTAAGCTGAAATATCATTTTGCAGTCCATGGTAGTCCACACAAAGTTATTTCTGACAATGGCACACAGTTTTCAAGTCAACAGTTCAAAAGATTTGCTGAAGAATGGGACTTTGCTCATGTCATGAGTAGCCGTGAGTACCCGCAGACAAATGATATGGCAGAACGTGCAGTTTAAAGGGCAAAACAGTTACTAGAGAAATCAAAATGAGATAATAGGGATGTTTTCCTAAATCTCTTGAATCTCAGAAATGTTCCTCATGATAAACATCTTGGTTCACCTACTCAGAGACTTCTGTTGAGACAAACCAGAACCACATTAACAATCAGTAGTCAATTGTTGGTTCCATATGTCAAGAACTAATCTGTTGAAGAAGCGTTTAACCCAGAAGTTCTACTACGATAAAACCAGCAAGCCGCTCAATCCATTACAAGAAGGAGAAGTGGTTAAGGATGCAAATGTCCAAAGGTTATGATCAGATTGGTGCCATGAAGAATATTTGCCCACAGCCAAGATCATACATTGTGGAATCACAAGGAGCAGTCTTTAGGCAGAATCAGAAACATTTGAGACCGATGTCCGAGCCTATGCTACAGCACATAGCCTGTGAGAAAGACTCTATCTCAGAGTGATTTGTCTGTTGTTCCAATTCCAGAGGAAGTTCCAGAGGACATTTCCGTTCCTGTGACAAATCCAGAGGTTACTGATATGAGTTGTGTACCACAGACTGTACCTGTTGCTAAATTTGGTCCAGACTGTTAAGTTACAAGATATGGTCACATTTCTAAACCCTGCAGCAGATATAAAGCAACTTGAACATGAACGTTGTGTTTTGTTTCTAATGTCTATAGTAATGCATGTCTATCTCTGATATTGATTTTTTACAAAGGGGAATTTTTTTTAAGAGGGAGGATGTAGATTAATGTGTGTGTATGTACTTTTAAGAAATTATGTAGGGGCTTGCACAAGTGTATAAATATTGACCACTCGCAAGCTAGACTGCCATTTTGTAGTAAGCTGTCGAGATGTAAGCATGTATGTATGTAAGGTCTGTCTGTTAACCCGTTTGCTTGTATTTTATGATGCTGCTATCCATCCTGATGTGTTTCTACATATTAAAGCCTCTAAACAAAATACCTTGCTTGCTTGTCATCTATGTTAGACAGAGACGAGTGACAATCATTTAGAAAAAAAATGGGAAAAGGAGGTTGTTGATGATGATGATGAGTAGTAGAACTGCAATATTTTGAGTGGAGATAATGATGTTAAAGCAGCTAGTCAAGAGGTATGCTAAGTGATGGAGGGGACTTTGAATAGGAAGCAAAGAATATTCACCTTTCAGTTTAAGGATCCCAAATCTCATATGCTTAGTTTTTGATGTATTAATCAATGTATTATTCTCCTGTGCCCATATGGTCAGTTTAGTCAAGTTCTGTTGCAGACATGCCCTATCTATAACACATGTAATCAGTTTACCCATTTTCAAGTCATCTGCACACAGACTGTAGAACAAGTCAGATGAAAAAGATAGATCTGAAAGATACAAACTAAACAAGTACAATTTAGAAGTTCAGCTGTCCAATTGTTGTATAATAGTGGTCATGTCCTATTTGTAATCCATGTAGCTAGCCATCTGATCAAGAGAAAATCAATACTAGTTGTTCTAATTTATTGATCGGTGTTTTGCATATGACCCTACCAAATGCTGAAGTTAAGTCTATATAAATTACATCTCACCGCAATGCTTCATTTAAATCTGTTATTACATTATAGGTTTATACGTAGGTACTAGGCTATTGGCCCTAGGACATAATTAAGCCTAGCCAAAAATGTTCTGCTATCGCCTCCCTCCCAAGTGGTTTAGTTACATGTGTCCCTGTCGAGTAGGACCACAAAAGTGATTCCTGGGGTGAATTTCCTGTTTCCCATTCACTCATCAAGATTTCTCTTGAAGAGTGCCAATAAGGAGCTCTGCCTCACATATATGGGGACCTTATTCCAGAGCAAGAGGCAGTCTCTAGGACACAAATCTGTCCCTCCAACACGTCCTGTTTATTGATGATGTCAGGTTTATGTCCCTTGAGTGTGTAGCTCTGGTGGATTGGGTTTTCCTTAAGTGGAGTATTTCTAGCAATTCAGGGTTTGACATAGCCTTGTATGTCAGGCAGAGATTACCTCTGAGTAGCCGGTACGTGACCGAGTACAGTCTGAGTTTTTTTAGCCTCATGGCATAGGGCAACTGTTTGAGGGCCGTTATCCTCTTTGTAAGGTACTTTTGAGGCCTCTCCAGTTGTTGCAGATGTCTTGTTAGATACATCCCAAATGGGGCATTATATTCAATAATGGGTCTAATGAGTGATGAGTAAAGGGGGACAATAACTTCCTTATTCCTAGATGCAAACCCCTTTGTGATGTGGGCTATGTTGAAGGATTTTCTAATCACTTTTGCAATGTGGTTGTCAAAGGAGAGGTTACTATTCACCCGAGTCCCTAGATCTCTTATCACACTCTGTGTGATAAGTGGGCTGCCACCTATGTTGTAGTTCATAGGTACTTGTTTTTTCCCAAAGAGGATAACAATGCACTTTTTGGCATTTAGTTTGAGGCCATGGTTTTGGCACCACAAATCTGTAACCCTAAGTCCCTTTTGAAGGATGTCTACATCAGTAGGAGTCTCGATTATAGCACCCAGTTTGCAGTCTGTGAACTTTGTGAGCCATAGTCCTCTGTGTTTGCATGTACCTCAGAGAAATAGATACCGACAGGAGGGGTCCCAAGACTGAGCCCTGTGGTACACCTCTAGTCACAGGTTTGGAGTCTGATCTAGCATTTCCTATTCTCACTGAATGGGTTCTATCCGTGAGCCAGTTAGCGGCCCGTCTTGTAACGTAGGGTTTTATATTTAGGTTGGTGAGTTTGTCTATAATTCCTGAGTGAGGAATGGTATCAAAGGCCTTTGCAAGATCAAGGTATGCTGTGTGAACCACCTTTCCCTCATCTATTGCTTTAGTGACCATTTCAAAGAAGTCAACCAGATTTAGGAGACATGACCTTCTCTTTACAAACCCAAACTGGGTGGGGTCTAGGGTTTGTAGGTTCCCAATGTCATTGTTTATGAGTTCCATGATGATGCGCTCCATGGCCTTGCAGACAAGACTCGTCAGGCTGATGGGGCGGTAATTCCTGGGGTCAGTGGTTGCACCTCCTTTATGGAGTGGGATGACTGTTGTCGTGTGCCACTCTGTGGGCATATAGCCTGAGGTGAGGCTGTGGTTAAACATGGTATTAAGGTGAGGGGTTAATTCATTTTGGAGCTCATGTAGCATGCAGCCTGGGATGCTGTCTGTTCCCATGGATGCTGTGTTTCTTGCCTTGGAGAGTGCTGTTTTCACCTGAGTGTCTGTGATTTTAAGGGCAGCACAATCTTCTGGAATGGATATGAGCCCTTTGGGGGGAGAGGGTGGGGTGAACTTTGCACTGAACCTATCTGCCAATATATTGGCAATATCAATTGGTTCCGTGTGAACTTTGAACCATTATGCTGCAGCTCAGAGCAGATCTGTGAGTTATTTAGGTTTTTGACATAGCTAAAAAATGCTTTGTGACTGTCTTTGGTGTCTGTTGTGATTTTTCTTTCAAAGCTCGCCTTAGAGTTTTTTATGATGGTTCTTAGTTTTTTGCTAAGGTTGGTCAGGAAGCCCCTCCATTCCTGGATTTTTACTTTTTTTGCAGTAATTTCTTCCTTCTATTATAGAGCTTGTTTATGGCCAGGGTCCACCAGACTGGTTTCCTCTTTTTGGAGGAGTGGGTCTTGGTCTTGTTTGGGATAGCACGGTTCATGCATTCATGTAGGTGCTTATAGAGTGCTTTTGTGTAGGATATAGCAGATTCAGTCATACTGACATTCTGCGTGGGAGTAACGAAGTTTGCCACCTCTGTCTTGAGTAACAAAGTTTGCTTTGGACAAGTTTTTCACCATGGTTTCTTTTGGGATGGAGGATGGAAGTGGTATGTATATATCTAGGGTGATGAGTTTATGGTCAGATCTGACCAATGAGGAATTTACTGCAGGTGTGGAACATTTGTCCTCCATGTTGGTGATGACTAGGTCAAGTATATTTTTACCTCTTGTGGGGGTGTTTACAAGCTGGTCCAGAGCACTGGAGTTAATGTATTCCAGGAAGCGCTGAGCAAAGGTATTAGTACTTACTTAGTTTTCCCAACTGATGTTTGGGTAATTTAAATCACCTAGTATAAGGGTGCTTGGTTGGACTCTCATGTTTTCCAATACCTCGCGGAAAGCAGAGTGAGTGTCCTGGGGCAGGGAAGGTGATCTGTAGCAAGCTACAATCTGTATTGCAGTTCTGCCCATTGTCAGTTGCACTTGGATGATCTCTGAGGCATCATACTTTGCAACTAGTCTGGAGGTGTGGTTATCCTTAATAAATATGGATACGCCTCCTCCTCCCTTTGTATTTCAGTACGGGTTTTGCAGCCGAAATGTGTGGTATGAGTTGTAGCCTGGAATCGCTGGGGTGCTCTCTTGAGCCTTGAACCAGGTCTCAGTTACTGCACAAATATCAATGTTTTCCATGTTGAGGAGTGCCTCGAGAGAGTGCATTTTGAGGTTTAAACTCCTAGCGTTTAGCAGCATGACCCTCAGTTTATTATCGCTAGTATTTGTTACGGTGGTGGATTTGTTTTTTGAGCCTTGCCTAAAAAAGGCACTATGGGAGTGGCAAGAGCCTTTGCCAGTATCCTGAATGGGTTAAGGAACTTATTCTTGTTTGTTTGGTGGGGAGAGTAATTTGACTGTTCTTTATAGACAATTGTTGGGGATCGAGTACTATAGCTTATTTAGTGCTTCTGATTCTTTTTGAGCCAAGTGCTAGTCTAAAAGTGCTGATTTCAGTGCTAAATCTGAAAGAACTGGCTGGTACCAAGGGAAAAACTTAAGAGCAGACTCAGTGGAGCCGGGGATAGTTTAACCCTAACTAACAGCCACTGAGCGATGTACAAAACAGTGCAAATGCGTTTTTATATCAGAAAGATTAAACAGAAATTAGCCCAAAATGGCCAATAAAACTACAGTTTCTGGGCAGAAACCACTCCTCCAAGGACAGGTAGGCTGTTCAGAGCTCCCCACTCTCACTGGTGAACAAAAAACTTCCTTTTTTCACAAGTAAGGTATGGCCAACACAGAAGCTTAAACATAGTCCAGGTATCTGAAACTGAACTTTTCTAGCTTAGTAAGGCGGGACAATAGCAAGATTTTTTGTTTTTTTTTTTATTTTTTGTTTTCTTCAGGAAGACAGTAGAAACAAGTGAAAAAACAACTTTTACAGTGCAGTAATGGCTGTCGCACATGAGTGGGAAGCCAGAGACAATTAAAAAAATACAATTTACAGCAAAAACGACGTATTAAAAGTGCAGTCACAAATAAATGCAATTTTCAGTATAAAATGAGCATTTTGAGAAGCAATAAATGCCAGAAAATGAGCGTTTAGGCAGAAATAGCAATAAGCAATCAAGAAAAATTGAAAAATGGTACCTAAACACTCCAAAAGTCTCTCCTTTTGTTTCTCTGGCATTGTAGGTCTCTGCAGGACACCTGCGCAGGATTTGCTGAGCTTATACAGACGCAAAAACCGCGCATATGTGTTTTTTTATATCAGAAAGATTAAAGAGATAGAAATTACCCCAAAATGGCCAATAAAACTACAGTTTCTGGGTAGAAACCACTCCTCCAAGGACAGGTAGGCTGTTCAGAGCTCCCAACCCTCACTGGTGAACAAAGAAACTTCCCTTTTGCCCAAGTAAGGTATGGCCAACACAGACGCTTAAACACAGTCCAGGTATCAGCAGGTATCTGAAACTGGACTTTTCTAGCTTAGTAAGGTGGGAAATGGCAAGATATTTTTTTGTTTTTTTCAGGAAGACAGTAGAAACAGATGAAAAAACAACTTTTACAGTGCAGTAACGGCTGTCGTACATGAGTGGGAAGCCAGAGACAATTACAAAATACAATTTACAGCAAAAATGACATATTAAAAGTGCCGTCACAAATAAATGCAATTTTCAGTATAAAATGAGTGTTTTGAGAAGCAATAAATACCAGAAAATGAGCATTTAGGTGGAAATAGCAATAAGCAATCAAGAAAAAACAAAAAATGGTACTTAAACACTCCAAAAGTCTCTCCTTTTGTCTCTGTCTGGCATTGTAGGTCTCTGCAGGACACCTGAGCAGGATCTGCTGAGCTTATACAGATGCAAAAACCCCGCAAATGTGGTTTTTATATCAGAAAGAGAGAGATAGAAATTAGCCCAAAATGGCCAATAAAACTGCAGTTTCTGGGCAGAAACCACTCCTCCAAGGACAGGTAGGCTGTTCACAGCTCCCCACTCTCACTGGTGAACAAAGAAACATTGGGGCAGATCATTTTACAGGTGGTTATAGATCTATTTTCAACACATGCCTCCTGTCATATGGTTTCAAGTCCCAGCCTTTCCAATTCTGACAATAATTTATCCAAAATAACCTTCTCCATTATTTTTTTTCAGATTATCAAAGTAAACTTGTGTGTTTGTATGAGTCTGGGTTTGTCCTACTCCCTTTTTTTCTTAAAGACAGGGTTTAATAAGTTAATGTCTTCAGTCATGATGAATCTCCCCATATTTATATGACCTAGCAAATAACATATACAATGGTACTGTGCATTCATGCTGAAGTGTTCTCAGGTCAGTACTAATTCTGTCTCCACCCTGTGCTTTGCTTGAGACCAGTTTGCAAAATCACCTGGACTACTACTAGGACAATTTATCACACCCTTAGAAGAGACAAACTGTTTTGCATAGTATGTTTAATTTGTCTGGCCAGCTTGTTTATTTTAATTTTCAAACATATAGTTACATTTTCCATTTCTTTTATTTTCTGTCTCTTGCCTTAATACATTACATTGTTCTTATGGAAATATATTCGCCTGACATTGTGTGCCTAGATCCTGATGTTAAACTTTTTTTTTTTTTTTTGCATTCAGTTTCAGTTTCAAAACTCACCACACTCCTTCTGCAGTTTTTCCATTCAACGTGTCACTACAATTAGTTTTTGTCCCATATAATCTTTTATTAATCTTCTATGCATTGGTTTAGATTTCAGTTTGGCATAATTATCTAGGAACATTTTAACATTTATAACTCCATGATCACTACACATCAACAGTGGTAAGACTTTGATATGAAGTAAAAATAAGTTATGTACCTACCATAACGTTCCATGTTACTTATCTTCTTCTCGCCTTCTTTCTTGCTGGTTGGGTTCGAAGTCGATCCTCAGCTCCGACTCGGCCATCTTCAAAAGCTCGAGAGCTGCTTACTGGCTCGAGGCCCCCCCCTATATCCCATGATGCCTGGCGCTAGATACCCAGATCTCATTTGGTAAGTCTAACTGCAGACATAATAATAAAGGAATCCTATCCTAGAATGCATAAATCCTACTGGAGAGACTACTAAGCAGAAGGAAATAGCCAGACAAGACTCAGCCAGTGCAAAATCAAGAAGAACTCTTCTCGGTCCACTAGGATAGGGGGATGGAGGGTGGGACGCAAGAAAGAAGGCGACAACTAACATGGAATGCTATGGTAGGTACAGAACCTCTTTATGTTAAGTTGTCTATCTCGCCTTCATTCTTGCTGGTTGGGACAGCATCTCTAGCACCTAAACTCCTGGGTGGCTCATCGGAAAAGACTCTTCAGAACAGTAGAACCAAAATCAGCTCTGCTCCTGGAAACCAAATCCAACTTGTAATGTGAAATGAAAGTATGTGGGTTGGCCCATGTAGCCGCAGCACAAATAGATTCCATGGGCAACCTAGCCTGAAAAGCCACCAAAGTGGCTAAAGCTCTGGTAGAGTGACCTTTTGGTTTTTTCTGGTAATTCTTTATTCCTGAGTTGGTATATGAATGTGATGATAGAAGACAACCACCTGGATAAGGTTACCTTGGAGACCGGAAAACCTTGTTTACCTACTGCATAAGACAGGAACAGTTGATCTGATTTTCTAATGTCTTTGGTTCTATGTAAATAAAAGCGTAGTTGCCTGTGAAGATCTAACTGACGCAACTTATACTCTGCTCTGTTGGAGTGGTTAGGGAAAAACACAGGAAGGTCTATGGACTGACTGAAGTTACTCTCTGAAGAGACCTTAGGAAGGAAGGAAGGAAGGATTAGTCCTAAGAGCAACCCTGTCATTGTGGAACACGAGATATGGGGGAAGGATAGAAAGAGCCTGTAGTTCCGAAACTCTTCTGGCTGAAGTAATAGCTACCAGAAAAAGGGTTTTCCAAGATAAGAACTTCAGTGAACAAGAAGTTGCAGGTTCGAAAGGGGGCAAAATTAGCGAAGCTAAAATCAAATTTAGATCCCACGGTGGCAGAGGATCTCTCACTGGGGGCCTGAGCAGAGTGGTTCCTTTGAGAAAGGCTTTACACAGCTTATGGGACATGATATTGTTTTCCAACAGGCCAATGTGAAAATTTGAAATTGCCGCTAACTGAACTCTAATTGTAGCGGAAGCAGACCCAGCATGGAAGAGCTCCACGAGAAATTCCAAAATGGAGTGTACGGGGGCTGAAAAGGGGTCTATACTTTTTGCCTCTGCCCAGGAAGAAAAACGTTTCCACTTACTAGCATAAGTTTTTCTGGTCATAGACTTGTGTGATGACAAAAGGATTTTGCGCACAGAGGGGGAGATATCTGGGAGCCTGGCTAAGGTTGGAAGTGGAGCAACCAAGCTGTGAGCTGGAGAGAGTGCAGGGATTGGTGCAGCCCGCCCGATTGATGAATCAGGAGGTCTGGAATTAGGTTCAGAGTCCAAGGCTGTTCGAGAAGATAGCGATGCAGGAACGGAAACCATATTTGTCGAGGCCAGTAAGGAGCAATGAGGATCATTTTGCAACCCAAAATGGTAGCCTTCTGAATTAGCTTCAGTATGAGGGGGAAAGAAGGGTATGCAGAAAGAAGTCCCTGGGGCCAATTGTGGACTAGTGTGTCTCTGGGGGAATGCCCGGGAAGTGGAAGGCGAGAGAAGAAATTGCTGCACTTGCTGTTGAAGGGAGTTGCAGCAAGGTTGGCCCCATTTGCGGAAGATTTGGTCCGCAACTACCTGGTTCAGAGACCACTCATGAGGCATGAGAATTGCTCTGCTCAGTCTGTCTGCTATGACATTGGACCTCCCAAGGATGTGCATTGCAATCAGAAACCGTTGGGAAGAGATCGCCCACTGCCAGAGTCTGAGTGCTTCTCGACATAGGGGGGTAGGACCTGGTTCCACCCTGCTTGTTGATGTACCACACTACAGACATAATGTCTGTTTGAACTGCAATGGTCCCGGTAGGAAGAGAGTCCTGAAGAGCCTGCAACGCTAAGAGCATGGCCCTCATCTCCAAGATGTTTATGTGCAGATGATACTTGTGAGGTTGTCAGGTGCCTTGAACTGTTCTGCCCTTATAATGCCCCCCCCACCCGATCAGGGGGGGCGTCCATGGTCACTGTAGCCACTGGAGGGCGGAGAACAAATGGTCTGCTGTGGAGCACTGATGTGGAGACCATCCACCACGCAAGATGCTTCTTGTATGCCTGAGTGATCATAATCATGTAAGACATGGGAAGTTGCTGGAAGGACCATTGGGTGAAAAGAAGCCACTGGAGAATCCTCATGTGAAACTGAGCTACAGGGACAAGTACGATTTCTGCTGCCATGAGACCTAGCGTTTGAAGGACAAACCTGGCTTGAATACTTTTGCATGCTAATAAAACCTTCACATGCTGACGAATCACTAACACCCTGTCTGGTGGGAGGCTCGCTAACATGTCTTTGGTATTTAAATTTGTGCCTATAAAGGTGATAGACTGACAGGGCAACAATGCAGACTTTTCAAAATTTATTGTGATACCTTGCCTGGAGCAAGAGTCGATGGTGCAGTCTCTGGCTCGCAGAAGGTGATGTCTGGTGGTAGCAGTAAGGAGCCAGTCATTGAGATATGGAAACACCTCGAATCCTTGCCATCTCAGGTGAGTGGTAACTACTGCCATACATTTGGTAAACACCCTGGGGGCTGTGGTGAGACCAAAGGGTAGAGCTCTGAACTGATAGTGGCTGGCTCCCAGCCGGAAACGAAGGAATCTTCAGGAGCGTCTGTCCATTTTGATGTAGTAGTATGTATCCTGAAGATCTATGGAGCACATCCAATTGTCCTGACCCAGAAAGGGTAAAATGGACTGAAGCATGACCATCCAGAACTTCGTTCTTTGTACAGACTTGTTTAGTCTGCTGAGATCCAAAATGGGTCTCCAGTCCCCTGTCATTTTTGGTACAAAAAAGAACCTTGAGTAAATTCCGAATCCTTATTGGTCTGCTGGGACTTGCTGGATGGCTCTTTTTCTTAGCAGTTTTGAGACTTCTTGCACTGCTTGGTCCCTTAGATTGGGTGGAACATCTGGAAGGGACTTGTTTGACCTTAAGGGGGTGCGAACGAAGGGAATTCTGTAGCCTCCGGATATGACGGACTGTACCCATTTGTCTTGTGTTATGTCTTGCCAGGCTCTTGGGTACAGCAATAATCTTCCCCCAACTGCCTCCAGAGGTGAGCAACCAGGCAACCCTTCAGGGATGCTGGAAGGGCTTGTCAGAGAAAGATTCTCTGCTGCCCTGGTTTTGCGGACCCCCACTGCCATGAGGGCAGCGTCTGTTATTGTTCCCTCCTCTGCCCCGGGAGGGAAACTCACCACATGTGTCCGTCAAGGCTCCTTGCGATTTCTGGAGCCACATCTTTCCACTCTTCTGACCCTTAGGATATGGTCTGGAAGGTGTGGAAAAATGGACTCCTATGGCAGAGAGAGTCTTGCCTTCCTGCTCACACCTGGTAAGGGTATCTTTCACCTGTGATCTGAAGAGAGAGGAACCATCAAAAGGGGTGTTGGTGAAAGACGCTCTGAAAGGTTCCGCAAAGTTACATAGCTGCATCCAAGCGTGCCTCCTTAGGGCCAAGCCTGTGCCTGCGGCTCTACTCGCACCATTGGCTGCATACGAAATGAGCCTCATGGAGGAGTTTACCACTGAATTAAGAGTCGCCAGCTGGGAGTCTGCCTTAGCCAGGGCCCCCTCAGCTGATGGATCTTGGAGGGTATCTCCAAGCTCTTTCACGAGATCCCTCTGAAGACGGGTAAAGTGGCACAGGTAATTCAGGGACCACATGGAAAAGGTCGCTGAAGAGAACATCCGCTTCACATATCTGTCCATTGTCCTGGACTCCTTGTTAGGGGGATGGACAAATGAAGAAGTTTCAGCCAACTCCTTCTTTGTGGCCGCTGCTACCACCATGGCATCAACAGGGACACCCTTGGTCAAGAACTGTTTGTCCTGCGGGGCAGTAATGAACTTGGCAGGTCTTCTAGGGGTCGGTTCCACTGTGTCTGGAGCCATCCACACCTTCTGAGCCACCACAGACATCAGTGGGTCGAAAGGCGGTGACACCCAGGAGGTGGAAGGTCGGGATCCAAACACGTCCAGGAATACCGACTCATCCTCAGAAGGGCTTAGGGTACTCCAGTTTCCCCTCTGCCTAAGCATCTCAAGGATGTCTGAGAAGGAGACATCTTCAGAGGGGGATCTTGGGGACCCTTCTGACTCCTCTAAGTTGGTATCCAATGTGACAGACTAGGGGGAGTCAACATGCTTCCTCTTGCATTTCCTCTTGTGAGGTGGCTCCTCCTAATGATCAGGGGAGGCCTCAGAAGAGGAGGATACACCCAAAGGGGCATCCTCGAGCACTGGATCCCCACGCTTGGGGTCTGGAAGAGGGGCAGAGGCTGACGCAGGCACCCTAGGGGGAAGAGCCGATGGGGTCGATCGTGGGACTGACTCAGGGGCCAGTACACTCCTCATCACCTCGAAGGAGTCCCTGCCCAGACGCAGAGAAGGCTCAGGCTCCGAAGAAACCAGAAGCCCTCCCTGCTCCGAGGGAGATGGCTCAGAGGCAGATGTGGGAGCCAAGCTCACCTGAGCTGAAGCACCGAGAGGGACAGGGGGGTCGGACAAGGGTCTGATGCCACTCGCCCCCTCGGAGCCGACGAGGCAGTCTCAGCGCCCAGATCCCTCCAAGGAAGGTACCATGGAAGGGATCAGAGCTGATGGTTCCACAACTCAAACCCCAATGAACTCCGGCTCCGAGCTCATAGGATGAGTCGGAGGAGGAATATCTACAGCTGTGGACGGAGCCGACTCCTGATGAGGAGGGCTGGACAACATTTTGGCTAGGGCCTGCGATTTTAACAGCCTACTGACCACTCTTTCCAAGTCATGGTCCGAAAGTCTAGAGGACCGAGAAGAGTGGGATGATCGATGACTATGCTCCGATTGGAGCAGGGGCGACTTTGGAGCCGAACATATTGACTCCAAAGAAGGAGACCTAGATCTCTTTCGACTCTCAGCCAGCTCCGAATACCGTGTCGGAGCCAACTGGGAGGGAGGGACACTGCTTCCAGCCGGAGCCGAGATGGATTGTGTGGCTTCACCTAATGACAGCTCCGAACGGGGAGCCAATGGTTTAGGTGGCCTGGAAGACTTCACAGGCTGATCCTTCGCCGGTGAATCTTGGGGTTTAAGCATACCCCTCAGGATCAATTTATTTTTGTGCTCCTGCAGGACTCTTGGACTGAAAGCATGGCAGATCGAGCAAGAGTCCTGCAGGTGCACAGTGCCCAGACAATAAACACAAGAAGTGTGACCATCTGTCAGAGACATCTTTTGACAGCATGAGTCACACTTCTTGAATCCAGACGGTTTTGGATCCTTGGACATCCTGGGGGAAAACCAAGGACAAGAGCACACACAGCTAGGTTAAAGTAACCAAACAGTAAAACTTAACACACTACAGTTACCACAACCCACTACAAGTACCACTACAACAAAAACTTCAGAAAACTACTATCACTAAACACTAACAGTGATTAATAGAAGAAATTCTTTTTTTTTTTTTTTTTTGAAAGGAGATAGAGAGAAAGGTTAACCTCTAACTTAAATGGAAAGAACCTTTTTGAGGAAAATGGAGAGAAGGGGCGAGGGGAAACTCTTGAACTTAAACAGGTTTCTTGGGGAAAGGTAACGGCTTATCTAAGGAAGAAACTAGCTACAATACAAAAGTCTAAACTAACGACTAATTCTACACTAACAATTACAGTTTTGACCAAAAAAATACAATAATAATAAAGCTTATACGACTTGAGCCAGTAGAACAACCTCGCAGCAGAAGCGGCAAATGAGATCTGGGTATCTAGCGCCAGGCATCATGGGATATAGGGGGGGCCTCAAGCCAGTAAGCAGCTCTCGAGCTTTTGAAGATGGCCAAGTCGGAGCCAAAGATCGGCTCCGAACCCAACCAGCAAGAATGAAGGCGAGATAGGCAACTTAACATCAGTCATTTCCTTAGGAACCCAAATAATGTTTAGTATGTTCTGTTCCCTGGTAGGCTATTTTACAGTCTGAAGCAATTGTTGTTTCTGAACATACGTTGTAAATAATTTTCTTACTAGTATTGCTGAATCAATATTATTCCAGTCTGTTCCAGGTTTGCCTTTATTGCCACAGTTACACAATCTCCAATCATGGTGTTATCAATGAGCATGGAATAATCACAGGTCTCATTATGATCTTTAATCCCTATCATAACACCACCTGATTTATTATTTATTACGACTGTTACAATAAAAACATTTACACCCTGACAGAACTGGTTTTCAGTCATTTGTCTTAACTGCGTTTGAAAAACAATAACATCAATCTTGTGAGAGCATGCCAAATTTTCCAATAAAAAATTATTATGAACAATCATCAGAGATCCCTTAAACATTGCTAACTATGAACTGTTAAACTTTCAACCTGGCAAAAATCCTGTCTTATGTTTGTCAGATATTCTACTGATTTATCCTTTGTTGACCAGGTTAGACCCACTAGGCTAGAAGCCTCTTTTCATGGGAAACCTGAGGTGGTAATTATAATACTACAGGAAATTTGGCCAGAGCATTGGGGAACTTGCCCTACCCTATGGAGATCCTAGATGGCGCTGGAGGGCTCCTACAGCAGCAAAGAAGAGGCCTATGGGAAACAGCAGCATGGAAGAGGAGGAGAGAGAAACTATGAAGAGGTTGAAGGTGGAAAGTGAGAATGTGAAGAAAAATGTGATCGATACAGAGTGTCAGAATGTAAATAAAGATTCCTGCATGGTGGATTTTACAAACGAAAATTGCTTTGGTGTCTCCATGGAGAAGGAAGTGAGTGAGTCCATCGAAGTGGTGCAGATAACAGGACTGGCATCAGGTGGGCTTGCAGCTGATGTCCTGTTGAGCAGGGTGATCCAGATGACAGTTCTGTTGTTTCATGGGGTGAGATGGCAGATTAGCATCCTCAGCAGTTCCGAAGAAGTTATGTGGAAAAGGAACCAGATGATGTAGCAGCAGAGAATACAGCAGTTAAGAGTTTATGCAGCAGTGACAAAGTCAGAGAGGAAAGTAGCAACAAACTGAGAAGGTGTCTGGTTTTGTTACAGCAGACAACAGAGTAGCCAAAACGTATGCAGCAGTCACAACATGCCAGAGAGGAAGGCAGCAACAAGCCTTTTTTAAAAAGTACAGAAGAGCAACTGTGAGAATAACAAAAAAAAATGGCACTGTAATAGATGGATATTATGTGTCAATGGACTTATAGAAGAGGCACTTGGATCTGAAAATGATTTTGTATAATTGGAAGGTTTGGGTTAGCAGATGGTGATACAGTTGTGATGGGTTTTTCAGATCATTTAGCAATATGGACGGATGGGTTGGAAGAGAGGGAGTGCATTAAAACAGGAAAGGGAATAAAAAGAATTAATGAGAGATTATTGGATGAAATTGGAGCGTGGGAAGTATTCTCGCTATGGAAGGATCATATAACCATGAAAAACATCTATAAAACCTGGTCTAAATGGTGGATTGAATTTAAAAAGAAGTATAAAAAGTGTTTTTCAAAGGCAAGATGATGTAAGAAAGGAACAGAACATGAAGTATGGGAAAATGTATAGAAATGTATTAGAGAATTTAGAGAGGGACATGTTACATCTTAATAAAACCAGAACTGTGTCTGAATATTCCACAGCACTGAGATGTCTTTTTCTGGTTGGATCATGTACAAAATATCCTCTGCAAATAAAGCCAACTTTTCTTGAATACAATACCATTTACATTCTTGAATTTAGAAGTCCCTTATTTTCTTTGCTAGTGGTTCTAAATATAACTCAAATAACAAAGGGGAAAGAGGACACCCCTGCCTGGTTCCTCTGCTCAGACACAACTTATCAGAGAAGAACCCTCCCACTTCAATTTTTGCTTCCCATCCCTCATATATCCTCCCAATTAACTTTATTATTGTATCAGGAAATGCAAATGCTTCCATTGCCCCACTCATAAAATCCAAACTTACTCTGTCAAAAGCTTTCTCTGCATCAAGACCTACCAATAACAGCTGTATTTACTTACATTCTGCTTGCCTCAGTATCATCATTGTTGTCAAATGTTTGCCTACCCCCCCCTCAAAACCACACTGATCAATATTTTTCAATTTTGGCAACACCCTCAACATTCTTTTAGCCATTATAGACATAAACACTCTATAATTGTGGTTTGAACTTGAAATGGGCTTATATGAAGCTGGATTTAATGAGTATTTACTGTCTTTTAGTATTACAGCCACCACAGCTTTTTCCAGGATGCTGGTGCTTTCCCTCCTTTAAAATACTGTTAAACAAAAGTTTCCAAATCTTTATCACTTTCTTCCCTCCTAGCTTTAAAACGTCCACAGGCATACCATCTGTTCCTGGAGACTTTGCTATATATTGGTTATACGTCACCATTTTTATCTCATCTCCTACCTTAACTGTTTTTTTTCCAACAGCTTTATTGAATTATCACTTGTGACATAGGCAAATACAAACATTATACTTCACATATATTGTTATATATCATATAACCTAAGCAATATTACATAAAATATTCAATTCCTGCTTTTAGATTAAACAAGAAACGTCTTTATTAAAACATCACTTACTACATAGGCAATCATACATTTATATGAATGAAAACAAGCCACACTGACACAATCCTAGTCGCAAGCATTTTACATCACATACCATACTGACACACTCCCACTTGTAAACATTATACATCACTTTCACTTATAATCCACTCAATCTTTCTCACTCAAACATTATGTAGCTGATTTAAGCCCTGCTGCCTTTTAGGTCTCATTCCTCCCTTGTATGTATTGTTCCCACAATTCCCATTTTTTCCTATCAAGTTTGCTCCTACCCTTTTCTAAAGATCTCAGTTCCAGTTGTTTTATCGCTGTTACTATATTCACTACTTCCAGTATAGTTGGTTTATATTTTGATTTTCATTTCCTAGTAATTGCTTTTTTTGGCAGCCACCTTTAGACAGAGCAAGGCCTTACCATGTTTAGGCAATTCCGATTCTGTATCATAGCTCAGAAAAATAATTTCCCTCGTCACACCAATCTGCCCACCCAGCATCTCCGACAGTGCATCCTGCAGGGAATCCCTAAGTCTACCAACTCACCACACTCCCAGAAAATATGTTCCTAATTACCTCTTTCTTCCCCTTCACACCTCCAACATTTACTGTCTACCGGAGGAAAATTTTTCTGGACTCTACTTGGGGTATAAAAATATCTATGTAAACATTTCCAGGCAAAAAGCCTAAATCTTCTAAATTTTGTTGCTTATTTGGGAGACATACATATACCCTCTCATTGTTTTTTTTTGTGAATTATTTATCCAATCTCTCTTCCCAAGCCTTTCTAACCTCCTCTGATTGATTCTTATAGTTATTATGTAATATTTTATATGCTCTACTAATTATTCCTTTTTTAATGGCAGATTCTACTCAAGATTCTTAAAAATTCTACCAGTGCTGGTCTTTCATTTAGGACCCCTCTATTTCTTTCTCTTTGCCTATACTTTGATATCAATCCCTGATAGGAAAGGCAATCTCTAACCTGCAGTCCAAATAAATTCTTGGCGTCTTCCCATGCCATCATTTTTCCCTCTTGTATTTGCTCCCAATATCTTGGGTTCCTTTGTCAGTTTTCTCCAATAAAGTCCAGCCCCCTCTTGCTATTTGTCTGTATCCCTAGTTGCAGTTACCCCTACTGGCAGAATATCCTTTCTCCACTACCATGTTGGTTTAGTTCTTAGAATACTTTCTGCTACTTTATGGATACAATATTCTGCATGATTGTTGTTATTTTCCTTAAAGACCTGCATCCAAAACCCCAGTCTCTCATTGTTTCTTGAGCTTCCTCTGTGTTTCATCATCATCCTTTTCCACTTTGAATTATACTTTTTCTGCTTCTGTTATGTACAGGAATCTTAACTGTCTAGATCTGAAATACTCCTTCAAACTGGGTAATCCCAATCCACCCTGTTCTACTAGAAAAATCAGCTTATCCCACTTGACTCTTGCCATTTTCCCCTCCCAGATAAAGTCTTTCAGTTCTTTATTAATTGCTGCCCACAACTTCTCCTCTGGTTGATAAAAATATGCCTGACCTGTGCATAAGACTAAAGGGACTAAAACATTTTAACTGCTTGTATCTTACTATCTATATCCATATAACAAAGGTTCCACTTTCCCACTTTTTTATTATGTTTTGTTTAGTCTCTTCCCACATATCCTTAGCTGCCACACTAGAATCATTTTTAATCCATACTCCTTAATACTTCATTTTATCTTATCATGTCCCTATAAATATGGGTATTCCTGAACCAGTTCATGTGTGGGTACATAATTTGCCGCTATTGCCTTTGTTTTAGCTTCATTAATTTTGTATCTTGAAAAGATATGAAACTGTCTCAAAATATTCTACAACACTGTAATGTACTTTTCTGGTTTTGTCAGGTGCAAAATAATATCATCTGCAAATGAAGCCAGCTTTTCTTGACTGCAATACCAATTATATCCTTGAATTTCTGAGTCCCTTATTTTCTTTGCCAATGGTTCTAAATATAATGCAAATAATAAAAGTGAAAGAGGACATCCCAGCCTGGTTCCTCTGCTCTTGCAAAAATTATCAGAGAGGACCCCACTCACTTTAACTGTTGCCTCTAGTTACATATTTTCCTAATTAACCTTATAATTTTTTTCAGAAAATGCAAATGCTCATAAAGCCCCAGCCTACTCTGTCAAATGCTTCCTCAGCATCATGACCCACCAGCAACAATGGTATTTTCTTACATTCTGTATCCCTCTGGATCATCAGTGTTCTGTTAATGTTGTCAAATGTTTGCCTCCCCTACACAAAATCACATTGATCCATATCTATCAGTTTTGGCATTATGTTTGCCATTCTTTTAGCTATTACAGACATGAGCACTTTATAATCATAGTTTAATACTGAAATGGGCCTGTATGAAGCCGGATCTGATGGATCCTTACCCTCTTTAGGTATTACAGCTACCACTGCTTTCTTCCAGGAAGGTGGTAATTCTCCTTCTCTTAAGATATTGTTAAACAAAACCTTCCGGGTCTTTATCAGTTTTTTCTTCCTAGCTTCCAAACTTCCATAGGAATGCCATATATTCCTGTGGGCGTTCCTGCAGATTGGTTATACATCACAATTT
Organism: Protopterus annectens; assembly: GCF_019279795.1. Lineage (NCBI taxonomy): Eukaryota > Metazoa > Chordata > Ceratodontiformes > Protopteridae > Protopterus > Protopterus annectens. The sequence goes on from NC_056739.1 coordinate 1,138,934,002, forward strand.
TTGTCTCATCTCCTTCTATTCTGTTAGTGATTGAGTCTCATCTACCTCTAAACTTGGCATATTTAATTTTTCCATAACCATTTCCCTTTGTATCGTTTCTTGATTTTTAATATTTCTCTGCTCTGTAGAGACTCTCATAAAAGTTTCAAAATATTTCTAATACCTCTACAGGATCTCTTGTTACTTTCTTTGTTATAGGCTCCTTAAGTATGGTGGCAGCCTTTTCTACTTTTTGTTGCCTGAGTCGTTGTGCTAAAGGTTTTTGCGCTTTAGTGTTATAATCAAAAAAGCAGTTGCTTAACAGCAATCATTCTAACATCATACATATTATTGAGCTAATCCCTTTTCTTCTGCCTAGCATTCTGCAGTTGATCCTCTTCTTGTTCTGTGAGATTCCCCCTATTCTGCAATACTTTCTCATTTGTCAGTCCCTCTGCATAATTCTTGTTACCTCTTAACCATAGCTCCCTTTCTTGTATGTCCACCCTATTTTTACACTCCAACTTAAGTTTATCCCATTCCCTAGCTATATTTTCAGAAGAAATTTCTATCCTAACAGCTCCTGAATAATCTCCACTTGCCATTCCTTAAATTATTTCCTTTTCAATGGAGAGGTGGGAAATTGCCAATGTCTCCTTTTTATTTCATTACCCTGTGTTTTTATTTTAGTTATTACTGGCTTATGATCTGATGGTGGGTATCAAGACATTTAATTAAATGCACATGTTCCTGTGAAATGTAAATTCTGTCTAGCCTAGCCCAGTTTTTATATCTTGGGGAATAATATGTAAATTCACACTGAGCTCTTATTACTGAATTCACATCTTACATGCCAAACATTTTCATAAATTTCTTTGAAAATCTACCCTCCTTTTCCCTTCTTTGCCCCCACACACATCTTCACTGCTGCAAATCAAGTTCCAGTCCATACCCATAAGTAATATTCCTTGCTGAAAACTGATTTCTCCCAGAATTTTCTTAAGTTCCATTACAGCAGTTTTAGGTGGAATGTAAATACATACCAGTGTAATCCTCCTCCCTTGCCAGTAGCCCCTTAGCACTACAAATCTGCCATTATCTTTTTTATGTTCTTCTAGCACTATTGGAGCTCCTCTTGCAATTAATAAATACTCCTATTTTCCTTTGTCCCAGGTATTCTTCTGAATAACCCTCCTGAAAACCTTTATTTATCAAATTCACATGTTCAGTTCTAAGTGTGTCTCCTATAACATAACTATTTGCACTCTACACTTTTAATATAGTTCACTACTCTTTCTTGTTTGTATTTATGTGTGAAGCCATTTAATTTAAATACATTAAAGAAAGTATCATTGCATTAAAAAGTTATTATCCCCACCTTTTATGTGCACCACCTTTTTTGTTAAATATCTAGTTCCAGCTTTTGTTTTACATGCATACACTGTTTGGCAAATTGAACTTTTATACACTTGTTTCTTGTCATATACATTTGAGCCTATGTCACATCTTATAAAACTTGTTTTAATGAAAGCCCTCAAACAAAAGAAACAAACTCCAATAGCCCCCTAAAACCTATTAACTTAATATTAACACACAAAACTATGTACACCTTCAAATATTGAAGTTTTACTCTCCTAATAAGAACAAAAGTCCCAGACTGATAGCCACTGCCCCAGCTGGGAAAGCCCCCTGAATGTTTTCAGAAAACATTAACTACCTTGGGAAGGCACCTGAATACTTTCAGATAACATTAACTACCTCAGGAAGGCCCCTGAATGCTTTCAGAGAACATTATCTCTTAGCCAATTTCTCTTTTCTTTTTTTATCAGCCAATCACTCTCCATCAGACAGTAGCCAGTTCCTCTTTATCAGATTGTTTCCATGGAAACATGAAGCCCAGCTGCAGAATTGTTACTGAGCTTACATGTATTTGCTCTCTCTTAAAACTTGTTAATAAACCAATCTAAGGTTTTTATGTCTTATGCACAGGTCATTTCCCCATGCAAGAATGTGAAAAAGCACATTAATTTTTCTTTTACCATGTTTTTTAACCAGGCTTTTTTTATACATTGCAGTGCCTACATTTCTTAAAACTGAACAAGGAAAGAGAAAGAAAAAAAGAACAGCTGCACCTGTTTACAATCCCCATTACACTTAAAAATAACAAAAACACTTTACTTTATAGCATGTAAAGAAAACCACATGCCACAAAATCGGTACTATTTAAAAAATAAATCTTTACTTACAGTTAACCTTTTCCCTCCTCTTGCCATCCCCAAAGCACTTTTTTGAACATTAATGACATGAAGTAGGGAATATGCTTTAGAGTCCCACACAAGTCCAACAGACTCTGAAAAAGTCTAATATTTCCAGATTTTCTTTTTCTGTCATATCTCACAAATATCATTATTGCATTGCAATTCCATATTAAGTTATTGGTTTTATTACTGTTCATCTCTAAAATCCTGCCCCTCCTTAATTTTTAATTTACTCTCGATTTTTCTAGGTAACTCTCATACTCCCTTCCTTCTCTCCAACATTTTACACTGAAAATTTTGAAAAGGTTTCACAGGTACAGTCCCTCTGTGGTCTTTATTACTAGAAGAAGAAACAGAATTCCCTCATGTTTCACAGCTTCCTTTTTGTATTTCCTCCTCAGCATGTACTTCATCAAAAAATGATTTTGTCCATCCAGGAAAAAATACCCTGAAGACATCTGGGTACAGCAGTTTGAACCTCACACCTGCATTTCAAGCAGTCTCCTATTCAGCCAGCTTTTTCTTCATTTCAGCCTCTAATTTCTGCAGCTTTATCACCTCATCTGAATATCTATTTAAAGCTTCTTCTTTTTTTTTCCAGCCTTTTGTTGTTTGTGTTGATATACTCACTCAATCAGTGTCTTATTTATTTTAACCAGGTCTGTATGTAGTCATCTTATATCTTCCTGTAGGTTACTGAAAGTCATATCTGAAGGTTGCATTGCTTTTTGCTGAACAGCTGCAGAACTCTCCCCAGTCAGCGTTTCTTCCTCACTTTTTGTAGCTGATTTTTTCCAGGTCTTCTGTATTTCTTTATTTTTGGCATCCAGGCAGTGCAATTTGCTAGCCAGTTACTGAAATTTACCCATAAACACAAATCTACTAGCCTCCTCTGCTGAGTTTCTGCTTCCACACTGGGACAGCTAGAAATAAGCTGTTAATGTGCAGTCATTTTAGATTTCCTTCTTAACTATTAAATGTTGAGCCTCATCTCTCTCTCCTCTTATCTTGGCAGATTTAAGTCTTCCATGAATATTTACATGTGTGTTTATTCTTGATTTCCCCATTTCTCTGATTTATACAATTTTTCATAAAATTTCCAAAATATCTCTAATACCTCTACAGGATCTCTGGTTATTATTATCATTACTTTTTTGTTGTTGTTGTTGTTATAGGCTCCCTAAGTCTGGCAATAGCCCTTCTTCCTTTCTGTTGCCTAAGCCATTGTTCCAAACATTTTTGTGCTTTGGTTTTATTCTGAAAAACAGTTTCTTAACAGAAATCTTTCTAAACTCATGCACATTATCCAGGTACTCCTTTATTCTCTCTTTAACACTCTGCAATTGCACCTCTTCTCATTCTGTGAGATTCCCATAATTCTGTAATACTTTAACCTTTGTCAACCCCTCTAAATAATTCTTATTACTTTTTAACCATCTCTCTTTTTCTTTTTATTTCTACCCTGTTTTAAACTCCACTTTCATTTTATCCCACTCACTAACTATACCTTCTGGAGTGCTTTCTGTCTTCCCTAATAATGCCCACTACTCATTCCTTAAATTCCTCTAACAGGTAGGTGAGGAAGTGCCAGTGCTGCATCTTTACTTCATTACCCTGCATTTTTATATTAGTAATAATTGGCACATGAGATGGGAAAAGGGATTGCAGATGGATGGAGGAAATAGTTACTGGATGTGTGTTAACATTATGAATTAAATGCACACATTCCTGTGAAATATAATTTCTGTCTAGTCTACTGCAGTTATTGTACCTTGGGGAATAAAATGTAAATTCTTTCAGAGTTCCTACTACTGAATTCATGTCTTCCATTCCAAATGTTTTCAAAAATGTCTTCAGAAATCTACCCTCCTTTGTTATATTTTCCCTTCCAGGTCCCCAGATACATCCTTATTGTTGCAAACCAAATTCCAGAACCCACCTCTAAGTAGTATTCCCTGCTGAAAGTTGATTTTTTTCTCCCAGTTTTTTTTAAAGCTCCAAAATAGTTTTCGGAGGAATATAAATACATGCCACATAATCCTCATCCCTAGTCAGCAGCCCTTTACTACACAAATCTGTCATTATTTTTCCATTTTCTATCACTATTGGAGCTCCTCTAACAATAAATATGTCTATTTTCCTTTGTGACTGTTATTTTTCTGAATACCCATCCTGAAATCCTTTCCTTCTCAAATTAGTATTCTCAGTTTTTTTTCCAAATGTGTCTCCTGTAGTACTGTTATTTGCAATCTGCATTTCTTAATATAATTAAATATTCTTTCCTTTTTGTCTATACCTGTGAGACCAGTCACATTCCAAGATGATACAGAATTTGGTGTCATTATTTCCACCTCTTATATGCACAACAGCTTTTTTTAAATATCTATTTCCAGCTTTTGTGATGCATGCCATTTTTTTTCTAATCAGCATTGGAACCTAGTTCACATTTTACAAGACTTTTTGTTTTAAATGAAACCCCTCAAACAAAAAAAATAAACACCCCAAGGCGCCCCCATAACCTGATAACTTAATACAAAGCACACAACTATGTACATCTTCAAATAATGAAGTTTAACTAGGAAAATATCAAATATATGAGAGAAAAATCTAGACAGCTGAGAGGTATGATAGGGATTAATAATTTTCTGCTAACCTCTTTACAGTTACTACTAAATAAGTCATTGACTGGGACCTACATAAAACAAAATTAACACTTTATTCATGATGAGCAGAACCTTCACAAGATTTTTTCAAAACTCTTTATACATAAAGATTTTAACAGCTAATACAAGGAAAGCACTGAATAAAATTTTAATGGTACACTTACCATTTCCAAAGGAATCCTGCAAGTTCTAGACCAACAAAACAAAATGCTCTAGAAACCAGCAACGTGCTGTAGGATGTGGCTACCAAAACTAAATCTGCATTTCCTTGTTGCCTGCATTAACATGGAGGAAAGTTCCAGTGGCCAAAGAGGTAGCTACAGGGATAATCAAGTAAGCTATTCACCACTGCTAAAATAGCTGTCACCAGTCATCTGTAAAGGGAGCAGGCATAGCCCAAAGTTAAAGATAGGCTAGGCAAATGATACATGCAACATTAGTGTTTTCCAAGTACTTCTAATCTACAGACTAAACAGATCAGGGCAAGATTTTCAATTATAAACTTGAAGTGTCAAGCAGAAGTTGTACTATGCCTTGGTAGCCTGAGACAAACAATACCGTTCAAGAACTATGTTACAAAAATATAACTGCATGAAGTAAAATATGGGGAAGGCAGCATGAAAGTTGAGAAGACTTGAAAATGTATGTTCACTTGAAAATAGCTGCTGAATCAGCAATGAAGGATCTTTGTAATAAAGAGACAAGGGAAAAAGTGATTCAGAAGGAAAAAAATAGATTGCAAATAAAAGATAAAATAGGAGGTTAAAAGGATCTGAAAGATTACTGGTAAAGCCCTTTCTGGTGTTCCAAAACACTTTGAATGATGTTAACTTTTAAAGCTTATTAACTTTGTTACAATTTTTAGAATGGCTTGGGGGTTACTTAGTAACAAATGCTCTTTTACAAAATCCGATTGGTTCTTTTTAACCACATGGGAATTGTTTTGTCTTTAAAAAGATTGAATTTCCGCCTTCAATGTATCTGATGAAGTTTGTTTTTTTACAACAGACAAAAAGCGCTTAATAAATATTTGTTTTACTGCAAGCTGTGGTTTACTGGTTTTTATTTTATTTTTAGCTGAAAGAAAAAGAAAAATATTACACATAAAATGTAAAATAACCTAAACATATCACAAAACCACTAAAAATGAAATAAACAAATTTGAACTAAATGTCTGGGGCTATTTTCTCTCAGAAAAAGTGGAAGAATACAAAATAAAACAAACTGAAACCCAAATAACAACACAAACACAACACAACACAAAACTAACACAATTGTATAATAGCAATAACCCACGACTGGGTGTGGGTAATGCTGGATTTAGGTATGTCCTGGCACCTGTCAAATTAAATATCCTCAGGATTGCAGAGTATAACTTGAATTTAAGGTGCTAAATACAGGAAAAAACTTTCTTCTTTGCTGTCTGATTTAACTAGAATAGCCATAGTCAACAAAGGCTCTTGACTGATTAATTAGCAGCATAAGTTTCTTTTTCCAAAACTTTGTCAGCACCCTCTCAGAGTTCAAATGAATGAAACTGGGCAACAGTTAATTGTGGAATCTTCCAAGCTGTAGGGATCAGCACATATGGCTGGTCAGCCCTCTCAGTTTTTAGTTCATCTTACTCCATCACCATGCATTTATTAATACATGTTTTCATATATTCTTAACAGTCTACTCCTTCCACCTTTTCTGCAAAGGCCAAAAATCTTAGATTTTGCCGATAGGTACAGTCCTCTAGCTTAATCATTTCCAACTTCATGTCTTCTCAGATCATCCTTTTCTCTGTGATCTTACATTTCAGTTAAGTATTTCCTTTGAAAAGGTGCACTATATTGTCTGAATTTTTTGATACAGCCTGCTCAGTTTCTTCCCGTTTACGATTACTGCCCTTAATATATTCATCCAGTGTAGTGCTTATCTTAAATACTTCATTATCGTCTATTTATCTTTTCTTCTATATTGGATTGGTATAGGCATGCCATTGTCTCCATTATTTGTTGCCTCACCAAGTCATTAGCCATGCAGTTATCTCAGCTTGTGTCTGATGCTGCTACTTGAGTAAGTTTGTTAACAGTGCTTTTTCCCCCAGATCAGTTTGATTTCAAATGGCTGATACATGAAGCTTGATGGAGGAGTAAAAAATGCCATAGGATAGTTAGTCACAAAATATTGTAAAACCAAAAAAACACTAGCCCTCAATATGTGCTAGTTATGTTGTTGGCATCAACTAGAAAACCTTTGCCATTTGCTAATATAGGATTTGCTAGAGGCAGGCTTGCTTCCTTCTACTAGTGCCTGATGCTTGTCCTCAGTAAACAGATGCCTATAGGGAATAAAGGCAATTAAAACCCTATTATCCAGGTAGTCAGTTGAAGTTGATTGGGGTTAACACTCAAGTTCTTGTGTGAATAGATTGATTCTGTGAGGACGCTTGTAGTAATTGTCCCTTGCAAAAGAAGGGGGAAACACTGTTGTATGGGCCAGAAGGGAGTCACCACAATGATTTTGGGGGATTGTTCAGAGTGGAGGAAAAGAGGTGTACTTCAGGAACTCCCCACAGATGGATCAAATCTTGGACCCCCCCCCCCAATCTAGTTTCCATTCGTGAGAGTTTGCCTTTGTCCTGCTCAGCTTGTATGGCACATAGTTTTGCTCTAATGTGATGCAAGATGCCTATAGAGTGAGACTGCTGAGAATCTCTTTCAGAAACTAACATGGCTAGTATGCAAAAGGGGTAAGACATGGTCCCCTCCACTTGCCTGTTAATATACCGCATGACTTTGGTATTATCTGCAACAACTTGAAGCGATCCAGGGAACCAAAGATGATTCAGAGAGTTGAATGCCTTGATCAGAGGAAGCATCTCTTTTATATTTATGTGCTTACAACTCTCCTTAGTTTCCCAAACACCATGCACTTTTATCTCTCCTGAAACTGCTCCTTAAGCAAAGTTCAAGGCGTTTGTGGTGACTGACTGCTTTGGAGAGGGGAAGACCTGGATTTAGAGATATTTGTTGTCTCCACCAAGATATTTCTCTTCTGACAAACCCCAGGACTGGAATTTGAAAATATAGTGGGTATTGGTGCCTGGACCAAAGAAACGTCAGATATGATTTATCTTTCTTATGTGGAGTCTTGCCAGAGGTATCTAGAGAATCATAGATGCCATGAGACCCGAAATCCTGAGGTATTCCCTCTCAGTGACCAAAGTCTGAATAGAAAACCCTAGAAATAGATTTAGGTATACATATTTTTTTCCTGTGAAAGAAAAGCTCATTGAACTGTGGTGTCTAGCAGAGACCCCGGGAACACAATCCTGTGTGATGGAGTGAAAAAAAAGAATTTGGAATGTTATGCTAGAATCCCAGCTACTGAGAGATCTCCATCACTTTGAAAAAGAGACTGCACAGATAAGCAAGACATCTAAATATGGAAATGTAAATATCCTTCAGTGGACAATGAGCTATAACTAGAGTTAAACACTATAAACATTTTAGTGCAGTGGATAGTCCACATGGTAAAGCAGAAAGCTGATAATGTGATACAGTCACACAAAACATTAAGAAATGCTTGAAGTCTGGGTAAACAGAGATGTGACAATACTCCTATTTTAAATCTAGTGCTACCAGGAAACTTAAATGAGGAAGAAGGGGTAACAGGTTGTGAAGTGACAGCATTTTAAACTTGAGCACTATCACAACTTGATTTAGGAAAGAAAGATCCAGAACTGGTCTCCAAGCATTTTCCTTCTTTGGTGCAGTGGATAGTACACATGGTAAAGCAGAAAGCTGATAATGTGATACAGTCACACAAAACATTAAGAAATGCTTGAAGTCTGGGTAAACAGAGATGTGACAATACTCCTATTTTAAATCTAGTGCTACCAGGAAACTTAAATGAGGAAGAAGGGGTAACAGGTTGTGAAGTGACAGCATTTTGAACTTGAGCACTATCACAAATTGATTTAGGAAAGAAAGATCCAGAACTGGTCTCCAAGCATTTTCCTTCTTTGGCACCAAAAACATCCATGAATAAAAACCTTTCCCAAACCAGGAAGGAGGAACTGTCTCTGTCACTCCCTGAGATAATGTGTTGAAGGACAGGGGGGAATGGTGGAGTCTCATCTGGTGGATGAGGAATTACTCCCCTGGAAAGAAGGAATTTCCTCCCACTACCTATGTAACTTTGAAGGTATTTGGGACCCATTTGTCTGAAACTATCTGTTGCCAAAGAGAGAGAAGTGGAGATTCAGACCTTCTGGAAAGAGAGGGGACTGCCAGGGTGGGAGGAGGGGGCAGGGTCCATTAAACAGACATTCTGACTTGTTGGACTGTCCTTGGTTTTGGAGGGGTTCCTGTATTCTTTTTGGAAACCCCTTGCAATTTCTTCTTAAACATCTGTTTACCAGCATTTCTATTGAGGGCTGTAAAATCCCTGATCAGCTTATCTCCTGTCATCATATTTTTGATAGACTCTGCAACAGATGAACCAAAAACTAAATTGCTATCCAGAGCTGAGTTTAAAATCTCATTTTTCACATCATCTGGGAGCTTCTGAGAATGCAGTCAAGCAAACCTCCTCAAAACAGTACCAGAAGCCATAACCATAGACGTAATATCAGTCATTAACACACTTTAAACAGAGTTTTGATCGGCAAAATGGAAGAAATTAAACTATTTAAAGCATATTTTTCTTCACAAGAAGAAACTACACACAAAACATTCCTCATATTTCCACAATTAATCAGAATAAATTTTAATATATAAGCCTGACAATTCAAAATTCTAAAAATCAAAGTTGCAGAAGCATACACATTTGTCAAACACTTATCAATTTCTTATCTTTGTCAGAAAGTGTAGGATTGGACTTAATTAAATGTTTAGCAGCTGTAGGATTAACTAAGCTATAGCTGCTGGGTCAGGTTTGGGATAAGTATATAAAAACTTAAAAGACAGAGGAACTTTATACAATCAATCTGCCTTTTTAGGGATAGCAGTCTGACTGCCAGAAAAATTGCTCACACATTTATTTATTGCATTTATCAGGATAGTCCAAATGGGCAAACAGATGCCCCTCTTCAGCAGAGACCTGGGAGAAAAGCTCCACAGTAGTCACAAGTGACCGATAGCATACAGGTATGTAAAACAATATATTACAAAAACATATGAACAAAGAATTTAGTAAAGTATATAGCAGCTATTTTTTTTACAAGCTTGACATTTAGATGTACAATATGCAATATGTTTTACAAGACTTCCAAGTCTTTGCCTGAAAAATTTGAAGCCTGCATAAAATAAAGCACTGCTGGGTAAGGAAACCTATATTTTTTTGTCTGACTGACAGAGCTGCTTTCTGATACCTTCTCCATTTTGTTTTCTGTTTTAAGAAGTCTGCTTGGCCTGGTGTTTTTGTTCTATGTGAGAATTAGACACTTAAATTATGTAGGCTGCACATTTCACATGACATTTTAATTGGTTAAATTGTCTTGAGTGATACTTAAATACTCAGTGAAATTCTGGGCCTTTCTCTTTGTCTGAAAAGATTTGAAGCCTGCACAAACTAAAGCACTGTTGGGGATTCCCTGTTGTGTTTCCCACCCATCCTCCCCTTTGCTGATGTGCTTTTTAAACCTGGTGATTTTAAGCTGCCCACCCCAACTGTAAATTGATCTTAATAATCTCCTCCCTTTCTACACTGCTGTTGATATCCTGAATTATTTATTTACCTTTCATAGGTTCATAGGAGATTACTAGTATATTGGTCCTAGGGCCTTTATAAGCCTAGCCATGTTTTACCTTTGTTCCCTTATTGACCAAGTTGTCTATATTTGCAGCATGAGTCTATGATCACCACTGACTGTCCTTACACAAGAGGGACTTGGGTGACATCCCTGGGGTAAATTTACAGTCTCCCATCCAGTTGTGTAAGTTACGCTTAAATATGGTCATTAAATATGGTCATTGAGGAGTTCTGTTTTATGTGAACTGGGAGTTTGTTCCAGAGAAGTGGCAGTCTCTGGGAGACATATCTGTCTCTCCAGTATGTCCTGTTAATGTCGCAGGCTAGGTTAAGATCCCTAGAGCAAGTGAATATTGTCCCATTTGACTTGTGGATGTGCAGCATTTCCATTAGGGCAGGGTCTGAGACTGCTCTGTAGGCCAGGCACAAGTCACCTCTCAGCAGCCTATAAGATACAGACTACAGTGATATGGCCTTCAGTCTGTCCATGTAGGTCATGTGTTGAAGGCCCTGAATTTTCTTGGTGAGAAACCTCTGAGGTCTCTCCAGCTGCTGCACATGCCTGGTGAGGTACCTACGGAAGGGAGCATTTACTCGATTAGTAGTCTGATGAGGGATGAGTACAGGGTAGTTATAACTTCCTTAGCTCTGGCTGCAATGCTCTTACTTATGAGATGTGCAGCATAGAAAGCCTTTCTTACCACTGTGGACACATGGTGATTGAAGTTAAGGTCACTGTCATCCTGTGTTCCTAAATCTCTCACCACAGGGTTTGAGCTAAGGAGGTTACTGTCAATACTGCAATTTGCAGGGACTTCCCTTTTGCCGAAAGGGATGATAATGCATTTTTTTTTTTGTATTTAGTTTAAATCCATGTCTTTGGCACCAGTCATTTGTCAGTGTAAGCCCTTTTTGTAGTATGTCAACATTGTTGGGGGACTCAGTGATTGCACCCAGTTTGCAGTCATTGGCAAAACTAGGCTAGCTATTTTTGCCTGGACATTTGAGAAACAGATTTCAAACAGTAGGGGGTCCAGCACAGATCTTTGTGGTACATCACTGGTAACTGGTCTGCTGGTAGAGGTGGAATCTTCAGTTTTGACTGCATGCGTTTTGTGAACCAGTTGGCCACCCATCTAGTGACATATGGGTTAATTCCTGGCTGGGTGAGTTTCTCGATGCCTGAGTGGAGGATTGTGTCAAAAGCCTTGGCTAAGGCTTTGGTGATATTCTTGAAGAAGACCACATGTTTAATAAGCATGATCTACCCTTAACAAAGCCAAATTGGGTAAACACCTACTGCCACTAGATGAATAGTCCCAGTCCTGCTAATGTAAAAGCACAGTAAAGGAGTGTCTGGAGTGATCTTGTGCTTATATTGAAAAAGTGTATTTTGCCTTCTGTTGTCTGTTCTACTTGATCTGACTTCATTATCTAGCCAGCTGTTGGATAACATAGTGTATTTTTTACATTCTAGCAAACAACTGTTTTTACATCAAGAGGTCAGTGGATTTTCCATCTTGTGCACTGGGAGGTAGCCTGGTCTGTTTAGGTTAGGAAAACACATGGGATTTCTGAATGTAGTTTTATTGGCTGGAAAGCTTATTAATCAGCTTATCTTGTTTTTGAGTGCCTTTATAAATTATGTACATTTGAGTGTCTCTTGGCTCATTTATTCAAAGTGAAGTACTTTTATTGAATAATCACACTTTTATAATCTGTTTAAATACTTTGCTGTATCAATATCTTTAAGTTTGTTTGCAGTAGCATTTCATACTGTTTGTTTGTTGTAGCATTTTGCTCCAGGAACTCCTTTACTGTGCTTTTATATTAGCAGGACTGGGATTATTCATCTAGTGGCAGTAGGTGTTTACCTGGTATGTCTGACCTGGAAAACACACAAAAGGCTCTCAATATATATATATATTTTTTGCACTTTTCTGATACCTAGATAGCATAGACTACATTCAGACTTGCTGAATCTAGCCTGTTATTGATACACTTGAGCACTAAACTAGCCATCTTACATTAAGAAGGGCTCCCCTGCATCCTTGTGGCAGAAGAGTGTGGATCCAACCTTGTCTGATCTGGGACTTGCTGGAGGAAGGTTCATTGTGTGCATTCCTATTGGTAGAATAGCTTAAAAGTGTTTTATTTCTCCTGTATTTAAGTCTCAGGTTTCTGTTCAATTAACCACAGTTGCTCTACATTTGTCTTCCTTTGCCAGAGGTCTAGAGTGTTTGTGCTTTAATCCAAGGCAAAAAAAAAACAAGAAAATAAGTATATTTTGCGATTCTTTCGCACTTTTTGAACTGTATTTTATCAAGTTGCTGCATCATTTCTGGTTTTTTTTTTTTTTTTTTACTGTTTGCGACTGCTTCATTCTCTGCATTTGATTTGCATTGTTCATATTCCTAGATCATGGGCTCCCCTACATCCTTTTGGCAGATGAGTGTGGATCCAGCCTTGTCTGAGTTCAAGGAAGGTTCGTTGTGTGCTTTTTATTGGTAGATTAGCTTAAAAGTGTTTTAATTTCAGCTGAATTTAAGTCTCACATTTGCGCATTGCACTGCACCATGCAATAGGGGTTAGCGGTGCCCTGTCAGGACACAAACACCTGGAAACTCATTTTTTTTTCCTAGACATCTGTCAGTGTAACCCTCTCAAGCTTCCCTACTGCACTACAGGCGCACTGAGCAGAGTTGCCACTTTTATCATCCATAACCTTCAACAGAACAAGCACCTTTGTTAGTCCTAGCACAAAAACTGGTCAAACTAGTCCACTCCCTTCCCTAATAGTATATATGGTAAAAACCTGCTATAATGGAAGGGCAGTTTTCCATCATTTCACCAGCCATTTTAATTGACATGGACATCCTGAGGCGTTATAGTAATTGCCCCATTTATAGTGACAACCACTTACTCCTAAAACAAATACACTATGTGAGAGATGTAATTTCACTATGAAATTGAAATCATGTCTCTCACATAACAAATCAGACATCAAACAGGTTGTCAGCACACACACACCACCTCTCACACAAAATAAGGCCACAACACAAAAACCCACACACACATGGAGGTAGTCACTAGAAGCCTACCAAAAGATCAGAGACATCCCAAACTTAAACCACTTGCACACACTGCTATGTAAATAGAAACCACTACAGACAATAACACATACACCAGTGTCTCAGCAAATAAGCCCCTAAGGCAAAACACCTCAAAACCTAATGTCTTGGTCCTAGACAATTCCATAGTGAGACACACAGATGTTCCCCTCACCAGGCTGTACAAGGAGAAGGTCTCGGTCAGCTGCCTGTCAGATGCCAGTATCTTTCAAATTGCACATGCACTCAAGTACTCATGTCTCTGTCATAGTTTAAGTTGGTGTAAATGACTTAAGACGTACCTGTCTGGACTATATGAACAGAGTCATGACTGAACTCTCAGATTGTGTGTCCCATGCATGTATGACCCTAGCTCTAAGCAGCATTCAGGAGGATGCCACAATATAAACAAAAAGTTATCAACTTCAACAACTGTCTTAGCTTGTGGTGTCATTCCAGGGGAATCCAGTATCTGTCAGCCTGGGAAGACATGGTTGACAGACCACACTGCTTTGCCAGAGATGGTCGGCACCTGTCTCCTCTAGACTTTTAGATACTGGAAAAGGTGCTTGCCTCCACCATAGTGCCTTTTTTAGTCAATGTCAAAACAATAAAATTTCTGACTTAACAAAATCCACTCAAGACAAACTCAAGGTTCTGCTGCTTAATGCTAGGAGTCTAAACATGACACTGCACTCCCCACCTTGGAAGATGCTGACATCTGTGCAGACATGGTTGAAGGCCACAGAGAGCACCTCAGGCTATGCAAGGCTACAATGCCTTCCACACATTCAGACCTCAAAATCAGTGTGAAAGAATCAAAGGCGGAGGTGCATCCATCTTCATTAAAACCAAGTACACCTCGAGACTGGTCAAACAGTACCACTTTCTTGAACTACTCCATATCCAATTAACAATAGGCAAAATACCCTACCACATCACTGCTAGTTATCGGTCCCCTACCATGAACCAAGAAAAGCCAGACAAAGTAAAGGAGTTACTCCTATCTGGAGTCACTCTCCATACAGCCCAGCACCTTAGTCATGGGAGATTTCAACTATCCTTCCATTGACTGGGTGACATACATTAGCACGAACATGTTCACCCAGGGGTTCCTTTACTTTGTCGATACAAATGCTCTGGAACAGCTAGTCTGCACCCCCACAAGAGACTCAAATATCCTAGACACAGTACTCATCAACATGGGGGGGTGGGTGTCACTGCACTCCTTCCTGGTAAGGTTGGACCATAAGTCAGTCTCATTCAAAATAACTATTGAAGCTATCATCACCAAACTTTTCCAAAGCAAACTACAGCCTACTAAGCGATGGTATAAAAAGTTTTGTACTCCCCTCCCAATCACAGACAATGAAGACTGCTATGCAGAGGTGTACATAAATGGCCTATATAAACACTTAAGCAACTGTATAGACTTGGCTGTACCTGACTGGATAAAACCAGGTCCTCCTATAAAAACAAGACACCCTGGTGGAACTCAAGTATAAATCGGTTATATAACAAAAGGAAAAAAATTATGTATACGAACAAGAGGGAACTGACTCAGCAAAGGAAGAATTCCCACCACAGCTTGAACAAGCAAATCAGAAATCTTGTAAAGTCCTCTAAAACTAATTACAAAGCATCACTAGCCATGAATAATCATAAGGCATTCTTTAGCTATGCCAGAAATCTAAAAGCGAATACCCAGCTATGCGCCAAACTAGTAGTAGATGGTACCACTCATAATATACAGGAGGAAATTGCCAATCTGCTAGATGACAGATTCAGGGGCAAACTTCACCCCCATGCCCACCAGCCATACACCAATGCATGCCTGACACCAGTCCTATGTCTAGTATCTCTAGAGATCAGGTCATATCTGCGTTCTCCAAGGACAAAAACACAACCTCAATGGGACCAGATAACATCCCAAGTTGCTTATTAAGCAATCTAAAACAGTATCTAGCAGACCCACTTAGCATTACATTTAACCATAGCCTGAGAACTGGCTTTGTTCCAGCAGAGTGGAGAACAGCAACAGTAATCCCCTTGCACAAAGGGGGGGGGGGGCATCAACCAACCCTGGGACCTATAGACCTATAAGTCTAACCAGCCTCATCTGCAAGGCCATAGAAAGAATCATCATGGACCTTGTCAACAAGGACATAGATGACCTTCAAACTCTAAACCCAACCCAGTTTGGCTTTGTTAAGGGTAGATCATGCTTATTAAACCTGGTAGACAAGAAAGTCACCAAAGCCCTACATGAAGGTAAGACAGTGCATACTGCCTATCTTGAACTAGTCAAGGCTTTTGACACAATCCCCTACTCTAATATCATTGAGAAACTTTCCCAGCTGGGGATTAACCCTTACATCATTAGATAGGTAGCCAATTGGCTCACCAACAGAATACATACTGTCAAAGTTGGTGAGACCATCTATCAGTAGACCTGTCACCAGTGGCATACCACAAGGATCTGTCCTGGGCCTGTTACTGTTTGGAATCTATTTCTCACCAGTCCAGGCTAAAGCAGACAGCCTTTGGCTTACCAAGTTTGCTGAGGATTGCAAATCAGGTTGCAATCATTGAGTCCCTCAGTGATGTTAACATATTACAAGAGGGGCAAACACAGTCAAATGACTGGTGCCAAAGCCGTGATCTAAAACTAAACGCAAAAAAATTGCATTACTATCCCCTTTGGCAAGGCAGAATTCCCTGCTAATTACAATACTGACAGCACCACCCTAAGTTCAAAACCAGTGGTGCGAGATCTGGGAACACAGGTAGATAGCAATCTGAGCTTGGACCACCAAGTTTCCACAGTGGTAGGGAAAGGCTTCTATGTTGTGCATCTCATACGTAAGGGCACTGCATCCAGGTCTAAGCATGCTATAACTCCACTGTACTTGACCCTCATCAGACCATTAAGAGTACACTGCTCTTTTTTGCATGCACCTCACCAGACACTTACAGCAGCTGTAGAGACCACAGAGGCTTTTCACCAAGAAAATACAGGGCCTCCAAACCATGACTTCGTGGGTAGACTGAAAGCCCTGTCACTGTACTCTGTATCATATAGGCTACTGAGAGGCAACTTGTGCCTGGCCAACAGGGCAGTCTCTGACCCTGCACTGATGGATATGCTGCACATCCGCAAGTCAAATGGCACAAGAGTTACTCACTCTAGGGATCTTAACCTAGCCTGTAACATTAACAGAATATGCTGTAGAGACAGATAAATCTCCCAGAGATTACTGCTACTCTGGAATAAACTTCCAATTCACGTGAAGCAGAGCTCCTCACTGACCCTTTTCATGTGCAACTTGGACAATGGATGGGAGACTGCAAATTCACCCCAGGGGTGGCACCCATGTCCCTCTTGGAAAGGACTAGTCTGTTTATCATAGAGTCACTTTGTGAGTTACATCCATCTAACCAAGGACTATTGAGGCAACTCAGGATTAATATGGCCAAGCATGTAAGGGCCCTAGGGCCACTAAACTCGTAACCTCCTATGAACCTATGAAGACATATTAGGATTTGTGGTAGAGTTGTCAAGGAAGTTAGGAAAAGCTGATAAGTGGAGGGGGGGGTGGAGAGAGTGGAAAAAGACATGAATGACTTTGACTAAAGGGTTTGAGTTGTAGGAAGTTATAGGCAGAGTTAGGGAAAAGACTTAGCCAGGAATGGAGCAAAGCTTACAGCACTAGACGGGTGGGTGAAGGTTCTGGAAATTCTATTTGTAATTGTTCACAATGTTTTCTGAGGGAATGAGAAACCTCAGTGCTCTCCCTCTGAAAACACTGGCACATTCTGAAAATAGTCTCAGAGAAACTCCCACCAGGATAAAATACTGTGCTCTCCTGAATCGGAATTCTGAGGAGAAAATCCTGCATCCATCCTTTCATCTTCCTGATCATATTCAGAATTTTGAACAATTTCAGGAAAAGAGTCAGCCCTCTTTCCATTTCAGAAGCCACCATATAAGAAGGTTCAATAGCCTGAAATAGACCCTGAGCCAAATGTAGTAAACTACTACTGTCGAGAGAAATTTGAGAATGACTAGAGGCAGGAGGAGCAGCTTCCCTAGAGATGGGCACAAAATTCTGACTAAACAGGGAAACCTTCCTTGCTCCTACTACCAAGACCAACAAGAGTGGCTCTACCTTGCCCACTCAAGTAACCCCAACAGCTGCAGAGAATGTGCCAAACCCCTGATCCATAGTGGCCATTGGTGCTGCACCAGAGGGGATGGGGTAAAAGATGAGTTGTCTTACAAACCAGTTTTGGCCACAGCAGTCACCCACTTGCATCTGAAGTAAATTCCTAGCTTGCTGTACTGGCAAAGGCTGTTTGCCTAACTTTTTCTTTTTGTAGCAAGGAGGACAGATGGTGGGACTGGTACTTTGTTCATGCCTCTTTCCTGAGGAAAAACAAGCAATGTAAGCTGATAAAAATGTAAAATTATTAAACATCACTTTTCCCCACAAAAAAACACAGTAAAAAGCAATGTAATATGCTTTGCCATTGCCATTTCACTTAGATACAACTTTCTGGGTACTTGGTTTTCTAGCTTCCTTGATAATAGGGATCGCTTCCTCAGCAAATATATCTTTTGAGGGAAAAAGGGCCAAATGCATCCTACCTGTCAGGGTCATTCTTTTCAGACTGGGATAAGTGACAGACACTTTGTTCTGGGTAAGGATTTGGATGGGGTAGGAAGGTGCTTTAAATAATCACAGCTGCTGTCATATACACCATACCTAGGTTGAGTATTGGATTGCCATTTTCTATGGTACTTGGCCTTTCCCCTTAACAGCCTTAGACTTGTCTTGCTTGAGTGAAGACATTTTCTGTTATATCTTGTGGGGAGGAAAGGTAGAGTTCTTTGACAGATTTCAGCCTTTCCCTTTTCTTACAGTCTCTGTAACAGCTTCGGAGCTGGATTTTCAAGGAAAATCATCTCATTGACCAAGGTTGTATTAAGAAGTTCTGCTTTATTATTATCTGACGGGGGTTTATTCCTCAGCCAGGCATGTCTGTAAGTCATAGACCCAACAGTATCTCCATCATAGACACATTTGAATGTGTGCCTGGACAACTGGAGGCAAACCTTGCACAAATCCTAGATGCCTTTCTTGAGGCTCATCTTATATCCCCTCTGCATTAGATTTAATATGTTCCTGCACTGGCTCAAGGTATTGGAGCATGTGGAACTGGCAGTTGAGAACTCTCATAGCTAGAGTAGATGAAGTGCATGTTTTCTTACCAAATTGATCTAAGAATTCTACTCTCCCTATCATTTGGCAATGTTTTAGTTTTGGATGTAGGTCCTGTGGAACCCTTGGAGGACTCCAGAAACAATACAGCTGGGTTTGCCAATGGATTCTTACAAAGGTGCTTATGGGTGCCAAGCACTCTATAGACGTGATCTGGGTTCCTAGGAGAAGGGAGTAGGGAATCAGGCTGCAAAGATGTCAGAAAACACTTTATCCAAGGCTTCATGGACTGGAACGATTGCCAAAGCTCTAGGTTCAGGCAGACTCAGAAATCATGTGTACCTGGTCTGAGCCTAAGACATCTCCCTAGACTACTAATTGAATGGTTCCTTCATTTGTGAAGTTGACTCCAAAGGAAAGATCATGCAGAGGTGAATCTGAGGACAAGATGTCTTCAGGAATTGAGTCAAGATATCAATGGGGTAAGTGGTCCACATAAACTAGTTTGTTCCTTTTTATTCTTCCAGAGGAGATTGCAGATACTGGTTCTTTTTCCAGGGATGGCTGGCTTGATTTTATGCATTCCAATAAATCCTGCATCAGTCTGACAAAGTCCTGTGAAGTGACCTGGAACAAGAAAGCAGGCAACCCGGGCAGTGGAGGCTAGGGCAACCCTGGTTGCCATTTTAGTTCGTGTGGCTTGGGTTTGACTGAAGCAAAAAGCCTCAGGCCATGGGTGGGTGTGGCAAGGGCCTCAATCCATTCCCCAGGTATGTCTTCTCTAAATAAAACCAGAGGAACTCCATCATCTCCACACATAACCATGTCCAGTACATAGGAAGACAAGGCTTGAGCAGCAGCTCTAGAACCAACAGACACTCACCTGGTTTCAGCTAGTGAGGATATGAAAGGGACCAAAAACATGGACTCTGGAGAGGTTACACCGAAGGCCTACTTGCTGGGATAGGGGGATGCAAATGCATATTTGCCTGTTTCAATAACCTGGAGCCATGGTGGTGAGTCAGACACAATGGGAATGCTGGACTCCCTGACTTCCTTCTCCTTCAAATGCTTCTCTGCTTCTCCTTGCATTTCTTTGGGAAGTCAGCTTGAGGAATGGTGGTTGCCGCAGGATGCGTAGGCCTAAAATACCTTGTTTAAGATATATGCTGAGTGAGTCAGCCCTATGCTTAATGGCCCTAATGTTAAAGTAAACACAATGCTAGCAACTAGGCATGCTGTGCTCAGGGCCTAAACAGGACATGTAATAGTAATCCTTGTGTGGAATTTATTTTCCATATCTAAGACAGTTATTCATTTTAAATAGCAAACAATCAGGAAAAAAAATAATAAGGTTCCCAACAGGGTACTTAGCTGAACTCCCTTTTCTCAAACCTGACCAACAGCCTGACAATACTTCTGAATGCATTGTGCATTGAACTGACATGGCAAGAAAGAACTGAATATGGTGTTAGCTGATAACTCCTTTATACCACTCATGAGGGAGTAAGGGTGTTCACCAGCTGGGGGATGGTGAAGTTCTCTGGCATTCAGGCCGATCATGGTCAGACTCAGTACTGTAACAGTGAGTACGATGAACATCTATAGCTATACCAGCATTGTAATTCACATTAATACTTCAAAGCCAGGTAACTAGTTAGAGATATTTTGCCTTAGCAAAGTTATTCAAACAACACAATATTATGTCCATCTAAGCTACAAGAGTGGAATGTATTTTTGACAAACTCCTGAACAGCTAAGTCTTTTTTCATAAATTTATTTTATTTATTTATTTACATTTGTTGACCAGGAGTGTCCGACTGGACATAGGTCTATTTTCAGCAGAGGCCCGGGGAGAAAAGCTACACAGTTAAAATATACAGACAGTAGTTACATTGGATTTACATAGCGATTAACAATTTGATTAACATAGCAATTCATTACAAACATAGTTACAGATGAAGAACATAGTACATCAATAAACACGTAGAATCTTTATCTGCGAAGTACATAACAGACATTAACAATTGTTACAATAAGAAGTTCCTGCTGTATAATAAGTACTAGGCTTATGAGCATCCAAGCTTGTTATAATCAAGGTAGTTAGTGGGGTGGAAAGAAAGGTAGTGGGTGGATGGGTGCGCTTTTAGTAAAGTTTTGAAGTTGGTGCATGATGGTACGGAGGTAATTGTGGGTGGGAGGGAGTTCCATAATTTAGCTATGGTGCAAGAGAATAGTGCTTCACCAGCAGAGTTATTGGTTTTAGTGATCTGCAAGTGATTTTTGTTGCTGGATCTTAGTGGTCGGGTGGTGCGATAGAGTTGGAGTAGATTCTGGAGGATAGTGGATGGTTTGCTAGTTTGTGGGCGAGTGTGAGCTGAAACCACTGAAGGAGGTGAGGGAGTTCAAGCCAGCCCATTTCAGCAAGTGAGAGACAGTGGTGACTATGGTAGGATACCCCTGTGGTGAATTTGGCGATTTTGTTGTAGCAGGTCTCTAGCTTGTTTAGATTGCATTGCCTTAGGTTGGTATATATTGGAGAAGCAGAAAGTAGGGTGGAGATAAGGTGGGAATTTGCTACTGAAATCTTTGCTGCTTTGGTGAGAAGTTGCTTATTTCTGTATAACGCTCCTAGTTTTTTTGTGGACTTTTTTATGGTCATGGATATGTGAATGTCATATTTTAGTTTATTGTCTATTTCCACTCCTAGCAATTTGGTGTGTTCTGTTGGGTGTATAGTGGTGTTGTCTTTTGCTGTGATGTTAAAGTGAGAGTTGTTTTGAGTATGTTTGGTGGGTTGGAAGATGAGTAGTTTAGTTTTGTTTGGGTTGAGTATTAATTGGGCATCGGATAACCAAGTTTCAACAGAGGAAAAGGCTTCCTGTGTGACTTTTTGCAGTTTGGGTAGGGACTGGTCTGAGCAGATGATGGTTGAGTCATCTGCGTATTGTATGAGTGTGCCATGTTTGTTGGCAGAGGTTAGATTATTGGTGAAAACAGAGAAGAGTAGGAGTCCAAGGATGGATCCTTGGGGAACCCCTATAGAGACAGGTAGTTGGGGAGATGTGTCATTCTGCCATACAATGGATTGTTGGCAGTCAGACAGGTAACTCTGAAACCAGTTGGTGACTGATTGAGAGAAGGATAGGTTATTGAGGACAGAGATGAGTTGTTTGTGTGGGACCATGTCAAATGCTTTAGACAGGTCTAGGAAAGTAGCAGTGAAGAGATAGACATTGTTTTTATGCTGAAGGATAGTGTTAGTAAAGGAGAGTAAGGCAGTGGTGGTGCTATGGTTTGGTCGGAAACCATGCTGAGTATTGGAAAGGAGATTGTTAGTAAGGAGGTAGTCTGAGACCTGAGTGAATGCATCTCTCTAGTATTTTGGAGAGTGGAGAGAGAATAGCTATGGGGCGGTAATTGGTTAGTTCTGTAGAAGGGAATTATATGTGATACTTTCCATAGTGTGGGAATGTAACTTTCTGACAGAGATCGGTTAATCAAGATGGATTCTGGGTAGGCCAGAGCATCAGCTGCGATTTGTAGGTATTCACTTGGGAGGTTGTCTGCTGCTAATTTGATGGGCTTAAGTTTAGTTAAGAGTTTTTTTATGTTGGAGGTAGGTACAGGAGAAAAAGAGAAGGCAGTGGGGAGATTACTAGTTGAAGGTGTGGGCTGGATGGGAGGGGGGTTGTGTTGTTTAACTAGTGATAGTATGGTTTGTGTGAAGTGTGTGTTGAATGAGGTAGCAATATTTTCGGAGGAGTGATGGATGTTAGGAGGAGGGGTACTGACTTTACCTGGGTGGAGGATGGAGTTTATGGAGGACCAGAATTGTTTGGGGCTGTGTTGTGAGGAGTCTAGGGCAGACTGGTAGTATTGGAATTTGTCCGGTTTTATTAGCTTTTTGACTCTATTGCGTAGTTCTAGGAATTTCTGTCTAGTTGAGGGGGTTTTGGTTTTGTGCCAGTGCTCCCAGGCTTTATCCCTGTTTTTCATTTCTGACTTAGTGGTTTTCTGTAGCCATGGGGAGAGTTGTCCTTTGTTTCTGGAAAGTCTTATGGGGGCATGGTAATTAAAGATGCTCAGGAAGGTAGTATTAAAAAATTCAACTGCGTCATCAAGACTGAGGTACTTTAGAGGATGCCAGTTACATTCTTTGAGGGATGAGATCAATGTGAGTGGGTTAAAGTTTAGTGTTTTACGTATTTGACGGTAGATGACAGGTTTAGGTTGGTATAGGTATTTTTTGAGTAGGAATGTTGGGGAGTGATCACTGAGGCTATCTGATAAGCAGCCTGTTATATATGACTGGGGGCTCTTACTGACTAGTATCCAATCCAGGGTAGTGTGCTTGCTGGAGTTTTTATTTATCCTGGTTGGCGACTGGACTAGTTGGGTGAAGCCATGAAGGTTTACATGATGGGATGGATGGTTGCCAGAACAGGATTGCCAGTCAATATTGAAATCACCTAAAATTATATTTTCTTGGGGGAGATGGTGGATAGACCAGCTGAGGAGGTTTTCTAGTGGAGGGATGTTTTGGCCAAGTGGGAAGTAGCATCCGATTATGTTGATGGTTTTGTTTTAAGGTTGGTATATATTATTTCTTCATTGCCTATTTGTGGAGCTGATGATTTTAAGATCTGGATGTTTAGATGCTGTTTAAATATTATAGCTACACCGCTTCCTTTCTTGTTTAGCCGGTCTACTCTTAGTATGCTGTAACCGGTAGGGAGGATTTGCTCACTGGTAATGTGAGGTTTTAGCCAGGTTTCTGTCAGGATGACTATATCTGGGGAGTACAAGTCTATGGTGGCATGGAGTTCATGGACTTTGTTGGATATACTTCTAATATTTAGGCTTAGTAGAAGGAAGTCACTTGGCTTTCTATTGGCTGGGATATGGAAGAAGTTGTGGTTTCTAGTCTGATGATGAGAATTGGGGTTGGAGATGGTAGGGCCAGGGTTGGGGTGGATGTCTCCACTTAGGGCTAGTTTTGATATGTATGAGATTATTAGTTTTCTCAGTTTTTGAATGTGTTTGTTTATTAGGGAAACTTTATGATTGTGCTCTGTGGGTAATACGTATGGTGGAAGGGTTACTATGTTAAGTTGTAGGGATGCTTTATGTTTGAGTAATATAGTTGCTAGAATATGCGGGGGGTGCATAGGGATGGTTCTTGAGTTGATGGGAGGGGAGCTGAGCGAGGGTGAGACATGAGTGGTGGTGTGAGTAGTAGTACAGTGGTGGTTCAGTGGGGGAATGATGGAGTTTTGGTAGGATGTAAGATATGCAAGGAGAGTGCATGCAGTGAGCATAGGTAAGGTATGCTTGTACATGTTAGCTGAGGAGGAGTGATAGTAGTGGGAAGATGGAGGAGGTAGTGTTGGGTTTAGTGCCATGGTTGGCTATTGGAATGATGGGAGGGGTTTGTGAGTGTAATAAAGGTAGGACCACTGGGGGCGGGAGGGAATAGGGGGCAGGGTGGTTAGTGAAGCAGGTAGAGACCCTGTTAGTTGCTCTTGAGGGAGCTGGAAACAATCAGGTAACAGAGTAAACTGATAAATGAACATATGATAGTGAATGTGGAGACTCAGTTAGGTACCCTGTATTTCCACAAACTATCAGTTAGCTGTACTTCAGGCAGTTTTAATAAGTTCTATGGCAGAGCCAAGCATGAGGTGCTCAAAGGGTGGTTGTAGTTTTAAAAATGGTGCCTGCCACAGGTAATATATATTAACTTTGGGATTGGCTTAAGGTAATAAACAGGGAAGGGAGAGGGGGAGAACAAGGATGTGAGCAGGCAGTTTTTTTGTACTGCTGCTAATGAGCCAAAGCAAAGACAAGTTTGTGTTTAAGAAACAATCAGAATTGACCAAGAACTGCTCTGAAAATGTAAGTCATTTCTTAACCATTTCTCAGGTGGAAAAACAGGATAACCTTGTATCAGTAGTCTACTGTGGTCTCAGTTCAAATTAACAAATACACAGTATTTATCGATTATGGATACTATTTGCTAACAGAAGGGAATAAGAGAGAAAATGGAAGATGAGTGTGTGTGTGGGGGGGGGGGGGCTGCTTATAAGCCAAAGCAGAGTGCTCTCCAGGGGATAATGAATATTGGTTCAAACAGGTAGACACATAGTCAAAGTTAACTTTAGCTGTTTGCAGACAGTTCAGACCAGGACTGCACTTTTCTTATAAGAATGATAAAGGTGGTACCGCATTTGAATACTTAAGAGTGGTGTTAGGTTCAAAGTTAACCTTATCAAACAACCTCCTCTCCTTCTTCTTCCAGTATTAAACAACACTGACCCAAAAGCCACCAACTATGGCAAAAAATGGCAAACAGCAAGGCAAGTATCAAACTTTTATTCTCTTTAGCGCTTCGGTGTTACCACCTTCAAGGAGTATCAAACAGTAACAAACATCAACACACATTTTTATACACCTCACATAATTAACATCAAATATTCAATTAAATACATAAATTACCAAATCTTTAAAGCAAACATTTCCAATTCAAGTCATTATTAAGACCATTAGGCACAAGTGTTTTATACTTTAAAATATAAATACTTTCTTTATACCATAAATTTTGTTTTAATATATTTTCATCACCACAAAAACATTCCACAGTTTCCAAAACTGTGCCTTGCAACATAGTGATGTCACTATCATGAAACATTTTAAAATGTAAAGAAATTATCTTGTCTTCCCTCATATTCCTAATATCTCTTATGTGCTCCACGAATCTGACACAAAATTCTCTTTTTGTTTCCCCTATATAAAACAGAGCACAAGGGCATCTTAATGCATATACTACCCCTTTGCTCCTACATGAATAAGCATCTCTGGGTTCAAATTTAACCCCATTTATATTGTTAAACGTATTCTCAATATTTACACAAACACTGCATCTCTTGCAGCATGATGTTCCCTTTGTCACTAATAAGTTAGGTATACTCACACCTGGTAAACTGAATCTGCCATGCACCACAATATCTTTTAAATTCCTTCCCCTCTTATATGAAAAGAGGGGCTTCTGTGGCAGATTTTCTGCCAAACATCTATCTTCTAACAAAGTCCTTATTTCCTCACTTTTGATGTTGTATACAGATACATAATAGATTGTATCTGCCTTATTTATATTCACCTCTTCATATTTAGGTGCCCATGAGCTATTCAACACCCTATAACTGGATCTATTACTCCTTCTACTACTATTATTATATACTCTTTCCTACACTCTGGTTTCAGCCTCCCTCAGAATATCTGAGCTATAACCCCTTCTCAAGAACATGTCCTTAGTCTGTTCTATTTCATTCCCCAACATATTCTCATTACTGCATAATCTAGAAATGCGAACTAATTCCCCATAGGGTAAAGCTCTTAAAACGTGGGGAGGATGGCAACTAGAGGCATGGAGGTACTGATTCCCATCAACAAACTTCCTATGAATATTGGAAGAAATACTTCCATCCATATTTCCTTCCAAAATTAGATCCAGGTATATCACTTTATTCCCCTTCTGTAGTCCATCAAATGATAGACCAAATGAATTACTGTGCATCTCCAATATAAAATCATCCACTTCATTTAAGCCTCTATCACACATAAATATCAAATCATCTATGTATCGAAAATAAAAATCAACATATTTTTTCATAAAATTCAACTTAAATAAAAACTGTGTTTCAAAGAAAGACATAAAAAGATTGGCATATATGGGGGCAAATGCTGCCCCCATCGCTGTACCCTGCTTCTGTCTATATAACTCATTACTAAAATAAAAATAATTATTTTTCAAACAAAAACCACAAAATTAGAAAAAGAACTATTTCCCATAAAATATTTAATAGCCTTTAGGCTATCTTTATGTTTGATGGAGGTATACAAACTTCTTACATCAAGTACCAACCAAAATTTTTTCTCATCCCATTTCAACAAAGAAATTTTATTTAACAAATCTAAACTATCCTGAATATATACTGGAGATGTTTTGACATAAGGTAACAATATTTTGTGTAATACTAAACCCATATTATGCAAAAAATACTTACAAGCGGAAATAATTGGTCTACTCGGTGGCTCCACCATGCTTTTGTGTATTTTTGGTAGGCAGAAAAAACGGCTATTTCACTGTTGCAATTAAAAAGTTTGTCCTTAACATCCTTATCAGGGAAATAACCCTTCCAAACATTATCGTCAAGCATTTTCTCATATTCAACTACTGCTTGTTTGTATTTATTAATACTACATTTCTCGTACACATCGATATCATCCAAGTGTTTCATGCACATATCAAAATATTGAAGCACATTCATAATTACAATCTTATTCCCTTTATTGGAAGGTTTTATCACTATATCCTTCCTTTTTTCTAAAGATCTTAATGCTTGCCATTCCCTAAAAGTTAAATTGTATCTTATTTTATGTTTGTCTAACAACACAGATTCACAAATACTCCCACCTCCAAATCCTATCATTGCCCCAAATTGTGAGACACGTGGATTATCAAATGGTGGTATAAACTTATTAAATGTTGGTATAAAAGACATATCAATTACATTTCCATCATTACAAAGCATGTTATCCTCCACATCGTTATCATACATCCCCCCTGTTTCATCAGCACAGGAAAAGAAACTTTCGTCAGATTCATTAAGCAAAGAGTTACTTCTTATATCAGTATTAACTCCTGAAATCCTAGCAAAATAATTTTTAAAAAATATTTTTCTTAAAAATCTAAACATTTCTTGCCTCACCACATGTCCTCTTGGTAACACTGTGGGCACAAACTTCAGCCCTAAATTTAACACAGAAACTTGTTCCTGTGTTAAATTACAACACGATAAATTAACAAGTGAATTCGGTTCAATACATGACTCAACGTTTAAATTTTTTGTTGAAATAATGTCCATTGTTTTGTCCTTGTTTAAAGTCCCCTCTATAATCCCTCCCTGCATCACCATAGTTATATCCAAAGTTCCTCGTACGCTTCTGTCCTTGGCGAGCCTGCTGTTGTTGCTGTGGCTGTCTTTCCAGGTTCCGAAAAGTTCGCGCATGTTCCGCTGGTCTTTCCGGTTGTGGTAACTCAGGAAAGTCATCGCTCACATCAGTTTTCATAATGGCTCTCCTCCCCCAAGGAAATAAATGATGCAGAGGTACTCCTTTTAAACTTAACATGCTGACGTTTCCAATTCCCCGCCTTCCGATTGGACGAATATGTCAAGGCAAGTCCAGCCTCATATTCATTTACGTCTCTCTTCAATTTAGATTTCTTTTGCTCCACAAGCTCAGCTTCCAATGAAATTAAATGTTTATTAGTCCTTTCCAAAAAGCTCTTAATACTCTGGACCCCCATGGAGCTACTGATGGTTTGAGACAGGACCGCCAACTCCTGTTTTAACTTTTTGTGCTTAATCTGATCTCTCTCTAGTAAAATGCATAGCCATTCGACTACACACTTATGCGAAGCCTTGAACCAGCGCTCCTTGAACTGTTTATCTATCGGACAGTTCAAATCAAAAGGAGTACTGGGATTTTTAATAAATCTTAGTCCTTTAGGAGTAATATCCAGATCTATATATCTCTGCAGGCCCAGAATGTTGAAATAGGTTTTAGTCTCTTTTTCCAATAACCTTTCATATTTTTCACATAGCTCTCTCATATCGGATGGAATAACATTCACAGTCTGTCCCACAGAATTAAAGGGATCAAGTATTCTCTTTGCTCTTTCTCTAGCAAAAGTCTCAAACAATGGACCTACAGTTATATCAGTTGACCGATTTTCTAACGTTGTACCCAAAATTTGTACAGAGCCATTTAAATACTGTTCCATAGTTCTTTGGGAGCCCCCCTGAGCTCCCACACCACCAATTGCTCCCATAAGGGTTACTGGTTCTTCTCGAAATATACGAGGAACATCCATGTTAGGGTCAGAAGCCATCCCCCAACACACCAAATCAAACAACCTCCTCTCCCTTCTTCTTCCAATATTAAACAACACTGACCCAAAAGCCACCAACTATGGCAAAAAACGACAAACAGCAAGGCAAGTATCAAACTTTTATTCTCTCTAGCGCTTCGGTGTTACCACCTTCAAGGAGTATCAAACAGTAACAAACATCAACACACATTTTAATACACCTCACATAATTAACATCAATTATTCAATTAAATACATAAATTACCAAATCTTTAAAGCAAACATTTCCAATTCAGGTCATTATTAAGACCATTAGGCACAAGTGTTTTATACTTTAAAATATAAATACTTTCTTTATACCATAATTTTTGTTTTAATATATTTTCATCACCACAAAAACATTCCACAGTTTCCAAAACTGTGCCTTGCAACATAGTGATGTCACTATCATGAAACATTTTAAAATGTAAAGAAATGATCTTGTCTTCCCTCATATTCCTAATATCTCTTATGTGCTCCATGAATCTGACATGAAATTCTCTTTTGTTTCCCCTATGTAAAACAGAGCACAAGGGCATCTTAATGCATATACTACCTCTTTGCTCCTACATGAATAAGCATCTCTGAGTTCAAATTTAACCCCATTTATATTGTTAAAAGTATTCACAATATTTACACAAACACTGCATCTCTTGCAGCATGATGTTCCCTTTGTCACTAATAAGTTAGGTATACTCACAGCTGGTAAACTGAATCTGACATGCACCACAATATCTTTTAAATTCCTTCCCCTCTTATATGAAAAGAGGGGCTTCTGTGGCAGAATTTCCGCCAAAAATCTATCTTCTAACAAATACTTCCAATAATATTCAATCAAAGTCCTTATTTCCTCACTTTTGATGTTGTATACAGATACATAATAAATTGTATCTGCCTTATTTATATTCACCTCTTCATATTTAGGTGCCCATGAGCTATTCAACACCCTATAACTGGATCTATTACTCCTTCTACTACTATTATTATATACTCTTTCCCACACTCTGGTTTCAGCCTCCCTCAGAATATCTGAGTTATAACCCCTTCTCAAGAACATGTCCTTAGTCTGTTCCATTTCATTCCCCAACATATTCTCATTACTGCATAATCTAGAAATGCGAACTAATTCCCCATAGGGTAAAGCTCTTAAAACGTGGGGAGGATGGCAACTAGAGGCATGGAGGTACTGATTCCCATCAACAAACTTCCTATGAATATTGGAAGAAATACTTCCATCCATATTTCCTTCCAAAATTAGATCCAAGTATATCACTTTAATCCCCTTCTGTAGTCCATCAAATAATAGACCAAATGGATTACTATGCATCTCCAATATAAAATCATCCACTTCATTTAAGCCTCCATCATACACAAATATCAAATCATCTATGTATCGAAAATAAAAATCAACATATTTTTTCATAAAATTCAACTTAAATAAAAACTGCGCTTCAAAGAAAGACATAAAAAGATTGGCATACATGGGGGCAAATGCTGCCCCATTGTCGTACCCTGCTTCTGTCTATATAACTAATTATTAAAATAAAAATTTGGAAACTGTGGAATGTTTTTGTGGTGATGAAAATATATTAAAACAAAAATTATGGTATAAAGAAAGTATTTATATTTTAAAGTATAAAACACTTGTGCCTAATGGTCTTAATAATGACCTGAATTGGAAATGTTTGCTTTAAAGATTTGGTAATTTATGTAGTTAATTGAATAATTGATGTTAATTATGTGAGGTGTATAAAAATGTGTGCTGATGTTTGTTACTGTTTGATACTCCTTGAAGGTGGTAATACTGAAGCGCTAAAGAGAATAAAAGTTTGATACTTGCCTTGCTGTTTGCCGTTTTTTGTCATAGTTGGTGGCTTTTGGGTCAAAGATAACTTTAGCTGTTTGCAGACAGTTCAGACCCGAACTGCGCTTTTCTTATAAGAATGATAAAGGTGGTACCGCAGTTGAATACTTAAGAGTGGTGTTAGGTTGGAGAGACACTGAGCTCCTCATGGGGCCTGTAGCAGAGTGGATTGTAGTTTTTAGATTTTTTAGTTCTTTAAAAATCTCTAAAAAAGTTTTTAACTCAAACAGTTTTTTTAAAAAAAACTAAAAAAATTCTTTAGTTTTCTAAAAAACAACTGATCAACCACACATGGACTTTGGATCACCTGGACTGCGTCACTCAATAAAAAGCATTTTAAACAAAAATAAATTTGTATAAAAAACATGAACTGGAATAGTGACTTACTTAAAAACACAGTATCAGAGGTCACTAAAGCTTGACATTCTTCGGAAGCAATTCTGCCTGATTTGACTAAATTTGAATTTAACAGACACTGTTCTACTTGTGAGGGTGTAAAAAGAAGTTATGTACTTAACATAATGTTCTGTCAGTGTTTCCGATCATCATTCTTCCTCAGCAAGTGGGTTTGGATCTGACTCGGCCGATGCTAAAGCTCGCAGTCACCAACTCTCTTGAGCTTCTCCGTTACCCACAATGTACCCACTAAATTACCGCAGATCTGGTATGCTGCTACATTAGCGGAAGGAAGAATAAGGGAGTTATAGAAAAAGCCATATCCAGAAGTCATATATAAAAATAAATATACAGAGACCATGTAAATACTCTTTCCTCCAGAAGCCATAGGATGGGGGTTGTGGGAGGGAAGTTGAGGAAGAATGAAGATCAACAACACAGATGGAACGTTATGGTAAGTACATAACTTATTTATCTGATGTTGTCAATCTTCATTCTGTCCTCAACAAGTGGGACAGTGTCCCTAGCTACCTGTCTCCAGTGTGGACTCAAGGAAGGATATTCCTGAGCACCATAGAACCAAATGATGCCCTACCTCTGGAGACCAGATCCAGCTTGTAATGAGTGACAAAGGTATGGGTAGTAGTGCAAGTTGCTATTGCACAAATATCCCTGGACATTCTTGACTGAAAAACCACAGAAGTAGCTATGGATCTTGTGGAGTGTGCTTTCAAGGGATATGTAACAGAAATGCCCAATTTAGCACAGACAAAGGAAATGCAGTTTATCAACTACTTTGATAGGGTAACTTTAAAAATCGGTTTTCTCAATGTTGGTTCAGAAAAAGAAACAAACAGTTGGTCAGCTTTCCTGATCTTTTTCTGTTCTATGTAAATAGAATCCCAATTGCCTATGAACACCCAGTAAATGTAACATATACTCTCCTCTGCTGGTAAGCTTGGGAAAAACACTGGTAGATTAATAGCTCTATTGATGTTGGATTCTGACACTGCCTTTGGAAGAAAGGATGTATTGGTACATAAGGTCACTCTATCTTTGGGCAAAACCAAGTAAGAAGGTTTAGAAGATAACACTTGGATCTCAGAAATTATTCTTGCGGAGGTAATGGCAACCAAGAAAATTGTCTACCATGTAAGATATTTAAGATCACATGTAGCTGCTGGTTCAAAGGGAGGTTGTGTGAGAGACTGAAGCATCAAATTTAAATCCCATGGAGGAATAAGGTCTTTAAAAGGAAGCCTTAGAAGAAGGGTACCTCTTAAGAAGGACTTGCTCAATTTGTGAGAAGCTATGGATGCACCATTAAAACCTGTATGGTAATTTGAAACTGCTGCTAGTTACACTTTAACATTTGAAGAACTAGTACTGTTTTAAAATAATAGGTGTGCAAGGAAATCTAAAATTTGATTCATAAGAGCTGAAAAGGGGTCAAGATTGTGTTGCTGAGCCCAAAAGGCACATCTTTTCCATTTACTGCAATATGTTTTTCTTGTTGAGGGTTTATGGGAAGATAAAATTATACATTGGACAGGTGATGGGAGCTTAAACTGTCTGGCTACTAAGTAAAATGGAGAAGCCAAGCAGTCAGCTTGAGGCTTAGTATATCTGGATGTGACATGCTCATTGGGTGAGATAGGAGGTCCAAAGTTGGATCTAGGTTCCATGGTGGTTGACCAGGTGAGGCCATAGGAAGGGAAACCAAATTTGTCAAGGCCAATAGGGAGCAATGAGGATTACTGTGCTCTATGACTTGGCAGCTTTCTGCAGAAAGTTTGGAATCAATGTAGTTGGTGGGAAGGCATAAAGGAGACCAGGGGGCCAATCGTGAAGTAGAGCATCCCTCGGTGACTGCCCTTGTGGGAGAATCAGGGCAAAGTAGTTTCTGCACTTGTTCTTTAGGGAAGAGGCAAAAAAGATTGCAGCATAGCTGGCCTCAATGATGGAAAATCTTGTCCGTCACTTTCTCGTTGAGGGACCATTCATGTGGAAGAAGAATGCACCTGCTCAGCTTGTCAGCAATCACGATGGATCTCCTCAGAATGTACGTCGCTAAAAGAAAGCGGTTGGAAGAGATCACCAACTGCCAGACCCTGAGAGTTTCTTGACTGAATGAGTAAGATTTGGTTCCCTCTTGTTTGTTGATGTACCAGACAACAGATATAGTATCCGTTTGAATCACAATCATTCCACAGGGAAGAACATTTTGAAATGCACACAATGCCAAGAGCACTGCTCTCATTTCTAGGACATTTATATGCAAATTAGCCTGTTTGGGGACTAAGTACCCTGGATTATCTTCCACAGATAATGTCCCCTCCCCATTTGGAAAGTATCAGTGGTCACTGTGGCCTTGGACTGCTGGGACGATGAAGGGACGGCCATGGAGCAGTTGGTCAGATTGAATCTACCAATGCAGATCTCTTTTGCAAGTAAGTGTTGGTAATACTTATCCGGTATGACAATGACTGATGGAAGATTGATGACTGAGTAGCCAGCATCCATTGAAGGATCCGCACGTAATACCTGGCTAAAGGAACTAAGGTTATCTCTGTTGCCATGAGGCCTAGAGTTTGGAGAACTGTGCAGGCTGCAATTCTTGACCTGTGACCTTATAGTTTGAACTCAATGTGGTGGAAGGGAAGCAATGGCAGTCTTTGTATTGAGAAGTGCTCCAATAAATTCTAATGTCTGAGTTGGCTGAAGTTGTGATTTGCTGTAGTTTTTGGTTATTTGTAGGAGAGTGCAGGTGTAGAGAACCTGATCCCTTGTGTGTGTGAGTTGATGCCTGATCAGAAGGGTAATGAGCCATTCGTCCAGATAGGGAAACATCCAGAATCCCTGCAGTATGAGGTAAGCTGCTACTACTGTCATGCATTTGGTGAACCCCCTGGGAGATGTGTTGAGTCTAAAGGGCAGTACTCTAAATTGGTAGTGACTGGCTCCCAGCCAGAAGCATACACACTTTCTGAATTACCTGTTTATGTGATAATAGGTGTCCTGAAGATCTATTGAGCACATCCAGTCGTCCTTGCCCAAAAAAGGAAGAATGGACTGAACCATCCTGAATTTGGTTCAGTGAACAGATTTGTTTAGATATGTGAGATCCAAAAATGGTCTCCAGTCCCCTGCTTTCTTTGTCACTAAAAAGAACCTTGAGTAAGTTCCAGATCCTATCTGGTCTGGTGGGATCTCTTGGATTACTCTTTTTTTACTAGCAGCTTTTGAAGTTGAATTTCTGCTTGATCCCTCTGACTGGGTGAACATCAGCAATTTTTCTTGGAATTGGTGGTGGTAGGGAAAATGGTATTATGTAACCTCTGGATATAATTCTCTGAACCCAAGTATCTTTGATAAGTCTAGACAGGCTCTCTAGTGCAGGGATAACCATCCCCGACTGTCTGCAGAGGTGGACTGTCTGGCCTCTGTTCATGAGTGCTGGTAGGGTTTATCAAAGAAAGGTTCTTGCGAAACCTGGTTTTGTAGGCCACCTCTGCGATGAGGGTGACGATGTCCACTGGAGTCCCCCTCTGCCCCTGGGGAACCTCCTCCACATTTGTCATGGAAAGGATCTTGAGACTTTTTGAACCACACTTCACGACCACTCTGCTGATTCCTGGAGAACAATCTTTGGGGGGGGGCCAAAAAATGCATGCCCATGGCAGACCAGGTCTTCCCATACTTCTAACACCTGGACAACGCTTCTTTTACCTTAAGGCCAAAAAGAGTAGTTTCATCAAAGGGGGCATTGATGAAATTGGACTTAAATGGCTCCACAAAATTGCACAAGCACATCCAGGCATGCCTCCTCAGAAAAAAGTCTGAATCCATAACTATTGACACCCTTCCATTATGTTGGAAACTAACCTCATAAACCTATTGGATATAGACTGTAGGGTTGCCAACTGAGAAGCTACCAAGCCTTGAACCTCTGCACCCTGGTCAAATCTCTCTGAAGTCTGACAAAGTGTGTCAAACAGCTCAGCGACCATAAGGTAAAGGTCACTGAAGCAAAGACATGCTTACCCAGTCTGTCCATCGCCTGAAACTCCCTGCTGGTTGGATGGACAGTGGTACTCTCATTGGCCAGTTCCTTTTTTGTGACTATCACAATGACCATGGCATCAAATGGAACCCCTTTCCCCCAGAACAGTCTACAGGTGGTGCCATTATCCTGTCCATTCTCTGAGGTATGGAGTCAGATTCCTTCCATGTCCACCTAGAGATCATGCAATGAGCTCATCAGTGGGTGGAGTCATCTAGGAGGTAGAGGGTCCTGCACCAAAAGCCTCCAGAAGAACAGATTCTTCTGGAATACGGTTGGAGGGAGTTCAGCCACCTCTCTGTTTAAAGATTTCTAGGATGTCTCCAAAGGGGACATCTTCAGGAGGTAACATGGGGACCCTTTGCCTTGTCAAAATCCATGCCTTTGGTGACAAATTCCTGTGGGAAGTCCAGGTGCCTCCTCTTGCGTGTCCTCTTCTTGGGCATTTCCTCAGTGGAATGTCCTGGGGAAGTCTCGGAAGAGGAAAACAAAATTCCCTGAATGGGAACCTGAGGTTTTGGTAATGGATGCCCCAGTGGAGAAGGGTGATGAGGCTCTAGATGCTGAGACATCAGGGTCAAATATCTAGGATCCAAGGGGAAGGCTCTGTCAGGTCTGCTAAGGTGGAGAACACACTCTTCGCAGCCACAAAGGTACAGCTCGAAGGAGGCAGTCGTGGGCTCTGATCTCAGAAAGCAGGTTTCTGAATAATCCCCTCTCTCTTCTCCAATGGCACCACCCCCTGAGGAGGAAGCTGGAGGTGAACTATCCAGTGCTGAGGCTCCAAGGAACACAAATGGCTCCAAAAACTTTGGAGTCAAATGCTGCATCTTGAACCCAGCAGGCAGGCTTCAGCTCTAAGAGTTCTCTGGATCCAAATGGAATGGAGGTCTCAGAGACAATGTCAGATCAGAGGATACAATGATCCTCAAATCTAAGACTGATGAATCTGGATGGCTGGGATCCTGTGACTCTAAAGCATCAGAAGGTGTTAGAGGAGGAACTTGCAGGAGGTGGAGTGGTGGAAGGTCAGGTAACCTGACCCAGAGTGGTAAGCGCCGAGGGAAAACTAATCTGCCCCTGCTCTGAAAGGATCTTCCTTACCACTCTCTCCACATCTTCTTCTGTGAGGCTTCTAGAGGAATGAGTAGAGTAAATGCTGGTCTCTGTAAAAATGGTGATGGAAGTATGTCAGGAACTGGGTCCACTGGCATAGAACATCTGGACTAAGGACAATACAGTCTCTCCAAGAGTTCTGTCTGATCCGGTAAGGTAGAATCTGAAGATTTTGAGGTCTTCTGATCTGACTTAGCCAGTGTTAGATCTGTAGTGTTTTGCTTAGACTTAGTAGGATCCAAGGAAGATGGAATAAGGCCTTTCAGAATCAGTTTATTTTTGCGTTCAGTAAGAGCACACATATTAAATCCATGGCAAATAGAGCAGTCCTCTTGTAAATGTAGAGGTCCAAACAGTACACACAGTGTGTGCGCATCTGAAAGTGGCAATTTATGCCCACACTTTGAGCACTTTTTTAAAACCTGCAGGACTGTCAGCCATCATGCAGTATCTAGTTAGAAAAATAGACAGATACCAGAGAAAAAAGGCAATCCAATATAATAA
Organism: Protopterus annectens; assembly: GCF_019279795.1. NCBI lineage: Eukaryota > Metazoa > Chordata > Ceratodontiformes > Protopteridae > Protopterus > Protopterus annectens. The sequence goes on from NC_056739.1 coordinate 1,138,970,892, forward strand.
GCAAGGGAATACAAAAGTACAGTTGTGAAAACTTACCATAAATGTAGATGTTTAAGTGTATTCACTGTTGCAGTCATCACACTTGGGTTATCCTGCCAGGGGTAGCCCTCAGTCGGCCTGAATACCGGGGGCTTAGTATTTCTGCATTGGTTGCTGTTGCTTCAGGACTGATGTCAGGTCATCAGTGGTATAAAAACAGACAGCTGACACCATTACATCAGTTTTCCTTGCCCCAAGTATCAGGAGCCCCCAAATAAAAAACACCACCAGTAAAAAGTAAATACCAATAGCCCTGTATGGAGTGAGGAAGAGAGAGAGACAAGGGGGCTGGAGAGTGGGAAACCAGGACTGCAACAGTGAATGCACTCAAACATCTACATTTATGGTAAGTGTACACAACTGTACTATGTTCTTTGTATTTCACTGTTGCAGTCATCACACTTGGGTTGACTCCCAAAGCTGAAGAATGGGTGGAGGCAGTCAAGAAGAGTTGGGACTGGCTAGTATGCCCTGCAGGACTGCAGTTGCAAAGCCAGCCCTGGATTTAGAAAAGATAAGCAGGTGGTAATGCTTGGTGAAGGAATGAACAGAACTCCAAGTTGCAGCTTCCAGAATGTCCCTGGTAGGGACTCCTCTGAGAAAGCTGTAGAGGTTGAAGTTGCCTTAGTGGAATGTGCCCTGACCCCCCTGAGAGGGTGGTTTCCCATGGTGTTTGTAACAGAAATGGATACAGTGTGCTATTCATTTGGAGATAGTTTGTTTTGATATGGCCTTGCTCTCTGCCCCTGGTGCAAAGCTAACTAGTAACTGGTCAGATATCTTAAAGGAGTTATTCCTATCAAGGTAGAATCTGAGCTGTCTGTGCACATCTAAAGAGTGCAGGGTCCTTTCCCCCTTATTTTGAGGATTAGGGAAAAAGGTGGGCAAATGGACAGATTGGTTGAGAGCCACACTGGACACCACTTTAGGCATGAAAGTTGGGTTAGTCCTGAGAGAGACCCTGTCAGCATCAAAAATGATGAAGGGTTCCACAGCCATAAGTGCTTGTAGCTCAGAAACTCTTCTAGCTGAAGTGATGGCCAGAAGCAAGGCTGTTTTCTGAGAGGAATTTTAACTCTGCTGACACTGCATGCTCAAAGAGGGGTAGCGTGAGCTTTTCCAACACAAAGTTAAGGTCCCAAGCAGGGGTAGGGGCTCTTCTTGGTGGCCTTAAGTTGTTAGCCCCTCTCAGGAACTGCTTGATGTGAGGGTGTGAGAAGAGAGGTGGTTCAGTGCTGTAATGAGCAGAGATGACAGAGGCATGGATCTTAATGGAAGAGAAGGACAGGCCCCTGTGGAGTAGGTCTGCTAGGTAATCCAGAATGAGAGGTAAGGAGGGCTGTGCTGGATCCACTCCTTTAGTCTGGATCCAGGAGCAATATCTTTTCCACTTGTTAACAGAGGATTTTCTAGTACTGGGTCGTCAGCTTCACATATGACATTCAGTACCTGCTTGCTTAGGCTGGCCACTGGAGGAGAAGTCAAGGAATAAGCCTGGCTCCAATGTTCAGGGCCTGTAACTGCGGATGCAAGAACTGTCCCTCCTGCTGAGTCAGGAGAGTTGGGATCTGGGGGAGGTGCCATGAATGCAACGGTGACAGACTGTGCAGTAGTGGGTACCAGTGTTGGCGTGTCCAGTCTGCAGCAATCAGGGTTGTCCTTGGTCTTTCCTCCCTTATCTTGAGTAATACTCTTGTAAGAAGCGGTAGAGGGGGAAATTAATAGAATGAGAGGTTTGCCCTCTGGAAGGATAGGGCATCTACTTTCCAGGCCTTGCTGTGAGGTTCCCTGGTACAGAATTTGCTGAGCTGGTGGTTGTAGGGGGAGGCAAATAGGTCCACTTTGGGGTACCCCATTTCTGGGTCACAAGGCTGAAGGTGTTGTGGTTTAATTGCCACTCATGTGGATCTAGGAAATTTCTGCTTAAGTTGTCTGCCAGAGAGTTTTGGTTGCCTGACAGGAATTGAGCTTGCAGGTGAATATGCATGGCTGAGGCCATATTCCAGAGGGTCATGGCTAGCCTGCAGAGTGGGTAAGAGTGGGTTCCCCCTGCTTGTTGATGTACCACATCACTGTGGTGTTGTCGGTTTTGATTAATAGAGACCCAGAGAGAGTAGGGATCTGAAAGCTGTCACAGCATGCTGAACAGCTAGCATCTCTTTTTGGTTGATGTGCAGATGAATTTGATTTGGGCTCCAGTGGCTCTGAATGCACCTGCCACCCAGATGTGCACTACAGGCATAGTCTGATGTGTCTGTGGTTAGGGTCTAAGCAGCATGGGGTTACGTAAAGGGAAGCCCCTTGTGGTTGCATGCTGCTGCCCACCAAAGGAACTCTTTCCTTAGACAAGGTATCATAGTTATGACAGTTTCCAGGTCCTGAGAATGTTGGCACCAAAGACATTTTAAGTACCACTGAAGTTTTCTCATATGCAGTCTGGCATATGGAATTAGTCGAATGCAGGAGACCATGAACCCTAGAGCTTGCAGAATTTTCCTTGCAGATAACTGGGTTCTGGTGGCCATTTGAGAGAAGTAACCTGTCAGGCTTGTTTTTCTGGAGTAAGAAATGCCATCTGGGATGCTGTGTCCAAGCTTGCTTCCAGGAATACAATTTTTTGACTGGGAACTAGTTTGGATTTCTTTTCGTTGATAGGTACCCCAAGGAGGTTAGGAGGTCCTTTACAAATGTCAGGTGCTGCAACAGCTTTTCCTGACTGTCTGCTTGAATTAGGCAGTCATCCAAGTAGGGATAAATTTGAATATTTCTCTGTTTGCAATAGGCAATGGCTGGAGACGGGCATTTTGTGAAAACTCTTGGAGCAGTGGATAAGCCAAAGGGAAGTGCAGAGAACTGATAATGCATAGATCCTGCCCAGAAACGTAGATATTTCCTGCAGGAGTCCCTGATTTGGATGTGCAGATAGGCCTCCTTTAGGTCTAGGGTGGCTAACCAGGCATCTTTGGACAGCATAGGGAGAAGCTGCTGTAAGGTGAGCATTTTGAATTTTGGTACAACCAGGAAGGTGTTTAGAATGGATAGAGCTAAGATTGGGTATCAGGTGCCCTCTTTTCTGGGTACCAGAAAAAGTCTGGAATAAAAACTTTGGCCTATCTGTTCTGCAGGAACAGGCTGAATTGCCCTTATGGAGAGTAGGGACTGAACGTGGTTTTGTGCCTCTGCCCACTGGTTTGGAGGAAGGTCTGGGATCTTTTTTGGGGTTGGCAGCATGTGGAAATAAAATTTGTACCACTGGGATACTATGTTGAGGACCCATCGATCATTGGTGATGGAGGTCCAGTTTTTTGCATGGGTGGGCAAGTTTTCCTCCTAGAGGCATGAGCAATTAGGCAGAGGTGAGGGGAGAAGTTGAGAAGTCATTGTGAATTCTTTCCATAAGCAGGTGGCCTAGCACTCGCTGTTTTAGAAGTGGAGGTACTCCATTGCTTAGACCGCTGCATACCCTGAGACTGTAGTCTGGGGGTCTGTTTCCCCTAGGTCTAGTTTGAGGTGGTCTTGAGGGGGCTGTAAAGGACCAGTGTTTTGAGGGGCAATGCCTACTGAATCTTGGAGGCTGCACTTGCAAAAAATATTTGACTGTCTGCATAGACTTAGCTTTTTCTTCCATCTTTTTTAAAACCTCTTCTGCTTTGGTGCCAAACAGGTTGTCCTTGTTCAGAGGTGTGCCCAATAATTTTGATTTGACATGGTCTGGCAAGGTCTGCTCCTTAAGCCAAGCATGCTTTCTAAGTACAGAACCTGTGACTGCTGCCCTGCAAGATGCTTCTAGGGCGTCAAACCCACATTGCAGGGTATGCTTGCTGACTTGGTTTGCAGAATGCACAAGCTCCTGTAATTCTTATATTTTCTGCACAGTCAGGGAAGGTAGATAATTTTTGCTTAATAGGTTCCATAGTATGTTGCTGGTATTTCAGCATGTGGTACTGACAATTTAATGCTCTAATGGCAAGAGTGGCAGAGGTGTATACTTTTTTACCCCATCTGTCTAAATTTCGGGAATCCCTGTCTGAGGGGGTGGGATTCTTAGCTGTAGTTGCTTTTATTTCTTTAGGTCCTTGGGAGATAACCTGTAGGTTAGCAGTAGGATTTTTGAAGAGAAATTTGTGAGAGTCAGGGACTCGGTAGTACCTGTTAGGTTTCCTGGGAGCAGGGGGTAAAGTATCAGGAGTTGGACTGGATTCCATAAAGACATCATCCACAACATCCAGAACAGGAGGGATAGCTAAGGGTCTGTGCTGTGATAAATCTAAAATTCCCTGAGTCTCTTTTTGGACTGAGGATAATCCTGGCATTCCCAATGGAAATGCTCTCTCAAAGTATGTAGGGTTTCACCAAAAGAAAAATCCTCTGGAGGGGAGGCAGAAGGAATGGATTCCCCTGCATCTGAATCCTCATAGACAGATAAGGGCATGTCTTCATAATCAGAAACCTCAGAGTCGTCAGACTCTTGGTCAGATAAAGCTGCTGGGGACAAGTCTCTTTTTCTTTTAACAGGGGAAGGCTGGCTTCCCCTAATTAGCATGATAAGGTCTTCCGCCATTTTAAGCATATGTGATTGTGGCAAGGAAGCAGGCGCTTGAGTTATGGTCATCGTCGAATATCGGTAGTGTGAAGAACTTCCTCAGAAGCCAGTGCCTGCACAGTGGCTCTAGAACCATCCACGGTAGAGATATCCACAGGTTCCATAGTCAAAGAAGAGTCATGCGGCATACTGGACTCCGAACGGGGTCTTGGTAGCGGCCTGCGAATCCATCAAAGCGGGCATCAGGGGCTGTGAAAGCGCCTCACTGAGTACTGGTGAACTGGCGACTAGCTTAATGGAAGTGTTGTCAGCAATTTTGGACCTGTGTGGTCTGTCTCTGTCTTTATCCTTACGTTTTTTCGGAAGATCGGTAATTGGATGGCTTACCGAAGCCATTTTGGAATATGGAGATTGAGAACAAAAGTATTTAGCTACAAAGAGGGCCCAATGATGAATAGTTCAGGCATTGAACAAAGCACAAAACCAGCAGTGAGGCACGTCGTTGTCTGGGCCTAAACAGGTGACGCAATAAGAATGGAAATCTCAGAGTGGTATTTGCTTTCCACAGGCGAGACAATTGTTAACTTTTTCTGACATCGGTTAGAGCAAGAAAAAAGGATCCCCAATGGGGTACTTAGCTTTAGAAGACTTCAACTTCAGTTTTGGAAACGAAAATTCAGGTAGCAGCTGACCAGCACTCGTGCAAACTGCTTCTGCTTCGGTCTCCTCAGCAAGAAACACTGATGTAATGGCGTTGGCTGCCTGTTTTTATACCAGTGACGACCTGACGTCAGTCTTGAAGCGACAGCAACTGACGCAGAAATACTAAGCCTCTGGTATTTGGACTGACTGAGGGCTACCCCTGGCAGGATAACCCAAGTGTGATGACTGCAACAGTGAAACACGAAGTACATCAATGGTATGAAAGAGATTATGATGAGTTGTAAGGGCAAGGGAGAGCAAACAGAAGCGGGAAGAACAATAAAGATATAGTGACAAAAACACTGAAAAGCTATTTAATGGAAAAACAGAGAAATTTTACTTATCTAACACAGCTCAAGAGAGTTTGATAGACCACGTCTGACAGCTAAAGGCGGCAAATGAGATCTGAGGTAATTTGGTAGGTGCGTTGTGAGTAAGGAGAAGCTCGAGAGATTTGGTGGCTGCGAGCTTTAGCATCGACTGAGTAGGATCCAACGGATCGGATCTGAACCCACTTGTTGAGGACAGAATGAAGACTGACAATATCAGATTTGTCTTTCTTCAAAGTCTGTAATGAGTAGGCCCATTTCCCATGACCATGCTGCAGAAATTATGGTGGCTGACATGCTTGATTTTGCATACCCTATTATTAGAGTACAGTGCGTTATCACTGCCTTGGCAAGGCTTTTTTTCTACTTTATATACTTTATAGATTAGTTGAGTCGGTCTTTCCAAATACTATGTTACTTAAACCTACAGGCATGGAACATAACTATAAAAAAAAATGGCCATTGATGAACTCAAAGGAAAACGTTACTAAACTATGCTAGTCAGATGTGCAATAAGCATTTTCAGCAAGACTGAATAAAAATGTTGTAAGTATAGGATGAACAGTGTTCCAGGAATTATAAAGGGAAAATGTTTAACAAAATCTCTAGTGAAATAATGACAAAATCTCTTACCAAGGTTTAAAACAAGCAACCACTATATTTACAAAAAATACAAGTGCAAATATGAGGAATTTCATCTCTGCCACCTGGGAGTTAAAGGAAATGGTTATAAAAGCTAAATCCAAACATGACGGACCACTTGTGGTATGGACTTAAAGAGAGTTTTTATAAATAACAGAAATTCTTAGAAAAAATTACATTTTCGGGTAGGGCCATTATTACAATAAAAAGTGAAATAAATGACTTGGTTAGCATTTTTAAAATGTATTTTGTCAATAAAGCAGCAAACAGACTCCTATCAAGATCAGTATTATATGCTGCTGATTCTATTTTATCAACAATAAATAAGCATCTCCACCAATGCCGACAGTTTTCTCTTGCCCAAAGAGGACAGCTGGACAGCCACAGAGGACAGACCCACCTCTCAGTCCTCAGCGGCTTTGAGGAGTAACACTAGTGGGACTAAGAGAAAGTGAGTAGTTCAAGGCACCTAAAAAGGTCAAACAGCAAAGTCACTCATCGGCAGCTGAGGTGAAGAGGAAGATGGCTTCAAGACTGAAGCCTTCCTTACAATATTCTTCTTTTTGCAGATCAGGGAGAGAAGCACTAAGCAGCCCAAAGCCCAGTCCATGTTGCCACTGGGAAAAGTGCTTGGCAAATGGGTAGTGAAGCCTTGGACAGGCAATGCTACAACCTGACTGGAAAAATTAAGTTTTGACACACATTTTTTTTAATAACCCCCAAAACCACTAGCTTGAGCTCCTATTTACGTTTTTGACAGAAATGTAAATACTTTTCTCACAAAAAGTAATTTGAAATGTATTCCTCCACAAGAAACCCTGATTACAGTTGTAAGTTTTAAGGTAAAATGTTCTTGTGATAACCACTAACACCAACAGTCCTAGCAGCAATAATGTCTGATAGAAAAGTCAAACTTTTCTTCACAAAAAATGATCAACTGGAAAGCATCCTCCAATAGGGTGCTTGGCTACCCAGCCTTAGAGAAATGTTAGCCAATCACTGATCACTCGAAACTCACAGGGAAGAGCAAACTTCAACTGCAGCAAAGTTCTGACAGTTTGGTGCCCTGACCACTGACTTTAAACTACTCTCTCCAAGCTATTCCGCAGTTAGGGCACAAGAAAGGTGTCCTTAAGATTTTGAAGATGGATGGATGTTATATCCTTGATAGGATATAGCCCATATAGCCTAGGCTACTATGACAATGATCTAATGATGACCATCTTGTTGAATTTAGGTTCTTGCACTGCTAAAGCTTATCATATCAGCATTTAGGGGAGTGCTTAGCAAACCCCTCAAGCACCATTATGATCAGGTATCACTCTAGAGACTAACAGAGGGCAGTGTCAGCTGGCAAAGAAAAGTGGTAGAAGGTAAAATAGATTTTTCTGCCTGCTGTCCATGCCTGTCTATTGCCCATGAGTTTGTCTTATTTTTGCTCTGTCCCTTGTAAATTTTTATTTTTCTAAGTCACTGAAGATTACAGTCTGTCAATTATGCCAGACATTAGTATTTCATACTTATTGTTCAGAAAATGCATAGATGCAAAACTTTAAGTGACTAAGTGCAATATTAAAAAAAAATATTCCTGATTTTGATTCTTGTTCCACATTATTTTTTGATTTCTTCAGAATTTCTAAGCAAAGAAGTTGAGAGGTGAACTGCTGTCTAAGTGCTTTAACAGTTAACTGGTAGTACATGGAGAAGATAAAACTCTGTGCGGTACAAAGAATTACTATCAGGTCGCCAGCCATAACCTTTTACTGTGCATTCTCAACATGACTGTATGGATTCATCTTTTCAGTTTCGCTCTCAAGGAGAATTTCTTGGCATCCACGTCTTGAATGCATAAGACAGTTATTACTGGAGACCTGATAACAATCCTTTGTATCACTGAAAAAGATAAAGACAAATTCTACTACTGGCCCTTACAAGCTTTCTGGTCACTTTATCCACTTTCAAAGGTGTAATGACGGAGTCCCTGATTGGTTAAGCTAATGCTCTACTACAAAGGTATGGCAGGTATCAAACACAGTCCCTATTCCTAAAGGGACAGCTGACTTATTACAGAACTCTCATTCTACTAGCCTGATGCCAATTAGTAAATGTTTTGAACGGTGTCTGATAAGCCTCTTAAAATCTGAAGAAAAGTGCACATTTCAGTTTGGTTCTAAGTAACATGGCTTTCTGCAAGGCAAATCCATGCTGGCCAGTTTAGTTGTTTTTTTTGCAGTCTTATTCCTGTGACTTTCAATGGTTATAGTGTTTTTGGATCTAGCTAAGGCCTTTGATTCATTATCCGATGTTGTCATTATCTATAGTTTAATATCACAAGTAAATCCATACATTATTAGATAGACAAGTGTTTGAGCAACTACCATATGTGAGGCAAACAAGCCACAACTAAGCCGGTCCACTAGACAACTGGCATCTCTAGGTCTGTGACTGTCTTTCAGAAATCAGTTCTTTGATACAATCCATTTCTAATGTCCTCATCACGTCTCAACAGAGAAAGTATGACTGCGCCTCCAAAATGTTTATGTAGCAAACCACTGTCATACTCTCGGTGTGATTGGCAATTACATTCTAGTGTTGGGAGACTTAGAATGCCTGCTGAATAGTAAACATCCAGGGCTAGGCTGAAGTTAGACTAAATCAAGTAGCTAACCCCTTCCAGAAGCAAAGAAACCTCCAGTACCACTTGAAACTCTTAAAATGTAGATAGGAGTCTTGGAGATTCAAACAGCACATCCAGAAATAACTTTTGACAATAAACTGTCTCCATACTGCTGATGCAGTCTCCATTTGCAGCTCATTTTGCCAGGGTCTCTCCATCCTGTATAATAATTCAGTCTTCATGATATTACCTGATGCACTTTAGATAAGAGAGTATAAAGAGATTATTTCCCTTCTCTAGCCTCTATTAATGTATTTATTTGTGGAAACTGATCCTTCTCGGTGTTGTAACACTAGAGTCTTTTGACCATGGTAATAATCCTGCCATAATTCCACTTCATCCTCTCTTCCAAACAAAATTTCTCCCTTATTTCTTCTCATGTTTTTAATCTGTTACCCAATATAAGTTAGATCCGGTATATTGTCTTATGTTGCTCTTTCTTCCATTTATTCTATGTTTGTAAATCTCAGTCTCTTTGTGCACTATCCAATCCTCACTCCCTTCATGTGAAACATCTCCCTGACCACTTTACTTATCTCTTCCAAAAACTTAATTTTCCAACTACCATAATCATTCCTCAACAGTACTGTAACTATATCCTTCTCTGGTCTTGAGTCTCTTAGCATTTTCTTGATCAATTTTTCCAGTTTGCATAATATTCTTTCTTGTGCCATAATTATTACTAGTGAATAGTGACTTACCTGAAGATATGTTTTAATATCTGGCACCTCCAATCCTCATTTATCTTTAGGCATTGTTACTACCTCTTAACTTACTTATGGCTTGAGCCCATCCCATAAAAGATGCAACATGATTTAATTTCATTTCTTAATTATCTGGACTTGGGGTGTCCAGACAAAAAACTTGCCCAGGATATAATTGTGAAGATTGGACAAAGACAGACGAAGGCTGCCAGCCTAGTCAAATAGAATTTTATACATAATTCTATCAACTGTATAAATAAATGTAAAATACAGGCTTGTGTTTTTAAATGTAAGAAAACACTGTAAAATGTGAACTTCAAGATTGTTGCAACATTGCCATCTGCTGTAAGGAAAACCAAGCCAAGCATTTCAAATGTGTCTTGTAAAGTTGAAAAGATTTTATGAATCTCTTTAATGTTATACAAGTGGGTTCCAGTGTGCCTGGATGAAGATTTCATGCCCATTGTTTTAAGGCTAAAGTTTATGACCATAATTTACATGTGGATGGTACTTTACTGCTCTGGTTTCTGCTAGAGTATACATGTGAAATGTCTTTTATTGTAAGTTTCTGAGCAGGTGTTAGATTGCTAAATAATGCAGTTTGTGTCCTGAGAACTCAGACCAGGTGTCAAGATGATGCAATATGAATACTGGGAAAGCCTAAGTGTCAAAATGATGTAATTTGGGAGGGCCTCAGCAGAGCTGTTGGTTAGTGTTTAAAACCTACTGTTCAGTGAAAGACTGGGAGCATTTTGATTTTGGACATCTAACTCAGCACTTTGCCTTCTGCTCACATGTAAGTTTTACCACTGTGATTTCTTATAGGAATAGTTAAAGCTAGTAAAGATTATTTAGGTATTTTTCTTTGAAATCAGACCTGTACTACTGTATTATTTTAGGTTTCTGTGTGATCTCTGAACTATTAGATATCCCTGTGGTGTAGTAGTTTTGTCTTGTGTTTTAATTATTTATTATTAAATATTTTTAAAACCTTCTACCTGTGGCTGGTTTATGTAGAGATAAAGTATGCTTTAGAGTACATTATATATTTATACAGTTTATTGTAATAAGCCCTTCCAATAAGCCTTGAGACTGATTAGTCATACTACCATTGGATTACAATATTGCACAGTAATAATGGGACACCCATTTTAAGGGCCTTTTAGCAGCTGATAATTAACTGGGTGGTGGCAGGAATTACTACCATATGGTCTGGGTGATAGGGGCACAGCTGGAGAACCTGTGCCAGCCTTTTCCCAGGAATGTCTGTGTGGTTGTATAACCTCTTCTTAAAGTGTGTGTGTGTGTGTGTGTGTGTGTGTGTGTGTGTGTGTGTGTGTGTGTGTGTGTGTATGTATCAGCTACCTGGGTAGAGACACGAAGCACTGGTTGGACATTGAGGGCACTGGAGGTTTTAGCTTGCCCAGTTAGGCTGAGACCTGGACCCTATAGCTGTGCCAGTGGAGAGTCTTACTGGGGACCTGGTGAGCAAAGGAGCAACCAGCCCCAGACTGACTGTGATCTCTGTGTGCACTTAAGGGAAATTGTACTTTACTGTGTGTATTAGTTATCCTTTCCTCTTGATGGAGACGACCTCCCTGGTGTTAATGGCGAGGATTGAGTGCTTGCCTGATTGCTGGGCCAGGGCACGGCCATCACATGTGGTGGCAGTAGTGGGATCTACTTCACACACTAATTGGCTTGTAGTGGTGTAGGTAGAGTGAATTCCTGTAGCTTATGTGCAGTGATCTCTAAAAGTGTTTTGTACTCTAAAACAGCCACGCAGTGTATACTCAGAGTTCAGATCATAATTGTTTTATTTCTTAAGTTAGATTAGTGTTAATCAGGGTAAGCAGGCAGCATGTCAACAGAGGAGTATGGAAAACTGACAAAGAGCCAGCTGGCGGGTAGGGTTTTTTGCTGTTGTGGCCTTAACTCCCTTTGGACCCTGTGAAACAGTTTCAGGGTCAGCAGCAGGGTTTCTAAATAAAAATTTATGTGAGTCGGGGACCCTATAATATCTGTCAGGCTTACTGGGAGCTAGAGGTAAGGAGTCAGGGGTCAAGCTTGACTCCGAAAACACATCATCTACAATGTCTAAAACAGGGGGAATGGCTAAAGGCTTGTGCTGAGGGAGACAAATAAAATCCCTGAGCCTCTTTATTGAGTCTGAGAAGTCTTGACTCTCCCAGAGAAAATGCTCCCTCAAAGTATGCAAGGTTTCTTCAAATGAATAATCCTCTGGAGGAGATGCAGATGGAATAGACTCCTCAACATCAGAATCCTCATAGGAGGTATAGATAATTCCTGATCAGAAGAGGAATCAGAAGAAATAGAAACCTGATCTGAAGATTCATAATCAGTGTCTTACCTAGGCCTCTTATCTGGAGGGGGATGGGTACCCCTGATCAAGGTAATAAGGTCTTCAGCCATTTTGTTCATCGTTTTTTTAGGCATAGAGGCCTGTGCATGTGGCTCAGGCGTCGTTTTTTTTAGTTTTAGAAGTTGCCTTTGGTTTTGCAGCTATCGTCGGTTTGATATATAAATGTTGAGGTCTGAATACACCCTCAGAAGCTGGTGCCTGCTCAGCGGCTCCGGACCCATCCGAGGGAGATACATTCGTCGGTCCAATACCTTGAGTATCTTGCGGCATGCCACACACCACATGGGTGTTGGTAGAGGCCTGCGACTCGAAGTTAGCGAGTATCAGGGGCTACAAAAGTGCCTCACTGAGTACCGGTGACTGGCTTAGGAGAAGCTTCGTCGTTGGTTTTGGATCTCGACTGCCTTTCTCTGTCTTTTTCTTTGCGTTTTTTATGTACTTCGGTAGTCGGATTGCTATCCAATGACATTTCTGGGTAGTTAAATCTGTTTCCAAAATATTTTGATGCACAAATATACTGACACTTAATAGTGCGTTGGTTAAATCTAGAACAAAACCGACAGCCAGGCAAGTTGTGATCAGGGCCTAGGCAAGGAATACAATATAAATGGAAATACTTATGAGGTATTTGCTTCCCACAAGTAATACAATTATTAACTTTTTCTGACATCGGTAAAAAGCAAAAAAAAGTTTCCCGAATGGGGTACTTAGCTTTAGTGAAGACTTCGGTTCTGAAACTCAAACTCGAATATTTCAGTAGTCAGTAGACCGGCACTTGCAAAATGCTTCTGCTTCGGGCACCTCCCGGCAAGAAAGACTAAAAGAAAATGGTGTTGGCTGCATGTTTTATACCCCTGATGTCATGGAAGAGAAGACCGCAATCAATTCAGGACCCAAGACTTTGGAATTCAGGCCGACTGAGGGCAACCTGCCAGCAGATTACCCAAATGTAATGACTGCAACAGTGAAACACGAAGAACATCCTGGCAGAAGCCCAACAACAGAAAAAGGTGTGGTATGACAGGAATGCTTGAGCTATGGAATATGCTGTGGAGCAGCAGGTAATGGTTCTCATTCCTGTCAGACACAGCAAGCTGCAAGCAACTTGGGAAGGACCCTACAAGGTGGTAAGAAAGGTAAGTGATGTTAACTACATGGTGGAAGTGCTAGGCAGATGGCAGGGGCACAAACTGTACCATATTAACATGATGAAACCTTACCATGATAGGGAGGCCCTTGTGCTGAGCATTAGCAGAGGATTGCAGGAGGTGTCTGAGGGAGATCTGGGGACTGATCTTCTCAGTAAAGCTCGGGCTGACACCTCGGTGGAAGGGGTAGCAATGTCCCAGCAGCTATCTCCTACCCAGGTTCGAGAAATCCAAGCAGTGTTGCAGGAATTTGGGGACGTGTTCACTGGAAAACCAGGGTGCACCCACCTGGTGCAGCACCAGGTGGATACAGGACCCCGAAGGCCTATTAGGCAAACCCCTTATAGGGTGCCTGAGAGAGTCAAACAGACTCTGAGGGAAGAGGTACAGGAGATGTTGGAACTAGGGGTGATTCAGGAGTCCAACAGTCCCTGGGCCTCCCCAGTGGTACTGATGCCACAGAAGGATGGCAGCACCAGGTTCTGTGTGGATTACAGGAAATTAAATAGTTACACAGAGGCAGATGCTTACCCCATGCCTACGACAGATGAGGCCCTAGAGCAGCTGGGTGGGCTAAGTATCTTACAACCATTGATATTAACAAGGGCTATTGGCAGGTGCCCTTGACTCCCAGTGCTAGAGAGGAGTCAGCCTTTGTGACTCCTTTTGGCTTGTATGATTTCACAAAGATGCCCTTTGGGATGAAGAATGTCCCAGCGACTTTCCACAGGCTGGTAGATCATATCTTAGCAGGAGGGTTTGCCCTTGCTTACATAGATGATATTGTTATCTACATCCATTCCTGGCAAGAGCACCTTCAGCAAGTCAAGGAGGTGCTGGGCAGACTACAGTGGGCAGGGCCTGACCATTAAGCCGAGCAAATGTCAGGTGGGTATGGCAGAGGTCTCCTACCTAGGACATAGAGTGGGGAGTGGTAAGATAAGGCCAGAACCTGTCAAAGTAGAAACCATTCAGGCATGGCCTGCACCTGTTAACAAAAAGCAGGTGAGAGCATTCTTAGGGACAGCAGGGTACTACAGAAAGTTCGTTCCCAATTATAGTACCATAGCTGCTCCCCTCACAGACCTGACAAGGAAGAACAGGCCAGATAAGGTAGTGTGGACCCCAGCATGTGAGCAGGCATTTCAGAAGCTACTCTAGCTGTTGCAATACAGCCACATAAGTAAAATAAATGAACATTACAGATGCTAATACCTGCACGCTGATACTGAATGAATTCCAATAATGCTGAAGAACAGTTTTGTAAGAACATTTACCATAACAGTAGATGCTCTAATAGATCATTCTTGCAGTAGCCTAAGCTATTGGATTATATCCTGCCAAGGATATGACTAACCAGCCACATTTTTAAAGCTTAGCTTTATGCCACTTTCCACTTGTTCTAACTGCCAAAAGCGCAAGCAGAGCTCCATATAAAAAGGCAATGAGCACACAAAAAGCTTCAGAACTTTCTTATCCGAAGAGAAGCATCAGCCATAAAAGGGAAAAGGGAAGGAAAAGTAAAACATTAACTATACACACAAGTGTACGCGTATGACAGATATACGTATATGAGTGGCTGACAACTGGTCAAGAGTACCATTTGTCAAATGGGAAAAATGCTGGAAGAGCTGATGGAAAATTTAGCTGATTACATAATTATGTACTGTATACTGGTGTTTTCAGTGCAAAACTGCAGTACAGTGGGGATTGATAAATTTACCCTTTCCTGACTATATTGAAATCTTGGAAATGGTATACACAAGTAGCAGGGGGTGTGGGGTGTAGGGGTGGCTTGCCCCCCCCCCCGCAAAAAAAAAAAAAAAAAAAAAAAGGTTTAAACTTTTTTGTTTTTTGATTGGCTGGTAATCAACCAGGTCTGTTCGAAAATGTGATTTTTCAATGCATGGTAATAAACTCGTATCAATCATACACTGTATATGTATTTTTTATTTTTATATATATATATATATATATATATATATATATACACACACACACATATATAGCTTTACCCTGGATATATATATATATATATATATATATATATATATATATATATATATATATATATATATATATGTACATATATATATATATATCTATGTATGTATATCTTTACCCTGGAAAAACAAAAAAATCAGAGGAGGAAGTGGTGACTGCAATGATGATCTATTACTATTTTTGCTGTTATGGAAAGTTTACTTACATAACTGTACTATGTTCAACACTGGATCACTTTTGCAGTAGCTTAACCTATTTGGATAGATTACCAGAGCTTAGAAATATGTTGGGAGAAGGTAGCAAATTAACAATCCAGGAGCCTCTGGAGAATGGTCTTAGTAAAGCCTGTTCTGTTCACAGAAAAGGAATCCAGGTTTCAGTGCTTTGTAAAAGTATGTACTGAGGACTAAGTTGCTATCTATGCAATACTTCCTGAGTCACTCCTTTCCAGAACGGCACAAAAGTAACCAAAGTTTTGGTGGATGGGGCCCTAACACTACCTAAAAGTAGCTTGCTGTGGTGAGAATATCAAAAAGAAATACCACAGGACAACCATCTTGAAATTATCTGCTTTGGCACTGGTTGTCCTTTTTACCTTTATAGAAGATGAACCGAAAGTTATGTACTTCCCATAATGATAGACCCTTTCATGGATCCTCAATCCCCAGCTCATATCCTATCCAGCCAATGAAGTGCTCCAGCTTCAAGCCCTTCTTAACATTTACCCAAAATGCCTTGCTCCCCTCTGAGTAAATCAGATTGAGTTTAGCACCTATTTTAAGCACACCTGTACTGCCTTTGACTCAAGGCAGCGAATTCTAGATATATATAACTGCATGGGGAAGAGGGTGTGTTGTCATATCAGATGGACTGGAATGAAAGAATCTATCATTATGGTAAGTACATAACTTACCTGTCTTATTCATTCAGTCCATTTGATCTGACATATGGGTCCGAATGGAAAGATGAAAAGTCAGCAAGCAAAGGAGAGGAGTAGTAGTGCTGAAACTGAATTCATCCTCAAGTCTTGGGGAGTACTTTCATGAGGAGGATCCTGTTTTCTACAAAATCTCATCAAGGCAACACTGACATATAGACTGTATTTATATAGCATATATCATGAACAGAAGTACGTCAAAAATTAAAAAAGATAGCTGGGTGCACAAGACCCAAGATAAAAAGTGCCCAATCCTGGTAGGCGTACTGGTGCCAGGACTGGAAAAAAAATGACAGCGTTGAATCCTCAAAATACCAAAACATTCCTACAATGGGGCCAGACCAGGGGGAGGATGGCCCCCCTGTTGTAGAAGGAAATAGCAGTCCACAAAAATTACAAAAACTGATAGGCCAATGAAGAGCCATAAAAACGATAGAGTGGACTATTGACGATAAGAAAATAATTATGTATTGTTACTATTATGCAAAAAGCCCATAATTTCCAGACACAAGATATATAAAAAGACTGAAAGATAAATTAGAGGAAAGCAAAATACTTCCACAAGAAAAACTGTCAGAAGCTTCAAATAAAAATATGTGGTCATTAATACAACAGATTTTTGAAAACAGTATATAGACCAAGAAACATTGATCTGTTTGGAAAAAGAAGCATCTGAGGAAATGCAAAAATATAAACAACAAAACCTAGATATTTTTGGAAAGTATAAAAAAGAAATATGGAAATGGGAAAGAGAGACTTGATATGGTGTGATATTTATGCAAAGGCGAAAGCCAAATTAATCAACATAAAGATGGCCATCCCAAAGATATTCTAAGAGAAATACAGGCAAAGGCATCCAGACATGGAACATTTCACAATAAAAAAATAATATCACAAAGAGTGAATGTAGAAAAGCAGATTAGTAAAGCAGAAGTTAAAAAAATAGAAACTGAAATTATGGAGTGCCTGCAAAGTGAAGGATTTGATGTAGAAGGTTTAACACAGGTTACATCACAGCATGATGGAAAGAGTCCCCAAAGTAAGGAGAAAAGTACAGTTGTGTACACCTACCATAAATGTAGATGTTCGAGTGTCTCCACTGTTGCAGTCATGACTGTAGGGTTCTCCCCTGCCGGCAGGCAGCCCTCGGTCGGCCAGAATCCCAAAGTCTGGGTCCGGCGTCGGCTGTACAACCATACTCCCTGACGTCAGAGCGCCAGGAGTACAAAGCCAACAGCCGACGCCATCTTCTCCAGTTTTTCTTGCCCCAGATGTCAGGAGTCCCAAAATGAAAAAGGTCCCATAACCTATGCAAATATACCTCAGAAGAATGGTGAAAAAAGGAACTACACAAAAGTAAAAACAAGAGGGGACAGGAGGGAGGGAAACCCAGACTGCAACAGTGAAGACACTCGAACATCTACATTTATGGTAGGTGTACACAACTGTACTATGTTCATCGTGTTTCACTGTTGCAGTCATGACTGTAGGGTAGAATCCCAAAGCTGAAAGAAAGGGAGGTGGTCATAAAGAAGAAGGGGTGGCTAAAAGGCCCTGCAAGACTGCAGAGGCAAAGCCTGCCCTAGACTTAGAGTAAAGAGGTAGATTGTAGTGCTTAGAAAAAGTATGCACTGAACTCCAAGTTGCAGCTTCCAAAATGTCTTTGGTAGGAACTCCCCTGAGGAAGGCCGCAGAAGTGGCAGCAGCTCTGGTGGAATGAGTCCGTATATTCCCTGGGATTTGCTTTCCATGGTGTGAATAACAAAATCTGATTCCATGAGCAATCCATTTAGAAATGGTCTGTTTTGAAATGGCTTTACCTTGGGAACTTGAAGCATAAGAAACAAACAATTGTTCTGATTTTCTGATGTCCTTGGTTCTGTCCAGGTAAAAATGTAGTTGTCTGTGTACATCCAAGGAATGTAAGATCCTTTCCCCTTTATTTTGAGGAGTGGGGAAAAAAGTTGGTAAGTGGATAGTTTGATTTAAAGCTACTTTGGAAACCACCTTAGGCATGAAAGTAGGATTAGTCCTCAAAGATACCCTGTCTTGATGAAAAATAATATAAGGTTCCACAGCCATAAGAGCTTGTAACTCTGAAAGTCTCCTGGCATAGGTTAGGGCTAACAGAATAGCTGTCTTTCAAGATAAAAACTTGATGTCAGAAGAGGCAGCAGGCTCAAAAGGAGGCAAGGTTAGTTTTTCCAAAACATAGTTGAGATCCCAAGCAGGAATGGGAGGAGATCTAGGAGGTCTTAAGTTCTTAGCTCCTCTGAGAAACTGTCTCATGAGCTGGAGGGAAAAGATGGGAGGGTCTGTATTATAATGAGCAGAAACAGCAGAGGCATGTATCTTAATGGAAGAGAAAGAGAGACCCTTATGAAAGAGATCTGTCAAGTAAAGTAAAATTAAAGTAATGTTAGGAAGAAGAGGATCAGAATCCTGAGCCTGCATCCAGGAACAAAATCTTTTCCATTTTCCTGCATAAGATTTTCTAGTGCTTGGACGTCTGGCTTCTAAAATGACATCCATAACCTGCTTGGGTAGGAAAGAAGAAATCAAAGGCCCTGGATTAACCAGGCCACCAGGCAGAGAGTTCTGACATGGGAGTGTAGAACCTGACCCTGATGTTGGGACAGAAGGTTCGGAGACTGAGGTAAAACCCAAGGGGGCTCCAGGCATAGGTTTTTTTAGAGTTGGATACCAAAACTGCCGAGGCCAATTTGGAGCCAGCAAGATAATCAGCTTGGGCTTGTCCTGTTTTATCTTCAATAAGACCCGTGGAAAAAGAGGAAGAGGCGGAAAGGCATATCCCGAGAGGTTCCTCCAACTGAATGACAGAGCATCCACTTTCCAAGCTTCTCTGTGGAAAGTCCTGGTGCAAAAATTCTGTAGCTGATGATTGAGATGGGATGCAAAGAGGTCTAAGTGAGGACATCCCCAGACTGCTGTTATCATCCTGAATATTTTGGTGTCCAGCATCCATTCGTGTGGATCCGAAAGGTTTCTGCTCAGACTGTCTGCCAGGAAGTTTTGTTTCCCTGGTAGAAACTGAGCTTGAAGATCCAGATTGCAAGCTAGAGCTGTGTTCCATAGATCCATGGCTAGTCTGCAAAGGGGATAGGAATGAGATCCCCCTTGCTTGTTTATGTACCACATAACTGTGGTGTTGTCTGTCCGTATTAGTAGTTGTCCTGGTTGTAAAAGATTCCTGAAGGCCAATAGAGCTTTCTGAATGGCTAACATTTCCTTTAAATTGATATGCAGGTGCTTCTGATCCTTTGTCCAAAGGCCCTGCAGACAGTTGTCCTTGAAATGGGCTTCCCAAGCATAATCCGAGGTGTCCGTGGTTAGAATCTGAGTGGCAGGAGGCAGACAGAAGGGTTTCCCTTTGTTTAGAGCACATGCCCTGGACCACCAAAGGAATTCCTTTTGAAGGCAAGGAAGGACGGAGATCAGTATGTCCAAACTGTGGCAATGCTGAGACCATACACTTTTTAGGTACCACTGTATTTTCCTCATGTGTAGTCTTGCATACGGTATGAGAAGGATGCAGGAGGCCATGTAACCCAAAGCCTGCAGGAATTTCCTTGCAGATAGTTGAGTTAAAGTTGCCAAGGTTTTGAAAGTTGAAGCCAGCTGTAATTGTTTTTTGGATGTCAGAAATGCCATCTGGGTTGTGGTGTTTAGAAGAGCACCCAGAAAAGTTATCTGTTGTGATGGTGTCACATTTGACTTTTTTATGTTTACAGAGAATCCCAGGAACTTGATGAGGTTCTATACAAATTCTAGATGCTGGAGTAAGACATCCTTGCTGTCTGCCTGAATTAGACAATCATCCAGATAAGGGTAAATTTGAATTCCCTTGAGTCTGCAGTAAGCTACTACTGGAGCCAGGCATTTGGTGAAGACCCTGGGTGCAGTAGACAATCCAAAGGGCAGCGCAGAGAACTGAAAGTGCCTCGATCCGGCCTTGAACCTGTGGTATTTTCTGCGATCCTGCCTGATGGGAATGTGTAAATATGCCTCCTTTAAATCCAAAGTTACCATCCATGCATCTTTGGACAGCATTGGAAGGAGCTGCTGTAGAGTAAGCATCTTGAATTTTGGAATGTCTAGGAAGGTGTTCAAGACCAACAGATCCAGAATGGGTCTCCATGAGTTTTGCTTCCTTGGGACTAGAAAGAGCCTTGAGTAAAAACCTTTTCCCATCTCTGACAGTGGAACCAGTTCTATGGCATTCATAGCCAAAAGAGCTTCCACCTGGTTTAAGGCCTCCATCTGCTGATGCTTTGGAAGGTCTGGCCATCCGCTTGGCCTTGGCAAGGAATTTGTAACCTCTTAAAACCACATCCAAAACCCACTTGTCTTGGGTTATTTGAGTCCAATTTTGATAAAAAAGAGAGAGTTTTCCTCCGAGAGGGGCTTCCAGGCAAGAAGTTCCTGTAGCCCAACAGAGGGAGTCATTGAGTTTGTTTCCTTTGAGTTTGTGACCTGTCCTCTCCTCCCCTAGGGGTGGAAGCAGTCCACTGTCTTGGTCTATAAGAGGCTTGTGTTTGAGGCCTTCCTCTGGAGCGTCTGTATCTACCCCTCTGAGGCCTGTCTGAAGTGGGAAAGGACAAATTTTTTGAAGGCCAATTCCTGCTAAATCTAGGTGGCTGTACCTGTAAGAAATCTTTAACCGTTTGCATGGATTTCGCCTTATCCTCCATCTTTTTAATCACCTCTTCAGCTTTTGATCCAAACAAAACATTATGCTGAACAGCAGCATCCAATAATTTAGCCTTTACTTGTTCAGGCAAATTTTGTTCCTTTAGCCATGCATGCCTTCTAATGACTGTGCCAGAGGCCGCAGCCCTAAAAGAAGCCTCCAAGGCATCAAATCCACAGTGTAAACCATGCTTCCCAACTTGTTCAGTGGTATGCAATAAGTCATGTAATTCCTTATCATCTGCACAGGCAGAAATGGAAGTAAGCTT
Organism: Protopterus annectens; assembly: GCF_019279795.1. Taxonomy (NCBI): domain Eukaryota; kingdom Metazoa; phylum Chordata; order Ceratodontiformes; family Protopteridae; genus Protopterus; species Protopterus annectens. The sequence continues at coordinate 1,138,991,979 of NC_056739.1, forward strand.
TTGTTTTAAAACAGACAAGAGAAATTGCTGGTACTTCAGCATATGAAACTGACAGTTTAAAGCCCTAATGGACAAAGTAGCAGAAGTGTACACCTTTTTGCCCCATCTTACTAAGGATCGAGAATCCTTTTCAGTAGGAATGGGATTTTTGGCAGAAGCGGCCTTAACTCCCTTAGGACCCTGAGAAATGGTTTCAGGGTCAGCAGAAGGGTTCTTGTATAAAAACTGGTGGGAATCAGGAACCCTGTAATATCTATCAGGCTTAACAGGAGCAGGAGGAAAAGAGTCAGGGGTTACGTTAGCCTCCGAAAAGGCATCATCCACAATATCCAAAACAGGAGGAATAGCCAGGGGTCTATGTTGGGGAAGAAGAAGAAAATCCCTCAGTCTTTTCTTAGATTCCGAATACTCCTGTCCTTCCCAGTGGAAATGTTCCCTCATTTCATGCAAAGTTTCCCCAAAAGAGAAATCCTCAGGGGGAGAAGCTGAAGGAATGGATTCCTCAGCATCAGAATCCTCATAAGGAGGGAAAGAATATTCCTGGTCAGAAGAAGAAACAGAGGAAACAGAAGCCTGATCAGAGGAATCATAGTAAACATCCTGCTTTGGCCTTTTATCTGGAGGGGGATGTGTACCCCTAATCATAGTAAGTAAATCCTCCGCCATCTTGAGTAACTCTTTCTGTGACTTGGGAGCCGGTTCAGAAGAGGCCTGTGTTGCAGTCTTTGATTTAGAAGGAGTCTTTGCCTTTGTCTTTGGCTTTGCCTTTATTAGAAGCTGAGTAGGCCTGAAAACCCCTTCGGAAGCCGGTACCTGCACAGCGGCTCCGGACCCATCCATAGGAGCATTGTCCAAAGGTCCTGCAATAGAAATATTTAAAGGCCTGGTTGGCTCCTCATGAGAGTCCATTTCGGCCATCGGTTCTGAAATGGCTGACGACAGGGGCTGCAAAAGCGCCTCACTGAAGACGGCCGAACCTGAAGCTGGCTCCGCTTGTGCGCTATCATCAGATTTGGACCTCGGAGGCCTGTCTTTATCCTTGCGTCGTTTGTGAACTCCAGTAGCCGGAACCGTATCCGACGACAATTTGTAGTTAAAGCGCCTACCGAAGTAATGAAAAGCAAAATCGTACCTTCGCTTAATTGTACGTTGATTGAATCTAGCACAAAACCGACAACTAGCTACGTCGTGGTCAGGGCCTAAGCAAGGAATACAGTAAGAATGAAAATCCTTATGCGGTATTTGCTTCCCACATGAAATACAATTATTAACTTTTTCTGACATCGGAGTGGAGCAAGAAAAAAGTTTCCCCAATGGGGTACTTAGCTTTGAGTGGAGAAGAAAATCTTCGGACTGAAGTTAATCAGAAAAAATCATCAGGAGCAGCCGACCGGCACTTGCGAACTGCTATCACCGCACGGCAAGAAAGACTGGGGAAGATGGCGTCGGCTGTCGGCTTTGTACTCCTGGCACTCTGACGTCAGGGAGTATGGTTGAACAGCCGACGCCGGACCCAGACTTTGGGATTCTGGCTGACCGAGGGCTGCCTGCTGGCAGGGGAGAACCCTACAGTCATGACTGCAACAGTGAAACACGATGAACATCAGGAAGATCAGGAGACGTCAGAAGAAGAAATAAGGACACGGGGAAGAAAAAGAGAGTTAATATGTTGTAATATCTATGCAAAGGGGAAAGCAAAATTAATCAATACAAAAAGAGCAGCACCAAAGATATTTGAAGAGAAATACAGGCAAAGAAATCTGGACATGGAAAATTTTACAATACAAAAAATAGGACAACAAAGAGGAAAAGGAGATTAGTAATGGAGGAGTTAAAGAAAAAGAAACAGAGGTTATTGGGTACCTCCAAAGTGAAGGATTCAGTGCAGAAAATCTAATTCAGAAAGCACCATAAAAGGTTAGAGGAATGGAATTTCAAATTACGGAGAAACCAGTGGAAAGGGAAGCAATTGGTCAGGTGCCATATGAAGATATTTTGGAGCATTCCACAGGAAACAAGTATAAATATTCACTTGAAGCTGCACAGCAAGGGACGGAACAGGAATCTGTGGAAACTCTGACACTGTTAATGTTGAGGAGTGATAGGCCAAGGAGTTCTCATATGACAGAGCAATGGATGGCACAGGATGAAATTGAAGAGAATGTGCCACAGGAAGATGCAATAGAACTTTCTATAGAATGCCCACAGGAAATGGAAAACAAAAAATGCGCATTCAGTTTAAAAGAAAATGAGCTAAGAGAAGAGTTGATTGACTTAATATAGATGAATAAACATTAAGATCAATGAAAGAGATAAACTACAGAAGGTCAATAAAACCCAAAAAGAAGTTTGATAAAACTAATGAACACAATATAAAGTACAGTTGTGTACACTTACCATAAATGTAGATGTTCGAGTGTATTCACTGTTGCAGTCTTAACCAATGGGTTATCCGGCTCCCAGTAGTCCTCGATCGGCCAGAATACCAAAGGTAAGTAAATACGACATCGGCTGCCGTCAGTTGTAACAGATGTCAGGACGTCCGATACAAAAGGAGGCAGTCGACGTCACTTCCTCAGTCTTTCTTGCCTTAACAGTCAGAAGCCCCCAGAAAACAAGGCTTAAACCAAAAGCCACTTTGGCAAATAACACCGAATTTAGCCTGTACCTTAGGAAAGGAGAACAGCAGAGGACCAAAACGGGGAAGGAGGGAGGGAAACTAGGACTGCAACAGTGAACACACTCGAACATCTACATTTATGGTAAGTGTACACAACTGTACTATGTTCATCGTGTTTCACTGTTGCAGTCCTAACCAATGGGTTGATTACCAAAGCTCAGAGAAAAGGGAGGAGGAACCAACAGAATCAAGGATTGGAAATAATGCCCTGCAGGACAGCAGAGGCAAACCCTGCCCTGGCTCTAGAAAATGAAGGCAAATTATAATGCTTTGTAAAAGTGTGAACAGAAGACCATGTGGCAGCTTCCAAAATGTTTTTATTAGGGACACCCCTTAAAAAGGCTGCAGAAGTGGAAGATACTCTAGTTGAGTGGGTCCTAACCCCTTGAGAAGGAACCTTGCCATGAAAGGAATAACAAAAGGTAATACAATGTGCAATCCACTCAGAAATGGTCTGCTTAGAAATAGCCTTGCCCTGGGCTCCCGGGGAAAAAAGTACAGTTGTGTACCTAATATAAATGTAGATGTTCAAGTGTATTCACTGTTGCAGTAATTACAATTGGGTTATCCTGCTGGCAGGCTACCCACAGTCTGCTGGCAGGCTACCCGCAGTTGGCCTGAATTCCAAAGTCTTGGTCCAGCGTCGGTTGTTATCGCCTCCTCCCTGATGTCAGTACGCCAGGGGTATAAAAGATACAGCCGACACCATTTTCTTCAGTTTTTTTTGCCCCAGATGTCAGGTGCCCCCAAAAGGGAAGGCTAAAAATATGTCAATAAAGCATACATGCACCAAAGTAAATTATTTTTCCTCTACCAGCAAATACACCACATAGGTTGTATAGAATAGAGAAGTACAGATAAGTTCCAGAAAAGATAAGGGGGATGGTGGGTGGGTAACCTGGACTGCAACAGTGAATACACTCGAACATCTACATTTATGGTAGGTACACAACTGTACTATGTTCATCGTGTTTCACTGTTGCAGTCATTACAATTGGGTTGAATCCCAAAGCTAAGGTTGGGAGGCTGGAGCTAAATAGGATTAGGAGCGGCTATGAGGCCCTGCAGAACTGCAGTGGCAAAGCCTGCCCTGGATTTAGAGTAGAGTGGTAAGTGATAGTGCTTTGTAAAAGTGTGCACTGAGCTCCAGGTTGCAGCCTCTAAAATGTCTTTGGTTGGTACTCCTCTTAGGAAGGCTGCTGAAGTGGCTGCTGCTCTGGCTGAATGTGGCCTAATGGCCATAGGCACTGATTTGCCATGTTGTGAATAGCAGAAACGAATGCAGTGGCCTATCCACTTTGAAATACTCTGCTTTGAGATAGCCTTTCCTTGTAATCCTGCAGCATATGCCACTAGTAATTGCTTGGTCTTTCTGAAAGCTTTGGTTCTGTCCAGGTAGAAGCGCAGCTGTCTGTGTATGTCCAAAGAATGCAGAAGTCTCTCACCCTTATTCTGTGGGTTTGGATAAAAGGTAGGTAAGTGAATAGTTTGGTTAAGTAGTTTGGTTAAGGGACACACTGGACACTACCTTAGGCATAAACGTCGGGTTTGTCCTCAGAGAAACCCTAGCTGGATGGAAAATTATAAAAGGTTCCACAGCCATGAGTGCTTATAGCTCTGAGACTCATCTTGCAGAGGTTATTGCTAGGAGCAGAGCTGTTTTCCAAGATAAAAATTTTATATCAGCAGTAGCGGCTGGTTCAAAAGGAGTCATGGTGAGTTTTTCCAAGACATAATTGAGGTCCCATGTAGGTATTGGTGATCTCCTTGGAGGCCTTAAGCTTTTGGCTCCTCTGAGGTACTGCCTTAGCAAAGGATGGGAAAAAACAGGTGGCTCTGTATTGTAATGAGCCGAAATGGCAGAGGCATGAATCTTAACTGAGGAAAAGGATAGGCCTTTGTCCAGCATCTCAGTTAAGTATTGCAAAATCTGAGGAATATTTGGTACAATCGTGTCAATTCCTTATGCCTGGTTCCAAGTACGGAATCTCTTCCATTTTTCAGCATAAGATTTTTTGGTACTAGGCCTCCTGGCCTCCAAAATAACATCCATCACCACTTTAGAAAGAGGAGTGTTTTTAATGACTAACTTATTCGCCATGCTGCCAGATTTAAGGTCTTGAGTTGGCTGTGCAGGATCTGGCTGTTTTGTTGGGACAGTAAGTGAGGAATTTGAGGTAATGTCCAGGCTGGGCATTGAGACAGGTTCCTTAGGATTGGGTACCAGTGCTAGCGGGGCCAGTCTGGGGTGATCTGTATCATTTTTGGCTTCTCTTGTCTGACCTTTAGGAGTACTTTGAGGAGGAGGGGCAGTGGAGGAAAGGCATATACTGTTAAGTTTTTCCAGCTAAAAGATAGAGCATCCACTTTCCATACTTGCTTGTGATAGGTCCTTGTGCAGAATCTCTGTAGTTGGCAGTTGTGAAAGGAGGCAAAAGGATCTATGTCCGGGCATCCCCATTTCCTTGTTATTATGCTAAATATTTCCGGATCCAATTTCCACTCGTGGGGATCCATGAGGTTTCTGCTTCGTTCGTCTGCCAGAGTATTTATCTTTCCTGGCAGAAATTGTGCCTGCAGATGTACTTGGTAAGTCAATGCTGTGTCCCACAAAGTCATGGCTAGTCTGCAAAGGAGATAGGAATGACTTTCTCCCTGCTTGTTTATGTACCACATGACTGTGGTATTGTCCATTTTTATCAGTAGTTGTCCCGGATGAAGTTGGTCCTTGAAGGCTGTCAGGGCATTCTGAACAGCTAGCATCTCTTTTTGATTGATATGTAGATGCATTTGGCTTGCGGACCATGTGCCCTGAATACATCTTGGTGCCATGTGGGCCCCCCAGGCATAATCTGATGCATCTGTTGTCAATGTCTGCCTGGCTGTGGGTAAAGTGAAGGGCTGTCCCGTGTTGAGGTGACAGGCTCTTGCCCACCATCAAAACTCCTGTTGCAGGCAGGGAATGAGAGTAATCATTGTTTCCAGGCTGTGGCAATGTTGAGTCCAAACACTTTTTAGGTACCGTTGAAGTTTCCTCATATGCAGTCTTGCATATGGAATTAGCAGTATGCAGGATGCCATGAAGCCCAATGCCTGCAGAATTTTTCTTGCAGATAACTGGGCCTTTGTTGCCAACAGTTTGAAATAAGTAGTCAGTTGTCTGTGTTTGTCTGGCGTGAGATAAGCCATCTGGGCAGTTGTATTTAAGCACCCAGGAATATTATCTCTTGAGAGGGTACAAGTTTTGATTTCTTTTCGTTTACAGTATACCCTAGGCATGCTAGTAATATTTTTACAAACGCCAGATGCTGTAATAAAATGTCCTTGTTCTCTGCTTGAATGAGGCAGTTGTCCAAGTAAGGATATATTTGTATTCCTCTTTGTCTGAAAAATGCAATTACTGGAGCCAGGCATTTTGTGAAGACCCTGGGCGTAGTAGATAAGCCAAAGGGCAGTGCAGAGAATTGGTAGTGCATTGAGCCAGCTATCAATCTGAGGTATCTTCTGCAAGATTGTCTGATTGGGACATGCAGGTATGCCTCTTTTAGGTCTAAAGTCACAAGCCAAGTCTTCTTGCCCAGCATGGGCAGAAGCTGCTGTAGAGTCAACATTTTGAACTTTGGAATATCCAGATATGTGTTTAGAATAGATAGGACCAGTACTGGTCTCCAGGCTTTGTCCTTTCTGGGCACCAAGAACAGTCTTGAGTAAAATCCTTGTCCCTGCTCTTGCTCTGGTACTTGCTGAATGGCCCTCATGTCCATGAGGTATGAAATTTGCTTTTGTGCCTCTGCCCATTGATTTTTTGGCAGATCTGGCAAACCGTGTGTCCTTGGCAGGGTATGAAAGCGAAACTTGTAGCCTTGTGACACTATGTTCAAGACCCATTTGTCCTGGGTTATTATGTGCCAATTTTGATGAAAAAGTGCTAGTTTTCCCCCTAAAGGTGCTGCCAGAAGATAAGTGCTTGGCGCAGGCAGGGGGAAGTCATTGGGACTGTTTCCTGTATGGCTGTGATTTGTCTTCTCTGCTTTTGGAGGTAGAAGCACCCCATTGTTTAGACCTGTATGTGCCTTGGGGCTGGGACCTGCCTCTAGGGTGTCTGTATCTGCCCCTTTGTGGCCTGTCTGACACTGGAAAGGACCAATTATTTGTAGGCCAGTGTCTGCTAAATCTTGGAGGCTGTACCTGTAAGAAATCCTTGACTGTTTGCATAGATTTTGCTTTGTCCTCCATTTTCTTCATCATCTCCTCTCATGCTGTAATGGAGCATCTAATAATTTTGTTTTAACATGATCAGGCAGATTCTGTTCCTTTAACCAAGCATGCCTCCTGATGACAGAACCCGTAACAGTGGCCCTGCAGGAGGACTCCAGAGAATTAAAACCACATTGTAAAGTATGCTTTACCACTTGTTCAGCTGCATGCAATAAATCCTGCATTTCTTTGTTTTCTGCACATTCAGAATTTATCAACATTTTCTGTTTAAGCAGTGACATAATATATTGCTGATATTTAAGCATATGACACTGACAATTTAAAGCCCTTATAGCCAAGGTAGCAGAAGTGTAAATCTTTTTTCCCCATCTGTCCAGTGCCCTAGAATCCCTGTCAGAGGGGGTAGGGTTTTTTGCAGTGGAAGCCTTGACCCCTTTGGGACCCTGAGAGATAGTTTCTGGGTCAGCAGCAGGGTTTTAAAAATAAATTTATGTGAATCAGGAACCTTGTAGTATCTGTCTGGCTTAACAAGAGCTGGAGGTCAGGAGTCAGACTGGACTCTGAAAAAAACATCATCTACAATGTCTAACACAGGAGGAATAGCAAGGGGCCTGTGCTGAGGCAGTAAAAGAAAGTCTCTGAGCCTTTTCTTAGATTCTGAATAGTCTTGGCTCTCCCAGTGAAAATGCTCCCTCATGGTATCCAGAGTTTCCCCAAAAGAATAATCCTCAGGAGGAGAGGCTGAAGGGATAGATTCTTCAACATCAGAATCCTCATAGGGAGGAAGAGAGTATTCCTGATCAGAAGAGGAATCAGATGAAATGGAAACCCAATCTGAAGATTCATATTCTGTCTCTTGTCTAGGCCTCTTATCAGGAAGGGGATGGGAACCCCTGATCAAAGTAATTAGGTCTTCGGCCATTTTGAGCATCAGTTTTTTAGGCATGGAGGCCTGTCCATGGGGCTGCTGTACTTGTTTCTTTGTCTTTAAAGGTGCTTTAGTCTTTGCCTTTGAAGCTGAAGTCGGTTTTACATATAATTGTGTTGGCCTGAAAATACCCTCAGAAGCCGATGCCTGCTCAGCGTCTCTGGACCCATCTGAGGGAATAGTTTCCGAGGTTCCAATACCTTGAGTTTCCAGCAGCCTAGTCGGCTCCATGTGGGAGTTGGTAGCAGCCTGCGGCTCTAAAGTAGTGGGCGTCAGGGGCTACAAAAGTGCCTCACTGAGAACTGGCGACTGGCTTAGAAGAAGCCTCGTCGTCAGTTTTGGACCTTGGATGCCTGTCCTTTTCTTTTTCCTTGTGTTTCTTGTGAATTGCGGTAGTCGGATGGCTACCTGATGACATTTTGTAATTAAATCTTCTGCCAAAATAGGGAAATGCAAAATCGTACCGATGCTTAATAGTGCGTTGGTTAAATCTAGCACAGAACCTACAATTAGCAACGTCGTGGTCAGGGCCTAGGCAAGGAATACAGTAAGAATGAAAGTCCTTATGAGGTATTTGCTTCCCACAAGAAATACAATTATTAACTTTTTCTGACATTGGTCTGGAGCAAGAAAAAAGTTTCCCCAATGGGGTACTTAGCTTTTAATGAAGACTTCGGATCTGAAACTCGAACACAAAAATCTCAGGAGTCGGCCGACTGGCACTTGTGAACTGCTTCTGCTTCGGGCACCGCACAGCAAGAAAGACTGAATAAAATGGCGTTGGCTGCATCTTTTATACCCCTGATGACCTGATGTCAGGGAAGAGGTGACAGCGGCGACGCAGGACCCAGGACTTTAGAATTCAGGCCGACTGAGGGCAACCTGCCAGCAGGATAACCCAAATGTAATGACTGCAACAGTGAAACACGAAGAACATCTAGAGCCTGCTTTTTCACAGGCTTACGACTGGAAGATTTACCTACAAGTCTGAAGGACTCGGGAGGCCTGGCAACCACCGAAGCTGCAAAAGAGGTCGTCGGTATGAGCTTGCTGTCTGAACAAAGAACGGAGGCCTCGGACACTGGCGTCAGCTTAGCAGCTCTGGATCCAGCTGAAGAGGCAACAGGTGAAAGATCAGAAGGCAAAATGGAGGCCGGAGGCCTGGGGGACTCCGAAATGGTCTCAACGGAGGCCTGCAGTTGAAATTCTGCAGACTGCAGGGGCTGCAAAGGCACCTCACTGGCTATCGCATGACTGACGACCATCCTAACACCATCCGAGGACTTAACCTTCTGAACCTGTCATGGTCCTTATCCTTACGTTTTTTCTGTACATCCAAAGCCTTAAGACCAGTGGACACCATACAGACAAACTTAGGCCAAACTCCAAAATGTTTAGCCCGACGACGAATAGTACACGGATTAAAGGAGGCACAGAGATCACAATTAGGAACGTCATGGTCAAGGCCTAAACAAATAATACAATGGGAATGAAAATCTCTATGGGGCATCTGCCTTCCACAGGTAAGACAATTATTATCCTTTTCTGACATTTGTTAAGGCAAGAAAAGAGGATCCCCAATGAGGTACTTAGCTGTAGTAGACTTCAACTCTGCAGTCGGAAACAAAAATGGTAAACTGCTGACTGGCACTCGTGCAAGAAATGCTACTGCTTCGGGGCTCTGTGGCAAGGAAGACTGAGGAAGTGATGTCGGCTGCCTCCTTTTGTATTGGACATCCTGACGTCCTTTACAACTAACGGCAGCCAATGTAATATTTACTTACCTTTGATATTCTGGCCAATCGAGGGCTACCGGTTGCCGTGATAACCCATTGGTTAGGACTGCAACAGTGAAAAACGATGAACATCAGAAGTAAACAGGATATAGTACTGTGCAGCTAAATTAATAACTGATAAAGTTGTACCACAAGAATACAGGGTAGTGAGGGAGAGAAAGTGGAGAACTCGAATACCATCATGGAAGCATCGAACAGAGAAAACTATAAAGCAACTAAGACATGAAGTGTCACTGTTAGGAGAGTATAGAAGAGGGAACAGATCAACAAAAATACTTAGAAAGATAGACATGATGAAAGCAATTTGCAGTATTAGAACATATCAGAATCTATCATAGCAAATAAGTTAAAAATCTCAGCACAGGTGGAAAAACTTAGAAGATGTACAGATAAATATAAAGGAAAAGTACAAAATAAGCAATTTATTGATGACCCAAAAAAGTTTTATTGAGAACTGGGAAACAAGGTAAAAAAAACTGAAAGACCACCAGAAAAATAAATAAATAAATATTGGGAAGTTTCTATGAAGATCCTGTGGAACATAAAGATGCTAAATGGATAAAACAAGTAAAAGAAAGAATAAGAAGTTTAAAGGTGCAGGATATGAAATGGGATGAAGTAACAGCCAGAGAGAGTGAAGCAAAGTTAAAAAAAGCCTCAAATTGGAAAACCCCAGGCCCAGATGCAGTACATCTTTACATGAAGATATAGCCACGATTAAGAACTATTTATATGCGCACCCCGAACAGACACCAACCTGGCTAACAGGAAAAACAATGCTCCTACTTAAGAGTGAGCCTGCAAGCTACCCTAAAAATTATAGACCAATAACTTACCTTTTGACGATGTATACATTATACACTAGAATTGATGCCAACAGAGTCTATAGTCGTTTAGAAGAAAACTCAATTATGGCAATACAGCAAAAGGGCAATAAAAGAAAGTCATACGGAACAAAGGATCATTTGCTGTTAAAGTCATAGTGGAGAACTGTAAAAAGGGGAAGAATTTAAGTATGGCATGGACTGACTATAAAAAAAAGCATTTGATAGTATCCCATATTCATGAATAAAGGAGTGCTTAAAAATGTATAAGATACACCCTGCACTGATCAACTACATTACAGTGACCACGAAACAGTGGCAGACCACTTTGCAATTAAGCCATGTTAAGGGACAAATTATAATTCCAGGGATAAAAATTCAAAGGGGGATATTCCATGGTGACTCTTTCACCACTATTCTGCTGCTGTTCTGCCTTGCTCTTAATCCACTAAGCTGTCTACTTAACTGCTTAGGCCATGGCTATAATTTGGCTCTTAGAAAACAACAAAGTGTAAAGACTTATAGTCGCTTTGTCGATAATTTGAAACTGTCTAGCTCATTGGATGAGGAAAGTACAGTTGTGTGCACTTACCATAAATGTAGATGTTTGAGTGTATTCACTGTTGCAGTCATCACACTTTGGTTATCCTGCCAGGGTTAGCCCTTAGACGGCCCAAATACCGGAGGCTTAGTATTTCTGTGTCAATTGCTGTCGCTGCAGGACTGACATCAGGTTGTCAGTGGTATAAAATCAGGCAGCCGACGCCATTACATCAGTTTTTCTTGCCTCAACTGTCAGGAGCCCTCAAATAGGGAGCTAGGTTATGGTGGAAGAACACCATCAGTAGAAAGTAAATACCAAATGCAGAGGTGTATACTTTTTTACCCCATCTGTCTAAAGCTCGGGAATCCCTGTCCGAGGGGGTGGGATTCTTAGCTGTGGTTGCTTTAATTCCAATAGATCCTTGGGAGATGACCTCTGGATTAGCAGTAGGATTTTTGAAAAGAAATTTATGAGAATCAGGGACTCTGTAATACCTGTCAGGTTTCCTGGGATCAGGAGGAAGAGTGTCAGGAGTCAAACTGGATTCCATAAAGACATCATCCACATCATCCAAGACAGGAGGAATGGCTAAAGGTCTGTGCTGTGGTAAATCTAAGAATTCCCTGAGTCTCTTTTTGGATTGAGGATAGTCCTGACATTCCCATTGGAAATGCTCCCTTAAAGTAGGTAGGGTTTCACCAAATGAAAAATCCTTTGGAGGAGAGGCAGAAGGAATGGATTCCTCTGCATCTGAATCCTCATAAGCAGATAAGGGTTGCATGTCTTCATATTCAGAAACCTCAGAGTCATCAGACTCCTGGTCAGAAAAAACTGCTGGGGACAAGTGTCTTTTTCTTTTGGAAGGGGTAGGTTGGCTTCCCCTAATAAGCATGATAAGGTCTTCCGCCATTTTAAGCATTTGAGGTTGAGGCATGGAAGCAGGTGCCTGAACTTGGGTAATTTTTTTAGGCGTAGTTTGTACCCTGGGCTTTAGAAACTCAGTAGCTTTAGGAAGAACTGAAGATGCGAAAGAAGTGGTTGGTTTGTGTCGAGTATCAGTAGTGCGAAGAACTTCCTCGGAAGCTGGTGCCTGCTCAGCAGCTCTGGACCCATCTAAGGTAGATACATCCACAGGATCCTTAGTCAAAGGAGAGTCTCGGGGCATACTGGACTCCGAACGGGTCTCGGCAGCGGCCTGCGAATCCACAGAAGTGGGCATCAGGGGCTGCGAAAGCACCTCACTGAGGACCGGAGAACTGATGACTAGCTTAACGGAAGCGTCATCAGCAGATTTGGACCTGTGCAGTCTGCTGTCTTTATCCTTATGTTTACTCAGAAGATCAGTAGTTGGATGGTTTACAGAAGCCATATTGGAACACGGGGACCGAGAGCGAAAATATTTATCTACAATAAGGGCCCGACAATGTATAGTTCTGACGTTGAACAAAGCACAAAAGCAAAAGCGAGGTACATTGTGGTCTGGGCCTAAACAGGTGACGCAGTAAAAATGGAAGTCTCGGTGTGGCATTTGATTTCCTCAGGTGAGACAATGGTTAACTTTTTCTGACATCGGTTAGAGCAAGAAAAAAGGATCCCCAATGGGGTACTTAGCTTTAGAGAAGACTTCAACTTCAATTCAGAAATGAAACCCAGGTAGCGGCCGACCGGCACTCGTGCAAACTGCTTCTGCTTCAGGCTCCTTTGCAAGAAAGAATGATGTAATGGCATCGGCTGCCTGATTTTATACCACTGACGACCTTACGTCAGTCCTGGAGCGACAGCAACTGATGCAGAAATACTAAGCCTCTGGTATTCGGGTCGACTGAAAGCTGCCCCTGGCAGGATAACCCAAGTGTGATGACTGCAACAGTGAAACATGAAGAACATCTGGAAGTACAACTGCAAACTGTTAAAACATTTTCATATGGTGTAAGAATGTCATTTGGTCTTGATAAATGTGCAAAAGCAACCTTTAAAGCAAGAAAACTGCAGCATCAAGAAAACATCAGTTTGGAACAAGAATGTGATGTAAGAGAACTTGAGCAAGAGGGAGTGTATAAATATTTGGGAATTGATGAAGGCTCAACAATAAAACATGAACAAATGCGAATAAAACTTAGTAAGGGGCGCTTTAGAAGACTTAAATTAATCCTGAAAACAACATTGACATCTAGGAACAAAATCCAAACTATAAACCAGTTTGTTCTACCTGTCCTAACTTACAGTTTTGGAGTGACTGAATGTTTTTATTGGAGTGATTGATTGAATGTGATTGAATGGTTTATAAAAATCAGTGCATACCAAGATTATATATTCCCCATTCAGAAGGAGGGCTGGGCCTTCTTGAAATTGATTACATGTACAGATATGCAATCGTGGGACTCCACACATATCTGCTGACCTCACAAGACCCATATGTAGTGAAAGTTTTGAAACATGAAGAGAATAAATCTAAGATGACTTCCCTGCTTAGGTTAGCAGAAGCATATCGGCGTCAAGCAGGAATGGAAATCAAACCACAAGTGGATAAAAAACAGGCAGCAACTGAATGTACCAAAAACAAAAAAAAGAATATAAGGTGAGGGACCAGATGAGAAGGCAAGAAATGTGGAAAATCATATAGTTGCAAGTATAGAAAACTTCTGGAAGAACCTCATGTCGATCAGGAATGAACACAGGAATGGTTAGGGAGAAACTAATTCAACCCAAGAGATGAAAGGTTAATACTGGCAGCACAGGATAGTGAGCTAAGTACACGCTGGTTTACAAAGTCCATTGAACATGTAGGAGAAGCAGACAAATGTAGGTTTTGTAAAACAGAATTGGAAACAGTTGCACTCCTAGTTGCTGGTTGCGACATACTAATGGCAGAAGGACTGTATACTGAAAGGCATAATAATGTGGCGAGACTGTCTGACTGGGGATTGTGCAAACATTATGGTACTGAAGTGGCTGAAAAACACTGGAAACATGAGCCACAAAGCATCATAGAAAATGTTATCAAAGACAGATGTCTCCAACAATACCAAAGGAGCTGTTCACCCACTCCACAGCTCTGAGTCTCCAACAACAAATCTGAGTAAAGCTATCACAGTTGAGTCAAATTCAAACCTCCATGAGCAGTAGACACCTGGCTCAACAACTCTGGAGTCACAGGATCCGGATGATCATATGGATCTGAAGATACCAGAGCCAATTGGTGGACCACTGAGGAAGCCTGGATTGGGGTGAAGTGTATAGATTTAATCACCTTTGAAGGTGATGGAGTCGTGATGACCTCCATTTCAATCTGGGTTTGGGAAAACTTCTGCAAAACGCAATTCAACTTCATTTAGAAGGCTCTGTGATAAGAACTAGATGACTGTCAACAGGGCTGACACTGGTCTGGAAACAAGCTTCTCCACTCTCTTAGAAAAGTCATGAATCTTTATCAATCCCAACAGTTTTGGATCCAGAGAGAGGATAAAGGTCCATATTTTGGGCTAAATTTTCTGAGCCATGGAGAATTTGGCATTGAAACTGACCCAGACATTGGACTTGCTGTTTCTTTGGCTCCGAGTCCTTAGGTTTCATAGCTTTCTATGACAGCTTCTTTGCTTTAGCTTGCTCAGGATCTGCAGGAAGATGACCCTTGAATATAAACTTATTTCTCCTGTCAGATAAACCTCTGGGCCTGAAGGCAGTACAGATGTCACAACAGTTAAGATGCACAAACCCTAAACAACTGCATATAATTCATGGAGGCCTTGGGGGGGATTTTCTGCCCACTTTTGGAGCATTTTTTAAAACTTGCTTTTTGATCCATGTTGTAAACACACTGTGAAAAAAACACATAAACTTGACACACTGATTAATAGACAAAATCTCACTATCCACATACAAATAGCTTACACACAGACACCTATTAATTTCTAAATACTAAACTACTAAAACCTTATAACAGGGAAAAAGTATAATATTAATTAGTACTAAACTAAAACAAAGATGACACGTGGCCAGTAATGGAAGGGTTGACTAAAATCTAAATAGAGATAAACTTCTCAAACTAGAAGCCAAAACTAGTACTTACTCTACTGTACTAACTACTAAACAGCCATAGGCAATTTTTTTAATGAGAAAAAAACTATCCAGTAAGAGGCAGAGCACTTATCTGGCAGGATCTGCAATGCTTCTCCAAGAGGTGGCAAACAACATCTGGGTTACTCAGGGAGAAGCAAGGCATTTTGGCTAAATGTTATGAAGAGTTCTAGGCTGGAGAACGAAATGGGCCAAATTTTATCTGAGCTGGGGTTTGATGACCTATGTGTCGGATGGAATGGACTCAATGAAAAGAATCAGCTGATTAGCTCTCCAGAAGGAATGATTTTTGTCTAGGTAGTATATGAGCTGCCAGAGGACATCCAGAGTATGAAGAATTGTTTTCTCTCTCGATTTTGGGTTCTGGAAAAAAAAAAAAAACAGGGTGATTAATAGAATGAATAAATGTAAACTCTGAGACCACTTTATGCTTAAAAAAAGAAGTTATGTACCACCATAACGTTCCACGTTTGTAGTCCATCTCACCCTTCATTCTTACATATGGGATCGGAGCCAATCCTCGGCTCCGACTCGGCCTATTTACAAGCTGGAAGACTTCTGGTTGGCTCGTGGCTAGGTAGGTATCCCATGGTGCACCAGTACAATCCTCAGATCTTGTTTGCTGCTGACTAGAAGATATAATAACAACATACAGAAAGAAGCCAATACTAAAAGGTCTCCATAAATAATGAAATTAATATTTTTCTGTCTCCAGGTACTTCCAGGATGGGGGCAGGAGGGTGGGTTCATAAGAATGAAGGGTGAGATGGACTACAAACATGGAACGTTATGGTGAGTACATAACTTCTTTATGTTCTGCAGTCCTATCTCACCTTCATTCTTACATATGGGACAGCATCCCTAGCGCCTTATTCTTGGGTGGCTCAAGGAAAAATATTCCTGAGTACCGTGGAACCAAAAGATGCTCTACCCCTGGAGGTTAAATTCAATTTGTAATGAGTAATAAAAGTGTGAGGGGTAGCCCACGTAGCTGCTGCACAAATATTATCAAGTGGGACCCTGGCTTGAAAGGCTGCAGAGGTAGACTGAGATCTGGTAGAATGAGCCTTGATTTTAAAGGGTAAAGGTTTACCCTCAGAATTGTAAACATAAGCTATACAGCTAAAAATCCAGTTAGAAAGAGTCACTTTGGAAACTGGTAAGCCCAACCTGGATTCAGAAAAGGAAATGAATAATTGATCTGATTTTCTGATGTCCTTAGTCCGGTGCAAATAAAAATGTAATTGTCTATGGACATCCAGCTGGTGAAACCTGTACTCAGCTGGGTTGGAGTGATTTGGAAGGAAAACCGGAAGTATTATGGACTGATTCAAACTGGCATGGGAGCAGACCTTGGGGATAAAGGAGGGATTAGTACGAAGGGACACCCTGTCTTTGTGAAAAATCAGATAAGGCGGTTTAACAGACAATGCTTGCAATTCTGACACCCGTCTGACAGACGTGATAGCCACCAAAAACGTCTTCCAAGACAAAAATTTCAGAGAGGATGAATGAGACGGCTCAAAGGGAGAGATGTTAATTTAGATAACACAAAATTTAAATCCCATGAGGCCACAGGTTCTTGAACAGGTGGTCTTAACAAAGTGGCACCTTTAAGGAAGGTTTTGCACAGCTTATGAGAAATCAAGTTAGAATCTGGGAAACCTAGATGAAAATTTGAAATCACTGCCAACTGAACAATAGTGGCAGCCGCAGATCCTTGGTGAAAAAGCTCAGAAAGAAATTCCAAAACCACTGGAATGGAGGCAGTATAGGGTCAACATCCATTATCTCTGCCCAAAGAGAGAATCTTTTCCATTTACTGGAATATATTCTCCTAGTTTATGAGAAGACGTAAGGATATGAGTCACGGAAGGCAAGAAGTCGTGAAGCCTGACTAGGGATGGAACTGGAGCAGCCACACTGTCAAATTGAGGGTGTGTAAAGAGGGGTGAAGTGAACCTGACATGTGAGTCAACAGGTCTGGAACTGGGTCCAGAATCCAAGGATTGTCCAGGAGAAGAGGCCCGAGGAAGGGGAACCAAACCTGACGAGGCCAGTAAGGAGCAATGAGGATCAGTTTGCTTCCCAGCTGTTTCGTTTTCCGAATAACCTTGGGAATGGGAGGAAAAGCATACAGGAGACCCAGGGGCCAATCGTGAACAAGTGCGTCTCTGGGTGACTTCCCCAGAGGGGGGATGAGGGAAAAGTAACTGCTGCATTTGGCATTGATTAGGCTGGCAAAGAGATTGCAGTAAGGCTGTCCCCACCCGCGGAAAATCTGTTCCGCTGTTTCCTGTTTCAGAGGCCACTCGTGAGGCATCAGGATCGCCTGGCTGAGCTTGTCGGCTATCACGTTGGTCATCCCTGGAATGTGCGTTGCCACCAGAAAATGCTGGGAAGATATCGCCCATTTCCAAACTCGCTTGGCCTCTCGACAGAATGGGTAAGATCTGGTTCCGCCCTGTTTGTTGATATACCATACTACTGACATGTTGTCTGACTGTATTGCAATAGTCCCCAGAGGAAGAAAGTCGTGAAGTGCTTGCAATGCCAGGAGCACTGCCCTCATCTCTAGAATGTTGATATGCAGGTGAGCCTCATGATCTTGCCATGTGCCTTGGACAGTCTTGCCTAGATAATGCCCCTCCCACCCTATCTGTGAGGCATCCATGGTCACAATGGCAACGGGTTGGCGAGGAACAAATGAAGCGCCTGTGGCCAGTTGATTGGGTAATGTCCACCAAAGGAGGTCCTTCTTGCAAGATTCTGTCAGCAGAATGTGATGGGATAATGGAAGGTGCTGAAAGGACCATTGGAACGACAGAAGCCACTGAAAAATTCTCATGTGTAACCTGGCTAGTGGCACTAATAGTATGGTGGAAGCCATGGTCCCAAGGAGCTGCAGAATAATCTTGACTTTGACCCTTTGTAAGGGGAGAAGACGCTGAATTTGAAGAACCAGGTTCTGTGCCCTTTCAGCAGGAAGACAAGCCACCATGTTTACTGTGTCTATCTCTGTGCCTATAAAAATCACAGATTGAGAGGGCAATAAGGCAGATTTTTCCCAATTTATAGATTCCCAGCTGGGCACAAAGCTCAATAGTAGCATCCCTGCTCTGAAGGAGTAGATGCCTGGTGGGGGCGTTCAGGAGCCAGTCGTCCAAATACTGAAACATCTGGAATCCTCAACATCTCAGGTGAGCTGTCATTACTGCCATACATTTGGAGAACACCCTGTGGGCTGTGGTGAGACCAAAGAGCAGAGCACAGAACTGGTAGTGACTGGCTCCCAGCCAGAAGCGTAGATGACTCTTAGACTCCCTGTCCATTTTTATGTGGTAGTAGGTGTCTTGGAGATCTATTGAGCACATCCAATTGTCTTTCCCTAACAACGGAAGTATAGACTGCAGTGCTACCATCCGGAACTTGTCCTTCTTTACCGATTCATTCAATCAGCTGAGGTCCAGAATGGGCCTCCAGTCCCCTGTATGTTTTGGCACTAAAAAGAATCTGGAGTAAGTTCCAGATCCTATTTGGTCTGTTGGGACAGTTTGGATAACTCTTTTTGACAGCACCTTGTTGACCTCCACAGCTGCCTGATCCCTGTGATTGGGTGGAACATCTGGGATCTTCTTGGGAACAAAAGGTGGAAGAGAAAAGGGTATGACATAACCTCTGGTACTAATTCTTTGTACCAACTTGTCTTAAGTGATACTTAGCCAGGCTTCTGGATGCAAAGAAATGCGACCCCCGACCGGCCCCAGAGAAGCACAGTCAGGCCCCACATCAGGAGCGCTAGTAAGGCCGGCCCCGAAAGGAATCGCGACCTCCCTGGTTTTGCCGACCGCCTGTGCCTCTAGGGTGACATCTACCATTTCCTCCTCTGCCTCTGGAGGAGGAGTCACCTTGTGCCTCCTGGAAAAACCTCTGGGATTTCTTGAACCACATCTTACTGCCCCTCTGACCCTTAGGGTATGGTCTAGAGGGAACAGTAAAATGTACTCCCACAGCAGAGTGTTGTTCCTTCTTGCTCGCACCGGGTGAGAGTGTCCTTTACCTTGGATCCAAACAATGAGGAACCATCAAAGGGGGCGTTGGTAAAGGTAGACTTAAATGGTTCTGCAAAGTTACACAAATGCATCCAGGAATGACGCCTAAGGGAAAGTCCTGAACCCACTGCTCTACTCACTCCATCGGCCGCATATGAAATAAGCCACATGGAAGAGTTAACAATAGAGTTCAAGGTGGACAACTGGGCAGAAACCTTGTCAGAGACTTCCTCAGTACATGTACTTTGTAAAGAGTCTCCTAACTCTTTAAGGAGATCTCTCTGAAGCCTCATAAAGTGAGTAAGGTAATTCTGTGAGCTAAGGGTAAATGCCGCTGAAGAAAAGATATGCTTCCCGTATCTGTCCATTGTTTGCGACTCCTTATTCGGCGGATGAACAGAAGTAGTAGTCTCAGTTAGCTCCTTCTTAGTGGCCGCCGCCGCCACCATCATGGCATCTACAGGCACACCTTTAGATAAAAAGGATTTTCCTGGAGGGGGAGAAAGGAAGTTGTTCGGTCTCCTGGGGACTAGCTCCACAGCATCAGGAGTATCCCACACCTTTCGACTAACTAAATCTATCAGTTCTTCTAAGGGTGGAGACACCCAAGAGGCAGAAGGTTGAGACCCAAAAGGCTTCAAGTACACCGACTCCTCATCAGAAGGGGTGACAGTGGGCCAGTTGCATCTCTGTTTAAGGATCTCCAGAATGTCTATGAAGGAGACATAATCAGATGACGACTTGGGTGACCCTTCCGACTCCTTGAGGTCAGTGTCAGATGTCAAAGACTCATCCTGGGAGTCGACATGCTTCCTCTTACAAGTCCTCTTCCATGGGGGCTCCTCAGAACGACATTCTGGGGAGGTCATGGAAGAGTGGGGGCCACCAGCCGGTGGCTCCTGAGGCTGAGGGTCTCTGCTGCCATTGGAGGGAGTAGGAGCTGAGACAGAAGTAGCTGCTATAGGGGGAAGAGTGCTGGTACCTCTGGTAGGAGCTGACGATCGGGACAGCACACTCATCATCATCCCGAATGCCGACCTCTCCAGCTCCAAGGACCTCCCCGGCTCTGAGGAGACCAAGGATACAGTTGGCGCCAGAGCCATCAGCTCTGAGATAGATGCAGGGTCCAAACTCACTCTAGCCGACACGCCGAGAGGAAGACTTGGAACCAAAGAAGTTTGGTTACAAGCATCCCTGTCTGGGCCGACCAGAGAGCTTCGGCCCCTGCACACTACGGACGGCACAGAAAGTGTTGGAGCAGAACTTGGCACCGAAACAGCCGCAAGGGGAGCTGGAGCCGAAGGTTCCACCGGTGGTACCAAGCACTCTGGCTCTGAAAGACCAGCATGGCTTGGAGGAGGAATGATCACAGAGGGTTGAACTGGCTCGAGTGGCTCCGGAGCTGACTGGGTCAGAGCCAACAACAATTTAGGCAAAGCAGATGACTTCAAAAGTCTCAGCACTACCCTCTCCACATCTTCTTTCAATAAACTCCTGGAAGACCTGGATGACACAGTAGGAGATCGGGATCTCTGAGGTATAGGAGACTTCAATAACAAGGAGGCCGGTAAAGGGTCCATAGACCGACTCCGAGAAACAGTCTCAATAGTCTCAGCGGTCGGCTCCGAAATACTTGGAACTGACCCTGCAATAACAATCCCGCTCTCAGTTGGCTTCAAGGTCTGTGGAGCCGATGAGACAGTGGATTTGTCTGTTTTTGAAACTTTAAGAGGTGGCTCCAAGACACCAGCCGGTGCCAGGCAGGGCCTCTTAGAAGATTTTGACATACCCTTGGTAGATTTAGAGGATGAGGAGGAACTTGACAAATCTTCCTTGAAGGAAGGTTTAAGAAGATCTTTTAGGATGAGCTTGTTCTTCATTTCCTGCAACACCCTAGGACTAAATGCATGACAAAATAAACAGGTCTCCTGTAAATGTATGGCCCCTAAACAGTACACGCAGTTACCGTGACCATCCATTATAGATATTTTTTGAGAGCACTTAATACATTTCTTAAAGCCAGATGGCTTATGATCCTTACTCTCTTTAGACATTCTGCGGTATAGGACAATTGCACAAAGAGAAAGGGAAGGAGGAGGACTAGGTCCTCTAATTTAAATGGGCCTAGCCTTGCAGAAGGGAAAAGACACCACGAGGACTAGGTCCTTTAAGTTAAATGGGCCTAGCCCAGGCAAGGAAGAGATAGGGTCTTCTAACTGAAACAGACCCAGAAAGTTAGAAAGTATCACACACTCAACAGAAACACAGTAATGAGCAGGAATTCACCAATTCAGGCTTATGCCAAGCACAAACAGAACATAGTTCTGTTAACAACAGTAGCAATCCAACAATGCTAACAACAAGCTAATTAACTAGGCTAAATAACAAGCGGAAAACTGCCAAAAACTCTATTAACACACACAGAATAACAGTGCGCAAAATGTGCCTATGCTACCAATATAGAAAACCAGTACACGGGATACCAACGATGTAAGAAAAGGCCAAAGGCCAAAAATTGCACTAAATGGTGCAAGTAAAAGCTAAGCTAACAACTTTAATAACAACTACGCTAACTGATTACTATAAGCAGTAACAGTTTTAACTACAGTAAACTATATTAATCTAACACCCAAGAAATTTTAGTAAAAGTGGAAATAAATGCAATCACTTAGCCAGAGCCAAAGATAAGCACAACCGAGCAAGTTGATGCGGCAAACGAGAATCTGGGGATTGTAATGGTACACCATGGGATATCTACCTAGCCACGAGCCAACTAGAAATCCTCCAGCTTGTAAATAGGCCGAGTCGGAGCTAAGGATCGGCTCTGATCTCATATGTAAGAATGAAGATGAGAGAGGACTACAGAACATTAATGATTTGTTCCCAAAGAAACCCTGTGGAAAATAAGGTAGAGTTGACTCACCATTAGGGCTTGTAACCTGGATACTCTCTAGCAGTCTAGAAAGTCTCCAGTTAAAAACTTCAAAATCAGCCCAATGAGCTGGTTAAAATGGAAAAGGGTAGGCTTCTCAAACACAAAATTCAGATTCAAAAAATGAGCTACCTGTTTTCTACGCAGACAGACATATAAAACCCCTTTGAAAAAAAGCCTGACTTGAAAACAGGATAAAAGGGGGGAATCCAAGGGCAGTCTAGCAGTAATGGCTATCAGATGAATCTTGACAGATGAATAAGAAAGGCCAGAGAACCACAACTCTCATAAATAATCAAGAACCAGAGGCAGCCTGTCCTTGGAATGTCTGTGCAGTCACTGAGAATTGGTTTAGAGCTCACCGGCAGTACAAGGCTATAATTCCTTTCACACATGTAGACCAGCTACTACACAGACAGGGATTAAAGGTGGAGGTGTCTTGATTTACATCAAAAGTAAATAGACATCAAAGTTGGTCAAACAGGACAATGCACTTGAGCTTTTTCACGCTAAAATCACCATAGGCAAAATCCCATACCACTTCCTTGCAAGCCATAGGTACCCCTCTATGACCCAGGAAACCCAAAACATGTATTGAAGATTACTGGAAACACTCCCCATCCAGCCTAATACCATAGTCATGGCAGACTTTAACCCACTATTAAATGGGAATCATATACAACACCAAACATGCAGTCACAGAAATTCCTGGATTTTGTAAACACAAACATGTTGGACAAGATTGTCAATATGCCAAAATTGGGAAGTAAGCATACCAGATTTGGTCCTGAAATATGGGAGAGTGCTGCACAACCACCTGGTGTAATGCCTTCTCTGGTAAGATCAGACCACAGTCTGGTCTCCACTGAAGTAAAAAAAAAACAGAAGCTCAGCTAAATCTGGAATGTTCAGAAACTACTCTAAGGCTAACTTCCTACTATTAAGTGATAACCCTGGGAATTTCAAGCCCCCATAAACCATGAAAACAATGTTGCCTATGCGGAACTGTTTACAGAACCCTATACAACCATGTTAATAACTGCATAGAGGCAGCTGTACCTACCTGGAAGTAGCACAGAACTAATTAAAAAAAAACAAGCCACCCTGGTGGAATCGCATCATCAATAAGCCATATAACACAAGGAAAAAATAATGGCAAAAGTCAGGAAGTGTAGCACTCAGCAAGGTAAATGCACACACGAACTAAAACTCTTTGTCCTCTGAAATGTTTATCAAAGCCAAATCTGAGGTAAATTTGGCCCCTAGGCGAAGGACAACCACAAGGCATTCTTTAGTTATGCTTGCAACCTCAAATGCAATGCACAGCTGTGTGCAGAACTCATTGTTAATGGAACCACCTATACTGAGACATGAAAAGAAGTTTAGAAGAAAATGATCTAAGAGAAGAGTTGCTTGATTTACTACAGACAGACGTATTAAGATCAATGAAAGAAAGAGTACAGAAAGTTAATAAAACCAAAAAATTTAGAAATTTAATAAAAACAAACACAATAATTAGGACTGTTTATAGAGATGCATGTGATATAACATAAGTAAATATGATATATTACTGCGCAGCTGAATTAATAACAAAATGTTTTACTACAAATACACAGGGCACTAAGGGATAGGAAGGGAAAAAACAAATGCAGTAATGTAAGTATTGAATAGAGAAAACCATAAATCAATTAAGTGTCACTGTTAGAAGGGTATAGAAGAGGGAACAAAAGTAAAGACAGACGAGATAAAATCAATGAGCTATATCAGATCAGATCAGGATCTATCATGCACTGTTGCAAATAAACTAAATTTCAGCACAGGCAGAAAAACTTGGAAGATATGCAAATAAATATAAAGGAAAAGTACAAAATAAACAATATATTGATGACTCAAACGTTTTACAGAGAATTGGGAAACAAAGCAAAATTAATTGAAACACCACCAAATAATAATACCTACATACATTTTGGAAAAATATCTAAGCAGATCCTGTGGAACATAACAAAGATGCTGAATGGATGAAAGTAGTAAAAGAAAGAAGAAGAAGTTCAAATGTACAGAATATGAAATGGGATGAAGTAATGGCTAGAGAGAGATTGAAACAAAGTTAAGAAAAGCTCATAACCAGATGCAGTACCTAACTTCTAGCTAAAAGTATTAACATCTTTACATTAAAACTTAGCCATGATTAACAGCTATTTATATGCACACCCTGAACAGACACCAACCTGGTTAACAGGACAAACAATACTCCTACTTAAGAGCAAACCTGCAAGCTATCCTAAAAACTGTAGGCCAATAACTTCCCTTATGTTGTTGTTGTTGTTGTTGTTGTTGTGTCTTTCGGCTTTTCCTGGTTAGGGGTTGCCACAGTGGAACTCCGGTCCGCTAATGATTGGCAGTAGATTTTTACGTGCCGAGTTGCCAGCTCTGGTGCACAACCTTCAATAAAGGTACGCCCATTCACGCATGTCTCCACACAGAAGACGCTTTAGCTGAGAATCGAACAGGACAACGTCTTACTGTGAGGCAACAATGCTACCGCAGCACCACCACCGCAGTACTCCAATAACTTCCCTTATGAAGATATATAAATTATAGACTGGAGTTGATGCAGACAAAAAATTATAATCATTTAGAAGAAAATGCAATCATGGCAATAGAACAAAAGGGTAATAGTCAGATGGAACAAAGGATCATTTTTTGTTAAAGTCATAATGGAGAATTGTAAAAAGGAGAAGACTAAGTATGGCATGGATAGACTACAAAAAACTATTTGACAGTATTCTAGATTCATGGACAAAAGAGTGCTTAAAAATGTATAACACACAACCTACACTGATCGATTAATTACAGTGACCATGAAACAGTGGCAAAACACTTTGCAGTTAAGCCGTGATAAATGAGAAATTATTATTCCAGGGATACAAATTTGAAGGGGGATATTCCAGGGTGACTCTGTCATGGCTGGTCTTTTGTCTTGCCCTAACTCATTAAGCTGTCTACTTAACAGATTAGGTCATGGCAACAGTTTGTAAAGACTTATCTTCTTTTTGTGGATGATTTAAAACTGTATAGTTCATCAGATAAGAAACTGAAAGCACAACTGCAAGTGGTCAAAACTTCTTCAGATGATATAAGAATGTCATTTGTCTTGATAAATGTGCAAAAGTAACTTTCAAAGCAGGAAAACTGCAGCATCAAGAAAACATTAATTTGGGACATGAATGTGATATAAAAGAACTTGGAGACTATAAATATTTAGGAAATGAAGGATCAACAATAAAACATGAACAAATGTGAATAAAACTTGCTAAGGAATATTTTAGAAGACTAAAATTAATACTGAAAACAGAGGTGACATCCAGGAACAAATTCCAAGCTATAAACCAACCTGTTCTTCCTGTCCTAACTTACAATTTTGAAGTGAATGACTGGCCCCAAAATCTGTTGGAACTGTTGGATAGGAAAACAAGGAGGATAATTCATGCTCATCAAATGATTTATAAAAATGAGTGCATACCAAGACACTATATTCCCCATTCTGAAGGAGGTATGGGCTTCCTTGAAACTGATTACATGTATAGATCTGCACTCATAGGACTGCGGTGCACATCTGCTGACCTCACAAGACCCAAATGTAGTGAAAGTTTTAAAACATAAGAACAAGTCTAAGATGACTTCCCTGCTTAGTTTAGCAGAAGCATATCAGTGTCAAATGGGAATGGAAATCAAACCAGAAACTTAAAAATCAGGCAGCAATTGAATGTGCCAAAAAAAAAACAAAAGAAAGAACATAATGTGAAGGATCAGATAAGATGGCAAGAAAGGTGGAAAATTCATAAATATAGTTGCAAGTATAGAAAACTCTTGGAGCAACCTCGTGTTGATCAGGATTGAACTAGTAATGACTAAGGAGAGGTGAATTTAAATGAAAAGATGAAAGGTTAATATTGGCAGCCCAAGATAGTGAACTACAATACATGCTGATTTAAAGGTCCTTTGAACATGTGGGAGAAACAGACAAAAGTAGGTTTTGTAAAACAATTAGCTTGGAAGCAGTCACATCTTGTTAACAGTTGCGATACACTAATTTGCGAAGGACTGTATACTGAAATGCATAATGTAGCAAGACTGTTGCACTGGGGACTGTGCATATGTTATAATACTGAAGTAGCTGAGAAGCATTGGAAACATTACCCACAAAAAGCATTATAGAAAATGATGTTTACATCACATGGGATCACCCATTAAAAGCAGTTCAAAATTAGATGCGAGAAAACCAGATATAGTAGTCCATAAGAAGATAAAAGTAGCATTGATCATTGAAATTGCTACACCCATTGACTACAGTGTCTTACGTACAGAGGGACACAAAGTCCCAAAATATCAGTATTTGCAGGGAGAAATGAGGGCAATGTGGAAGAAGGATACTCAGTTCCAATAGTAGTAGGAGCAACGGGTCTTATAAAAATGAATTTACACAATCATACTTAGATATGTTACCGATACATGTAATGCTAAATAAATTGTAGGAGGAGTCAGTACTGGGCACATTGCGGGTGCTGCGAAGAGCCCTTCTGGTTAACATCAAAGATTGAAACAATACTAATTTCATGAACTTTAATCATACTTTAACTTAGAAATGGGGTCCACTCACATCATGGTATTAGAAAACCAAAAGACTTGGAAAAATGAAAAAGGGAGAGACATGGACTACTTTCAAAGTGAAGGAATTGGTGTAGAAAATCCAACTCTGATAACATTACAGCATGGTAGAATGAATCACCAAATTAAGGAGAAACTGGTGGAATGGGAAGGATGTGATCAATTCCCTATGAAGACACTTTGGAGCCTTCGGTAGGAAATCATTATGAAAGTTCAGTTGGAGTTGCACAGCAAGGAAGGAGCAGGAAATGGTGGCAACTCTAACCCATATGACAGAGCAATGGATGACACAGGATGAAGCTGAGAAGATGTTCAAGAACTTTCTGTAGAATGCCCGCAGGCAACAGAGAGCAATGAATGTGCTGTTAGTTAAGAAAACTATATGAGGTAAGAGTTGTTTGATTTAATAGAGATGTATAAACATATTAAGATCAATGAAAGAAATACATTACAGAAAGTCAACAACACCCAAAATGTTAGAAGTTTGATTAAACAAATGAGCACAGTAATCAAGACTGTTCACAGAAATTCATGTGATATAACAGATGTAAACAGGATATATTACTGAGCAGCTAAATTAACAACAGATTAAATGTCTTACCACAAAAACACAGGGCAATAAGGGAAAGGAAGAGAAGAAATTAAACGCCATCATGGAAGTATCGAACAGAGAAAACTATAAAGGAATAAAAACAAGAAGTGTCACTGTCAGAAGTGTACAGGAGGAGGAACAGAACAAAAATACTTAGACATTATAAAAGCAACACATTATGAGAACAGACCAGGATCTATTGTACACTAATGTAAATAATAAACTAAAGATATCAGCACAAGCAGAAAAACTTATAAGATATGCAAATAAATATAAAAGAAAGGTACAAAAAGCAAATGGACAAAGACAAACTAGAAAAACAACAAAGGCAAGGGTATACTCCAAAATTTATAAATGTTAGTGCTTTCGGACACTGCCAATATGTGACCTCCTTCAGACAAGGAATCATGTTAAAATAGTGAAATATATACGAACTCTCCCAATGACATCATTACACCAAATAAAACTTTAAAGGCACATGTATACAAAATATAAAGTATGCATAATATAGATACAAGTGTAAAAAAAAATCAGTTAAAATAATACAATAGTATTGTTTGGGAACTATCTTCCCAGAGATTTCTTTTTAAGAACATATTTAATACAACAAAAATCATTTAAACCTGGAAAGGCAAAGGCATTGAGACTCAACTGCCAGTGAAGTTCCATTTCTTCAAGGTATATTTGCCATGGCCCAAGGTACAAAATAAGCAATTCATTGATGACCTAAAACGTTTTATAGAGAATTGGGAAACGAGGCAAAAGGAACAGAAATACCACCAAAAAATTAGGAAATAGACACGATTTGGAGAAATATCTATGAAGACTCTGTGAAACATAACAAAGATGCTGAATGGATAGTAGTAGTAGTAAAAGAAAAGTAAGTAGTTCAAATGTGCAGGATATGAAATGGGATGAAGTAAAGGCCGGACAGATTGAAACTGAATTAAGAGAAGCACCTAAATGGAAAACCCCAGTCCCAGACACAATACCTAACTCTAGCTAAAAGTATTAACATCTTTAAACGAAGATTTAGCCATGAAAAAGAACTACTAATATGCACATCCCAAACAGACAGCAACATGGTTAACAGGAAAAACAATATTTCTCCTTATGAGTGAACCTACAAGCTATCCTAAAAACTGCAGCCCAATAACTTGCCTTCAGATGATGTATAAACTATATAGCGGAACTGATGCCAAGACAGTTTATAGTCATGTAGAAGAAAACAATCATGGGAATAGAACAAAAGAACAATAAAATAAAGTCATATGGAGCAAAGTATTAATTGCTGTTAAAGTCATAATGAAGAATTGTAAGTAGGGGAAGAATCTAAGTATGGCATTGATAGACTGAATAAAGAACTGCTTACAGATGTAGATGATGCACTCTACATTGATAGATTACATTACAGTGACCATGAAGCTTGGCAAACCACTCTGCAAGCTAAGCCATGATAGGACAAATTATTATCCCAGGGATAAAAATTCAAAGGTGGATACTCCAGGGTGACTCCATCACCTCTGCTTCTTTGTCTTGCCTTTAACCCATTAAGCTGTCTGCTTAACAAATTAGGTCATGGTTGCACAATTTGGCTCCCAGAAAACAAAAAAGCTTAAAGACTTCTCATCTTTTTGTGGATGATTTAAGATTGTATAACTCATCAGATGAGGAACTGAAAGCACAAGTGGTCAAAACTTTCTCAGATGATACAAAAAAGTCATTTGGTATTCATAAATGTACAAAAGCAACCTTTGAATCAAGAAATGCAGCACCAAGAAAATATCAGTCTGGGACAGGAAAATTATACAAAATAATTTGAGCTGGAGGGAATGTATAAATATTTGTGAACTGATGAAGGATTTACAATAAAACATGATCAAATGCAAATAAAACTTGGAAAGGAATATTTTAGAAAACTAAAATTAAAACTGAAAACAGCCCTGATATCTAGAAACATAGTCAAAGCTATAAACCAATTTATTCTTCCTGTTCTAACTTACAATTTTCAGGTGACTGACTGGCTTCAAAATTAAATGGATCAGTTGGACAAGAAAACAAGAAAAAATGCTTCACGCTTATCAAATGATTTATAAAAATCAGTGTAAATCAAAATTATATATTTCCCATTCTGAAGGAGGTATGGGCCTCCTGAAAAATGAATACATATATAGATCTGCAATGGTAGGACTGCATATATATATTTGCTGACCTAACAAGATTCCAATATAGTGAAAGTTTTAAAACACGAGGATAACAAGTCTAAGATGACTTCCCTGCTTAGTTTGGCAAAAGAATATCGGTGTCAATTGGGAATGGAAATCAAACCAGTAGTAGTCAAAAATCAAGCAGCAACTGAATGTGCCAAAAAGCAAAGGAAAAAATATAAGGTGAACAATCAGATGAGAAGGCAAGAAATATGGAAAAGGCATAAATATAGTTGTAAGCACAGGCAACTCCTGGAAAAATCTCATGTCGACCAGGATCTGATGTAGGAACGGTTATGGAGCAGTGAAATTAAACCAAAAGACGAAAGGTTAATATTGGTGGCCTAGGATAGTGGACTACATACAAGTTGGTTTATAAAGCCCATTGAATATGTCAGAGAAACAGACAAATGCAGCTTTTGTAAAACAGAATTAGGAACAGTCCACATCTTGTTGCTGGGTGTGATACATTAACAGCAGAGGGCCTGTACTCTTGCATTGGGGATTATGCAAACATTATAACCAAGTAGAAAGCACCACAGTCGAGCTGAATATAAGCAACAGTTTATTCAGTTCCAAACACCGAACACAAAGTGAAAAGACCCACACTTAACGCTGTAAAAGTACAAGTAACGTTTTCATCATCAACTTCATCAGATAAATTTCACAATCCCATAATTCCCTTTATATGGACACACTAATTACAATTAAACCAAATAAATCAATTAATGTAAACAACAGGATGTCATTAAAGACTGTCCTTATATGGTCATGTCAGTGTTATTTTAAAATCCATTTTACTTTTAAGTTGATAAAAATTGCTTTCATATATTAAAAAACACATCATATTCTTAAAATTGATTTTAAAAACATTTTTTTAAACTGTCATAAATAACTTACATTTAAATAAAATTTATTTAAACTATAAAATTCATTTAAAAATACAAAAGGTGTATACAGAATAAATTTATGTTGTTGTCTTTGGCTCCCTCATGTGGCCCAAATCACACACAACATCACAAGTCAAATAAAACTTTTTATAATTTATGTTCTTAATGATAGCAGTTTTTTCTATAAATTTAAAGCTTGGCTGATCTTAATTTTAAAACTGGAGCTAAATATATCATGTCATTAAGACCCGGAGGTCTATTGACTTCTAGTGATAGCTGCCAGTATAGTTCCCTATATTCTACTAGTGTCTCCCACATACCTCCCCTGGGATCCACATGAACTACTTCCAACACAAAAAATTGAAATACTGATGTTTTACATACCATGCTATGTTTGTAAAGTGCATTATTTTCACATTTATTTCTGATATCATACATATGTTCATATATTCTTTGTTTTAATTTTCTTTCACTTTTACCCACATAGTACGAATCGCATTCTTTACACATAGCTAGGTATATTATGCCTTTTGTATTACAGTTAACATAAATATCCAAACTTAATTTCCTTTTCCTTGCTTGTAAAAAAAATGGAATCTCCAGTTTTTAAATATGAACAATAGTTACAACCACAACATTTATATAGACCTTTTCTAGTTCTTGTTGTTTTGTCATAGTTAATATTATGGGTGCCTTTGTCCAGCATGTTCCTAATAGTGTTCCCTCTACGATATATGTACGTTAATGGTTTTTCAAAAATATGTTTTAAATCTAATATCTTAGAAAAATTATTCCATTCTCTATCCATAACCTTTCTTACTACACTTGACTGTCCGTCATAATTCATAACAAATCCCATATTATAATCTTTATTAGAATTATCTACTGGAGTGTCACCTGTTTCTATAAAAGGAGATGTTTTTCCTATAATAGGAGCAAATCTGCCCTTTCTTTCACTCAGTACTTCATTCAATAATGCATCAAATAAATTACTAGGATATCCCCTGTTCATGAATTACTCCTTTAATTTAATACATTCATTTGTAAAAATTTCATCTACTGAAGTCATTCTACTCATCCGAACCAACTGGCCTTTCAACACTCCCTTCTTCTGATACAAAGGATGTGAACTAGTGAAGTGTAGATAAGAATTAGAGAATGTTTCTTTTCTGTGTATTTTAGATACAAAATTTCCATTATCTTTCTTAATATTGACATCTAAATATATTAGTTCCTGTGTGTCATATTTGTGGGTGAAATCCAAAAAATTAGTTGTTCCATTCAAATATTCAACAAATTTCATAAAATTGTCTAGATTTCCTGTCCACAAAAAACATAAATCGTCAAGAAACCTTCCGTACAAGGTCCAATACTCACTAAAAGGAGAAGTTAGGAGAAAATTGTTCTCCCAATAGGCCATAATGATGTTAGCATAAGTGGGGGCACAATGTGCCCCCATGGCCACTCCTTTCTCTTGCTTGAAGTACTCTCCTTGAAAGAAAATAAAATTATTTTTCAACACTATTTCCACCAGGGTCAATATTGTTCTGAACTCACTTGAGATAATCTCTTTAAAACCAATTAACATCTCCTCAAACCATTCCATACCAACGTCATGTGGTATGCTAGTGAATAGGTCCACTACATCTAAAGTGCCAAAGGCCAACTTTTCGCTGTATAAAGAGGGATTTAGTCTCCTAAGGAAGCCCCATGAATCTTGTAATATGTTAGGGTTGTTCAACACCAACCCCTTCACATTAGTATCTATATACTTAGCTAAAGGTGCAGTCACTGAACCATTAGCCGAAACAATGGCTCTAAGTGGTGGATCATTACTATTTTTATGCACCTAAGGAATTACAAATATAGAAGGGACTTTTGGTTTTTCAACAAGCAAATATTTATATGTTTGCATATCTATAGATCCTTCAATTAATAAGTCATATAATACTAACTGTATTTTCCTATATGCAATGTTAATTTCATTAATTGTTCTAGAATATTTTTCAGTGTCACTCAAAATCTCCATCATTTTACCTTCATATTGAATACAATCCATAAATACTACACCCCCACCCTTGTCCGGTTTCATCACCCTTAAATTTTTGTTGTTTATTAAAACATTTAAAACTTCCTGTTCATAAGATGTTAAGTTAGGGTGTACAAATTGTTTTTTCAAACCAGTCCTTAATTCATTTTCAAGTTTTAGTTCAAAATTCCTCAATTGGGGGTGCAGTGGTGGATTGAATGTACTACTACGTACCCAAGCTATTTTCTTTGGATTTAGTTACCTTTCCATTGAATAAAAGTTCTAAATTTTTCTTTCTTAAGAATAATTTCACATCAATTAACAGTTTAAAAATATTAGTTCTTTGCCTAGGTATAAAACCAAATCCTTTTGATAACAATTCAAACAAAGTTTTGTTAACAGCAACATTACTATAATTATATATACTAAAATCCTTACATGTCCATCTATTACCATCCTGTGTAATATAATTTACTAATTCCATCTCGTTTCGTTCCTCCCCTGGGGTCTCCAACCCCTCCCCCTGTAGTTTTTTGTTTTATATACTACCGGTTCTTTGTCCATAAGTCTTTCTGACCTCCTGAGCGGAGGAAAATCAGAAAAACTAGAATCATTTTCTATGGGGTACACATCCATATGTGTTGTTCCTTCCTGAAATTCATTTTCACTATAACCATTCCGTCTCCTAGTCCAAGATTTTGGCTTGGGGTAGTGGGTTTTGTTCTTATATTCTTTAGTGTCTCTCTCAGTCTTTCCTAATTTCCTTTTCTGTACCTCCACACATTTTGATTCCAAATTTTTAATCAATTTGTTATACTTTGCCCTCTCTTCCTCTACCTTAAACAATAAATCATTTGTAACACCATGATTTATTTTATCAATTTTATCATATAATTTCTCCATTTCACGTGTGTTATTTTTAATTATAGCTCTCATTATTTCAAAACCACACTGATCAAATACATTCAGTAAATCCTCACAAAATTCAGTCCCTTCAACCACATTGTTCGGGTATTTACAAACCCTTAAGCCTTTTGGTACAATTTTTAAATCTAAACAGTGTTTTAAATAAACATTATCCATTTCCATCATTTTATATTTATATAAGTAAAAGTCCAAGTCATTAAGCATATTGGTAAAACTACCATTGTTGATAGAATTTAAACGCTTATTGGCAAAGTCAAATTTAACATTCATAATGTCAGAAAGATGACCGCCAGTACCTGTAAAATCTCCCCGTAAAATAGGTTCTGCTCCAGAACAAGTCCGTTTGTTGTTGCACCTCATAACTTCAGGCATAGGATTTTCTCCTTCGTTAATCAATGTAATATGTGGAAAGCCATTGAAACTATCATTGTCCACAATATCAGTCTCTACAACCTCTCTATTTTGTTGATCACGCTCTGTGACCGTCCTTTTCTTAACGCGTTGTTGTTTAGCCTCTTCCTGGTTACCACACGCCGGAATTGACGATAACAGCTTACCCATGGATTCACTAACAGGAGTTAAAAGTTCCACCAGCTGCGTCAATTGCCCAATGAGCTTCCGAAGCTCTCCAACTTCATTACCTCTACCATTAGTTTCCGATGCCATATCCAACTCAGAGATATCCAAACTCACCAAGAAACACCACAAAAGGATAAAATGGTGCTAAAATAAACTTATAACCAAGTAGAAAGCACCAAAGTCGAGCTGGATATAGGCAACAGTTTATTCAGTTCCAAACACCGAACACAAAGTGAAAAGACCCACACTTAACGCTGTAAAAGTACAAGTAACGTTTTCGTCATCAACTTCATCAGATAAATTTCACAATCCCATAATTCCCTTTATATAGACACACTAATTACAATTAAACCAAATAAATCAATTAATCAATTAATGTAAACAACAGGATGTCATTAAAGACTGTCCTTATATGGTCATGTCAGTGTTATTTTAAAATCCATTTTACTTTAAGTTGATAAAAGTCACTTTCATATATTAAAAAAACACATCATATTCTTAAAATTGATTTTAAAAACATTTTTTTAAACTGTCATAAATAACTTACATTTAAATAAAATTTATTTAAACTATAAAATTCATTTAAAAATACAAAAGGTGTATACAGAATAAATTTATGTTGTTGTCTTTGGCTCCCTCATGTGGCCCAAATCACACATAACATCACAAGTCAAATAAAACTTTTTATAATTTATATTCTTAATGATAGCAGTTTTTTCTATAAATTTAAAGCTTGGCTGATCTTAATTTTAAAACTGGAGCTAAAGATATCATGTCATTAAGACCCGGAGGTCTATTGGCTTCTAGTGATAGCTGCCAGTATAGTTCCCTATATTCTACTAGTGTCTCCCACATACCTCCCCTGGGATCCACATGAACTACTTCCAACACAAAAAATTGAAATACTGATGTTTTACATACCATGCTATGTTTGTAAAGTGCATTATTTTCACATTTATTTCTGATATCATACATATGTTCATATATTCTTTGTTTTAATTTTCTTTCACTTTTACCCACATAGTACGAATCGCATTCTTTACACATAGCTAGGTATATTATGCCTTTTGTATTACAGTTAACATAAATATCCACACTTAATTCCCTTTTCCTTGCTTGTAAAAAAATGGAATCTCCAGTTTTTAAATATGAACAATAGTTACAACAACCACAGTTATATAGACCTTTTCTAGTTCTTGTTGTTTTGTCATAGTTAATATTATGGGTGCCTTTGTCCAGCATGTTCTTAATAGTGTTCACTATACGATATATGTACGTTAATGGTTTTTCAAAAATATGTTTTAAATCTGATATGTTAGAAAAATTATTCCATTCTCCATCCATAACCTTTCTTACTACACTTGACTGTCCGTCATAATTCATAACAAATCCCATATTATAATCCTTATTAGAATTATCTACTGGAGTGTCACCTGTTTCTATAAAAGGAGATGTTTTTCCTATAATAGGAGCAAATCTGCCCTTTCTTTCACTCAGTACTTCATTCAATAATGCATCAAATAAATTACTAGGATATCCCCTGTTCATGAATAACTCCTTTAATTTAATACATTCATTTGTAAAAATTTCATCTACTGAAGTCATTCTACTCATCCGAACCAACTGGCCTTTCAACACTCCCTTCTTCTGATACAAAGGATGTGAACTAGTGAAGTGTAGATAAGAATTAGAGAATGTTTCTTTTCTGTGTATTTTAGATACAAAATTTCCATTATCTTTCTTAATGTTGACATCTAAATAGAT
The DNA here is from genome assembly GCF_019279795.1 of Protopterus annectens. Taxonomy (NCBI): domain Eukaryota; kingdom Metazoa; phylum Chordata; order Ceratodontiformes; family Protopteridae; genus Protopterus; species Protopterus annectens. The sequence continues at coordinate 1,139,027,686 of NC_056739.1, forward strand.
TAGTTCCTGTGTGTCATATTTGTGGGTGAAATCCAAAAAATTAGTTGTTCCATTCAAATATTCAACAAATTTCATAAAATTGTCTAGATTTCCTGTCCACAAAAAACATAAATCGTCAAGAAACCTTCCGTACAAGGTCCAATACTCACTAAAAGGAGAAGTCAGGAGAAAATTGTTCTCCCAATAGGCCATAATGATGTTAGCATAAGTGGGGGCACAATGTGCCCCCATGGCCACTCCTTTCTCTTGCTTGAAGTACTCTCCTTGAAAGAAAATAAAATTATTTTTCAACACTATTTCCATCAGGGTCAATATTGTTCAATACTGACTTTTAACTCCTGTTAGTGAATCCATGGGTAAGCTGTTATCGTCAATTCCGACGTGTGGTAACCAGGAAGCGGCTAAACAACAACGCATTAAGAAAAGGACGGTCGCAGAGCGTGATCAACAAAATAGAGAGGTTGTAGAGACTGATATTGTGGACAATGATAGTTTCAATGGCTTTCCACATATTACATTGATTAACTAAGGAGAAAATCCTATGCCTGAAGTTATGAGATGCAACAACAAATGGACTTGTTCTGGAGCAGAACCTATTTTACGGGGAGATTTTACAGGTACTGGCGGTCATCTTTCTGACATTATGAATGTTAAATTTGACTTTGCCAATAAGCGTTTAAATTCTGTCAACAATGGTAGTTTTACCAATATGCTTAATGACTTGGACTTTTACTTATATAAATATAAAATGATGGAAATGGACAATGCTTATTTAAAACACTGTTTAGATTTAAAAATTGTACCAAAAGGCTTAAGGGTTTGTAAATACCCGAACAATGTGGTTGAAGGGACTAAATTTTGTGAGGATTTACTGAATGTATTTGATCAGTGTGGTTTTGAAATAATGAGAGCTATAATTAAAAATAACACACGTGAAATGGAAAACTTCAGCTTGGCCAGCTAAAAACTTGGTTATATTCAACTGGACGTATAAGAGAATTTAAGTACCTTTTTCTGCACTTTTTTTTTTAAAAATACAGTATTTAAATTGATTTAAACTGTGTATGAAGGAGTGTTGAAGGAATTTTTATCTGAAGTTATTCTGCTCTTCAGTAACTTGAACTAAAGCTAGTGTTGGCTGAATTTTGTTATTTGCTAGTAATTACAGGTGTGGGGGTAGCCACATTCTTTGACTTCCTGTCCTTGCATATTTAAACTGGTGCATGTGAAATAATTCCTGCTTTAAAACTTCAGCTTGGCAGCTAAAAACTTGGTTATATTCAACTGGACGTATAAGAGAATTTAAGTACCTTTTTCTGCACTTTTTTTTAAAAATACAGTATTTAAATTGATTTAAACTGTGTATGAAGGAGTGTTGAAGGAATTTTTATCTGAAGTTATTCTGCTCTTCAGTAACTTGAACTAAAGCTAGTGTTGGCTGAATTTTGTTATTTGCTAGTAATTACAGGTGTGGGGGTAGCCACATTCTTTGACTTCCTGTCCTTGCATATTTAAACTGGTGCATGTGAAATAATTCCTGCTTTAAAACTTCAGCTTGGCAGCTAAAAACTTGGTTATATTCAACTGGACGTATAAGAGAATTTAAGTACCTTTTTCTGCACATTTTTTTTAAAAAATACAGTATTTAAATTGATTTAAACTGTGTATGAAGGAGTGTTGAAGGAATTTTTATCTGAAGTTATTCTGCTCTTCAGTAACTTGAATTAAAGCTAGTGTTGGCTGAATTTTGTTATTTGCTAGTAATTACAGGTGTGGGGGTAGCCACATTCTTTGACTTCCTGTCCTTGCATATTTAAACTGGTGCATGTGAAATAATTCCTGCTTTAAAACTTCAGCTTGGCCAGCTAAAAACTTGGTTATATTCAACTGGACGTATAAGAGAATTTAAGTACCTTTTTCTGCACTTTTTTTAAAAAAAATACAGTATTTAAATTGATTTAAACTGTGTATGAAGGAGTGTTGAAGGAATTTTTATCTGAAGTTATTCTGCTCTTCAGTTATTCCCACCCACCCGCCGTGTTTTTGTTTTGGTGTTAATCTTAGTGGCATTGAAACTGCCCGCCCCTCAGCCTGCCTCTGGGCCCATCTCATTTGCTCACTCAACTGAGTGCAGTGAGATCATATTCTGATTTCAGGCACTCCTACTGTGTACAAAGAGAGCATCTGGGAAATAGAAAAAAAAAAAAAAATTAAGCTTATTTCCTGCCTTTCTTGTTAAGTGGTACAGACTATTTGTAGGCTTCTGAGCCCCCAAGCCCTTCTGTGTTTGAGGGAAGCCTTCTAGCTTGTTTATTTCTTATAACTAGCCAGTTTTCTAGTTTCAGCACTCAAATCTGTTTCTTTGATCTCAGCACTTGTTCAGAAAAAAAAAAAATTTCATCTGCTTTTACTGTACTTGTGTTTTACCTACTTCTTTTACTTTTGCATCATCTTAAAATACTCAGTTGTATTTATTACTGCTTGGTGTAACTCATTCTAAGCCTTTTGGTTTAAACACTTGGGCTTCGGACCAGTTAGTTGTTTTGCACTGAGAGGGTTTGTGGTCTGCACTGTTGTGGCAGAACAGGTAGCTTACATCCTTCTAGGTTGAGAACTGCTGATTGAGGGCTCAGTGTCTGTTATTCTAAAAGTGTATTAATTCTGGTTTAAGCACTTGGGCTTTCAAGCCAGTTATTTTACATTAAGAGGGTTCGTGGTCTGCACTCTTGTGGGAGGAGAGGCTGGACTCTGCCCTTCTGAGCTGGGAATTTCTGGTTAAACGCTTATAGTGCATGCATATCTGAACTGTTCCTTACTGAAGTTGGTGCGCCTTGTTTGCTGTGGCATAGACTGGATTCGGGCCTGCTGGATCTAGCTTTGTTTGTGTAACGTGAGCACTAATCCAGACATTCTCTAAAGTATTCAATGGTATTTATTACTGCTTGGTTGTAACTTGATTAAAGTGTAGCTATCATTCAAGTCTTTTGGATTAAGCACTTGGGCTTCAGAACAGTTGTTTTACATTAGGAAGGTTTGTGGCAAGCACTGTGGTGGCAGGACAGGTAGCTTTCATCCTTCTAAGTTGGGAACTGCTGATTGAGAGCCCAGTGTCCAAGTGTATTAGTTCTGGTTTAGGCACTTGGGCTTCAGGCCAGTTATTTTACATTAAGAAGGTTCGTGGTCTGCACTCTTGTGGGAGAAGAGGCTGGACTCTGCCCTTCTGAGCTGGGAATTTTCTGGTTGAAGGTTTATAGTGCCTGAATATTTGAACTGTATCTTACTGAAATTGGTTCACCTTGTTTGCTCTAGCATAGACTAGATCCAGGCCTACTGAATCTAGCTTTGTTTATATGCTTGTTGTTTGTTTGCTTGTTATTTCCTGGAAGCTAATTCCACCTAATACGCAACTTCTCAGCTTCTGTGGATCACTAGTGATATCTGCATTGCTTACTGTACTTATTTCCTTGTTTCACTTGAAAGAAAGTTACTGTTTGTCGTTTTTGCATTTAGTTACTTGTAACACATTGCACTCAAGTTACCTGGCACTTGCTCACTAAAGCAATTATATAAGTCAGCACTAAAAATTAAAAGCACTACACCCTCACTCCCCACTGGCCCTTGTTTTCAATTAAGGATTTCCCAATATTATTCTAGCATGTCCAAAGGTCAGTTGTCAATCTCCTCTCCGGTCCAGCTGGTGAATCTGGGAATCTTGAGGCAATGTTATAACTGCCTCATGTACACAGACAACCCTCTCCTCCCACATAACACAAATACTTGCGAGATGCAGCTATTTAGCCAAACTGGAGGCTGAGCTCTCTCAACTCAGGACTGGCAAGACCAGACAGGAGGAGAAGGCAACTACACACACCACAAAACCAGCCTCACATAATGCTACCACTCCACTGAATCAAACACATAAACACACAAAGACATACTCGGAGGCTCTGAGTAAAAATTTACCTAAACAGCAGAGGCCTCCAAAGCAGACACCCAAACAACTGCTACCTCAAGACACCCCACAAGCAACACATAAACCACAAAAGCAGTGTGCAAAGCAGTCACAGCCCTTAAGGCCAAATACAACACCAAACATACTTGTCATAGGTGACTCCATAGTCAGACACACTGACGTCCCACTCACCAGGGTGAACAAGGAGAGGGTCACAGTAAGCTGCCTATCGGGCTAGAATCCGCCACATAACACAAGCACTGGTCACTCCATGGCAAGTACAAATATGACACAGTCATTGTCCATGCTGGTGTGAACGACCTGAGACGTACCTCCCTGGACTACATGAAAAGAGACATAGAGGAGCTCTCTGATTATGTAGCCCAGGCAGGTATGACCCTAACCCTGAGCAGTATCCTTCCTTCACCAAGAATGATGCCACAATATAGAGACAAGATGATCAGCTTTAACAATTGGCTTAATGTCTGGTGTCATTCAAAGGGGATCCAGTGTCTGTCTGCCTGGGATGACATGCTTGACAAGCCACGCTGCTTCAAGGGACGGCTTGCACCTGTCACCCTGGGATTCCGGATATTGGCTAAGGCTCTTGCCACCCCCATAGTGCCTTTTTAGGCAAGGCTCAAATTCTAAACCTACCACCCTAGAAAACAAAAATGGGAAGAAACTGAGGGTAATGCTGCTCAATGCCAGAAGTCTAAATCTCAAAATGCACGCACTCGAGGCCCTTCTCAGTATGGAGAACATCGATGTCTGTGCTGTAACTGAAACCTGGTTCAAGGCTCCTGAGAGCACCCCGGCACTATTAGGTTTTACCTCATATCATGCGTTCCGCCCCAAAACCCGGACCACACCACAAAAGGAGGGGTGTATCCATATTCATAAAGGATACTCACACCTCCAGGTTGGTGGCAACGCACAAGCTTCGAAACCATCCAGGTGCAACTAACCATAGGCAAAACTGCTCTACAAATTGTAGCATGCTACAGGCCACCCTCTCAAACTCAGGAACCCCACACAGCCTTCCTGAAGACACTGGAGGGTATAAATGTATCTCCAAACACCATCATATTGGGTGACTTCAACTACCCGAATATAGACTGGGAACATTACTCAAGCCCTAACTTTCTAGCCCAACGGTTCCTGGAGTTCATAAATTCAAATGCCATGGAACAGCTAGTCACTGTTCCCACGAGAGGAGAAAATATACTAGATCTCATTGTCACAAACATGGGGACAAAATGCTCCACACCGAAGTATATCCCTCATTGGTGAGATCTGATCATAAACTAATCTCACTGGAAATCCACATCCGCCCCCACCCCAAGCAAAAGACCATAGTGAAGAACTTCTCTAAAGCAAACTTCACACTACTCAAGACTGGTGTGGTATCCTTCAAGGCCCCTGAGCCAGAGGAAACCACAACCCAAGCTGCGGAAGCCCTTACAAATGCCTTCTATGAACACCTCCAGGACTGCATGGATCAGGCAATCCCAAATAAAACCAAGACTCTTTCCACAAAGGGCAAACGTCCAGTCTGGTGGACCCCAGCCATTAACAAACTTTACAATAAGAGGAGAAAGCTATTACATGATAGAACAAAATCCATAAAAGGGAAGTCACCCCTGATCATTATTAGTAAAAAATACGAGCACTCATAAAATCAACTAAGGCCAATTTTGAGAGAAAAATTGCCATGGATTCAAAGGACAATCATAAGGCCTTTTTCAGCTATGTTAGGAACCTGGGTGGAAACTCCCAGATATGCTCAGAATTAGTCCAAAATGATACAAAAATCACTGAACCCACAGACATTGCCAACATACTGGCAGACAGGTTCAGTGCAAACTTCACCCCTCTCCCCTAAAGGAGAGATAACTATCCCAGCCGAGTGTAGCCTCCCGGACATCTCAAATGCACAGGTGAAAGCTGCTCTCTCTAAAGCTAAAAACACAGCATCAATGGGACCGGATGGTGTCCCCGGCTGTGTGCTACACGAGCTAAATGAGGAATTAAACCCGCACATAAGGCAGCTGTTTAATCTCAGCCTTACCACAGGATACGTGCCCAAGGAGTGGCGTACGGCAACTGTGGTCCCACTCCACAAAGGTGGTGCCTCTACGGACCCTGGTAATTACCGCCCCATAAGCTTAACAAGTCTAGTCTGCAAAGCTATGGAGAGGATCATAATGGAGCTCATAAACAAAGATATAGGGGACTTGCAGACATTGGACCCGACCCAGTTTGGCTTTGTCAAGGGAAGATCATGCCTTTTGAACTTGGTTTACTTCTTCGAAACAGTCACCAAGGCCATTGATGAGGGAAAGGCAGTCCATACAGCCTACCTTGACCTTGCAAAGGCTTTCGACATAATACCCCATTCGGGTATTGTAGAAAAACTTACCAGCTTAAATGTAAACCCATATGTCACAAGATGGGTTGCAAACTGGCTTAAGGACAGAACCCACAGGGTTAGAGTTGCTGGCGCTGTGTCAGACTCCAAGCCGGTCACAAGTGGTGTCCCACAGGGCTCGGTCCTTGGCCCCTATTGTTTGGCATCTACTTCTCAGAAGTACAGGCCAACATGGGAGGACTTTGGCTGACAAAGTTTGCAGACGACTGCAAACTGGGCGCCATAGTGGAAAGTGCATCGGACACGGATATCCTTCAGAAGGGACTCACGGAAACAGATAGCTGGTGCCAGAGCCATGGCCTGAAGTTAAACGCCAAAAATGTATAGTCATACCCTTCGGGAAAAACAAGGTAACCCCAAGCTACCATATAGGTGGCAATCCACTAAGCACAGAAGAGGTTATCAGGGACCTGGGTACCCAGGTTGACAGTGGCCTTTCTTTGACACTCACATTGCTAAAGTGGTTAGAAAGACCTTCTACATTGCCCACCTGATCATGAAGGGATTCACATCCAGATCTAGTGAGGTCATTGTTCCCCTGTACTCTTCACTTATCAGACCAATGATCGAGTACAATGCCCCATTCGGGATGTATCTCACCCGACATCTGCAGCAATTGGAGAGACCCCAAAAGTTCCTCACCAAAAGGATAAAGGGACTCCAAAATCTGTCATATGCTGCCAGATTGAAGAAACTCCAGCTCTATTCAGTCGCATACCGTCTGCTCAGAGGTGACATGTGCCTGACATACAAGGCCATGTCCAACCCGGAATTAATGGACATGCTCCACCTCAAAAATCCAAATCCACCAAAACCACTAGAGCAAGCGACTTAAACCTTAGCACGGATATAAATAGGACGTGCTGGAGGGATAGATTTATCACTCAGAGACTCCCTATGCTGTGGAATAAAATCCCGGTCCATGTGAGGCAGAGCACCTCGCTGACTCTGTTCAAGAGAAATCTAGACCTGTGGATGGGAGATCGTAGGTTTACCCCAGGAATCAACTCTGTGTCACTGCTGGACAGAGGCACAACAAACTAATGGGCACAGTATTTTTTCATATAAGGGGTGACGTAAGCCACAATAATTTGGGCTAGGCTTATAAATGCCTTAGGGCAGATAGCCTAGTATAAACCTATGAACCTATTATATGATAAAATTGATAAAATAAATCATGGTGTTACAAATGATTTATTGTTTAAGGTAGAGGAAGAGAGGGCAAAGTATAACAAATTGATTAAAAATTTGGAATCAAAATGTGTGGAGGTACAGAAAAGGAAATTAGGAAAGATTCAGAGAGACACTAAAGAATATAAGAACAAAACCCACTACCCCAAGCCAAAATCTTGGACTAGGAGATGGAATGGTTATAGTGAAAATGAATTTCAGGAAGGAACAACACATATGGATGTGTACCCCATAGAAAATGATTCTAGTTTTTCTGATTTTCCTCCGCTCAGGAGGTCAGAAAGACTTATGGACAAAGAACCGTAGTATATAATACAAAAACTACAGGGGGGTTGGAGACCCCAGGGGAGGAACGAAACGAGATGGAATTAGTAAATTATATTACACAGGATGGTAATAGATGGACGTGTCAGGATTTTAGTATATATAATTATAGTAATGTTGCTGTTAACAAAACTTTGTTTGAATTGTTATCAATAGGATTTGGTTTTATACCTAGGCAAAGAACTAATATTTTTAAACTGTTAATTGATGTGAACTTATTCTTAAGAAAGAAAAATTTAGAATTTTTATTCAATGGAAAGGTAACTAAATCCAAAGAAAATAGCTTGGTACGTAGTAGTACATTCAATCCACCACTGCACCCCCAATTGAGGAATTTTGAACTAAAACTTGAAAATGAATTAAGGACTGGTTTGAAAAAACAATTTGTACACCCTAACTTAACATCTTATGAACAGGAAGTTTTAAATGTTTTAATAAACAACAAAAATTTAAGGGTGATGAAACCGGACAAGGGTGGGGGTGTAGTATTTATGGATTGTATTCAATATGAAGGTAAAATTATGGAGATTTTGAGTGACACTGAAAAATATTCTAGAACATCAATTAATGAAATTAACATTGCATATAGGAAAATACAGTTAGTATTATATGACTTATTAATTGAAGGATCTATAGATATGCAAACATATAAATATTTGCTTGTTGAAAAACCAAAAGTCCCTTCTATATTTGGAATTCCTAAGGTGCATAAAAATAGTAATGATCCACCACTTAGAGCCATTGTTTCGGCTAATGGTTCAGTGACTGCACCTTTAGCTAAGTATATAGATACTAAGGTGAAGGGGTTGGTGTTGAACAACCCTAACATATTACAAGATTCATGGGACTTCCTTAGGAGACAAAATCCCTCTTTATACAGTGAAAAGTTGGCCTTTGGCACTTTAGATGTAGTGGACCTATTCACTAGCATACCACATGACGTTGGTATGGAATGGTTTGAGGAGATGTTAATTGGTTTTAAAGAGATTACCTCAAGTGAGTTCAGAACAATATTGACCCTGATGGAAATAGTGTTGAAAAATAATTTTATTTTCTTTCAAGGAGAGTACTTCAAGCAAGAGAAAGGAGTGGCCATGGGGGCACATTGTGCCCCCATTTATGCTAACATCATTATGGCCTATTGGGAGAACAATTTTCTCCTGACTTCTCCTTTTAGTGAGTATTGGACCTTGTATGGAAGGTTTCTTGACGATTTATGTTTTTTGTGGACAGGAAATCTAGACAATTTTATGAAATTTGTTGAATATTTGAATGGAACAACTAATTTTTTGGATTTCACCCACAAATATGACACACAGGAACTAATATATTTAGATGTCAATATTAAGAAAGATAATGGAAATTTTGTATCTAAAATACACAGAAAAGAAACATTCTCTAATTCTTATCTACACTTCACTAGTTCACATCCTTTGTAACAGAAGGGAGTGTTGAAAGGCCAGTTGGTTCGGATGAGTAGAATGACTTCAGTAGATGAAATTTTTACAAATGAATGTATTAAATTAAAGGAGTTATTCATGAACAGGGGATATCCTAGTAATTTATTTGATGCATTATTGAATGAAGTACTGAGTGAAAGAAAGGGCAGATTTGCTCCTATTATAGGAAAAACATCTCCTTTTATAGAAACAGGTGACACTCCAGTAGATAATTCTAATAAGGATTATAATATGGGATTTGTTAAGAATTATGACGGACAGTCAAGTGTAGTAAGAAAGGTTATGGATAGAGAATGGAATAATTTTTCTAAGATATTAGATTTAAAACATATTTTTGAAAAACCATTAATGTACATATATCATAGAGGGAACACTATTAAGAACATGCTGGACAAAGGCACCCATAATATTAACTATGACAAAACAACAAGAACTAGAAAAGGTCTATATAAATGTTGTGGTTGTAACTATTGTTCATATTTAAAAACTGGAGATTCCATTTTTTTTACAAGCAAGGAAAAGGAAATTAAGTTTGGATATTTATGTTAACTGTAATACAAAAGGCATAATATACCTAGCTATGTGTAAAGAATGCGATTCGTACTATGTGGGTAAAAGTGAAAGAAAATTAAAACAAAGAATATATGAACATATGTATATCAGAAATAAATGTGAAAATAATGCACTTTACAAACATAGCATGGTATGTAAAACATCAGTATTTCAATTTTTTCTGTTGGAAGTAGTTCATGTGGATCCCAGGGGAGGTATGTGGGAGACACTAGTAGAATATAGGGAACTATACTGGCAGCTATCACTAGAAGTCAATAGACCTCCGGGTCTTAACTACATGATATATTTAGCTCCAGTTTTAAAATTAAGATCAGCCAAGCTTTAAATTTATAGAAAAAACTGCTATCATTAAGAATATAAATTATAAAAAGTTGTATTTGACTTGTGATGTTAAGTGTGATTTGGGCCACATGAGGGAGCCAAAGACAACAACATAAATTTATTCTGTATACACCTTTTGTATTTTTAAATGAATTTTATAGTTTAAATAAATTTTATTTAAATGTAAGTTATTTATGACAATTTAAAAAAATGTTTTTAAAATCAATTTTAAGAATATGCTGTGTTTTTTAATATATGAAGGTGATTTTTATCAACTTAAAGTAAAATGGATTTTAAAATAACACTGACATGGCCATATAAGGACAGTCTTTAATGACATCCTGTTGTTTACATTAATTGATTAATTGATTTATTTGGTTTAATTGTAATTAGTGTGTCTATATAAAGGGAATTATGGGATTGTGAAATTTATCTGATGAAGTTGATGACGAAAACGTTACTTGTACTTTTACAGCGTTAAGTGTGGGTCTTTTCACTTTGTGTTCGGTGTTTGGAACTGAATAAACTGTTGCCTATATCCAGCTCGACTGTGGTGCTTTCTACTTGGTTATAAGTTTATTTTAGCACCATTTTATCCTTTTGTGGTGATTATGCAAACATTACTATATTGAAGTAGATGAGAGGCATTGGAAACACGAGCCACAAAGCATTACAGAAAATTATTAAGTTTGTATCACATGGGATCACCCATTACCAATACTTCAAAAACAGATGAGAGAAAACCAAATATAGTAGTCCATAAAAAGAATACCAAAGTAGCAATGATCATTGAAATTGCAACACCCATTGATTACAGTGTCTTACTTACAGAGGGATACAAAGGCAAAAAATACCAAGATTTGCAGGCAGAAATGAGGGTAATGTGGAAGGAGGATACCCAGACTTCCAATAGTAGTAGGCGCAATGGATCTCATAAAAAAGAATTTACAGTTGTAGTTAGATATGCTACCAATACATGTAGCACTGTATGAACTGCAGGAGTGAATTCTGTGCACATTGAGGGTGCTAAGAAGAACATGTTTGGCTAACATCAAAGACTGAAAAGATACTAATTTCATGAACTTTAATCATATTTTGCCTTAGGAATGGGGTCAATTTCTGTTATGGTATTAGAAACCCAAAATACTTGGAAAAATTAAACTGTCAGAAGCCAGAAGATATAGCAAATCTACTGGCAGACAAATTCAGCTCTAACTTTATCCCTCTCTCCCCCTTGCCCTCCCCCCAGGAAATACCATCAAATATAACTCTCTCAACTATCACTAGGAAGCAGTTCTCCAATGCTCTCCAAGGCCAAGAATACTGCATTAATGGCCCAGACAATATCCTAGAACGCCTTCTAAATAGCATGAAACATGACCCATCAGGCCTTCTTGAAATGCTATTTAACTGTTGCCTCCAAACAGGCCTTGTGTTTCACAAATGGAGAACAGCAACAGTCATCCTTCTGTGGGCCATCTACAGACCCTTGAAACTACAGTCCCATAGGTCTCACTAGTCTCGTATGGAAGCAGTGGAAAGAATTATAATGGAAATGATCAGCAATGACAACGGAAACTTCCAAACACTCGACCCAATCAAGTTTAGTTTTGTCAAGGGCAGATCATGCCTACTCAACCTGGTGGACTTCTTTGAGAGGGTCACCAAAACAAGTGTAACACAAAATTAAGATCTCAAGGAGGGACCACAAATTTCCTTAGAGTTCTCTCATGCAAAGCCTCATTCAATAACATTTTGACATAAGACTGCATTCAAAGAGGAGGATTCATGGGCAAACATGCTGAAGTGGCCAATAAATGAACCCTGACAGAGGAATAAAAAAGGCCATAGGATAGTAACTCTCACAAATATTATAAAACTAGAGGACAACCGGCCCTGAAATAGCTGTTGTTGGCATTAACTAGAAAACCTTTTCTACTGCACATCCTCAGTAAACAAGTTGCTAAAAGTTAAGACTGTATCATCTAGGCAGTTAAATGAAGTTGACTGATGGTGGGGTATATCAAACACTCCTGTTCTTGTATGAGTAGATCCAGTATGTAAGGATGCTTGTGATAACTGCCACTGATCATTTCCAAAGGAAGGGAGAACCAAGGTTGCCTGGGCCAAAAGGGAGTCAACACAATGATTTTGGGGGATTCCTTCTGAATCTTCAGAATTACCCTGAATATTAGTTGAAAGGGTGGAAAAGCATACAGGAACATTCCTGTCCAAGAAAAAGAAAAGGTATCTGTCTTCCAGACCTACTTGCATGGAGTCCTGGAACAGAATCTTGCCAGTTGATTGTTCAGAGTGGAGACAGAGATCTACTGGAACTGATGAATTAAATCTTGGAACATCTCCCGATCTATTTTCCATTCATGAGGGTCTTCCCTGGTCCTGTTTAGTTTGTCTGTCACACAGTTTTGCTCTAACAGAATGTAGCATGCCTGCAGAGTAACATTGTGCTGTGAGGCTATATCCTAAGTTACCGTGACTAGTATGCAAATGAGCTAAGACCTGGTTCCCCTCTTGCTAGTTGATATACCGCATGACTGTGGTATTGTCTGTAACACTTGAATAGGTCCCAAGGTCCAAAGATGGTACAGAGAGTTGAGTGCCTTCATCAGGGCAGGCAGCTTTTTGATATTTATGTGTTTGTATCTGTCCTTGGTGTCCCCTACCCCTGTACTTTTATCCCTCCTGAAACTGCTCCCCAAGCAAAGTCCAAAGCATCTGCTTTAGAGCATGGAGGGAGAAGGAAATACCTGGATTTAAGGAAACCTGTTGTCTCCAAAAGATTTCTCTTTTGACAAACCCCAGCACTGAGGTTTGTCAGAAGATATAAACCCCAGCATTGGGATTTGAAAAAGTAATGGGGTTAATTCTGGGACTAAAAAGATTTCAGACACCACTGTATCCCTCTCATGTGAAGTCTTACCAGGGGTAACAAGACTCAGAATTCTGAGGTATTCCCTTGCAGTGACCACAATCTGCATGGAAAACATTAGAAACAGATAAAAATAAAAATCTATTTTTTCTGTGGAAGAAAAGCTCTTTGAACTGAAGTGTCTAGTTGACATCCCAGGAACACAATCTTATATAAAGGAATCAAGAAAGATGTTTGAATGTTCTCTTGGAATCCCGGCTTGTGTAAGAGCTCTGTCACCTAACAGAGAGTTTCATGATACTTTGAGACTTTGCAAAGATAAGCAAGTCATCTAAATATGGAAAAATGTAGATATCCTGTAACCTGCAATGAGCTATAACTGGAGCTGGACACTGAACAATGTTGGTGCAGTGGATAGTCCAAAAGGCAAGGCAGACAACTGTTAACGTGATCCAGACACACAAAACCTTAAGAAACGTCTGAGTTTGGATGAATAGGGATGTGATAAGCAGAAGTTCAGTGTTACCAGGAAATCAGAAAAAGGCAGAAGAGGTAACAGGTTGTGAAGTGACATTTTGAATTCGGGCATTATCACAAACAGTTTAGTAAAGAAAGGTCCTGAATGGGTCTCCAAGCATTTTCTTTCTTTGTCACTAGGAACATCCTTGAATAAAAACCCTTCCCCAACAGGTGGAAAACAAGAGTCTCTGATCTGGAGGATGAGGAATGACCCCTTAGAAAGGAGGAATTTCCTCCGACTACAATTTGTAACCGTGAATGATTTTCAGAATCCATTTGTCTGAAACAATCTGTTGTCAAAGAGAATGGAGATTCAGACTTTCTGGAAGAAAAAAGGAGACAGGGTAGGAGGGAGTCTCAACGTCTCTTGGAACAGTCATTCAGACTTATGGGACTGTCCTTGGTTGTGGGAGAATCAAGACCTTTTGGAACTCACTTACCATTTCTTCTTAAATGTCGGTTTACCTAAAGTTTATTGAGACTGTATTCTGTTTTTACCAAACTTGGATGAGGAGATACAAAATCCCTTGAACAATTTGGAAAAGGAGGTCTGAAAAAATTGAGATTCCCTGGATCAGCTTACCCCTTTCATCACACTTTGACACTTCTACAGCAGATGGGCCAAATACTAAATATTCTGTGGAGAATTTAAAATCTCGTTTTATCATAATCTGGGAGGTTCTGAGAATTCAGCCATGCAAACCTCCTCAAAACACCAGTGGCTATATAACCCTGAAAGAAGCAACAACAAAAGTCATACACACACTGCAAACAATGAGTGGTGACCTGCAATAGAAGAAACTAAGCTTTTTAAAGCAGATTTTTCCTCCCAGGAAGAAACAGCAGATAAAACATTCATTGTACTTTAGTAATTTGTCAGAACAAACATATGAGCCGAACAGCTCAAAATTCGGAAAAATCAAAGTTGCAGAATTACACTTTTTCCCATCCTTATCACAAAGTAGGATAGGAATTAACTAAGTACTTCGCAGGAATGGGATCAGCTGAAGTTATAGTTGCTGGATCAGGTTTGGGAAGAATGAATAAAATTTTAAAAGACTGAGGAACTTTATATATCCTGTCTGCAGTTTTAGGTGCAGCTGGCTATCAGAAAAATTGCAGGCAGTAACACACAACCTCAACAGGAGGAATGGGTGTAACTCCTTTGTAACAATTCATAGAATTTTCTGAGGGACTGAGATGTTCTCTCACTGAAAACACTGGCACATTCTGGCAATAGCTTCACAGAAATTGAAACCCCCACAACGAGAATAAGAAAAGTACAGTTGTGTACACTTACCATAAATGTAGATGTTCGAGTGCATTCACTGTTGCAGTCATCACATTTGGGATATCCGCTTGCTGTAGCCCTCAGCTGGCCTGATTATCAAAGTCTTGGGTCCTGGGTCGGTTGCAGTCTCATCTTCCATGGCGTCAGGTAGTCAGGGGTATAAAGCATGCAACCAACGCCATTACATCAGTTTTTCTTGCCCCAGATGACAGGTACCCCCTATTGGGAAGCAATTAAATATATATATATATATATATATATATATATATATATATATATATATATATATATATATGTGTGTGTGTGTGCAAGGTTATACCTCCAACAAAAAAGCAAATACACCAAAAAAGCTTTTAAGCATAGCAAAGGAGAATAGAGGTACAAGCCAAAAGAAGTCAGGGGGGCTGGAGGGAGGGTAACCAAGACTGCAACAGTGAATACACTCAAACATCTACATTTATGGTAAGTGTACACAACTGTACTATGTTCTTTGTGTTTCACTGTTGCAGTCTTCACATTTGGGTAGATTCCCAAAGCTAAGGATAGGAGGAGGAATTTAGATAGCATTAGGACCAGCTATAAGGCCTTGCAAGACTGCAGTGGCAATGTCAGCTCTGGATTTAGAGAAAATTGGCAAATAGTAATGCTTGGTGAAAATATGTACAGAACTACAGAACCCCAGGTAGCAGCTTCTAGGATGTCCCTTGTAGGGACACCTCTGAGAAAGGCTGTAGAGGTAGATGCAGCCCTTGGTTGAGTGTGGTCTTATCCCCTGTGGGATAGGTTTTCCATGGTGCTTATAGCAGAAATGAATGAAATGGCCTTATCCATTTAGAAATGGTTTGCTTTAAAATGGCCTTTCCCTCTGCCCCTGCAGCAAATGCCACCAGCAGTTGTTCAGACTTCCTTTGAGGTTTAGTCCTGTCCAAGTAAAATCCAAGTTGCCTATGCACATCTGAGGAGTGCATTATCCATTCCCCTTTGTTCTGTGGATTAGAAAAGAAGGCTGGCAAATTAATGGACTGATTAAGAGCCACACTGGATACTACCTTGGGCATGAAGGAGGGGTTGGTCCTGAGGGACACCCTGTCCGCATGAAAGATGATGAAAGGCTCCACTGCCATAAGGGCCTGTAATTCAGATACCCTTCTTGCTGAAGTGATTGCTAAAAGGAATGCTGTTTTCCAAGAAAGGAATTTTAAATCTGCACTTGCAGCTGGCTCAAAAGGAGGTAGAGTGAGTTTTTCCAATACAAAGTTAAGGTCCCAGGCAGGAGTTGCGGCTCTCCTGGGTGGTCTTAAGTTTTTGGCCCCTCTGAGGAACTGCTTGAGCAGTGTATGAGAGAAGAGGGATGGATCTGTGTTGTAATGAGCTGAAATGGCTGAGGCATGAATTTTGATAGAGGAAAAAGAAAGGCCCTTGTGAAGCATCTCAGTTAAGAATTGGAGAATCTAAGGTAAATTGGGCGCTGCTGTGCCCATCCCTTGAGTTTGGTTCCAGGCACAGAATCTCTTCCATTTTTCAGCATAAGATTTTCTAGTACTAGGCCTCCTTGCCTCCAAAATGACATCCAACACTTGTTTACTGAGGGATTGTAATGGAGAGGTTAGGTAATTAACCAGGCTGCCAGTTTCAGGGTTTGCAGCTGAGGATGCAGAATCTGGCACTCCTGCTGTGACAGCAGGGTAGGGGTCTGAGGCAGGTGCCATGGAGCCAGCAGTGGCACACTGCGCAAGTGGGGGTACCAGTGTTGGCATGGCCAATCTGGTGCAATCAGTATCATCCTTGGTTTGTCCTGTTTGATCTTTAGTAGTACTTTGGAGAGGAAAGGCAGAAGAGGAAAGGCATAAACTGATAGATTTTTCCAGCTGAAGGACAGGGCATCCACTTTCCAAGCTTGTTTGTGGGGAGTCCTTGTGCAGAATTTGTCCAATTGGTAGTTCTGGGGGGAAGCAAACAGATCTATACCCAGGCTCCCCCATTTGTTTATCAACATGGTGAAAGTCTTTGGTTCCAGTTTCCACTTGTGTGGGTCCATGAGATTTCTGCTTAGTTCGTCTGCCAGTGTATTTAGGTTTCCTGGCAGGAAATGAGCCTGTAGATGCACTTGGTAGCTTAAGGCTGTGTTCCACAGAGCCATGGCTAGTCTGCAGAGGGTGTATGAATGGATAACCCCCTGCTTGCTTATATACCACATAACAGTGGTGTTGTCTGTCTTTACCATTAATTGTCCTGGAAGAATGTTGTCCTTGAAGACCGTCAGAGCATTCTGTACAGCTAATATTTCTTTTTGATTGATATGCAGGTGATTTGACTTGGGTTCCATTTGCCCTGAATGCACTTCCCTGCCAGGTGAGTCCCCCATGCATAGTCTGATGCATCTGTTGTTAGGGTTTGGGTGACAGGGGGTAGAGTGAATGGTAGTCCCTTGTTTTGGTGGCAGGTCTCTGCCCACCAAAGGAATTCTAACTGCAGACAAAGTATGACAGGAATCATTGCTTCTAGATCTTGAGAGATGACACCATAGGCTTTTTAGATACCATTGTAGTTTCCTCATATGCAGTCTTGCATATGGAATTAGGAGAATGAGGAGGCCATGAACCCCAAGGCTTGCAGTATTTGCCTTGCAGATAGCAGGGTTTTTGTGGCCATTAGTTTGAAGTAAATTGTCAAATGAATTTGTTTCTCTGGTGTGAGGAAAGCCATCTGGGAAGTTGTGTTCAAGCTTGCTCCCAGGAATATAATTTGTTGACAGGGTACAAGATGTGATTTTGGTTTGTTTATGGTGTACCCCAGACAAGTTAGCACCTTTTGTACAAATGCCAGACGATTCAACAATATGTCCTGGCTTTCTGCCTGAATTAGACAATCATCCAAGTATGGGTATATTTGAATATTTCTTTGCCTGCAAAATGCAATGACTGGAGCTAGGCACTTTGTGAATACCCTGGGTGCAGTAGATAAGCCAAAGAGCAGTGCAGAGAACTGATAGTGCATGTAGCCTGCTTTGAAGTGTAGGTATCTTCTGCAATATTCCCTGATTGGGATGTGCAGGTAGGCTTCCTTTAATCCAACCAGGCATCCTTGCCTAGAATAGGAAGTGACTGGTGAAGAGTTAGCATCTTGAATTTTTGGATCAGCAAAAAGGTGTTTAGGATAGAAAGGTCCAGGATAGGACGCCATGAGTTGTCTTTTCTGGGTACCAGGAAAAGTCTTGAGTAGAAACCCTGTCCCTTTCCTGTTCTGGTACACTTTGAATAGCCCTTATGCTTAAGAGAGAGAGAGAGTACTTGGTTTTGAGCCTCTGCCCACTGATTTGGGGGTAAATCTGGCCAACCATTTGGGGTTGGTAATGTGTGGAAGTGAAATCTGTAATCCTTGGGAAACTATATTTAAAACCCATTTGTGTCCTGGGTAATGAGTTCCCAGTTTTTTGCCTGCAGAGCAATCTTTCCCCCTAAAGGAGCAGTCAGTTGAGAAGTGCTTGGAAGATTTAAAGTCATTGAGACAGCTTATCATAGGGGGGAGTCTTACTACTCCCTGATTTGGAAGTAGGCCCCACTGCTTAGTCATGTGTGTACCCTGGGACTGAAGCATGGGTGTTTTGCTAGTTCTGGGTTTGGACTGAGAAGGCCTGGAAGAGGCAGGAAAAGACCAGTTCTTAGAGGGCCAATGCCAATCTTGGAAGCTGTACTTGTAGGAAATCTTTAACAGTTTGCATAGATTTAGCTTTTTCCTCCATCTTTTTAAGTACTACTTCTGCTTTGTTGCCAAACAGGCGGTCCTGATTTAAGGGAGCATCCAGCAATTTAGCTTGAACATGATCTGGCAAGGATTGCTCCTTAAACCAAGCATGCCTTCTAAGTACATTCCCAGTGACAGCAGCCCTGCAAAATGCCTCTAGTGAATCAAAACCACATTGCAAAATATGTTTTTGAACTTGTTCAACAGAATGCATTAAATCCTGTAAATCTTTATTTTCAGCACAGTCAGGAATCAACATCATTTTCTGTTTAAGCAGTCCAATAATATGCTGCTACCTTAACATATGAAACTGGCAGTTTAAGGCCCTAATGGCCAACGTTGCAGAAGTGTATACCTTCTTACCCCATCTATCCAGTGCGCCCTGGAATCTCTATCAGAGGGGGAAAGATTTTTGGCAGTAGTAGTCTTAATGCCCTTGGGTCCCTGTAAAATGGTCTCAGGATCTGCAGTAGGATTTTTAAAAAGGAACCTGTGAGAGTCGGAAACCCTGTAATATATATCAGGTTTTCTGGGAGCTGGAGGCAGAGAGTCGGGGGCCAAGCTAGATTCCGAAAAGGCATCATCAACAATGTCTAGTACAGGAGGGATAGCTAAAGGCCTGTGTTGGGGCAGGCGTAAGAAATCCCTAAGCCTCTTTTTAGAATCAGAGTAATCCTGGCTTTCCTAGCAAAAATGCTCCCTAGGAGTATGCAAGGTTTCACCAAAAGAGAAATCCTCTGGGGGGGAAGCAGAGGGAAAAGAGTCCTCTGCATCAGGATCTGCATAGGTAGATAAGGGTAAATACTGGTCATCAGAGGAAACACAAATTTCAGAATCCCGATCAGAAGTATCATAAGCAAATTCAGTCCTGGGTCTCTTAGAGGGGGAAAGTTGGCTTCCCCTAATTAACGTAATAAGGTCTTCAGCCATTCTTATCATTTGTTTTTTAGGCATAGAATCCTGACCATGCAATGCAGTCTGGGTGTCAGTTTTCTAGGCATGATTCGAGTTTTAGGACTTGAAGAAGATGGCATTGGTTTAATATGCAAGTCAGTAAGGCCTGATTACACCCTCAGAAGGTGGTGCCTGCACAGCTGGGGGTAATAACAATAAATATTTCAATCACGAATCTGTGGCATACAACAAGGTTTTTGACAATCATGACATGTGCAACGACCAAGGTCCATTTCATAATGAAACTGACCCTTTAGAATATCCCTCCCTTCGGAGATCCGAAAGGTTGAAAAAGAAAGAACCCATAAACTACAACAACTGGAATTTTTACCAAAATCGAAGGAACAGGCAGTGGAAATAAAAACTATAGAAGACATAATTATCAATGAATGTGTATACAGTTATAAAGGTTTTAAAATATTTAACTACACTGATCTCACTATCACTAAAACACATTTCAATTTGTTTTCCAAAGGTTTTACGTAAATTCCCAGGGTTAAAGCCAACATGGTTGATTTATTGGTGGATGTTAAAATGTTTGAGAGATAAAAGAACTTTGAGATACTTTTTAATGGTTTAGATAAAGAAAGAGAGTACTTTTAACCCACCGTTACATCCACAGCTCAAAAATTTTGAAAATGTTTTATAAAAACGTCTTAGAGATGAGCTTAAATTTAATAAAGTACCCCCCAATCTCACAAAGGATGAATTCAACATCTCTGATTCTTGTAGAACAGACAAGAATCTCAGAGTCATGAAGCCTGATAAAGGAGGAGGGGTGGTTCTGATGGACCAAATAGACTATGAAGTCAAAATGCTAAACATGTTGAATGATGAAAATACATATGAAAGAGTGTCCTTGAATGAGTTTAACATTGTGAAAAGGAAAGTTTCAATATGTCTTAACGACTTACTTCTTGAGGGGCTTATTGACTTAGAAACTTACAACGACTTACATGTTGATAAACCAAAAATTCCGTCTATTTTTGGTATACCCAAGGTCCAAAAGAACCATTTGGACCCACCTCTTAGACCCATTGTTACAGCAGAGGGCTCTTTAACGGCCCCCCCTAGCCAAATATATTGACTTCCATTTGAAGCCATTTATATTGGAACATTCCAACATTTTAAAATACTCGTGGGATTTTTTGAAACACATTGATGCCCTACAGAAAACAAATACCCCATTTTTTATTTCTTTGGATGTGGTGGACCTATTTACTTGTATTCCCCATGAAACAGGTCTTTTATGGTTTGAGCAATTTTTAGAGAGTCATATTTCAATTTCTTTTAACAAGTTTCGTACCTGTTTGATTCTTATGGACTTAATTTTGAGAAACAATTTTATATACTTTCAGGGTGAGTATTACAGACAATTAAAGGGTGTAGCCATGGGTGCACATTGTGCCCCCTTATATGCCAACATTATATTACTCAGTTGGGAAAATAAATTTTTTTCAATTCCCATTTCAAAATTTTGTGGAATTACTATGGTTGTTTTTTGGATGACATTTGTCTTTTTTGGAATAGCACTGCTGACCAGTTTCTTGAGTTTTACGAATATGTCTCTCATACCACCGATTTTCTAAAATTTACTTACAAAATAGACAGTTCCCAAATTAGTTTTTTAGATGTGAGCATACAGAGAACAAATCAGGGGTTGAAATCTAAAATTTATAGGAAGGAGACCTTTTCTAACACATACTTGCATTTTTCTAGTTCTCACCCCCCCCCTCTTATTAAAAGAAGGCAATTGTCAAGGGTCAGTTAGTAAGAGCTAGCAGGATGACCTCAGATGAGACAGATTTCCAGATAGAATGTGAATTTATTGCAAGTATGTTTTGAGAAAGAGGTTACCCCAATGATTTGTTAGAAAGACTGATACAAGAAGTTAAAACAGCAAGGATCACAAGGTTTTTGCCTATCCTGGGGAATTCAACAAAAATTTTTGGCAACAGCAACACTAAAAACAATTCTCCAGTAGATATAAAACACTACAATTCAGCTTTGACTATTACTTTCAACGGCGAAACCAACATAGTTAAAAATATTATTAATGATGAGTGGAATAGGTTTGCCAGTTTTTCAGATTTGAATCTGAACTTTGAAGAACCCTTAAAAGTAGTGTTCAAAAAAGGACATAACATTAAGAACATACTTGAGGGTGGAAAACAGGTCACACATCTCTCAAACAAGTTGGGTACACATAAATGTGGAAGCTGTCATTATTGTGTCAACATCAATGAAGGTGAGAAAATATATTTGAAAAGTAGAGGCAAAATTATCACCACTAAAGGATTTGCAAATTGCAATGCTTGTGGTTTGGTATACATGGTGACCTGTGAGGCATGTGATTCCTTTTATATAGGGAAAACCGAGAGAAGGCTGAGACAAAGGGTGCATGAGCACGTATATGACGTAAGGAAGGAAAACACTAACAACGCTTTGTTTAAACATACTTTAACGTAAATCTGCAAAATTCCTATTCTTCGTTGTAGAGGTATTACCACCCGATCCCAAGGGTGGTCTTTGGGAGGCCTCTTTAGAATACAGAGAGTTATTTTGGCAATTAATGCTTGAGGCTAGCAGTCACCCAGGTTTAAATGAAATGATCTCTCTAAAACCTGTATTAAAGTTGAGATCAGCCAAGTTATAACCACTTACCCATATATCAGTTGTACTTTTATATATATATATATATATATATATATACATATATATTTTTATACACATTTTAATATTTATAATATTTTTCATACATACATTTTTATATGTTTTTCAAATATTTTGCACACAGATACATTTTTTACGTATTAATTAAAATGTTTTTAGAGCATACAATATTTGTATACATTTTTACTATGTATTGGTTACTGCGGTGGTGGTGCTGCAGTAGCTTTGTTGCCTCACAGTAAGATGTTATCCTGTTTGATTCTCAGCTAGAGCGTCTTCTGTGTGGAGACGTGTCAATGGGCGTACCTTCATTGAAGGTTGTGTGTCAGGGCTGGCAACTCGGCACGTAAAAATCTACTGCCAATCATTAGCGGACCGGAGTTCCACTGTGGCGACCCCTAACCGGGAAAAGCCGAAAGACAAACTATGTATTCCTGCCTGAAAAGTTTTTGTTTCACCACTAGATGGTGATATTGTTTCTTTGACTTGGTTAAGAAATCTGCAACTTCAACAAGAATGTTAATTGAATGTATTAACATTTTAATTAGTTAGGAGACACCATTGGTAGATTCAAATAAAATCTGACATAAATTTAGCACACTGAGCACTGTTTAGCTTTTCTGATGAAGTGCATGTCGACGAAAAAGTGCTGAGAACTGCAGCAGCGTTATTGTTTTTGTTTCTGTTCTGCGAGGTTTGTTCGTGGAGTGAAAATAAACATCTCTTGCTGATCTGCTGTACCTGCCTTTTGAGAGTACTTAGCTTTAGTTTAAGACTTCGGTTCTGAAACTCGAAAACAAAAATTTCAGGAGTCGGCCGACCAGCACTTGCGAACTGCTTCTGCTTCGGGTACCGCACGGCAAAAAAGACTGATGTAATGGCATCGGCTGCATGCTTTATACCCCTAACTACCTGACATCACGGAAGATGAGACAGCAACCGACGCAGGACCCAAGACTTTGATAATCAGGCCAACTGAGGGCTACTGCAAGCAGATAACTTGCGAACTGCTTCTGCTTCAGGCACCGCACGGCAAGAAAAACTGATGAAATGGCGTCGGCTGCATGCTTTATACCCCTGACTACCCGATGTCACGGAAGATGAGACCGCAACCTACGCAGGACCCAAGACTTTGATAATCAGGCCGACTGAGGGCTACTGCATGCAGATAACCCAAATGTGATGACTGCAACAGTGAAACATGAAGAACATCTAAGCTCTCCAGAGTTTGAATCAGAAATCTGAGGAAAATAACTATCCATCCTTACATTTTTCTGTTCAGATTCAGAATCTTCAATCTCTTCAGGAAAAGAGGAATTCCCCTTTCTTTTACCAGAAACTACTTTACAAGAAGGATCAATATAGCTTGAATTAAACCCTAAGCCAGATCCAGTAAATAAATCCTATCCAAAGAAATTTGTGGAGAATTGGATGCATGCTTGGTTCTGTTTGTTTTTGACACTAAAATTGTGGCCGGTCATGTTACTAAGAGCAGTATTTGCTTCCCCAGGCAAGGGGACAGCATTCTGACACAACATGGGAAACCTTGTCTGCTCCCTCTCCCAGAACCAACAAGAGTAGCTCACCTCTGGTCCATATTGGCTGTAGGTGCTACACCAGAAGGACCCACGTAAAAGATGAGTGGTCTGAGGTACAAAAAAAATGGGCACAGCACTGTCACCAATCTGTGGCTGAAGCAAACTGCTAGCCTGGTGGCAAATGCTGTTTGCTCAACATCTCCTTTTTTGTGGTTAGGAGGAGGACCAACTGTGGGACCAGTAGTCTGTTTTATGGCCAAGCCAAAAACGGTGCCTCTTTCCCGGGGAAGGCAAGCAGCAATTTCTGGTAAATACAACCAATCCACAAAAGTTACTTTTCTAACAGAAAAACATATTTAAAAAGCACTTTACAATACTATGCCAGCCCCATAAGAGAAACATAAATATGATTACTCCACAGAAAAAATGGTTTCAGTTTCTTTACACTACCTTTAAACAAAGAAAAAAACATCTGCTCTGTTTAAAACGTATGTTACAGTCTCAATACAGTCCATTAAAACTCAACATTCCTGGTTTTAAAATAACGTTCCTGAAAGAGTTATAAAATCTTAATCAGAATTAAGAAAATTGAAGTTTCCCCCCAAAGGGAACTTATCTGCCCACCAAAGGAAAGCAAAAGCCAACCATTGATCCTTGAAAGCCTCAAAGGAGCGTACTCTCTTGGACAGCAATAAAGTTCTGAAGGGCTTTGTGCTTAAACTTGTCTTTTATAATCAGCTCAGCTCAGGCTGATTGACAGTTTTTGTGCATGGAAGGTGTCCTGAAGCTTTAGAAGATGGCTGGCTGTTGCATTATTGGCAGGATATAACCCACATAGCTAAGGCTACTGCAGCACTGATCAATGTGATGAACACTGGCAAGAGTCCAGGAGCCTCTGGAGAATGATCCTAGCAAAGCCTTTCCTAGACCTGTATAAAGAATCTAATTTATACTGTTATGTAAAAGTGTGCACATGGGATCAAATTGCTACTTCTAGAATACGTCTAGAATCCAAACCTTTCCAAAAAGCCATAAATGATGTCAAGGTAAGCCTTAACAAGACCTGGAATTTTGTTTTGGTTGGTATAACAAAACAGCATATCACAGGCTGTCCTTTTTCTTACCTTCACAAGAAATGAACAACTGATTAGAAGTTCTGAAAGATTTTGTTATGCCAAGACTGTATTCAAGCTATCTGCAGGCACTCAAGATGGAGTATCCTGTCTCCCCATTTTTAGGTTCTGAAAAGAAGACAGGGAAAAGGATGGCTTGGTTAAGTTAAACTTCGATATGACTTTAGGCATTAATTAGGATTAGTTCTTATGGAAACTATCTTTGTGAAAAATAAGACTGACCCACCATGAGAGCTTGCAAAGGTCACAGCAATTGGTAACACTGTTATCCACATTAAGAAAGGACAGTTGTGTACACTTACCATAAATGTAGATGTTTGAGTGCAGTCACTGTTGCAGTTATTGCATTTGGGTTATATGCTTGCAGGTAAGCCCTCAGTCGGCCTGATTAACAAAGTCTTGGGTCCTGTTTTGGTTGCTGTCCCTTCTTCCATAACGTCAGGTCGTCAGGGGTATAAAACATACAGCCGACGCCATTACATTAGTTTTTCTTGCCCCAGATGTCAGGTGCCCCCCTAATAGGAAGCAATTAAACATAAAAGTACAAAGATATACCTCCAACAGGAGGCTTTTAAGCATAGTAAAGGAAAGTAGAGGTATAGTCAAAAGAAGTTAGGGGGCTGAAGGGAGGGTAACCAGGACTGCAACAGTGAATACACTCGAGCATCTACATTTATGGTAAGTATACACAACTGTACTATATTCTTCGTGTTTCACTGTTGCAGTCATTACATTTGGGTAGATTCCCAAAGCTATGGTTGGGAGGAGGAATTCAGATAGCATTAGGGCCAGCTATATGACCCTGCAAGACTGCAGTGGCAAATCCAGTTCTGGATTTAGAGAAAATTGGCAAATGGTAATGCTTGGTGAAAGTATGTATAGAACTCCAGGTAGCAGCTTCTAGGATGTCCCTGGTAGGGACTCCTCTGAGAAAAGGCTGTAGAGGTAGATGCAGCCCTGGTGGAGTGAGGTCTGATCCCCTGAGGGATAGGTTTTCCATGGTGCTTATAGCAGAAATTAATGCAATGGCTTATCCATTTAGAAATGGTTTGCTTTGAAATAGCCTTCCCCTCTGCCCCTGCAGCAAACCCCACCAGCAGTTGTTCAGATTTCCTTTGAGGTCTAGTCCTGTCCAAGTAGAATCTAAGTTGTCTGTGCACATCTAAGGAATGCAGTATCCGTTCCCATTTATTCTGTGGATTGGGAAAGAAGGTTGGCAAATGAATGGACTGATTAAGAGTCACACTGGATACCACCTTGGGCATGAAGGATGGATTGGTTCTGAGGGACACCCTGTCCGCCTGAAAGATGATGAAACGCTCCACTGCCATAAGGGCCTGTAATTCAAATACCCTTCTAGCTGAAGTGATTGCTAAAAGGAAAGCTGTTTTCCAAGAAAGAAATTTTAAGTCTGCAGTAGCAGCTGGCTCGAAAGGAGGTAGGGTGAGTTTCTCCAAGACAAAGTTAAGGTCCTAGGCTGGGGCTGGAGCTGGAGCTGGAGCTCTTCTGGGTGGTCTCAAATTTTTGGCCCCTCTGAGGAACTGCTTGAGCAGTGTATGATAGAAGAGGGGAGGTTCTGTGTTATAATGAGCTGAAATGGCTGAGGCATGGATTTTAGTGGAAGAAAAAGACAGGCCCTTGTGAAGCATCTCAGTTAAGTATTGTAAAATCTGAGGTAAATTGGGTGCTGCTGTGCTCATCCCTTGAGATTGGTTCCAGGCACAGAATCTTTTCCATTTTTCAGCATAAGATTTTCTAGCACTAGGCCTCCTTGCCTCTAAAATGATATCCATCACAGGTTTGCTGAGGGATGGTAAAGGAGAGATTAAGTAATTAGCCAGGCTGCAGGGATCAGTGTTAGAAGCTGAGGGTGCAGAATCTGGTTCTCCTGCTGAGACAGCAGGGAAGGAGTCTGAGGCAGGTGCCATGGAGATAACCGTGACACACTGTGCAGGAGGGGGTACCAGTGTTGGCGCGGCCAGTCTGGAGCAATCAAAATCATCCTTGGTTTGTCCTGTTTGATTTTTAGCAGTACTTTGGAGATCAGAGGCAGAAGGGGGAAGGCATAGACTGTTTTTTCCAGCTGAAGGACAGAGCATCCACTTTCCAGGCTTGTTTGTGGGGAGTCCTTGTGCAACATTTGTCCAATTGGTAGTTCTGGGGAGAGGCAAACAGGTCTATATCTGGGTTCCCCCATTTGCTTGTCAACATGTTGAAAATCCTTGGTTCCAGTTTCCACTCGTGTGGTTCCATGAGTTTTCTGCTTAGTCCGTCTGCCAGTGTATTTAATTTTCCTGGCAGGAATTGAACTTGTAGGTTCACTTGGTAGCTCAAGGCTGTGTTCCACAATGCCATGGCTAGTCTGCAGAGGGGGTAAGAATGTGTACCCCCCTGTTTGTTTATGTACCACATAACAGTGGCGTTGTCCGTCTTTACCATTAGTTGTCCTGGAAGAATGTGGTCCTTGAAAGCTGTCAGAGCATTCTGTACAGCTAACATTTATTTTTGATTGATATGCAGGTGCAGTTGACGTGGGTTCCATTTGTCCTGAATGCACTTCCCTGCCAGGTGAGCCCCCATGCATAGTCGGATGCGTCTGTTGTTAGGGTTTGGGCGGCAGGGGGTGGTGTGAAAGGTAGTCCCTTGTTTTGGTGGCAGGCCTCTGCCCACCAAAGGAACTCTAGGCTTAGGCAAGGTAGGATAGGAATCATTGTTTCTAGCTCTTGACAATATTGACACCATAGGCTTTTTAGATTTTACTGTAGTTTCCTCATATGTAGTCTTACATATGGAATTAGAAGACTGCAGTAAGGCCATGAACCCCAAGGCTTGCAGTATTTGTCTTGCAGATAGCAGGGTTTTTGTGGTCACTTATTTGAAGTAGGTTGTCAAATGAATTTGTTTCTCTGGCATGAGATAAGCCATCTGGGAAGTTGCATTCAAGCTTGCTCCCAGGAATATAATCTGTTGACAGGGTAGCAGGTGTGATTTCTTTTTGTTTATGGTGTACCCCAGACAAGTTAGAACCCATTGTACAAAGGCCAGATGATTCAAAAGTATGTCCTGGCTTTCTGCCTGAATTAGACAATCGTCCAGGTATGAGTATATTTGAATATTTCTTTGCCTGCAAAATGCAATAATTGGAGCTAGGCACTTTGTGAATACTATGTGCGCAGTAGATAAGCCAAAGGGCAGTGCAGAGAACTGATAGTGCGTGTAGCCTGCTTTGAAGCGTAGGTATCTTCTGCAAGATTCCCTGATTGGGATGTGCAGGTATGCTTCTTTTAAATCTACTGTTGCCAACCAGGCATCTTTGCCTAGTATAGGAAGTAATTGGTGAAGAGTCAGCATCTTGAATTTTGGAACCTCCAAAAAGGTGTTTAGAGTAGACAGGTCCAGGATAGGACGCCATGAATTGTCTTTTCTGGGTACCAGGAAAAGTTTCGAGTAGAAACCTTGTCCCTTTTCCTCTTCTGGTACCAGTTGAATAGCCCCCATGCTTAGGAGAGAAAGTACTTGTTTTTGGGCCTCTGCCCACTGATTTGGGGGGAGGTCCAGCCACCCGCTTGATGTTGGCAATGTGTGGAAGTGAAATCTGTATCCCTGGGACACTACATTTAAAACCCATTTGTCCTGGGTAATGAGTTCCCAATTCTTTGCATGAAGAGCAATCTTTCCCACTAAAGGGGCAGTCAGTTGAGAAGTGTTTGGAAATTTTAAAAGGAAGTCATTGAGACAGTTTACCACAGGGGGGAGTCTTATTATTCTCAGATTTGGAAGTGGAGGCCCCCCACTGCTTAGTTCTGTGTGTCCCCGGGGACTGAAAAGTACAGTTTTGTACCTACCATAAATGTAGATGTTCGAGTGTTCCCCTGCTGGAGTCATCACACTTGGGTTATCCTGTCGTCAGGCGGTCCCGCAGTCGGCCAGAATTCCAAAGTATTGGTCTGGTGTCGGTTGCTGTCGCTTCTTCCCTGACGTCAGTGCACCAGGGGTATATAAGAGGCATCCGACTTCATTTTCTTCAGTCTTTTCTTGCCACAGATGTCAGGTGCCCCCAATAGGTAGGCAAAATATATATATAATAGATACAATAATACAAAACCTTTAGTTACAAGCAAATACACCACAGAGGTTGTATAGGATAAAGAAGTAAAAGATAAGTTGAGCTGGATAAGAGGGGATGGAGGGAGGGTAACCTGGACTGCAGCAGGGTGAACACTCGAGCATCTACATTTATGGTAGGTACAAAACTGTACTATGTTCATTGTGTTACCCTGCTGCAGTCATCACACTTGGGTTGAATCCCAAAGCTAAGGAAGGGAGGTGGAGTTAAACAGGGTTAGAAGAAGCTAGTATGCCCTGCAAAACTGCAGTGGCAAAACCAGCTCTAGTCTTAGAATAAAGAGGTAAGTGGTAGTGCTTGGTAAAGGTGTGCACTGAACTCCAAGTTGCAGCTTCCAGAATATCCTTGGTTGGCACTCCCCTGAGAAAGGCTGCTGATGTAGCTGTAGCCCTGGTGGAGTGGGATCTAATGTTAGCAGGTACCGGTTTCCCATGATGCGTGTAGCAGAAACGTATGCAATGCCCTATCCATTTAGAAATGGTCTGTTTTGAAATAGCCTTTCATTGTGATCCTGTTGCATAGGCTACAAAGAGCTGGTCAGTTTTTCTGAAAGCCTTAGTCTTATCCAAGTAGTAACGTAATTGCCTGTGAATGTCCAAAGAGTGCAGCAGTCTTTCTCCTTTGTTCTGTGGATTAGGGAAAAAGGTGGGCAAATGAATGGTTTGGTTTAGGGCCACACTGGATACCACCTTTGGCATAAAGGAAGGGTTAGTTCGTAGAGAGACTCTGTCTTGGTGAAAAATGAGGAAAGGTTCTACTGCTATTAGTGCTTGCAGCTCTGAGACTCTTCTTGCTGAGGTTAATGCTAGTAGCAGGGCAGTTTTCCATGAAAGAAATTTTAAATCAGCTGAAAAAGCTGGTTCAAAGAGCGGCAGTGTAAGCTTTTCCAGGACAAAGTTGAGATCCCAAGTAGGTGTTGGTGCTCTCCTTGGCGGTCTTATGTTCTTAGCCCCTCTGAGGTACTGTTTTAGGAGAGGATGTGAGACTAAAGGAGGATCTGTGTTGTAATGAGCTGAA
Organism: Protopterus annectens; assembly: GCF_019279795.1. Taxonomy (NCBI): domain Eukaryota; kingdom Metazoa; phylum Chordata; order Ceratodontiformes; family Protopteridae; genus Protopterus; species Protopterus annectens. Next base: position 1,139,057,823 of record NC_056739.1, read on the forward strand.
ATTGCTGAGGCATGGATCTTAATAGATGAAAAGGAAAGTCCTTTGTGCAATATCTCAGTTAGGTATTGCAGAATCTGAGCAATGTTTGGATCAAGTGGGTTTTGGCCTTTAGCCTGGTTCCAGGCACAGAATCTTTTCCATTTGTCTGAATAGGTTTTCCTGGTGCTGGGCCTCCTGGCCTCCAGAATGACATCCATAACATCTTTGGGAAGAGGTGTTGGCTGGTTGTTCAGGTAATTTGCCATGCGGCCAGGTTTAAAGTCTTGAGCTGGCTGTGTAGAATCTGATTGTCTCGCTGGGTGAGCAGGTGAGGGATCGGTGGTAAAATCCAAGGTGGACCATGGGCCATGTTCCTTAGGATTGGATACCAATGCTGGCGTGGCCAGTCTGGTGCAATGAGAATCATTTGTGGCCTCTCTAATCTGACTTTCAGCAGCACCTTTGTTAGAAGGGGTAATGGAGGGAAGGCATATACTGTCGACCTTTTCCAAGTGAATGAGAGTGCGTCCACTTTCCAAGCTTGAGGGTGGAATGCCCTTGTGCAGAATTTTGATATCTGATAGTTTTTGGGGCTGGGAAACAGGTCTATGTCTGGGAGTCCCCATTTTTGAGTTATCATTGCAAATACTTGTGGATCCAGTTTCCACTCATGAGGATCCATGATGTTCCTGCTTAGGTCATCTGCCAATGTATTCTTTTTTCCTGGCAGGAATTGAGCTTGTAATTGAACTTGGTAAGTCAGTGCTGTGTTCCACAAGGTCATTGCTTGCCTGCATAGAGGGTAGGAGTGTGTACCCCCTTGCTTGTTTATGTACCACATTACTGTGGTATTGTCTGTCCTTATTATGAGTTGTCCTGGATGCAAGAGGTCCTTGAAGGCTGTCAGAGCATTCTGTACAGCTAGCATTTCTTTTTGATTGATGTGCAGATTTCTTTGATCTGTAGTCCATTTGCCTTGAACGCACTTGTCCTGCCATGTGTGCCCCGCAGGCATAGTCCGATGCATCTGTTGTCATAGTTTGCCTGGCTGGGGGTATGGTGAAAGGCTGACCCTTGTTGAGGTGACATGCCTGTGACCACCATAGAAACTCCCGTTGTAGGCAGAGAATGAGATGTATCATTGTTTCCAAGCTGTGGCTGTGTCGAGTCCATACGCTTTTCAGGTACCATTGTAATTTCCTCATATGCAGTTTTGCAAATGGTATTAGTAGTATGCAAGATGCCATGAATCCCAAGGCCTGCAGAATTTTTCTTGCAGGGAGTTGGGTCTTTGTTGCCATAATTTTGAAGTATTGAGTCAATTGTAGTTGCTTTTCTGGCGTGAGATAAGCCATCTGGGCCGTTGTATTCAAGCTGGCACCCAGGAATGTCATGGTCTTTGAGGGCACTAGTTTTGATTTCTTTTCGTTTACTGTGTACCCTAGGCAACTTAGGTGTTTGACAAATGCCAGATGTTGTAAGAGAATGTCCTTGCTTTCTGCTTGGATGAGGCAATCGTCCAGGTATGGATATATTTGAATTCCTCTTTGTCTGCAGTATGTAATTACTGGCGCCACGCATTTTGTGAAGACCCTGGGCGCAGTAGATAAGCCAAAGGGCAGTGCAGAAAATTGGTAATGGGTTGAACCTGCAATGAAGCGGAGGTATCTTCTGCAATTTTGTCTGATAGGGACATGCAGGTATGCCTCCTTGAGGTCCAACGTTACTAGCCAAGTTTTCTTAACCAACATGGGAAGAAGCTGCTGTAGTGTTAGCATCTTGAATTTTGGAACTTGCAAGTAGGTATTTAGAATTGAAAGGTCCAGAATGGGTCTCCATGCATTGTCCTTTCTGGGGACTAGAAAGAGCCTCGAGTAAAATCCTTGTCCTTGTTCCTGTGTAGGTACCAGTTGAATGGCTCTCATGTCCATGAGAGCTGCAATTTGTTTTTGTGCGTCTGCCCATTGATTTGGTGGCAGGTTTGGCATTCCTTTTCTCCTTGGCAAAGTGTGGAAATGGAATCTGTATCCTTGTGAGATAATGTTTAGGACCCATTTATCCTTTGTGATTATGCGTCAGTTGTCTGCAAAAAGTGCTAATTTTCCTCCCAAGGGAGCTGCCAAGAGAGCTTTTCTTGGCAGATTGAGGGTTAAGTCATTGTGTCTGTCTCCTAGCAGTTTGGGGACTGTCTTCTCCTGCCCTTTGTGTTGCAGTGCCCCATTGACAAGGTTTGTAAGGGATTTGTGCTTGACCTCTGCCCCTTGGGCGTTTGTATTTTCCCCTCTGTGTTCTGTCAGAAGCTGGAAAGGACCAATTTTTTGTTGGCCAATTTCTGCTGAAGCAAGGGGGTTGTACCTGTAAGAAATCTTTGACCGTCTGCATAGACTTTGCCTTATCCTCCATTTTCTTTAAAACCTCTTCTGCCTTAACTCCAAATAAGACATCCTGCTGTAAAGGTGCATCTAGTAATTTTGCTTTAACATGATCAGGCAGGGTTTGTTCCTTCAACCAAGCATGTCTACGTATGACAGACCCAGTAACAGCTGCTCTGCATGAAGCTTCCAGAGAATCAAATCCACATTGTAAAGTGTGTTTTCCACCAGTTCAGCTGTGTGTAGCAGATCCTGCATTTCCTTGAATTCAGACTGTTGAGAGAGTGTGCTCATCTTTTGCTTTAATTGAGACATTAGGAATTGCTGGTATTTCAGCATGTGGAATTGACAATTTAGTGCTCTCATAGCAAGAGTAGCTGAGGTATAAACCTTCTCCTCCCACCTATCTAGTGCTCTGGAGTCCCTTTCAGAGGGCACAGGATTTTTAGCCATGGAAGCCTTAGCCCCTCTTTAGGACCTTGAGAGATTGTCTCTGGATCAGCAACAGGGCTTTTATAAAGGAATTTGTGAGAGTCGGGTACTCTATAATATCTGTCTGGTTTGGCTGGAGCAGGGGGCAGAGAGTCTGGATTTAGACTAGATTCCAAGTAGACATCATCCACAATGTCTAAAACTGGAGGGATAGCAAGTGGTCTGTGTTGTGGAAGTAAAAGAAACTCTCAAAGTCTTTTCTTTGAGTCAGAGTAGTCCTGACCTTCCCAGTGGAAGTGTTCCCTCATGGTATGAAGGGTTTCCCCGAAGGAGTAATCTTCAGGGGGAGATGCTGAGGGAATGGAGTCTTCAGCATCAGAATCTTCGTAAGTGGGGAAAGTGTAATCCTGTTCCTCTGAGGAGTCTGAGGAAATAGAAACTTGATCAGAAGAGGCATACTCCTCCTCTTGCCTTGGCCTTTTGTCTGGGGGTGGTTGGGAGCCCCTTATCAAAGTAATTAAATCTTCAGCCATTTGAAGCATCTGTTTCTTAGGCATGGGGCCTTGAACTGGGGACTGAACAGTCTTTTTAGGCTTTAAAGGAGTCTTAAGCTTAGCATAGGATTTTATAGTGAGAATCGGTCTGAAGACGCCTTCTGAAGCCGAAGGCGTTTCCATAGCACTGGCTTCTCCTTCTGTAATGTCAGTAGGACCTAAAGGAAATGGCTGCGTCGGCCTAGTACTCTCTGCTAGAGAATCCAAAGTGGTCTGGGGTACCAAATCTGTGGTCATCAGGGGCTGCGTAGGTGCCTCACTGAAAACCGGAGAACCGGCGACTGGGCCAGCCGAGGCCTCGGAGTCTGGCTTGGATCTAGGCTGCCTGTCTTTATCTTTGCATTTTTTATGCACGCCGGTAGTCGATTGCTCCGACGGCATAGTATAATTGAAGTTCCTACCGAAGTAGTGTCGAGCGAAATCAAAACGTCGCTTTATAGTTCGCTTATTGAATCTAGCATAAAACCGACAACCAGTGACGTCGTGGTCTAGGCCAAGGCAAGGTATACAGTAAGAATCAAAGTCCTTATGAGGTATTTGCTTCCCACAAGAAATACAATTGTTAACTTCTTCTGACATCGGACTGAGGCAAGAAAAGGTTCCCCAATGGGGTACTTAGCTTTTGAAGACTTCGGACTGAAATTCGATTCGAAAATCTCAGGTGTCGGCCGCCCGGCACTTGCGATCTGCTTCTGCTTCGGGCACCACGCGGCAAGAAATACTGAAGAAAATGGCGTTGGATGCCTCTTATATACCCCTGGCGCACTGACGTCAGGGAAAAAGCGACAGCAACCGATACCGGACCAAGACTTTGGAATTCTGGCCGAATGCGGGACTGCCTGACGGCAGGATAACCCAAGTGTGATGACTGCAGCAGGGTAACACGATGAACATCCTGTGGTTTTTGTTGTGTCTGGGTTTGGCTTGAGAAGACCTGGAAGGGGCTGGAAAGGACCAATTCTTAGAGGGCCAGTGCCTACTAAATCTAGGAGGCTGAACTTGTAAAAAATATTTCACAATTTGCATAGATTTAGCTTTATCTTCCATTTTTTAAGAACTTCCTCAGCCTTGTTGCCAAACAGGCAGTCCTGATTTAAAGGAGCATCCAACAATTTAGCTTTAATATGATCAGACAAAGATTGCTCCTTAAGCCAAGCATGCCTTCTGAGCACAGACCCAGTAACAGCAGCCCTGCAAGAGGCCTCTAATGAATCAAAACCACATTGCAAAGTATGTTTTCCAACTTGTTCAGCAGAATGCATTAAATCCTGCAATTCTTTATTTTCCACACAGTCAGGAATCAACATCATTTTCTATTTAAGCAGTCCAATAACATGTTGCTGAAACTTTAACATATAAAACTGGCAGTTTAAAGCCCTAATGGCCAAGGCTGCAGAAGTGTAAACCTTCTTACCCCATCTATCCAGCGTCCTGGAGTCTCTATCAGAAGGGGTAGGATTTTTAGCAGTAGAAGCCTTAATGCCCTTGGGCCTCTGTGAATAGTCTCTGGATCTGCAACAGGATTTTTAAAAAGGAATTTGTGGGACTCAGAAACCATGTAGTATCTGTCAGGTTTTCTGGGAGCAGGAGGCAGGGTATCAGGGGCCAAACTAGATTCCGAAAAAGCATCAACAACAATGTCTAGTACAGGAGGAATAGCTAAAGGCCTATGCTGAGGTAGGAGAAGGAAATCCCTAAGTCTCTTTTTTGAATCAGAAAAATCCTGGCTTTCCCAGTGGAAATGCTCCCTTAGAGTATGTAAGGTTTCCCCAAAAGAAAAATCCTCAGGAGGGAAAGCAGAGGGAATGGAGTCCTCTGCATCAAAATCTTCATAAGTAGATAAGGGCAAATCCAGATCATCAGAAAAATCATAAACAGAATCCTGATCAGAAGATTCATAATCAACTTCAGTCCTAGGCCTCTTAGAAGGGGGGGGGGGGTTGGCTACCCCTGATTAGAGTTATTAGATCTTCAGCCATTCTTATCATGTTTTTTTAGGCATAGAGGCCTGAGCATGTGGCCTGGGCTTTGTTTTTTTAAGCATGGATCAAAATTTAGGCCTAAGTAAAGAAGGAGGCATCTGTTTAATATGCAAGTTTGAAGGCCTGAATACACCCTCAGAAGCCGGTGCCTGCACAGCGGCTCCAGACCCATCCAAGGTAGAGACATCCGCGGGTTCCATAGTTGAAGCATCTCGCGGCATACCGGACTGCGAATGGGTCTCAGTAGAGGCCTGCGAATCAGAAGTAGCGGGTATCAGGGGCTGCAAAAGTGCCTCACTGTGTACCGGCGAACTGGCGACTGGCTTAGGAGAAGCGTCATCGGCAGTTTTGGACCTCGGCAGCCTGTTTCTGTCTTTATCTTTGCATTTTTTCAGAATCCCGGTAGTCAGATGGCTAACAGACAACATTTCTGGATAATTAAACCGAGAACTGAAATATTTCGAGGCAAAAATATACCAACGATGGATAGTGTGCTGATTAAAGCACAAAACAGACAGCAAGTTCCATCAGTTGGTCAGGGCCTAGGCAAGGAATACAGTATGAATGAAAATCTTTATGAGGTACTTGCTTTCCACAAGTAATGCAATTATTAACTTTTACTGACATCAGTAAGGAGCAAGAAAAAGTTTCCCCAACAGGGTACTTAGCTTTAGTTGAAGACTGCGGTTCTGATACTCGAAAATGAAAATTTCAGGAGTCGGCCAACAGGCACTTGTGAACTGCTTCTGCTTCGGGCAACGCACGGCAAGAAAGACTGATGTAATGGCGTCGGCTGCATGTTTTATACCCCTGACGACCTGACGTCATAGAAGGGACAGCAACCGACGCAGGTCCCAAGACTCTGATAATCAGGCTGACTGAGGGCTACCTGCAAGAAGATAACCCAAATGTAATGACTGCATCAGTGAAACACACAGAACATCCTCAAAAGTCAGCCTGATGATCTGTTTCAAATGGTGCATGAGTTGGCTTTTCTAACACAAAATTAAGATGCCAAGGAGGAGCCACTAGCCACTTATTTCCTAGAAGGCTTCGTTTACAATACCCCATGAAGAGCATCTTCAATAGAGGTTGCATTGAAAGAGGGGGATCCATGGGCAGATAAGATGAAATGGCTGAGAAATGAACCTTGACAAGAGAGTTAAGACACACCATAAGATATTAAATTGCACAAATGCAGAACCAGAAAAACACCAGCACTGAATGAGTGCTGGGTTTTTTTTGGCACCAACTAGAAAACCATTTTCATTTGTTAATATGACTTTCTAGTAGCAGGATTTCTTGCCTCCATGTCTTCAGAAAAAGGTGGCTAAAAGGGATTGCAATTCTATCATCCAGGCAGTCTGTTGTGCTTAGGTGTTGGGATGCATCATATTCCCCTTATCTTGTGCGAGTATATATAGTCTGAGAGGAAACTTGCCATAATTGTTACTAGCCATTTTCAATAGAAGGGTAAGCCACTGTTGCCTGGGCCAGAATTGAGTCACCACAATGATCTTTGGGAGTCCTTCTGAACCTTCATAATGCCCCTGGATATTGGTGGAAAGGGTGGAAAAACAGAGGAATATTCCTCTCCAAGGAAAAGAAAATGCATCTTTCTTCCAGGCTTTTTTGCATGGATTCCTGGAGCAGGATTTTTCCAATTGATTATTTTGGAAGGAGGCAGACAGATCTCTCTGTGGTATTCCCCATAGCCACATCAATTATTGGAAAATCACCCTAATTGTTTCCAGTTATGAGGATCTGTCTTGGTCCTGCTCAGCTTACCTGCCACACTGTTTGCGGTACACAAGATGACTGTCGAGTGAGACCGTGTTGAAAAGCTATAACCCAAGCTACCATGGCTAGTCAACACAGTGGGTAAAGATCTGGTTCCCCCTCGATTATGTATGTACTACATAACTGTGCTGTTTTCTGTAAACATTTGAAGAGGTGCCAGGGACAACAAATGGTTGAGAGAAAGTACAGTTTTGTACCTACCATAAATGCAGATGTTCGAGTGCTAATACAGCTGCAGTCATAACAGATGGGTTCTCCTGCCGTCACGTGGGTCCTCGGTCGGCCGAATTCCAAAGTCTAGGTCCGGCGTCGGTTGTCGTCGCTTCTTCCCTGACGTCAGTGCGACAGGGGTATAAAAGAACCAGCCGACGCCATGTTCTTCAGTTTTTCTTGCCCCAGATGTCAGGTGCCCTCAGAAGGAAGGCAATACATAAAATTCTGAAGGAATGCAATATAATCATAAAACAGTAGTTGCAAGCAAATACACCATACAAGAATACCCCTAGAGGGGAAGGAGGGAGAGAAACCTGGACTGCAGCTGTATTAGCACTCGAACATCTACATTTATGGTAGGTACAAAACTGTACTATGTTCATCGTGCATACAGCTGCAGTCATAACAGATGGGTAGAATCCCAAAGCTAAGAAAGGGGTGGTAGGCACTAGGTGGAACTAGGAGGAGCCAACATGCCCTGCAAGACTGCAGTGGCAAAGCCTGCTCTAGATTTGGAGTATAATGGTAGGTTGTAGTGTTTAGAGAAGGTATGCACAGAACTCCAAGTGGCTGCTTCCAAGATATCCTTGGTAGGAACTCCTCTGAGGAAGGCTTCAGAGGTGGCTGTGGCCCTGGTGGAGTGAGTTCTAATGCCTGAAAGAACAGTTTTGCCATGAAAGGAATAGCAAAAGCGTATGCAGTGGGCTATCCATTTTAAGATTGTCTGCTTGGAAATTGGCTTTCCTGGAGCTCCTAGCACATAGGCCACAAAGAGCTGTTCTGATTTTCTGAAAGGCTTTGTTCTGTCCAAATAATAACGCAGTTGCCTGTGGATGTCCAAGGAATGTAGTAATCTCTCCCCTTTGTTTTGAGGATTGGGATAAAAAGTAGGTAAATGTATGGCCTGATTTAAAGCTACCCTGGATACCACTTTAGGCATAAAGGAAGGGTTGGTTCGTAATGAAACTCTGTCCTGATGGAAGATAAAAGGCTGGACAGCCATGAGGGCCTGTAGTTCTGAAACTCTACGAGCTGAAGTGATAGCCAGAAGGAAAGCTGTTTTCCAGGACAAATATTGCAAATCTGATGAAGCAGCTGGCTCAAAAGGAGGCAAAGTCAGTTTTTCCAGAATGAAATTTAGATCCCAAGCAGGTATTGGTTGTTTCCTTGGAGGTCTTAAATTCTTAGCCCCTCTGAGGAACTGTCTTAAAAGAGGGTGAGAGAATAAAGGAGGATCAGTGTTGTATTCTGCAGAAATGGTTGAGGCATGGATTTTGATGGAGGAGAAGGAAAGTCCACTGCTTAGTAGTTCAGCCAAATATTGTAGTATTTGAGGTAAATTCAGTTTTCCAGGGTTCTGGCCCTTTTTCTCATTCCAGACACAAAAACGTTTCCATTTTGCGGAGTAAGCTTTTCTAGTTGATGGCCTTCTGGCCTCCAAAATGACATCCTGCACCTCCTTGGAGAGTAGGGCCTGCTGTGATGCTAAGGAATCTTCCATGCGGCTAGATTGAGTGTTTTTAGCTGACTGTGAAGAGTTTTGAAGCTGTGCTGAGTCAGAAGAAGAGGCATTATAGGCAGGGTCCATGGAGGGTAATGAGTCAGGCTCCTCAGGAGTGGGTACCAGTGTTGCCTTGGCCAGTCCGGAGCAATGAGGATCATCTTTGGTCTGTCTGCTCTGGCCTTCAGTAGGACCTTGGGCAGCAGAGGAAGAGGCGGGAAGGCATAAACTGTCATTGATGTCCAGCTGAAAGAGAGAGCGTCCACTCTCCAGGCCTTTGGGTGGAAGGTCCTCAAGCAGAATTTTGTCAATTGATGATTTTTGTGGGAGGCAAAGAGATCTATGTCTGGCCTTCCCCATTCTTGGATTATTTCTGTAAGAACTTTTGGATGCAACATCCATTCGTGTGGATCTGTCATATTCCTGCTTAGGTTGTCTGCCAGCGTGTTTTCCTTGCCTGGCAAGTACTGTGCTTGTAATTCCATTTGTAAGTCCATGGCCATGTTCCAAAGTGATATGGCCAGTCTGCATAGGGGATAGGAATGTGCTCCTCCCTGCTTGTTTATGTACCACATAACTGTGGTGTTGTCCGTTCTTATCAATAGTTGACCTGGTTGTAGAAGGTCCTTGAAAACTATAATAGCATTTATTACTGCTAGCATTTCTTTTTGATTGATGTGAAGGTGCTTTTCTTTTTGGGACCATTTGCCCTGAATGCACCGGTCTGTCATGTGCGCCCCCCAGGTGTAGTCCGAGGCGTCTGTTGTGATGACTTGATTTGCTTGAGGCTTGCTGAATGGAAGACCTGTGTTTGCTTGACATGCTTGAGCCCACCACAGAAATTCCTTTTGCAGACATGGAAGTAGTGGTATTATTGTTTCCAAACTGTGGCTGTGTTGAGACCATATGTTTTTTAGGTACCATTGTAGTTTTCTCATATGCAGCTTTGCACATGGGATTAGCAAGATGCAAGATGCCATGAATCCCAGAGCCTGCAGGATTTTCCTTGCAGTCAGCCTGGTGCAATTCGCCAGTGTTTTGAAGTATTGAATTAGTTGCCCCTGCTTCTCTGGCATGAGATAGGCCATCTGGGTGTTTGTGTCCAAATTGGCACCCAGGAAAATTATATTTCGAGAGGGTATTAGCCTTGATTTCTCTTTGTTGACTGTGTATCCCAGAGAGTTTAATAACATTATTACATAAGCCAGATGTTTCAGAAGAATGTGCTTGCTGTCCACTTGGATCAGGCAGTCGTCCAAATAAGGGTATATTTGTATCACTTGAAGTCTGCAGTAGGCAATTACTGATGCCAGGCATTTTGTGAATACTCTGGGTGCAGTAGATAAGCCAAAGGGCAATGCAGAGAATTGATAATGGGTTGAACCTGCAAGAAATCTGAGGTATCTTCTGCAATTTTGTCTGATTGGGACATGCAGATATGCCTCCTTGAGGTCCAGTGTTACCAACCAAGACTCCTTGCCCAGCATGGGAAGAAGTTGCTGTAGAGTGAGCATCTTGAATTTTGGTATGAGTAGGAATGTGTTTAGGATGGAAAGATCCAAAATAGGTCTCCAATCTTTTCCCTTCCTTGGCACCAGAAATAGCCTGGAATAAAAACCTTGCCTTGTTCGTGTGTAGGTACCTCTTGAATAGCTTTCATGTTTATAAGATCTGAAATTTGCTTTTGTGCCTCTGCCCTTTGATTATGTGGCAGTTTTGGCATGCTTCTCATTTTTGGAAGGGTATGAAAGTGGAATTTGTAGCCTCTGTTTATAATGTCCAGGATCCATTTGTCCTTTGTGACAACATGCCAATTTTTTGAGAATAGTGCCAGCTTTCCTCCTAAGGGGGCTGCCATTTGAGACCTGGTTGGCCTGCAAAGGGGAAGTCATTGGGTTTGCTTTCTGAAAGATTATGAGTTGTCCTCATCACCTCTTGGTGTAGGAGCTTGCCATTGTCTGCCTCTGTATGATCCTTGTGGTTGTCCTCTGCCCCTCGGGCGCCTGTATCTGCCTCTTTGAGGTCTGTCCGTGGCAGGAAAGGACCAGTTCTTGGAAGGCCAATTTCTACTAAAACGTGGTGGTTGAACCTGCAGAAATTCTTTCACAGTTTGCATTGATTTAGCTTTTTCCTCCTTTTTCCGTAATACTTCCTCAGCATTTGCCCCAAATAGTACATCCTTTTGAAGAGGAGCGTCTAGTAATTTAGCTTTGACATGATCAGACAAGGTTTGTTCCTTGAGCCAAACATGCCTGCGTATGACTGAGCCTGTAACAACAGCTCTACATGAGGCCTCTAGAGCATCAAAACCACATTGTAAGGTATGTTTACCCACTTGTTCTGCACTATGCATCAAATCCTGCAACTCCTTCAAGTCTGGTTGTTCAGGTTGTGACATTTTACTTTTCAATTGAGATAACAGAAACTGTTGGTATTTTAGCATATGAAACTGACAGTTTAAGGCTCTCATGGTTAAAGTAGCCGAGGTATATACCTTTTTTCCCCACCTTTCTAAGGATCTGGAATCTCTCTTGGAAGGCAATGGATTTTTGGCAATGGAAGCCTTAACTCCCTTGGGTCCCTGTGAGATGGTTTCTAGGTCAGCAGCATGGCTTTTGTAAAGAAATTGGTGAGAGTCAGGAACCCTGTAGTACCTGTCAGGCTTAACTGGAGCTGGAGGTAGAGAGTCCGGGTTAAGGCAGGCCTCCGAGTAAACATCATCTAGGATGTCCAAGACAGGAGGTATACCCAGAGGCCTGTGCTGGGGTAACAAAAGAAATTCCCTGAGCCTTTTCTTGGAATCTGAATAATCCTGGCCTTCCCAGTGGAAGTGTTCCCTTAAGGTATGCAAAGTTTCCCCAAATGAGAAATCCTCAGGGGGGGATACAGAAGGAATAGACTCCTCTGCATCAGAGTCTTCAAAAGGGGAGTAAGCCTGTTCCTGATCATCAGAATGTTCTGAAATAATGGATCCCTGATCAGAGGAGGGGGAATCTTCCTCCACTCTGGGCCTTTTGTCCGGAGGTGGCTGAGAACCTCTGATTAGAGTAATTAAATCCTCAGCCATTTTAAGCATCTGTCTCTTAGGCATGGGGCCTGGAGATGGGCCCTGTGTAACTGGTCTCTTAGGGTGCATGGTTGCTTTAGACTTGGTGAAAGCCTTGATGGAGAAAGAAGAGGAAGGTCTGAAGACAACTTGAGTGGAGGTGGACCTGTCCACATTCTGTGTTTCAACGCCAAGAGTGGCTTCGGTATCTGTAGTCGGGGTGTGGGCCGAGGAGCCTGCGACCTCGGATACAGGAGACACCGCCAAAGATGTGTCGTCAGTAGTCAGGGGCTGCGTAGGTGCCTCACTGAGAACCGGACCACGTGTAGTCGGCTTTGGCGTGGTGTCGGTAGAGGCCGTGGACCTCGAGTGTTGGTCCTTGTCTTTGCGTTTTTTAGACAAAACCGGTGTCGGAGTATCCGACGACATGGTATAGTTAAATGCTTTCCCAAAAAAATGCTGGGCGAACTCCGCCCGACGCTTAATAGTGCGTTTTTGAATGTAGCACAACAGTGACAGACCGAGACGTCGTGGTCTGGACCTAAACAAGGTATACAGAGGGGAATGGAAATCCTTATGCGGTATTTGCTTCCCACAAGAAATACAATTATTAACTTTGTCTGACATCGGTCTGAGGCAAGAAAAGTTTCCCCAACGGGTAACTTAGCTTTTAAGAAGACTTCAGTTTTCCAAATTTTTCGTAATCTCAGGAGCTGGCCGACCGGCACTTGCAAACTGCTTCTGCTTCGGGCACCACGCGGCAAGAAAGACTGAAGAACATGGCGTCAGATGATTCTTTTATACCCCTGTCGCACTGACGTCAGGGAAGAAGCGACGACAACTGACGCCGGACCTAGACTTTGGAATTCGGCCGACCAAGGACCCGCCTGACAGCAGGAGAACCCATCTGTTATGACTGCAACTGTATGCACGATGAACATCTGAGAGCATCTCCTTTATGTGTGTTTTTGGTCTGTCTTTTGTTCCAGGTATCTTGCACTTTTATTCCAACTGACACTCTTCTCTTAGCAAAGTCTGAGGCCTCTGTTGTGACTCTGATGTGATCAGGAAGGTAGAATGGGAGACCTGAGTACTGAGAAACATGGTGTCTTCACCACAAAAATCTTCCTTTTCACAAATCCTAAAATTAGAATGAAATGTCAGGGGAAGCTGATGCCACAGAGATTACAGGTACCATTGGATTTTCCTCACATGGAGTCTTGCAAGAGTTACCATGAGTATCACATGCCATGAGAGCCGGACTCCTGAGATATTCCCTTGCTAAGTTGATAGTCTGACTGAAAAACTCAGGAATAGATCTAAATGCAGATCTCTCTTTCCTGTGGCAGAAAAGCTCTTAAATGTGGTGTCTAGGAGACACCCTAGGAAAACAATCCAGTGCAGGAGTCCAACAGAACCTTCTGTAATTCTCCAGGAATTCCACCCTGTGTAGGAGATCACTTACCAAAACTTACCCACCTGAGAGATTCCTGACACTTTGTAAAAGACACTGCAAAGATAAGCAAGTCATCTAAATTTGGAAAAATGTGAATGCCTTATAGTCTGCAGTAGGATATCACAGCGGTGAATACCTTTGGAGGAGCAGCAGACACACCAAAGGTTAATGCAGAGAACTGATAATGTAAGAAATGTATCAAATCTGGATCTGTAAGAATATCATCATGCATTTTTTAAATCTAAAGTCACAAGAAACTCAAATGAGGAATAAGGGGCAATGTTGCGAAGAGACAGCATTTTGAACTTTGGTACTGTCACAGATTCAGAAAGTAAACATCCAGAACTAGTCTCCAACAGTCTTCTTTCATTGGCACCAGGAACATAGTGAAATGAAACCCTTCTGCTGACTGATTAGGAGGAACAGTTTGTATCACCTCCTCAGCAAGCATATGGTGAATGACAGGTGGGAAAAGAGTATGGTTGGGTGGGTGAGGAGCAATCCTCACCAAAAGGAGGGAGAGACTCTCACTGCCATATGTAACCTTAATGAATTACTCTCAGAACCTCTCTGCCTAAAACAATCAATTGCCAATTAGAGAAAAGGAGCCTAATACTTTTTGGGAGGATTAAGAGAGTTAGTGCCAGGATGGGAGAGGGAAAGGAAGACCCTTATATAGTCATTTAGACTTAGGCTGTCCCTTGTTCTGGGGGTGTCCTGCTTTCTTTTTAGTACCTCTCTGCCATTTTTTTTAAATGTCTGCTTACCAGCAGACTGCTGGGGCTGTTTATTCTGCATTTTAAAGAAAGTACTAGAGGGACCACTGAACCACTTGATAAATTTGGGGGAGGATGACAGCTGGAAAAAAAAAAAACAGACCTGTTGAACCAGCTGCCGTCTCTCAACACTTTTAAATGACGTCTGCAGCAGAAAGTCCAGAACTAGTTCTCTTTGCAAGGGGGAATTCAAAATTTCACTTGACATTCTCTGAAAGGTTTTGAGTACACAGCCCAGCAAGCATCATCAAAACAGTTCTAGTGGCAGCAGCCCTGAATTTGGCATCATCTGAGTCATAAGCACATTTAGAGTAATAGGTAGTCAACTGAGGCAAAGAGACTAAGTTATATAAAGCAGATTTCTCCTAAGGAAAAAAAAAACAGTGCAAAAATATTACACATATTCTCACAAGTGGCAAGCATAAACTTCAACATATTGGCTCAACAGTTGAGAATTCTAAAAAAAGAAGTTATGTACTTACATAACGTTCCATGTTTGTAGTCCATCTCGCCTACATTCTTGCTGGATGGGTTCGGAGCCGATTCTCAGATTCGACTCGGCTGATACTAAAGCTCGAGAGCTTTTACTGACTCAAGGCTAACCTCTATCACATGATGCATTACAGCAATTTCCCAGATCTTGTTTGCAAGAAAGCAACTATATACATAATAGTAACTTAACTATCAATAACTATGCACATACAAACAGAATACTTTGTATTACTATCCACGCCATGTGGACGGACAACTACAAGGTCAGACAGCATAATGGACACCAGTTCCTCTGGGATACAGGAAGGGGGAAGGAGGGTGGGATGCAAGAATGTAGGCGAGATGGACTACAAACATGCAATGTTATGGTAAGTACATAACTTCTTTATATTATGTAGTCCTATCTTGCCATAATTCTTGCTGGATGGGACAGCGTCCCTAGCACCTTTATCTTGGGAGGCTCAGGCAAAGAGACTCTTCAGCACAGTGGACCCAAAGGATGACCTGTCCCAGGAAGCCAAATCCAATTTGTAATGAGTGACAAAGGTATGAGGTATTGCCCAAGTAGCTGCTGCACAAATGGTAACAATTGGGAGTTTTGATCTAAAGGCATATGAAGTTGATACTGCCCTGGTTGAATGGCCTTTTACTTTATGAGGTAGTTGTTTCCCAGCAGTTTTGTAAGCAAATGAGATTCAGTTTGAAAGCCATTTAGACAAAGTGACCGTAGAGATGAGCAAGCCTTTGTTTTTGTCTGATAAGGAAACAAACAATTGGTCTGATTTTCGAAAATCTTTAGTTCTGTGCAGGTAAAATTGGAGAATTCTGTGGACATCTAATTGGTGCAGTCTGTATTCTGATTTGTTACTGTAATTTGGGAAGAATACTGGTAACTTGACAGTTGTGTTTAGATTATGTTCTGAACATACCTTAGGGAGAAAGGAAGGATTAGTTCCGAGGGAGACTCCATCCTTGTGGAAAATAATATAAGGAGGTCGAATGATGTGGGCTTGCAATTCTGCAAACCTCCTAGCAGATGTTATAGCAACTAATAACAATGTCTTCCAAGACAACAATTTCAAGTCAGATGAAGAAGATGGTTAAAAGGGTGGAGAAATCAAAGAAGTGAGAACTAAGTTCAAGTCCCAGGGCTCCGGTGGTTATCTGACTGGAGGTCTGAAAAGGACTCCTCCTTTCAAAAGGTTTTGCATAAAGAGTGGGACATGACTGGATTTCCCATTTAGCCAAAATGATAGTTAGAGATGACAGATAACTGAACTCTAATGGTAGCAGCTGCAGCTCCTTCTTGAAAAATAGATGCAAGGAAGGACAAGATAGACTCTATGGGAGCCGAGTAGGGATCTATGCCTTGGTTAGCTGCCCAAATGGAGAATATTTTCCATTTACTGGAATATAATTTCCTGGTGGAAGGTTTGTGTGAACAAATCAGGTTGTGTTTAACTGTAGGAGAAAGGGAAATGCACCTGGCTATTTTTGGAACTGGAGCAGCCATGCTATCAATTTCAGGGTTTGGCTGGTAGGATGGAACTGTCCTGATGGATGACTCAGGAGGTCTGGAGATGGTTCCAGAATCCATAGTTCCTCCAAGAGATAGGGCCACAGGAAGGAGAACCAAACTTGGCAAGGCCAGTAAGGAGCAATGCGGATCAGGGTACTCCCAACAGTTTTGCTTTCTAAATCACTTTTGGTATGAGAGGAAAGGGTGGAAAAGCATAAAGGAGTCTCGGAGGCCAGTTGTGGACCAGAGCATCCTTGGGTGACATCCCCAGATGAGGAATGAGGGCAAAGTAGTCGCTGCATTTGGTGTTCATGTTTCAGAAAATCTCTTCCGCAACATCTGTATTCAGGGACCACTCGTGAGGCATCAGAATTGCTCGACTCAGTTTGTCTGCTATCACATTGGACTTCCCCGGAATGTGCACTGCTACCAGAAAGCATCGAGTGTCCATCATCCATTTCCATACTCTTAGTGCCTCTTGACCAAGTGGGTAAGATTTGGTTCCCCCTTGCTTGTTTATGTAAAACACTACAGACATGTTTGCCTGATTGAATCGCAATTGTCCTGGTGGGAAGAGAACTGTGAAGTGCTTGCAAAGCGTACAGCACCGCTCTCATCTCCAGAACATTTGTGTGCAAGTGGTTCTCGTGATCCTGCCAGATACCTTGAACTGTCATTCCCGGATAATGCCACCCCCCCTATCTGGGAAGCGTCCATGGTCAAGACTGCATTTTGTTGAGGGGGAGCAAGTGGACAACCTAGATGAAGCTGATCCATATGTAATCACCATGTTATATCCTACTTGGAGTTTGTGATGAGTATTTGGTGAGACAAGGGGAGACCCTGCATTGACCACTGGGCAAATAGTAGCCATTGAAGTACTCATGGGTAGACGGGCTAGGGGAAAGTAAAGTTGTAGATGTTCAAGCGTATTCACTGTTGCAGTCCTAACCAATGGGTTTATCTGGCTCCCGGTAGCCCTCGATCGGCCAGAATACCAAAGGTAAGTAAATATGACATCGGCTGTCATCGGTTGAAAAGGACGTCCGATACAAAGGGAGGTGGCCGACATCACTTCCTCAGTCTTTCTTGCCATAACAGTCAAAAGCCCCCAGAAAACAAGGTTCAAACCAAAAGCAACTTTGGCAAATACCAAATTTAGCCTGTACCTTAGGAAAAGAGAATAGGAGAGGACCAAAAAAGGGGGAAGGAGGGAGGGAAACCAGGACTGAAACAGGGAATACACTCGAACATCTACATTTATGGAAAGTGTATACAACTGTACTATGTTAATCATGTTTCACTCGTGCAGTCCTAATCAATGGGTTGATTAACAAAGCCCAGAGAAAAGGGAGGAGGAACCAACAGAATCAAGGATTGGAGATAATGCCCTAGAGAGAGCATTGGCAAACCATGCCCTGGCTCTGGAAAACAAAGGCAAATTATAATGCTTTGTGAAAGTGTGAAAAGAAAACCATGTGGCAGCCTCCAAAATGCCTTTAGTAGGGACACCCCTTAAAAAGGCTGCAGAAGTGGAAGCTGCTCTAGTTGAGTGGGTCCTAATCCTTTGAGGAGGAATCTTGCCATGAAAGGAATAACAAAAAGTAATACAATGTGCAATCCATTTAGAAATGGTTTGCTTAGAGATAGCCTTGCCCTGGGCTCTGGGACAAAACTGACCAATAACTGTGATGATTTCCAAAGGTCTTTAGTCCTGTCCAGGTAAAACCTGAGCTGTCTGTGCATGTCAAGAGAATGTAGGATCCTTTCACCTCTATTTCGAGGATTAGGAAAGAAGGTGGAAGGTTTATGGACTGATTAAGAGTCAGGCTACAAGCCACCTAAGGCATAAAGGAGGGGTTGGTTCTCAGAGAGACCCTATCTGCATGGAAAATAAGAAAAGGCTCCACAGCTATCAAAGCTTTCAAGCTATCAAAGCTCCGAAACCCTGCTTGCTGAAGTTATAGCCAAGAGGAAGCCAGTCTTCCAAGACAAACTTTAAATCTGCAGTGAAAGCTGGCTCAAAAGGAGGAAGAGTGAGTTTCTCTAGAACAAAATTAAGATCCCAGGCTGGAGTAGGTGCCCTTCTGGGAGGTTTTAAGTTGCAAGCACCTCTTCGAAACATTTTCATCAGGGGATGAGAGAAAATGGGTTGCTCAAAAGAACAATGAGCAGAAATGGTTGAAGCATGGATCTTGATAGAGGAAAAAGAAAGACTACCCTGAAGCAAATCAGCCAGGTACTCCAGGATCAGAGGAAGGGTAGGTTGAGAAGATGATTCCCCTCTAGCCTGCATCCACTGAGAGAATCTTTGCCATTTGCCAGTAGGACTTCCTAGTGCTAGGCCTCCCTTAGCATGTCAACCACCTGCTGGGGAAGTGAAGAAGAAAAGGAAGGAGTCATACAATGAGCCACACTGCCAAATGGAGAGACTGAAAATAAGGATGTAGAATGCTTCCCCCTTCCTGAACCAAAAGATCTGGCTTAAGAGGAAGATGCCAAGGAGGAAATTGGGAGAGACTGCGAAGCAGTGGATACCAATGCTGTCTGGGCCAGTCCAGAGCTATGAGAATAATCCTTGGTCGTTCGTCCCTGATCTTCAATAATACTCTGGAAAGAAGAGGAGGGAAGGCGTAAACTGACAGCAGCATCCAAGGGAAGAACAGAGCATCCACTTTCCAGGTTCTGCTGTGATGCAGTCTGGTACAAAAAAAGAGGTAGAAGATGGTTGTCTGGGGAGGAGAAAAGATCCACCTGAGGTGTGCTCCAATGTTGAATGATGCTGTAAAAGACTGCTCTGTTCAGCTGCCACTCGTGAGGATCCAGGGTTTGTCTGCTCAACTGGTCTGACAAAACATTGAGCCTTCCTGGAAGAAAATGAGCTAGGAGATGCTATGGACCAGAGATTCATGCTCTGCCTGCATGAGAGTCCCTCCCAGCTTGTTGATGTACATGACTGTGGTGTTGTCTGTTCTGACGAGCAGGGTTCCTGGAGAAAGATGATGCTGGAAAGCTAGTAAGGCCTGCTGAACTGCCATCAACTCATTTAGATTTATGTGCAGGTGCATCTGCTGGGCATTCCAATGTCCCTGTATGCATCTGCCATTCAGGTGAGTTCCCCAGCCATAGCCCGATGTGTCTGTGGTAAGAACTTGAGTGGCAGGAGGTGGTCAAAAAGGCATGCCTCTGTTTTGTAGACAGGCTGTTGCCTGCCATAAAAACTCTGTCTGCAGACATGGAAACAGAGGAATCATCATATCCAAGTCCTGTGTGTGTTGACACCAAATGTTCTTGAGGTACCATTGCAATTTCCTCATATGCAGTCTTGCATATGGAATCATGAGAATGCAAGAGGCCATGTATTCCAGAGCTTGCAGGTATTTCCTTGCAGGGAGCTGGGACAGGCTTGCCAAGTCCTTGAAGTAAACTGAAAGAGTTGTCTGCTTCTTCTGGCTGAGATATATCATCTGGGCGGCTGTGCTCAGACTCGCTCCCTGGAATGTTATCTCCTTGGACAGCACCATTTTTTATTTTTCCTCATTGAAAGTGTAACCCAGGGAAGAGAGAAGAGTTTTTAGAAAATTCTAAATCCTTTAACATCCTTAATCCTGAGAATTTGCTTGAATCAGACAGTCATCCAAGTATGGATAAATCTGAATTTTCATCTGCCTGCAAAAAGCAATGACTGAAGCCAGGCACTTTGTGAAAACTCTGGGAGCAGTAGATCAGCCAAAGGGCAGCACAGAGAATTGATAATATTGCTTGCCTACCCTGAAACGAAGGCATTGCCTACAACTTTCCCTGATAGGGATGTACAGATAAGCTTCTTTGAGATCCATAGTTACCAGCCCGGAATACTTTTCTAACATTGGCAGCAACTAATGCAGAGTGAGCATTTTGAACTTTGGAATTACCAAGAAAGAGTTCAGAATGGATAGACCTAGTATAGGATGCCAGGTGCCTTCTTTTTTTGGAACTAAGAAAAGTCTGGAATAGAAACCCTGGCCTACCTGCTGAACAGGAACTGATTCTATTGCTCCCAGATGAAACGGAGACAAAATTTGTTTTTCTACTTCTGCCCTTTAGTGTGGAGGAGCGTCCGGAAATCCTTTGTGAACTGGAAAGGTGTGGAAAGAAAACTTGTGTGCTAGGGATACAGTTCTGAGCATCCATTTGTCGTCCGTTATGGTGGCCCAGGCATTTGCAAAAAGGGCCAACCTTTACCCCTAAAGGACTCTCCAGGCAGGCAAGAACAGGCAGAAGTTGGCTAAAGTCACTGAGTGGTTTGACTGAGATGCAGGCTTAGAACTTCCCGCCTTGGAAGTGGAAGCTTGGCAACGCTTAGACCTTTGAGGGGTAGCCACCTGCCCCCTAGAAGATTTGTAACCTCTAGTCCTAGAACAGTTCTGTCTGCTGGTATTAGGAAATGTCCAACTCTTAGAAGGGTAATTCCTGCTAAAGCGAGGGGGGTTGAACTTGCAGAAAATCCTGAACAGTTTGCATAGACTTGGCCTTATCCTCCATCTTCTTGAGCACTTCCTCTGCTTTGCTGCCAAAAAGACTGTCCTTATGCAAAGGTACATCTTAAAGCTTAGCCATGACAGGCTCTGGAAAAGGCTGTTCCCTGAGCCAAGTCTAATAACAGATCCAGTAGCTGTAGCCCTGCAGGAGGCTTCTAGAATGTCAAAACCACAATATAAAGAATGTTTATTGACAAGACTGGCAGAATTCAGCAAATCCTGCATATCCTTACTCTCTGCCAAAAGAGGCACACTTGCTATCCCAGACTTAATAGCCTTCAAGGTGTGCTGCTGGTACTTCAGCATATGAAAAAGACAATTAGTAGACCTAATAGCAAGAGTGCAGAGGTATAAACTTTTTTACCCCAGCTATCTGGGTTCCAAGATTCCCTGTCAGAAGGAGCAGGATTTTTGGTAACAGTGGCCTTAACTCCTTTAGGGCCTTGAGAAATAACCTCAGGATCAGCCAATGGATTTGTGAAAAGAAACAGATGAGAATTGGAAACTCTATAGTATCTATCAGGTTTCATGGGAGCAGGAGGAACCGAATTTGGAGCCAGGGAATTTTCCAGAAAAACATCAACCACTTCCAACACTGGGGGAATAGCCAGAGGCTTATGCTGAGGAAAATCCAAAAACTCCCTAATCCTTTTCTTAGATTGGGGATAATCCTGACTTTCCCATTTAAAATGCTCCCTGAGAGTATTGAAAGTATCACAAAGAGAGAAATCCTCTGGGGAGAGGCAGAAGGGATGGACTCCTCTGCATCTGAATCCTCAAAAGGAGAAAAAGCCTGAGAAACTTCCTATTCATCAGCAGAAATGCTAGAAGAACCAGAAAAAGACAAAGCCTTAGGAGAAACATCCCTACCCCTTTTAGGAGGAGGAGGCTGTGAACCCCTAATAAGAGTCAAAAGGTCATTAGCCACTTTAACCATTTGGGATTGAGCGGAACGAGAATAAACTAGAGCCTGCTTTTTCACAGGCTTATGACTGGAAGATTTACTTGCAAGTCTGAAGGACTCGGGAGGCCTGGCAACTGCTGAAGTTGCAGAAGTCGTCGTCGGTATGAGCTTGCTGTCTGAACGAAGAACGGAGGCCTCGGACACCGGAGTCAGCTTAGAGGCTCCGGATCCAGCTGAAAAGGCAACAGTCAAAAGGTCAGAAGGCAAAATGGAGGCCAGAGGCCTAGGAGACTCTGAAATGGTCTCAACCAAGGCCTAAGGTTGAAAATTCATGGACTGCAAGGGCTGCAAAGGTGCCTCACTGGCTACTACATGACTGACAACCATCTTAACATCATCCAAGGACTTGACCTTCTGAAGCCTGTCGTGATCCTTATCCTTACATTTCTTGGGGATATCCGAAGCCTGAAGACCAGCGGACACCATACCGACAAACCTAGGCCAAACTCCAAAATGTTTAGCTAAAAGCTTAGCCCGACGACGAACAGTACGCAGACTAAAGGAGATCACAATTAGGAATGTAGTGGTCAAGGCCTAAACAAATACAATGGGAATGAAAATTTCTATGGGGAATCTGCTTTCCACAGGTAAGACAATTATTAACCTTTTCTGGCATTCGTTAAGGCAAGAAAAGAGGATCCCCAATGGGGTACTTAGCTGTAGTTGACTTCAACTTTGTAGTCGGAAACAAAAAAGGTAAACTGCCGACCAGCACTCATGCAAGAAATGCTTCTGCTTCTGGCTCAGTGGCAAGGAAGAGAGAGGAAGTGACATCGGCTGCTTCCCTTTGTATCGGATGTCCTGACATCCTTTACAACCAACAGCTGATGTCATATTTACTTACCTTTAGTATTCTGGCCGATCGAGGGCTACCAGGAGCCGAATAACCCATTGGTTAGGACTGCAACAGTGAAACACGATGAACATCTAAGAGAATGGTGGAAGCCATTGTCCCTAGAACCTGAAGGACTGTCCTGGCCTGTACTGTGTTATTTTTCAGCAAGAATCTGACTTGGTTGTGCAATGATTCTATCCTTTCTGGTGTCAGTTTTGCTGCCATTGTGGTTGAGTCTATGTCTGAGCCTAAGAAGACAATGCGCTGTGATGAAGATAAGGCAGATTTTTTTAGATTTTCTACGATCCCTAATATGGCACACAAGGATAGAGTCTCGTCACTGGCTCGGATTAGATGTTGCTTGGTGGTAGCAGTGATGAGCCAGTCATCTAGGTACGGAAATACCTGGAATCCTTGACGTCTCAGATGAGCCTTTACCACTGCCATGCATTTGGTGAACACACTGGGGGCTGTAGTGAGACCAAAGGACAGTGTTTGAAATTGAAAATGACTGTCTCCCAGCCGAAAGTGTAGATGTCTTCTGGAGCACCTGTCCATTTTGATATGGTAATATACATCCTGAAGATCTATGGAGCACATCTAATTGTCTTTCCCAATAAAGAGAAAAATTGACTGCAGAGAGATCATACGGAACTTCGACTTCTTTACAGACTTGTTGAGTTTGCTGAGATCTAGAATTGTTCTCCAGTCCCCGGTCTTTTTTGGAACTAAAAAGAATCATAAGTTCTGGATCCTATTTGCTCTGTGGGGACTTCTTGAATGATTCTTTTTTGAAGCAACGAGAAGACCTCTGATGTCGAATTGACTGGGTGGCACATCTGGTTAAGACCGATTTAACGGGGGATCGGAAACAAAGGGAATGAGGTAACCTCTGGAAATTACAGTTTGTACCCAAGATCTTGGGAAATTTGTAGCCAGGAGCTTGGGTACAGTGAGAGATGACCCCTGACTGCCTCCAGAGATGGACAGTCAGGCAACCCCTCAGGGGCAATGGAAGGGACGATCAGAGAAAGCAACTCTATCTCCCTGATGTTGCGGACCCCCTCTGCCGTGAGCGTGGCTTCTTCCATTATATCCTCCCCCTCTACCTCTAGGGGAGGGTTGACCTTGTGCCTGAGGGAAACCTTTTTGTGATTTATGGAACCACATTATCCCTCCTAGTTGACCCTTGAGATAGGGTCCAGAAGGAAGGGAGAAACAGACTCCGACAGCAGATAAGGTTTTCCCTTCCTGCTTGTACCTTGGTCAAAGTCTCTTTTACCTGACGTCCAAAAAGAGTTGAACCATCAAAGGGGATGTTGGTAAAGGAAGACAAAGAATTCTGTAAAGTTGCACAGATGCATCCAGGAATGTCTCCTAAGAGAAATAGGAAATCAGCCTCACGGAGGAGTTAGCGATAGATGTAGGGGTGGATAGCTGTGCAGATACCTTGTCCGTGGATCCCGAAGCTACTGAACCCTGAAGGGTATCTCCCAACTCCTTCAGGAGATCCCTTTGAAGCCTAGTAAAATGAGACAGGTAATTTAGCGATAATAAGTTAAATGCTGCTGAAGAAAAGGTACACTTTCCATACCTATCCATTGTCCTAGACTCTCTATTAGCAGGATGGATATTTGAAGATGTCTGTAACAACTGCTTTTTAGTGGCCGCTGCTACCACCATAGCCTCCACAGGAACTCTCTTAGAAAGAAAAGATGTCCTCCGGAGCAGTCATAAATTTGTTTGGCCTCCTCGGGACAAGGCTCCACTGTGTTTGGAGAGGTCCAAGCTTTCTGGGATATGACCCCCAAAAGTTGGTCATATGGCGGTGTCACCCACAAGGTGGAAGGTCAGGAACCAAACGCCTCAAGGTTCCCCTTTTTCATCCTCAGTAGGGTTAGAGATCTTACAATCACCCCTCTGTCTAAAGATTTCAAGGATGTCTGCAAAACAGACATCTCAGAGGGGGATCTTGGGTACCCTTCTGACTCATCCAAATCAGTGTCTGACATGACAGACTCAGGTGAGTCGATGTGCCTCCTCTTAAAAAGTCTCTTCCGAGGGACCTCTCCATGTGGGATAATCTGGGGAGGTCTCAGAAGAGGGGACACCATCCAATGGGGGCTCCTTGAGTCTCTGGTTCCCTATGCTGAGGAGCAGGCAGGGGAGAAGAGGTTGCTACTGGCTGCTGGAGGGACATAGGGTCCAAAAGCAGGGCTTTGGTACTGGACAAAACTTTCTCTATTGCTTCAAAGGCCTTACCGCCCCACTCCAAAGACCACCTCTGCTCCAAGGAAATGGAAGGTCGGCTCTAATCAGGAGGGACAAGTTCCAAAGCAGACGTGGGAACTAAGCTCAGTTGAGCCAACGCACAGAGAAGGAGGGTCGGATCCAAAGAAAAAATGAGGTGAATATCCCTATCTGAGTCGACCAGAGAACGTCAGCTCCCAGACCCCTCGGCTGCAGACTGAGCTGATGAGGAGAGAGTTATCGGTTTCGAGGAAGCAGGAAGAATTCTTGGAACCGAAGGATCCAGCACAGAAGGACCTGAAGTGTTCGACTCAGAGAGCAAAGTAGTCAGAGGAGGAGCAGTAGCCAGAAGATGGGATGGCTCCAAAGCCTTTGGGTCTGGAAGAGCTAACTTTTTAGCCAGAGCCGGGTCACAGAGCAGCCTCTTTACCACCCGCTCAATATCCTCATTAGAAAGTGTCCTAGAGGAACAGGTGGAGATAGGAGATCTCCTCCTTTCCAAAATAGGAGATCTCAATGTTGGCGAAATGGAATCCAAAACCGGTGAGCGTCTCAATATAGAAGATTGTCTCGGCACCAAGACAGAATTAGCAGAATCAGAGCCAGAACTCCTCGGCTCCGTCGCTTTATACTTCTTTGATGGTTCCGAAGCTGGAACTGATGGAGATTTTCTTTTCAGAGTTTTGGGAACTGTCTAACCAAGTTCCAGCTGTTCCTGGATGGAACTAGTCATAAGACCCCTGTCTATCAGTTTTCTTTTTCTTTCATTAAGAACCCTAATACTAAAGGCATGACAGAAAGTACAGGGTTCTTGTAAATGAGCCTCTCCAAGACAGTACACACATCTGGTGTGACTGTCAATTAAAGACATTTTTTAAGAACACTTGTCGCATTTCTTAAAACCAGAAGGGCAGTGTTCTTTATGATCTCTGTCTTTATCTTTGGACATTTTCCTGGCAAAAAAGATAACAATCCAATCCAATAACAACAAGGCAAAGTACCACTAACAAAAGAAGAATTATAATATATATATATATATAATATATATATATATATATTTTTTTTTTTTTTTTTTTTAAATAGGAAAGAAGGACTCGCACTCAGAGTGGAAGGCCCTCTAATTTAAATGGGTAACTATGGCCCTCTAACTAAAACGGGCCATACAATTCTCAAGAAAAGGGGACAGGGGAGCAAACTCTCTTAACAATCACACAGGAAATAGGTAAAACTCTTAATATAGACTAAGAGAAGAAATTAGACAAAAAATATCAAATTATTGAAAAATATACTACTTGGCCAACGAGCCAGTAAGACTACCACCTCGAAGCTTTCACGGCAAATGAGATCTGGGGAATTGCCATGATGCACCATGGGATAGTGGTTAGTCTCCAGACAGTAAAAGCTTTTGAGTTTTAATATCGGCTGAGTCGGAGCAGAAAATCAGCTCCGAACCCATCCAGCAAGAATTACGATGAGATAGGACTACATAACATCACAAGTTTTCCAAAATAATAAACTGATTCCCAAACTTATCAAATTATTTCCCATCATTATCAGAATAAGAGGAATTAGTTGTAAACAAATATTTGGAGCAATTGGATTCACTAAAACAATGTCAGATCTGGGATGAGGGCATAAAAACTTTAAAGATTCAGGCACTTTGTATAATCTGCTGTTTTAGAGACAGCAGGCTGACTTGCCAGGGAAACTGCAGGCTGTGACAAAAACGTCCGCTACTGCAGACATAAGAGGAGGAAGAGAGTAGGTTATGAACTTTCCAGTTGTAACAAATCATAAAACATGCTCCACGACTGAGAAATATCACTGTTTCACACAGAAACAACGGATTCATTTTGGAAATAGTTTGAGAAACAGAATCCTTCAGAAACTTTGAATTAAGCCACTCCACAGAATCTGAATCAGAATTCTATGGATAAAATACATAATCTGTGCCTTCACAATTGTTTTGAGGTTCAAACTCTTGATTCTCTTCAGAAAATGAAGAATCCCTTTTCATTAGAAACCGCTATACAGGAAAGTTCAAGAGACTGCAATAAATTCAGAGTAAAGTCCAATAAATTACTCCTGTCCAAAGAAATTGAGACAGAAGACGTGCAATTTTTTTTCTTTTTGATAAGGATTTCTGAAGAAATAGACCCACTTTTGCCAGGGGTGGGGTGGGGAGAGCTTTCTGCCTAAACAGAGTTGAATTCCCTACCCCTTTTCCCAGGACTGGTAAAAATGGCTCTCTCTTGTCCACCAATGACACTCCAACAGCTGCAGAGGACATATCTAAACCCCAGTTCATAGCAGTTGTACAAACTACACCAGTATGACCCAAGGGAAAAAGATGACTGGTCTGAGGAAACAACTTAGGCCACAAAAGATTCATCCACTTGCAGCTGAGGCACTTTACCAGCCTGATGTGGTCGCAATTCCTGCTTAAAAAATGTCTTCTTTTTATGACCGGAAGAAGGTAGGATGGAGGAAAGTACAGTTGTGTACACTTACCATAAATGTAGATGTTCGAGTGTATTCACTGTTGCAGTCATCACATTTGGGTTATCTGCCTGCAGGTAGCCCTCAGTTGGCCTGAATACCAAAGTCTTGAGATTTCTGCGTCAGATGTTGTCATTTCTTCCATGACGTCAGGTCACTAGGGGTATAAAATATGCAGCCAACACCATTACATCAGTCTTTCTTGCCCCAGATGTCAGGAGCCCCCACAACAAGAAGCAATTACATGGTGTGGAACACCCCCAGTAGAAAGTAAATACCAATGTCATAAAGTACGGTCAAACAAAAAAGAATAGGTAGAAGTATAGGGAAGTCAGCGGGCTGGAGGGAGGGTAACCAGGACTGCAACAGTGAATACACTCGAACATCTACATTTATGTTAAGTGTACACAACTGTATTATGTTCTTCATGTTTCACTGTTGCAGTCATCACATCTGGGTTGAGTCCCAAAGCTGAGGATGGGTGAAGGCAGTCAAGAAGCATTAGGGGCTGGCAAGCAGGCCCTGTAAGACTGCTGTGGCAAATTCAGCTCTGGATTTAGAAAAGATAGTTAAGTGGTACTGCTTGGTGAAGGTGTGTACAGAGAGCTCCAAGTTGCAGCTTCCAGGATGTCCCTGGTAGGGACTCCCCTGAGAAATGCTGTAGAGGTTGATGTAGCCCTAGTGGAATGTGTTCTGATCCCCTGTGGGGTAGGTTTCCCCATGGTTTTTGTAGCAGAAATGGATGCAGTGTGCTATCCATTTAGAAATGGTTTGCTTGGAAATGGCCTTGGCCTCTGCCTCTGTAGCAAAGCTGACCAGCAGCTGGTCAGATTTTCTGAAAGGTTTAGTCCTGTCCAGATAGAACCTAAGCTACCTGTGCACATCCAGGGAGTGCAGGATCCTTTCCCCTTTATTCTAAGGATTAGGGAAAAAGGTTAGCAAATTAATGGATTTGTTTAAAGCCACACTAGATGCCACCTTGGGCATAAATGATGGTTTAGTCCTGAGGGAAACCCTGTCTGCATGGAAGATAATGAAGGGTTCCATGGCCATAAGGGCCTGCAATTCAGACACTCCTCTTGCCAAAGTGATGGCTAAAAGTAAAGCTGTTTTCCAGGAGAGGAATTTCAACTCTGCTGCGGGAGCAGGTTCAAAGGGTAGATGGAGTTTGTCCAATACAAAGTTAAGGTCCCAGGATGGAGTGGGAGCTCTCCTGGGGGGGGGGGGTCTTACAATTTTGGTTCCCCTCAGGAACTGTTGGACCAGAGGATGAGAGAAGAGGGGTGGGCTCAGTATTATAATCAGCTGAGATGGCAGAGGCATGAATCTTAATTGAAGAGAAGGATAGGCCTTTGTAGAGCATTTCTAAGTAATCTAGTACATGAGGTAAGCTGGGCACAGTTGTGTCCATTCCTTGAGACTGGCTCCAAGAACAGTATCTTTTCCACTTTTCTGAACAGGATTTTCTAGTACTAGGCCTCCTTGCCTCCAGGATGACATTCAGCACCTGTTTACTGAGGGTTGCTGGTATGAGTTCAGGGGATGAGCCACGCTGCTAGGTTCAGGGTTTGTAGCTGAGGATGCAAAATCTGGCCTTCCTGCTGGGACAGTAAGGAGGGGGTCAGAGGTAGGTGCCATGGTGGCAGTACTGTCAGACTGCGCAAATGTGGGTAACAGTGCTGGCATGGCCAGTCTGGTGCAATCAGGATTGTCCTTGGTTTGTCCTGTTTGATCTTTAGTAGAACCTTCAAGAGGAGGGGCAGAGGGGAAAAGACATATATTTTGAGGTTTTCCCATGTAAAGGATAGGGCATCCACTTTCCATGCTTGGCTGTGGGGAGGTCTGGTGCAATATTTGCTCAATTGATAGTTCTGAGGGGAAGCAAAGAGGTCCACCTCTGGTGCCCCCCACCTGTGGATCAAAAGCTTGAATGATTTGGGATCCAGTTTCCACTCGTGTGGGTCCATTAGATTTCTGCTTAAGTCGTTTGCCAGTGAATTTAGTTTGCCTGGCAGGAATTGAGCTTGCAAGTGGCACTTGATTGCTCAAGGCTGTGTTCCAACAGAGCCATGGCTAACCTGCAGAGTGGGCAGGAATGGGTTCTCCCTGCTTGTTTGCATACCACATAACTGTGGTGTTCTCCATCCTTATCAATAATTGCCCTGGAAGAATAAGACATTTGAAGGCTGTTAGAGCATTCTGTACAGCTAACATTTCTTTTTGATTGATATGCAGGTGCATTTGCTTTGGACTCCATTTGCCTTTAATGCACTGTCCTGCCATGTGAGCCCCCCATGCATAGTCTGATGAGTCTGTTGTTAGGGTTTGGGTGACAGGGGGTCTTTTGTTGTAGTAGCAGGCCTCTGCCCATCAAAGGAACTCTGCCCTTAGGCAAGGAATGATAAGAATCATTGTTTCCAGGTCCTGAGAATGTTGACACCAAAGACTTTTCAAGTACCATTGAAGTTTCCTCATATGCAGTCTTGCATTTGGAATTTGTAGAATGCAAGACGCCATGAACCCTAGGACTTGCAGTATTTTTCTTGCAGATAGCTGGGTTTTGGTGGCCAGTAGATTGAAGTAGTTTGTCAAATAAATTTGTTTTTTCTGGAGTGAGGAATGCCATCTGGGAAGTTGTGATCAAACTTGCACCCAGGAATACAATCTGTTGGCTGGGTACCAGATGTGATTTCTTTTCGTCGATGGTGTACCCCAGTGAAGTTAGAAGTCTCTTACAAATGTCAGGTGCTGGAGTAGCAATTCCTGACTGTCCGCCTGAATGAGACAGTCATCCAAGTATGGGTAAATTTGAATTTTTCTCTGCCTGCAATATGCAATGGCTGGAGCTAGGCATTTTGTGAATACCCTGGGTGCAATAGATAAGCCAAAGGGAAGTGCAGAGAACTATAGTGCATAGAGCCTGCATAGAGCCTGCTCTAAAACGTAGATATTTCCTGCAAGATTCCCTTATGGGAATATGCAGATAAGCTTCTTTTAAGTCTAGGGTGGCTAGCCAGGAGTCCTTGGCTAGCTCAGGAAGCAGCTGTTGGACAGTAAGCATTTTGAATCTTGGAACCACCAGGAAGGCGTTGAGAATAGACAGATCCAGGATACGGCGCCAAGAGTTTTCTTTTCTGGATACCAGAAACAGCCTGGAGTAAAAACCTTGCTCCCTTTGCTCTGCTTTGACAGGTTGAATAGCAATGATACTGAGAAGATAAAATACTTGCTTTTGGGCCTCTACTCACTGGTTTGGGGGGAGGTCTGGCCATCTGCTTGGGGTTGGCAGTGAGTGGAAGTAGAATCTGTATCCCTGGGATACAATGTTCAAGACCCATCTGTCCTGGGTGATGTACTCCCAGTTTTTTCCGTGCAAGGCAAGTTTTCCTTCTAAAGGGTGCAAGTACTTGGGCAAGGCTTAGAAGAGTTAAAGATAAGTCATTGTGAGATTTTACCATAGGATGGTGGCTTACTACTCCCTGTTTTAGAGGTGGGAGCGCTCCATTGTTTAGATATGTGCATACTCAGACTATAATCTTGCTGGTCTGCTGCCCCTAGGTTTGGACTGAGTAGGCCTGGGAGGGACTGGAAAGGACCAGTTTTTAGAAGGCCAATGCCTACTGAATCTAGGTGGCTGTACCTGTAGGAAATCTTTAACAGTTTGCATAGATTTAAGCTTTTTCCTCCATCTTTTTGAGGACTTCTGCTTTATTGCCAAACAGACATTCTTGGTTTAATGGTGCATCTAGTAATTTTACTTTGACATGGTCTGGCAACATTTATTACTTAAGCCAAGCATGCCTTCTAAGAACAGACCCAGTGACAGTCGCCCTGCAAGATGCTTCTAAGGCATCAAAACCACATTGCAAAGTATGTTTTCCAACTTGGTTAGCAGAATGCATTAACTCTTGTAAATCTTTATGTTCTGCACAATCAGGAATCAACATCATTTTCTGCTTAATTAGCTCCATAATATTTTGTTGATACTTTAACATATGAAACTGGCAATTTAAAGCCCTGATGGCAAGAGTAGCAGAGGTGTATACTTTCTTACCCCATCTGTCTAAAGCCCTAGAGTCCCTGTCCGAAGGGGTAGAATTTTTGTCTGTTGTAGCCTTAATGCCTTTAGGTCCCTGGGAAATGGTCTCTGGATCCGCAGTAGGATTCTTAAAGAGAAATTTGTGGGTGTCAGGTACTCTGTAGTACCTGTCAGGTTTCCTGGGAGCTGGTGGCAAAGTATCAGGGGTAAGGCTGGATTCCAAAAAGACATAGTCTACAATTTCAGAACAGGAGGGATAGCTAGAGGCCTGTGCTGAGGCAAGATTAAAAATTCCCAGAGTCATTTTTTGGACTGTGGGTAGTCCTGGCACTCCCAGCAGAAATGCTCTCTAAGGGTAGGCAAGGTTTCACCAAAAGAAAAATCTTCTGGTGGGGAAGCAGAGGGAATGGAATCCTCTGCATCAGAATCCTCATAGGTAGATAAGGGTATGTCCTGGTAATCAGAAGGATCAGAGTCAACAGACTTATGATCTGAAGAATCAGAAGGAAAATCAGTTCTTGGTCTTTTTGAGGGGAAAGGCTGGCTTCCCCTAATTAAAGTAATAAGATCTTCAGACATTCTAAGCATTTGTTTCTGAGGCATGTGGGTCTGAGAATGCGCTTTGGTCATCGGTTTCCTAGACGTAGAGTGAACTCTGGGCCTTAGAAATTCAGTATTTTTGGTTTGAAACAAAGTCGTCAGTTTAATGTGAAAATTGGAAGGCCTAAATACACCCTCAGAAGCTAGTGCCTGCACAGCGGCTCCGGACTCATCCAAGGTAGAGACATCCGCAGGTTCCGTAGTCGAAGAAGCATCTTGTGGCATACGAATGGGTCTCAGTAGATGCCCGCAAATCTGTAGACGCAGGTATCAGGGGCTGCAAAAGTACCTCACTGAGTACCAGCGAACTGACGACTAGCTTAACAGAAGTGTCGTCGGCAGTTTTGGACCTAGGCAGTCTGTCCCTGTCTTTATCCTTATGTTCTTCCGAAAGATTGGTAGTCGGATGGCTTATTGAAGCCATTTCGGAATACGGAGAATGAGAGCGAAAGAATTTGGCGAAAAAAATAGCCCGACGACGAATAGTTCGGGCATTGAATAAGGCACAAAACTGACAGCAAGGAACGTCATGGCCTGGGCCTAAACAGGTGAAGCACTAAGAATGAAAATCTCTGTGAGGTATTTGCTTTCCACAGGCAAGACAATTAACTTTTTCTGACCAGTTAGAGCAAGAAAAAAGGATCCCCAACGGGGTACTTATATTTTAGAAGACTTCAGGTCTGAAACTCAAAAAAAAATGAAAATTTCAGGAGGTGGCCGACTGGCACTTGTGAACTGCTTCTGCTTCAGACACTGCACGGCAAGAAAAGCTGATGTAATGGCATGGGCTGCATGTTTTATACCCCTGACGACCTGACTTCATGGAAGGAGAGGCAGCATCTGACGCAGAAATCCCAAGACTCTGGTATTCAGGCCGACTGAGGAATACCTGCAGGCAGATAACCCAAATGTGATGACTGCAACAGTGACACATGAAGGACATCCGTTAGGTTCTTCTATGGTTATGCGGAAAAATGTGTCCACGTTCTTGGGGAAGCATACTAATATACAGTAAAATAAGTTGTAAAGAAGAAACTTTTCCCCATTAAACAGTAAAAAGCACTTTACACTCTTACCCCAGCCCAAAAGTAAAATACAACCACTTTTACCCCAGAAAAGTTAGTTTAAATAACTTTTTACCAGAAAAGGAAAAAAATGTAACACTCCTTTTTAAAAATGAACAAGTCTCATGGCAGCCATTAAACCACTTTATCCTAGCATAATTAAGTTCTACAGAAAAAAGTAGGCTTTCTGCCATAAAAATAAGTTCTCTCCCCCAAAAGGAAACTTATCTGCCTAACGACGAAACCAAATTTGCTGACCATCAATCTTCTGAAGCAGTCACAGAAGCACTCTCTTGGTGGCAGGAAAGCTCTGAAAAGCTTGGTGTCCAAACTTGATTTGCAACATACCAGCTAAGCTAGAACTAAGTCTGGCCATGTGGAAGGTACCCTGCAAGCTTTGGAAGCTGGCTGGCTATTATATCCTAAAGCAGGGTATAACCTATATAGATAAGGCTACTCCAGCAGTGATCCTGAAGAATACCAGTGTGTGTAAGAGATACAGAAAGTCTTAATAAATATTTGACAATGGGAATGTGATTGTAGGCATCTTTTAAGTCTATATTTACCTTGAATGTTAGTAAAGGAAGAGGTGACAGGGTCTGAAGGGATAATCTTGACAAAAAGATTGAGTAAGGTGACATCTAGCACAGTCCTCCAAGTCCCCCTTGTTTGTTGGTAACAGAAAAATCTTTGAGTAAAACCCTCTGCCCAACAGACAGGCAGACACAGTTGTCTGGCACCTCCTTGCTATTACGTTTTAAGACCCTTTTTGTTGGCACACTGCTGCTTAAATTGCTTTTTGACAGACACAGACAAGGCAAAATGAATGTTTTTATTTTCCTGAAAAAGTAATATTGGAAGCTTTAGGTCACCCCTTGAATCAACTTTTCCCTTACATCAAATCTCTTAAGAACCTCAGCTGCAGAAGGGCCAAACAGGACTTCTTATCCAACGGGCAGTTTAAAATCTCAGTCTTATCCTCAGGAAAATTTTGAGAATGTAAGCAAACAAACCTTTTCATGATTGACCTGGAAGCAGAAATAGTGTCATAAGAACATTTTAAATGAATGTTTATACGAGAAATAGATGAGAGGCAATCAATGAATTTTTCAAAACAGAACGGGTTATCATCAATTTTTTCATGTTCTGAAAAGACAGTAGTAAAACTAACAGAAAGCCTGTCAGTTTAATGTGGCAGAAGAATAAATCTTCCTAAATATGCCAAAAGCCTTCCCCCCATCCTTGTCAGAGGGAATGGGATTAACACTACCTAGTACAAGCAGCTTTGGATAATATCACTGTAGGGTCTGCTTTAAGGTTAGAAGATAAGTACTCAAGAGTCTGAGGTACCTTGTACAACCTATAAGACTTCCTAGCGGCAGAAGGCTGACTGTCAGGTAAACATTCTCTGTAGCAGATAATGAGGGACAGCTGCAAGCAACTGTAGCAAATACTATATTTGCTGGGAAATAGAAATGTCAAGATGTTCCCACTGAAAAACTTATTTTATTTTAGATATGGTTTTGGAAACAGGACATCTGGAGGAAGTCTGAAGCAACACTTTCCTCAAAATCAGAATCTTCAGCTTGAGAAGAAAACCCCAAGCCACAACATTCTGCCTTCAATCTCATTCTTCAAATTGAAAATCAGAGTCAGAAAGAGAGGTAACTCTTATTTTCAGTTATAAAGAGGATTAGGCAAAGTAACAGTAGAAAATCAATTGCCTAGCCAGTCGTCAATGGTCACAGAGACATAAGACAAGTATTCAATTTCTTGTTTTCATCTCCTTGGACACTGCCTCAAAAAGGAGAGAGCAAAGGCAGGCATCATAATCCAAGGCTCAGGCTCCCTTTCCTGGTTATACAATAAAGCTTCGCCCATCCCCCCACCCGAAACAGATCAGACTGGTTCTCCCTTGCTAGCCCAGGACACTGCTACAGGCGCAGAGGAAATCTGTCTAGTTCCTAGTAGCTATAGGTGCTATACCAGAGGGACTAGGGGAAAAAGATGAGCAGCCAGAGGAACTGGCTCCAGCCACAGCAGAGTCACCCTATCACTGGCTGTGGCATAGAAGAAGTTGGCCACCACCAAAAGACTCTAGCAACTGTTTTCTTCATACAGATCGGGGAGACCTGTAACTGCTCCAGCTGAGAAAGAACCCTCAAAGATGGGTAGTAGAGTCTGTGTCAGTTAAAGTGGTTTTGAGTTAATTAAAAAAAAATGGCAGTCCCCAAAATACAGCAAATGCTCACCCCAGTCCCCAAAAAACATCAAATCCTGTCCCCACCTATATATTCTATAATTTTATGTTAAGCGAAATCTCAAAAAATTGATTTTAACTCCCAAAAGTTCACACAAACATTTACAGTAGTAAAATCTCCTAGAACAAAATGACATTTCAAACAAAATAGATTCCCTAGGCTAAAATACATTTCCATTGGAAAAAAAAAAGAAGTTATGTACTAATCAAAACGTTCCCTCTGTGTTGTCCATTTTCATTCTTCCTCAACCAATGTGTTCAGTCTTGACTCAGCCACTTTCTACAGATTCTAGGATCCAACTCTAGAGCTCCTCCCTTACCCATAATGCCCATGTCCTCCACAACACCTCAGATAGTGTTTGGTGCTAATATATACATATAATACAGTAATAATGCTATGACAGGAAAGTGATAGTTGAAAGATCAGGAGCTCAAACAGGAACTATGGTTCCTAACACTTCTGTTAGGTCTTTCCCAAAATAGGAGGACAGGGGGAAGGAGGGGAAGAATAAAAATGGAAAACACAGATGGAACGTTATTGTGAGTACATAACTTCATCTGATGTCATTTTCATTCATTCCTCAACCAATGGGACAGAGTCCCCAGCTACAAAAAACTTGGGTGGCCCTCATGGAAGGATGTACCTGAGCACCACGGAACCAAAATCAGCTCTGTTCCTGGAAATATCTAATTTGTAATGTGTGATAAAGGTATGAGTATTTGACCAAGAGGCAGCTGCACAAATATCAATAGAGGTTCTAAACCAAAAAGCTGCTGAAGTAGACATTGACCTGGTTGAATATGCCTTCAATCGTCTACGGAATGCATTACCTTTAGAAGAGAAGACATAGAAAATTAAATCTGTTATCCATTTGGCCAAGGTTGTCTTAGAAACTGGCCTTCCCATTCTTACTTCAGAAAAGAAAACAGTTGATCAGATTTTCTGAATGCTTTTGTTCTGTCCAGGTAAAAAATGCAACTGTCTATATACATTGACAAGACAAAGAGTGCATTCACCTTTATTTTCAAAATATGGGAAGAAAACTAGTAGACTGATGACCTGATAGATATTATTTTCAGAGGCAACTTTTGGTAAAAAGGAAGGATTTGTATGTAAGGTGACTATCTTTGTGAAAGGTCAAATACGGTGGTTTCGAAGATGGTGCTTGCAATTCTGATACTCTTCAAGTTGAGGGTATAGCCACCAAAAAAACAATCTTCCAAGAGAGAAATGTTAGATCCACCTTGGCTGATGGTTCAAAAAGAGCATGTACTGGGGTTTGTAAATCCATTGTGAGATCCCCAGGGTGGAGTGGGGACTTTTACTGGAGGTCTGAGTAAGTACTCCTAAGAAAAGCTTTAAACAATTTAGATGATGCCAAAGAGGAAGCATCATCTCCTATATGGTTAATTGGAAATGGGTGCCAGTTGAACTTTAATAGCAGAGAAACTTGCTCCACCCTGGAAAACTGAAGCAAGAAAGTCTAGTACTGCTTGGACTGGAGTTGTGAAAGGATATAATTGTTTCTGATGAGCTCAAATAGTGAATCACTTCTATTTACTTTTGTATATCTTTCTAGTGGAAGCCTTGTGGGAAGATACCGACATTTTTCAAACTAGAAGGGAAAGCCTGGAATGTCTAGCCATTATCAGAAATGGAGAAACCATGCGGTCAGTTTGAAGTCTACAAGATCTGGATGAATCTGTCCTCAAGGGTGAGATAGGAGATGTGGACTGGATTTCAGCGTCCAGGAAGACGTGCTAGGTGAGACCAAAGGAAGGGGGACCATACCTGTTGAGGTCAAAAGGGAGCAATGAAGATCACTCTGCTCTTCAATTGGTGTGCTTTCTGAAGAAATTTGGGGATGAGAGTTAGGGGAGGATATAAGTATAAAGGACACCGGAGGCCCAAACATGAGCTACAGCATATCTCTCGGTGACTGTCCCAAAGGAGGGATCAGGGCAAAGAAACTGCTGCATTTGTTGTTGGATGGGGATGCAAATAGGTTGCAGCAAGGTTGACCCCACTTGTGAAAGATCACGTTTGCCACTGATGGTTTGAGAGACCACTCGTGAGGCATTAGGATGGTCCTGCTGAGCCTGTCTGCTAGAATGTTGGACTTCCCCAGTATGAGACACGTCTGTCTATACTGCAATAGTTCCTACAGGAAGAAAGCTCTGAAAGGCCTAAAATATTGGCAAGATAACTAAGAATCAGAGGAGTTTAGAAAGGATTGGGAAGAGAGATTGGATAAGCAATTCAACAAGAAACAATGGGAGTATATATATATATATATATATATATATATATATATATATATATATATATATATATATATATATATATATATATATATATATATACACACACACACACACACACACGTCTCCCAAATATTTTTGCCTGGAAATGTTTACATAGATATTTTTATACCCAAGTAGACTCCACTGAGAATTTTTCCTCAGGCAGACAGCAAATGTTGGAGGTGTGAAGGGGAAGAAAGAGGTAATTGGGAACATTTGATGGGAGTGCGGTGGGTTGGCGGACTTTAGGGATTCCCTGTGGGATACACTGTCAGAGATTCTGGGTGGGCAGATTGCTCTGATGAGGGAGGTGATTTTGCTAAGCTATGAGACAGAATCGGAATTGCCAAGACATGGTAAGGCCTTGCTGTGTCTAATGATGGCTGCCAAAAAAGCAATTAGCAGAGAATGGAAATCAAACTCTAAATGAACTATACTGGAAGTAGGGAATATAGTAACTGAGTTACAACATCTGGAATGGAGATCTTTAAAAAAGGGTACACGCAAACTACACAGGAAAAATGGGAATTGTGGCAACAATACATATAAGGGAGGAATGAGGTTTAAAAGGCAGCAGGACTTAAATGAGCTATGTAATGTTTGACTAAGAAAGATTGGGTAGATTATAAGTGAAGTATAATGTTTGCAAATGGAAGTGTCAGTATGGTTTGTGACGTAAAAAGCTTGTAACTAGGATTGTGTTGGTGTGCTTTGCATTTATATAAATGTATGACTGCATGTGTAGTAAGTGATGGTTTAATAAAGATGCGTCTCGTTTAAAAAAGGCAAGAACTGAATAATTTATGTAATATTGCTTAGATTACATGATATATAGCAATATATAAATGTATAACGCTTATATCAATATAGTTTGATTACTTGTATATGAATGTAAATTTGCCTATGTCACAAGTAATAATTCAATAAAGGTTTTTTTTTTTTTGGGGGGGGGGCAATGGTAGTAACAAGATATTCCTGCTGGTATAACTAGAATATAAATATCGCAAAGACTACCAACGAGTTATTAAAAGAAATGTAAAAGGGTAAAAAGAAAATATACTGAAGATAGCCAGTAGAATTTTTATCTAAATACTGACAAAAATATCACTCGACCCCAATGTAGCTTCAGTATCCTAAATCCTGGCCTACTTAAAGAGCGGCAAACAAGATCTGAGGTGTTGTGGAGGACAGGGGCATAATGGGTAAGGGAGGAGCTTGAGATTTAGATCCTAGAAGCTGTAGAAAGTGGCAGAGTCGGATCAAAGGGTCAGATCCGAACTCATTGGTTGAGGAACAAATGAAAATGACATCAGATCACTAGTTTTCCTCAGAAAAATGAAACACTAGAAGGTTTTCCTCAGCATGAGACTTACTGGCCCCGCTTTGAAAGATTGCTAGTGTTAGTTCCTTGAAGCCCTGCAGAAGGGCACTTCAACAGCAAGAAAGCTCTGAAGCTTTTGTTACTCTGCCTTTTATATGAAGCTTTGCTCGTGCCAGTTACAGCAAGTTGAATGTGCCCTAAAGCTTTGAAAAGCTGGCTAGTTGGTCATATCCTTGGCAGGGTATAACCCAAACAGCTGGAGCTACTGCAGGAATGATTTAATGTTGAACACCTAAGGATTAGTCAAAGCTAGACAGGATGGCAGGAGCCACTAGTCACTCATGTTCCTTGGAGGTTTTGTTACCTGCCCTCAGTGTGCATACACAAGCCAGTAGGCAGTGCTACCAGGCAAAGGAATGGGCCCATAAAGTTTTCTCTTTTCGTTGTCTAACCTCTTGTGCTTTTAAGGTTGAGTTGCGGGGGCTGACAGAGTTGGTGTGTGGAGACAGTTTATTAGGAGCCCCTCTTCAATCAGGCTCCTTGAAGGTGTTAAAGCAGCCTTCACTGGCAGATGTCAGATTAGTAGGCATGTCAATCACAGACAAAAAGATGTTTCTGCTTTTGTGTGTATTTGGAGGAAAAACTTATCTGTCTCCAGGTAGTTCGATAATATTAACTTTTAAGGTAAATCATGGTAATGTGGCTCAAGTAGAAGAATTGGTAAGCAGGCTTTTTCCCACGATGTTCTCTATGTAAACTATATAGCAGAGAAATAAGTGACTGGTTAAGTGAAATGTACTGTACTAAGTGTTACGGATTTAGTGAGTCAGCTCAAACTACAGCTGCCAAATTTATTAGAAAAGGTAGGAATATTCTGTCTTAAAGAACCTTGGTATTCAAACAGTTGAATGTGGTTGAGCAATAGCAGACAAAAGGATACAAGTTGAAGATGAAGTTAATAGTAGCAATAATCCAGCAAGAGAGAGAACTTTTTCTGGATGATTAAATGATACTCGCACAAATTCTGTTTGTGATCAAATAAAGGAAATATGATTATTCCTTATACTTTAAATGAACATGTTAAGACTAAAAGGGGATTAGAACACGCTAATACTCTAAAAACAAGATACAAAGAACTTGGTGTTCAAATATATGAGCACATTGTGACTGAACTGTGGCAGCAAAAATTTAGATGTCAGATGCATTATGTGGGCTCAAGAAAGAATTTAACTTGAAGGAAGTTGTATATACTAATAAGTTAAGGAATGAGACTGTTTTCTGAAAATGAGAAGTTTTGAAAAAAAAAAGAAGAGGTTTGTTAAGTACTGTTGAAGAGTACTTATAACATCACAGTTAGTCTATTTTGAAGTTACAAATATCATCTACTGATAAGGTGGTTAAAAAGTACAGTTGTGTACACTTACCATAAATGCATAAATGTAGATGTTCGAGTGTATTCACTGTTGCAGTCATTACATTTGGGTAATCTGCTGGCAGGTTGCCCTCAGTTAGCCTGATTAAAGTCTTGGGTCCTGCGTCAGTTGCTGTCCCTTCTTCCATGACGTCAGGGGGTATAAAACATGCAGCCGATGCCATTACATCAGTCTTTCTTGCCGCGCGGGGTCCGAAGTAGAAGCAGTTCGCAAGTGCCGGTTGTCCGACTCCTGAAATTTTCATTTTTGAGTTTCAGAACCGAAGTCTTCAACTAAAAGCTAACAAAGTCTTGGGTTCCTGCATCAGTTGCTGTCCCTTCTTCCATGACATCAGGTCGTCAGGGGTATAAAACATGCAGCCAACGCCATTAGATCAGGATTTTCTTGCCCCAGATGTCAGGTGCCCCCCAAAATGGGGAGCAAATTATATATAAATATATATGTATATAATATAAACCACAAAAAATATACCTCCAAACAAAAGCAAATACACCAAAAAGGCTTTTAAGCATAGTAAATGAAAGGAGAGGTATAGTAAGAGAAAAAACAGGGGGCTGGAGGGTGGGTAACCAGGACTGCAACAGTGAATACACTTGAACATTTACATTTATGTTAAGTGTACACAACTGTACTATGTTCTTCATGTTTCACTGCTGCAGTCATTACATTTGGGTAGAATCCCAAAGCTATGGTTGGGAGGATGGATTTATCAGCATTAGGAGCAGCTATAAGACCCTGCAGGACAGCAGTGGCAAAGCCAGCTCTGGATTTAGAGAAGAGAGGTAAATGGTAATGCTTGGTGAACGTATGAACTGAGCTCCAGGTAACAACTTCTAGAATGTCTCTGGTAGGAACCCCTCTGAGAAAGGCTGCAGAAGTAGATGCAGCCCTGGTGGAATGAGATCTGATCCCCTTGGGGACTAGTTTACTATGGTGCATACAGCAGAAACGAATACAATGGCTTATCCATTTTGAAATAGTCTGCTTTAAAATAGCCTTTCCCTCTGCCCCTGCAGCAAATGCCACCAGCAAATGCTCTGGTTTTCTTAGAGATTTTGTCCTGTTTAAGTAGAATCTTAGTTGTATGTGTACATACAATGAATGCAGAACCCACTCACCCTTGCTCTGTGGGTTCGGGAAGAAAGTTGGCATTGGGAAGAAAGTTGGCAGATGAATGGTCTGATTAAGGGCCACACTAGATACCACTTTAGGCATAAAGGATGAATTGGTCCTGAGGGCCAACCCTGTCTGGGTAAAGAAATAATGAGTCTCCACTGCCATAAGAGCCTGTAGTTCTGAAATCCTTCTAGCTGAAGTGACTGCTAAAAGAAAAGCTGTTTTCCAAGAGAAATTTTAGGTCCGCAGTAGCAGCTGGCTCAAAGGAGGTAAAGTGAGTTTTTCCAAAACAAAATTGAGGTCCCATGCAGGAGTTGGTGCTCGCCTGGGAGGGCTTAAATTTTTGGCCCCTCTGAGATACTGCTTTAGTAGAGGATGAGAAAAAAAGGGAGGCTCTGTGTTGTAATGAGCTGAAATGGCAGAGGCATGGATTTTTATGGAAGAAAAAGATAGGCCCTTGTGAAGCATCCCAGTTAAGTATTGCAGAACCTGAGGAATATTGGGCAGTGCTGTGCGTTTTCATTGTGCTTGGTTCCAAGCACAGAATCTTTTCCATTTGTCAGCATAAGATTTTCTAGTACTAGGCCTTCTAGCCTTCAAAATGACATCCATCACAGGTTTGCTGAGAGATATAACTGGTGAAATTAGTTGATTAGCCATGCTGCAGGATTCAAAGTTTGGAGCCGAGTGTGCAGAATTTGATAGTTCTGCTGAGACAGTAGGTAAGGTGTCTGAGGCAGGTACCACAGAGGAAGATGCGTCATATTGCGCAGGAGCGGGTACCAGTGTTGGCGAGGCCAGTCCGGAGCAATCAGAATCATTTTTGT
This sequence comes from Protopterus annectens, assembly GCF_019279795.1. Lineage (NCBI taxonomy): Eukaryota > Metazoa > Chordata > Ceratodontiformes > Protopteridae > Protopterus > Protopterus annectens. Next base: position 1,139,099,977 of record NC_056739.1, read on the forward strand.
TTTTTCTTGCCTGACTTTTAGTAAAACCTTGGAGACCAGAGGCAGAGTGAGAAAGGCATAGACTGATAGGTTTTTCGAGCTGAAGGATAGAGCATCGACTTTCCAAGCTTTTTCGTGATGAATTCTTGTGCAGAATTTGACCAACTGATAGTTTTGGGGTGAGGCAAAAAGATCTATGACTGGGCTCCCCCATTTGCGTGTCAACATGCCGAAGATTTGTGGATCCATTTCCATTCGTGTGGGTCCATAAGATTTCTGCTTAGTTCGTCTGCCACAGTATTTTGCTTTCCTGTCAGGAATTGAGCTTGTAGATGTATTTGATAAGTCAAGGCCGCATTCCACAATGCCATGGCTAGTCTACAAAGGGGGTAGGAATGTGTACCCCCCTACTTGTTTATGTACCACATGACTGTGGTGTTGTCTGTCTATCAGTAGTGGTCTTGGATGAAGATTGCCTTGAAGGCTGTCAGAGCATTCTGTACAGCTAGCATCTCTTTCTGATTGATATGTAGCTGCATTTGATTTGGGCTTCATTGGCCATGAATGCATCTCCCTGCCAGATGAGCCCCCCAAGCATAGTCAGATGCTTCTGTAGTCAGGGTTTGGGCAGCAGGGGGTGGAATGAATGACAAGTCCCTTGTTTTGGTGGCAGGCCTCTGCCCACCATAGGAACTCTAGTTGCAGGCAAGGAATGATAGGAATCATTGTTTCCAGAGTGTGACAATGTTGATTCCATAAGCTTTTTAGGTACCATTGAAGTTTCCTCATATGCAGTCTTGCATATGGAATTAGAAGAATGCAGGAGGCCATGATCCCCAAGGCCTGCAGAATTTGTCTTGCAGATAGCTGGGTTTTTGGGGCCACCTGTTTGAAGTAAGTCATCAATTGAATTTGCTTTTCTGGCGTGAGGTAAGTCATCTAGGCAATTGTATTCAAGCTTGCACCCAGGAATGTAAGTATTTGAGAGGGTACCAGTTATGATTTATTTTTGTTTATGGTGTACCCTAGACAATTTACAAATGCTAGATGTTTTAGAAGAGTGCCCTTGTTTTCTGCCTGAATTAAGCAGTCGTCCAGGTATGGATAAATTTGAATATTTCTTTGCCTGCAAAAAACAATTACTGGTGCCAGGCACGTTGTAAAGGCCCTTGGCACAGTAGATAAGTCAAAGGGCAGTGCAGAGAACTGGTAATGCAAATAGCCTGCTTTGAAGTGGAGGTATCTTCTGCAAGATTCCCTGATTGGGATATGCAGGTATGCCTCAAGTCTAGTGTTACCAACCAGGCATCTTTGCCTATCATAGTAGTAACTGTTGAAGAGTCAGCATCTTGAATTTTGGAATGTCCAGAAATGTATTTAGAATGGATAAGTCCAGAACTGGATGCCATGATTTGTCTTTTCTGGGTACCAGAAAAGCCTTGAATAAAAACCTTGTCCCTTTTCCTTTTCAGGTACAGGTTGAATAGCCCCCATATTCATGAGGGACAACTTGTTTCTGGGCCTCTGCCCACTGATTTGGAGGCAGATCTGGCCATCCGTTTGGGATTGGCAAAGTGTGGAAGTGAAATCTGTATCCCTGGGATACTATATTTAAAACTCATTTGTCCTGGGTAATCAGTTGAAAGTTTTGTGCACGAAGCGCCAGTTTTCCCCCAAAGGGGCAGCCAAAATATAAGTGCTTGGTGATTGCAGTGGAAAGTCATTGAGACTGTTTACCATAGGAAGGTGCCTTGTTGCTTCCAGATTTGGAGGTGGAGACACCCCATTGCTTTGTACTAAAAGTCCCTTGTGACTGAAACCTGGATCCTTTGGAATTGTCTGGGTTTGACCTGAGCGGCTCTAGTGGGTACTGGAAAGGACCAGTTCTTAGTAGGCCAGTGCCTGCTAAACCTGGGTGGTTGCACTTGTAGGAAATCTTTCACAGTTTGCAAAGATTCAGCCTGATCTTCCATCTTTTTCAAAACTTCTTCAGCTTTATTTCCAAATAATCTGTCCTGTTGTAAAGGAGCATCCAACAATTTTGCTTTAACATGGTCAGGCGGAGTTTGCTCCTTGAGCCAAGCATGTCTTCTTATCACAGATCCAGTTACAGCAGCCCTGCAAAAGGCCTCCAAGGAATCAAATCCACATTGCAAAGTATGTTTTCCAACTTGTTCAGATGAATGCAATAAATCCTGCAACTCTATTTTCCACACAGTCAGAAATCAATCATTTTCTGTTTAAGTAAACCCATGACATGCTGTTGATATTTAAGCATATGAAATTGACAGTTTAAAGCCCTTATTGCCAAGGTTGCAGACATGTAAACCTTCTTACCCTATCTATCAAGTGCCCTGGAATCTCTATCAGAAGGGGTAGGATTTTTAGCAGAAGCAGCCTTAACACCGTTGGGACCTTGAGAAATGGTTTCAGGGTCAGCAGAAGGGTTTTTAAAAAGGAATTTGTGGGAGTCAGGAACCCTGTAATACCTGTCTGGCTTACTAGGAGCCAGAGGCAGGGAATCAGGAGTCATACTGGATTCTGAAAAAAACAACAATGTCTAGAACAGGAGGTATAGCAAAAGGCCTATGCTGAGGCAGAAGAAGAAAATCCCCAAGTCTCATTTTAGATTTTGAGAAATCCTGACTCTCCCAGTGAAAGTGTTCCCTTAAGGTAAGCAAAGTTTCTCCAAAAGAAAAATCCTCAGGAAGGGAAGCAGAAGGGATGGAATCTTCGGCATCGGAGTCCTCATAAGTGGGTATGGATAATTCCTGATCAGAAGAGGAATCAGAAGAAATAGAAACCTGATCAGAAGACTCAGTCAGTGCCTTGCCTAGGCTTCTTAGCAGGAGGGGGATGGGTACCCCTGATCAAGGTAATTAAATCCTCAGCCATTTTGATAATTTGTTTTTTAGGCATTGGGGTCTGTACACATGGCCCAGGCTTCATTTTTTTAGACATAGAAGTAGTTTTTGCCCTTAATTTTGAAGATGGCATCAGTTTAACATACAAATCTTTAGGCTTGAAAACACCCTCAGAAGCTGGAGACTGCTCAGCAGCTCCGGACCCATCCAAGGGAGAGACATCCGCGGGTTCAACACTTGAGTATCTCACGGCATACCGGACTCCAAACGGGTCTCAGTAGAGGCCTGCGACTCAAAAGTAGTGGGTAACAGGGGCTGTGAAAGTGCCTGAGTACCGGCAACTGGCTTAGGAGAAGCTTCGTCAGTTTTGGACCTAGACGGTCTCCGTCTGTCTTTTTCTTTGCGTTTTTTAGGTATTCCGGTAGTCGAATTGCTAACCGATGACATTTCTGGATAGTTAAATCTTGAACCAAAATATTTAGAAGCAAAAATATACAGATGTTTAATAGTGCGTTGATAAAATTTAGCACAAAACTGACAGCAAGACACGTTGTGGTCGGGGCCTAGGCAAGGAATACAGTACAAATGAAAATCCTTATGAGGTATTTGCTTCCTATAAGTAATACAATTATTTACTTTTACTGACATCAGTAAGGAGCAAGAAAAAGTTTCCCCAACTTAGCTTTTAGATGAAGACTTCGTTTCTGAAACTCGAAAATGAAAATTTCAGGAGTCAGCCGACCGACACTTGTGAACTGCTTCTGCTTCGGGCCCCGCGCGGCAAGAAAGACTGATGTAATGGCATCGGCTGCATGTTTTATACTCCCTGATGTCATGGAAGAAGGGACAGCAACTGACGCAGGACCCAAGACTTTGTTAATCAGGCCAACTGAGGGCAACCTGCCAGCAGATTACCCAAATGTAATGACTGCAACAGTGAAACATGAAGAACATCTAGGGTGTAATCTCAAAACAGTTTGTGAATTATTATCAAGGATTCAGCCAAGTCAGGTTACTGTGTTATGCCTGACAGGTTTTACTATATCAGACGTTAGACTAGCATTGGATAAGCTTTTAAAAATAAAGGTTTGAGTTGTGATGCGACAGTTCTGACTGGTAGTAATGATATGGGTAGAACTGATATGGACTGAGGAAACATTTAGAGTTCTGCTATGTGATAATGTTGTTGTCATTCTCGCCTTCATTCTTGCTGGATGGGTTCGGTGCCGATCCTCGGCTCCGACTCGGCCTATACTATAGCTCTAGAGCTATTTTTACCGGTTCGAGGCAGCCCTATATCCTACAATACCATGCGCTAACTCCCCAGATCTCGTTTGCCGCTTCGCTGCAAGGTTGCGTTTTTACCGGCTCAGATCAGTGCAAAAATTTCTTTTCTTTTTGTGAGGACTTTTAAAATTTAAGGTTAGTTTTCCCTATCTGTTCATTACCTACCCTTAAAAGTTTATTAACAGTTTTCGTTAAGCTCTCCCCCCTCCTTTAGTCAAATTGATAAACGGGCCTTTGGGCTTTAGTTTTTCTATAGTTATTCCTATAGTTTTCCCTTATTGAGTAGGTGTGTGTGTGTTTTCCTAGTCAGCCCTTTAACTTCTCCCTTTGTGTGAGTGTTTGCGTGAGTTGTGTGTGCTGACTGTGTTAGATTGTTAGTGTCCACTATAATGTCCAAAGACACTAAAGTCTCAGGATTCAAGAAGTGTGACTCGTACTGTCAGAAGATGTCTCTGACAGACGGTCACACTTCTTGCGTTTATTGCCTGGGACCCTTGCACCTGCAGGACTCTTGTTCCGTTTGTCACGGATTTAGTCTCCAAGAGTCCTGCAGGAGTGCCGCAATAAGCTAATTTTGAGGGGCTTATTGAAGCCTGATGACTCCCCGTCTAAGTCTGGCTCGGGGAAGTCGTCCAAGCCCGCCAAACCCTCGGCTCCAGTTCTTGAGTCGACGGCTGGCGGAACCGAAAGTGCTCCGACATCGGCTCCAGTCGGATCCGATGCGAGCAAGACTTTGCCTGCTCCGAAACCCGTATCTGAGCCGACAACAGCACGCAAGCTCTCTAGGTCACCCTCCGTAGAGTCCATTCGTTTGGCTCCAGGATCGCCCTTACTGTCGGAGCAGAGTCATACGACTCATTCCTCCAGGTCTTCCAGGCTGTCCGACCATGACATTGAGAGGGTGGTCAGTAGACTCCAAGCCTCAGGCACTGGCCCAAATACTCCAAAGCCCATCTCACGAGACTGTGGCTCCCTCGGTGCCAATTTCGATTCCTCCTCCGACTCTTCAGTTGAGCTCGGAGCCGGAGTTTGTCGGAACCGGGACCTTACCCACGTCAGAGCTGATACTACCACCTTCAGCCCCGGCGTCGTCGGCTCCGACCTCATTGGTGCCGTCCGTGGAGAGGTCCGGGCACCGGGACTCCATCGTCGGCTCCGAGGGGGCGAGTGGCATCGGACCCTTGTCTGACCCCGTTCTCCCTCTCGGAGCATCGGCGCTGGTTAGTTCGGCCCTGACATCATTCTCGGAGCCTTCTCTGTCGGCGCCGGGAGCGGTTCTGGTATCCTCGGAGCCAGGACTTTCTTTCTGTGCCCAATAGGGGAGCCTTTGAGGTGATGAGGAGCATGCTGGATCCGGTGTCTGCTCCAAGGTTGGTTCCTTCAGCTCCTCCCTCTACAGTGCCTGTTACGGTCTCTGGTCATCCTCTGGCAATTGATAGCAGAGATCCAAAGCGTAGGGTACCCACTTTGGGTGTCTCCTCTTCTTCCGAGGCCTCCCCTGAAGCTTCAGGGGAACCCCCTAGGAAAAGAAAGTGCAAGAGGAAGCACGTAGACTCTCCCGAGTCTATCACTTCGGACACGGACTTGGATGAGTCGGAGGGTTCCCCGAGATTCCCCCCCCCGAGGATGTCTCCTTTTCAGACATCCTAGAGATCCTGAAACAGAGGGGGAACTGGTCCACCCTCAAACCCTCCGAGGACGATTCTGTTTACCTTGACGCTTTTGGGTCTAGCCCTTCCACCTCCTGGGTGTCCCCCCTCCTTTCGACCCACTGATGGAAGTAGTGGCCAGAAAGGCGTGGGCAGCTCCTGAATCGATGGAACCTACCCCTAGGAGGCCTTCTAAATTTATTTCTGCTCAGGTAGACAAACCATTTCTGACTAAAGGTGTATCGGTAGATGCTATGGTGGTAGCAGCTGCCACTAAGAAGGAATTAGCTGATCCTTCTGTACCTGTTCATCCTCCTAATAAAGAGTCCAGGACTATGGACAGGTACGGTAAGCGGACATTTGCTTCAGCGACCTTTGCCATGCAGTTACTGAACTATTTATGTCATTTCACCCGCCTTCAGAGAGATTTGCTCAAAGAACTGGGTGAAACCATACAGGATCGTTCTGCTGCGGGGTATCAGGACAAGATTAACTCCCAGCTGGCTACCCTGAATTCCATTGCCAACTCCTCCATGCGGCTTATCTCTTATGCAGCTGATGGAGCGAGTAGGGCCGCAGGCACAGGTGTTGCATTAAGACGTCACACCTGGATGCGACCCTGTAATTTTGATGCGACCCTGTAATTTTGCTGATCCCTTCAAGGTGTCCTTCACCAACACTCCCTTTGATGGTTCAGAGTTGTTTGGACCTCAGGTGAAGAATACCCTCACCAGGTGCGAGCAAGATGGTAAGACTCTCTCTGCCGTGGGAGTCCACTTTTCCACACCATCGAGACCATACCCTAAAGGTCAGAAGGGTGGAAAGATGTGATTCCGCAAACCACAGGGAGTTGCGCCTGCTGCAAGTGCTGAACTTCCCCCAGAGGCAGAGGGGGGAAACAATAATAGACGCCGCCCCAGGGGCAGAGGGGGTCCACAGAACCAGGGTTCCAGGGAATCCTTCCCTGACCAACCCTTTCCGCATCCCTGAGAAGCTGCCCGACTGTCCACCTTCGGAGGCAGTCGGGGGAAGATGATCTCTGTACCCGGAAGCCTGGCAATCCCTCTCTCACGACAAATGGGTACAGTCGATCATATCCAAGGGTTACAAAATCCCCTTCATTTCTCCTCCGATCCAACCGCCAAGACCCCTCCCAGACGTACCACCCGGACAAAGGGGTCAGGCACAGCTAGAGATAAAAAAGCTGTTAGAAAAAATCCAGGCAGTCCCAGTAGACCAGCTAGGATCCGGAATCTACTCCAGGTTCTTTTTGGTAGCAAAAAAGACAGGAGACTGGAGACCCATTTTGGATCTCAGCAGACTGAACAAGTCTGTGCAGAAGACAAAATTTCAGATGGTAACGCTGCAGTCCATTCTGCCCTTCTTGGGCAGAGACAACTGGATGTGCTCGTTAGACCTTCAGGACGCGTACTATCATGTAAAGATACACAGGCGCTCCAGGAGGTTTCTCCGCTTCTGGCTGGGAGCCAGTCATTACCAATTCAGAGCCCTGCCGTTTGGTCTCACCACAGCCCCCTGGGTGTTCACGGCTCACTTGAGACAAAAAGGATTCCAGGTGTTTCCATATTTAGACGACTGGCTCATTACCGCTACCACCAAGCAGCATCTTATCATAGCCAGGGATTATACCTTTCGCATTTGCAACAAACTAGGTATTTCCATAAATTTCGCAAAATCCTCCTTGTCGCCTTGTCAATGTATAAACTTCATAGGCGCAGTGTTAAACACCACAGAAATGTCTGCAACATTACCACCTCAGAGAGTGACAGACATATGGCGGAATGTTCAGTTTCTGTTTCAGTCCAACAGAATTCAAGTCAAGTTAGTACTGAAAACATTAGGCCTCATGGCAGCGGCGATTCTCCTTCTCCCCTTAGCCCGCTTCCACATGAGAATTCTCCAGTGGATGCTTTTTTCTCAGTGGTCCTTTCAACAGCTCCCAATGACTCAACATTTTGATAACCCCAACTTGCAAAAAACTCTTCTCCTGGTGGATGGTCTCCCCTCAACTTCTTCAGGACAGACCCTTTGTTCTTCCCCCTCCAGTTGCCACGGTGACAACGGATGCCTCCCTGATCGGGTGGGGGGGCACTATCAGGGCAGGACTGTCCAGGGCACATGGCAACAATTAGAATGCCACCTGCACATAAATGTCCTGGAGATGAGAGCAGTGCTTTTATCGTTGCAAGCCCTTCAGGACTCTCTTCCCACGGGGACTATAGCAGTTCAAACGGATAATATGTCTGTAGTGTGGTACATAAACAAGCAGGGCGGAACAAAGTCCTACCCCCTATGTCGAGAAGCACTCAGACTTTGGCAGTGGGCAATCTCCTCTCAACGGTTTCTGATAGCAACGCACATCCCCGGGAGGTCCAACGTCATAGCACACAGACTGAGCAGGACAATTCTCATGCCTCACAAGTGGTCTCTAAATCAGGCGGTAGCAGAGAGTTTTCCAGAAGTGGGGCCAGCCTTGCTGCGACCTTTTTGCAACACCTCAAAACAGCAAGTGCCTCGACTTCTTCACACATTTCCCTCTAACAGGCCATCCCCCCAGAGACGCTCTTGTCCACGACTGGCCTCAGGGTCTTCTATACTCTTTTCCCCCTTTTCAGTTGATTCCACAGTTAATTCAGAAAGCAACCGCATTGAGATCCAAAATGATCCTCATTGCTCCGTACTGGCCTTGACAAGTATGGTTTCCGTTCCTGCACCGTTATCTACTGGAAAAGCCCTGGCATCTGGAACCATTTCCAGACCTTTTGACCCATCTGACGGGCAAGCTGCACCAGTCTCTTCAGTCCCTCAACCTCACAGCTTGGTTGCTCCACTTCCAACCATAGCCAGGCTTCCCTTTATTTCTCTTCCTGTCCGTGGTATTATTCTTGCCTCCCATAAGTCCAATACTAGGAAGACTTATGCGAGTAAATGGAAGCGTTTTTAGTTCTGGGCAGAAGCTAGGTCCTTAGATCCTTTTAATGCACCAATTCATAAAGTTCTAGATTTTCTAGCGGAGCTTTTTCATTCAGGGTTGTCGTCAGCCACTATCAGAGAACAACTAGCGGCCATTGCCAATTTTCATGTTGGGCTCTCGGAAACCAATATTATGTCCCATAAACTCTGTAAAGCTTTCCTCAAGGTCATCTTCTTGCTCAGACCTCCCATTAAGGATCATCCACAATGGGATCTAAATTTGGTGTTAACTTCATTAATTCTCCCTCAAGCTTCTCTCTTGGGAAACTCTGTTTTTGGTGGCTATAACATCTGCCAGAAGTGTGTCGGAACTTCAGGCCTCGTCTGTCCATCCCCCTTATTTGGTTTTTCATAAAGACAGGGTAGCTCTCAGAACAAATCCTTCCTTTCTACCAAAAGTTTCTTCTGAATCAAATCTAAACCACACTATTGACTTGCCGGTTTTCTTCCCAAATTATTCCAACAGGGCTGAATAGAAACTACATTCCTTGGATGTTCATCGTCAACTGTGGTATTATCTAGACAGAACAAAACAATTCAGAAAGTCAGAACCGCTCTACCTCTCTTATGCTGAAAGAAAGAAAGGACTTCCAGTATCAAAGGTAACTCTTTCCAGATGGTTAGCATCCATCATTACCTTTGTCTACGAGTTGAGACACAAACAACTTCCTTCAAGACCTAAGGCTCATTCAACCAGGGCACTATCAACCTCAGCCGCCTTTCAAGCAAGGTTACCATTAGATGCCATTTGTGCAGCAGCTACATGGGCTTCTCAACATACTTTTATTACCCATTACAAACTTGATATAGCCTCCAGAAATAGAGCTGACTTTGGTTCCACCGTACTCAGGAGTCTGCTCCGTTGAGCCACCCAGGACCAAGGTGCTAGGGACGCTGTCCCATCCAGCAAGAATGAAGGCGAGAATGACAACTTAACATTAAGAAGTTATGTACCTACCATAACGTTCCATGTTAGTTGTCTTCTTCTCGCCTTCTTTCTTGCGTCCCTCCCTCCTGCCCCCTAGCCTGGACAGACTTGAAGGTCTCAGAGTCCTTTTCTTTCATGATACATAGTTATTCAGGGTTACCCGTATCATGAGTGTTACCAGCAGGTAGACCGTATTTTTATATAATGGCTTATTTTTTGGTAACAATAAAACTATACTATGTGTTAACTGTCAACGAGATCTGGGGAGTTAGCGCATGGTATTGTGGGATATAGGGCTGTCTCGAGCCGGTAAAAATAGCTCTCGAGCTATAGTATAGGCCGAGTCGGAGCTGAACCCATCCAGCAAGAAAGAAGGCGAGAAGAAGACAAGTAACATGGAATGTTATGGTAGGTACATAACTTCTTCTTATTCCACCTTCATGTTTGCCAAGTGTGATTATGAACAAGACTGAACAAATGAGCAATATTCTTAGAAGGGGGGCCTTGATTAAAAGTTAACGGGTATTAACCTTTGGAAAGGAACCTGTTGGTATTATCCCTTGTGACACAGGCAAACTTACATTTATATAAAAGTAATCAAACCACAATAGGAAGTTAACATTTACAAATGTTATACATCACATATATTGTTATATGTCATACGATCAAAGCAACATTACATAAATTGTTCAAACCCTGCCCTCCCTTAAACCATTCACTACTACAAATATAGTTGGTTTACATTCAGATTTCCATTTTTAAGTAATTGCTTATTTAGCCGCCAAAATTAAACTTTACAAGGCCTTACTATGTCTAAGCAATTCAGAACCTGTATCCCAGGTCAAAAACATAATTTTATTAGTTACACATTTCCTCGCTCAGTATTCCTGACAGAGTACTCTGTAGGGAGTTTTTAAAGTCTGCCAACTCATTATACTCCAAGAACATATGCTCCCAGGCACCACTTTCTTCCTCATTACACCTCCAACATTTAACATCTATCTGAAAAAAAAAATTCCTTCGAGTCTGCTTGGGATATAAAAGTATCTAGGCAAACACTTTCAGGCAAAAATCCTAAATCTTCTAGATTTTGTTACATATTTGGGAGCTATACTAATGTCCTCCCATTGCTTCTTTGTGAATTGCATATCTAATCTCTCTTCCCAATCTTTTCTAACTCTGATTCCTACGATTATTGTGCAATATTTTATATGCCCTACTAATTATCCTTTTTTTAACAGCAGCTTTTGTTACAGATTCAGTTAAAAACTCAACCAAAGCAGGTCTTTCGTTAAGGATTCCCCTAACCCTTTCTCTTTGTCTATACTCGGATATCAATCTCTGACAGCAAAGCCAATCGCTAGCCTGCAATTTAAATGTCTTCTTGGCCTTTTCCAATTCAATTATCCTTTCTTCTCTGTTTGTTTCTAATACCTTCGTTCCTTTGCTTGCTTCCTCCAGTAAATTCAAGCCTCTTCTACCCTATTGTCTTCTCTGTACACCTAATTGCATTCATTCCTCTCTTCAGAATCTTCTTTCTCCAGTCGTGTGTTGGCTTAGTTCTTGGTATACTTTCTACTTTATGAATATAATATTCTGTATGACTGTTTCTCTCCTTGAGGATCTGCATCCAAAATCTCATTCTTTCCTTTCTTCTTGAATTTCCACCTGGAGTTGTAGCTTTGTGTTTGTGTTATGTATAAGAACCTTAACTAAAATATCTATTCAAATCAGGTAATCTTAAACCTTCTTGTTCTATTGGGAGGATCAACTTATCCTACTTGACTCTTGTCTTCTTCCCCTATCAAATGAAATCTTTCAATTCTCAGTTACTACCCACAACTTTTCCAGTTGATAAAATATGCCTGAAATGTATATAAAATTAAAAGGAATTAATATTTTTACTGCTTTATTCTTGCTATCTACATTCATAGGCAAGAACTTCCAATTTCTCAGTTTTTGTATTATCTTTTTAGTCTCTTCCTACATACCCTTAACTACAATAACAGAAATCTAATCCATACTCCTAAATACTTCACTTTGTGTCCCCATAAGTATGGGTATTGCTGAACCAAGTCGTGTTGATGCAGTTTATAGCTACAGTTTTATTTTATTTTCATTAATTTCACCCCCCCCCAAAAAAAAAGAACACCATGCCTGGTTCTTCTGTTCAGACACAACTTATCAGGGAGGAACCCTCCCACTTTGTTGCCTCCGATCCCTCATGTGGCTTTCTAACTTTGAACTGTAATGGTGTGCATTACTAGAATTGCATTTTTAATTACTAAATTGTAAACTTTTTCATACTGAGACTTGCATTTTCTCTTTGTGAGCATTCTTTCTATGCTTTTAAAGTGAAGTTTCTGTGTTCTGCTCAGCTGGCATAATCTTGATAGAGGCTTACTGTTGTCTAGGCCTGGTAGTTTTGTTCGAGTTTCCTGTGGTTCTGGCAGCCATTTTCTGCTGATAGTCTGTCTTCATTATTATTGAGAGTAACAGGGCCTCCTGACCTTCTGTAGTACGAGTGATTGGGTAATAGCAGGGACGGAGTAGTAATTTAATCTTCTAACTCTTCTGATCTTATTGGTATATAAACCCTGCGTCTTGAAAAGGTTGTGTTTGTTTTATCAAGCGGTGGATGGCATTTAATTACTGAAACTAAGCTGAAATTCCTTAAGATTCCAAGAGCAGGATAAGTTACTTCTTACACTTATTTCACTGAACTGCACTTCTGAAATGCTTATAATTGTGCTTTATAGTTAATCTACTACATTATGTACGGTTATAAAGCTTTTTTTTACTGTTGCATTTATGTACTGTTTTATACGGTTTAACTGTATTTTTCATTGCTAGATACTGTTTCATTACTCTAATTGCATGCATACTGAATTACTTAACTGTAAACTGCTTTTTTCATACTGAGAGTTGTATTTTCGGTTTGTGAGTGCTCTATCCGAGCTTTTCTGTGCATTTTTGATTTTTTGAGGTTTCTGTGTTCTAATCTAGTCTGTTTACAATTAAAAGCATTCTCTAGTCTGCTTGCTCCTTGATCCGTTTTAAAACTTTTAGTGGCTACAGCTAGGAACTGTAATAGTTTCCCCACCCACCCTCTCTAGTGTTGTGGTGTTCTTATACTTGGTGGCTTTGCAATTGCCTGCCCATACTGTACATTTGATCTGTGACACTCCTCCCAGTCTAGTGTCATTAGTTCATTCACTCTAATAGAGAACATTTGTGAAGGCCAACCCACTCAGATTCTTAACCTTGAATTAACGTCTGTTCCAGCTTTCGCAATTTCCACTTTACTGAAAAAAAAAATTCTAAGCTTGCTTCCCCTCTTTCCTGTAACAAGTCTTGTTCAGAAACAGATTTGCTGTATCCAGGACTGCTTGCAAGCTCCTGAAGCCACCCCCACCCACTTAACTAGGGTTAAACTATACCGGGTGCCATAACGTCTGCTCTTCAAATTTTCCCTTGCAACTAGCCAGCTTTTTTGTTTTAGCCCTCAAATATGTTTCTTTGAGCTCAGCACTTGTTCAGAACTCGTTGTAAGCACTAAATAAGCTGCAAATTACTACAGCACTCAACTTTCCTCACAAGTCTAGAGGAAAACAGTTTTTAGTACTTAATAAGCACCTATCCAGGCATGTCTAAAGGTCAGCTCCCGGTGTTTTCTCCTATCTACCTGATGAATCTGGACATCTTGGGACAGTGCAGCAATTGCCTCATGTACACAGACAGCCCTCTCCTCCTATCACCCAACACTACGACCTGTGAGAGATGCACTTATACAGCCAAACTGGAAGCAAAGCTCTCTTCACCAAAGACTGGACTAGACAGTCAAGAGGAGAAGGTAAACACTTGCACCGCACCACACTCATCACATAGTCCCTCAAAACCTGCACCACCAAAACACACACACAGAAGCACAAAACAGACACCTACATTTGCAGAGGCTCTCAGTAAAAATCTGCCCATACAACCGAGACCTCCAAAGCAGAAATGCAAGCAACCTCCACCCCCCCAACACAACTCAAATGACACATAGCCCACATACTCAGTGTGCCACTCAACTACAGCCCATAACGTACCCAACACTCTAGTCATAGGTGACTCTATAGTCAGGCACACTGATGTTCCACTCACCAGGCTAAACAAGGAGAAAGTTACTGTCGGCTGCCAGGATTCGCCACATAACGCATGCACTCAGGTCACTCCACAAGTACAAGTAACTATGTCATTGTCCATGTAGGTGTGAATGAACTGAGACGGACCTCCCTGGAATACATGAAGAGAGACGTGGAGGAGCTCTCCGATCTTGTAGCCCAGGCAGGTATGACCCTCGCCCTGAGTAGCATCCTGTCATCACCCAGAAAGATACCACAGTACAAGGACAAAATAATTGACTTCAACAATTGGCTAAGCTTCTAGTATCATTCTAAGGGAATCCAGTATCTGTCTGCCTGGGATGACATGATCGACAGACCACGCTGCTTTGCCAGAGATGGCCTGCACCTGTCGCCCTTGGGATTCCAGATGTTGGCAAAGGCTCTTGCCACCCCTATAATGCCTTTTTTAGGCAAGCTTCAAATGACAAATTCATCACTGTAACAGGTACAAGCAAGTAAAACCGGAGGGTAATGCTACTCAATGTTAGAAGTCTAAACCTCAAAATGCACTCACTCGAGGCACTCCTTAAAATGGAGAACATAGACATCTGTGCAGTGACAGAGACCTGGTTCAAAGCTCCAGAGAGCACCCCTGCATTACTAGGCTATAATTCTTACCACACATTTCGGCCATCAAACCCGGACCGAAAAACTAAAGGTGGAGGCGAGTCCATATTCATTAAGGATATCCACACCTCCAAGCTAGTTGCTGAGCATAATGCATCTGGGATTATTCAAGTTCAACTAACTCTGGGCAAAACCGCAATCCATATTGTAGCTTGCTATAGACACCCCACCATGCCCCAGGATTCTCACTCCTCTTTTCTTGATACACTGGAAAATATTAAGGTAAAACCCAACACTCTAATAATGGGTGATTTCAACTACGCCACCATTAACTGGGAAAACTACTCGTGTACCAACTCTTTTGCTCAATGTTTTCTGGAATTCATCAATTCCAACGCCTTGGATCAACTTATCCACACCCCCACCAGGGTAGCAATATCCTAGACCTGGTCATCACCAACATGGGTGACTGGTGTTCCACACCAGAGGTCAGCTCCTCGCTGGTCAGATCCGACCACAAGCTAATCACCCTAGACATCCACATCCCGCTCCCAACCCCCCATTAAAAGCTAACTTCATGCTTCTTAAGGCAGAAGTGGCAAACTTCACGACACCCATGCAGATGGACAATGGAGGTTCGACTGCTGAATCCTACACAAATGCACTTTATAAACACTTACACGAGTGCATGGATCGTGCTATCCCTAACAGAACCAAGATGCTATCCTCCAAAAAAAGGAAGCCAGTCTGGTGGTCTTCTGCCATAAACAAACTCTACAACAGAAGAAAGAAACTGTTGCAAAAAAAAAAAAAAAAGAGTAAAATCCCACGACTGGAGGAACTCCCTGGTCAGCCTCAGTAAGAAGCTGAGATCCCTCATAAAATCCTCCAATGCTAGTTATGAAAACAAAATCTCCACTGATTCTAAAGACAACCACAAAGCATTCTATAGCTATGTCAAGAATCTCAATGGCAACACTCAGATATGCTCTGAGTTACAGCACAATGACACTAAACATACAGAACCAACTGATATTGCCAACATGCTGGCACATAGGTTCAGTGCTAACTTTACCCCCCCCCTCCCCATAAAGGGCCCATCTTTATACCAGAAGAATGCAACGTTCCTGTAATCACAGCTGCACAGGTAAAAACCTCACTCACCAAAGCCAAGAACACAGTATCCATGGGACCTGACAACATCCCAGGCTGCATTCTACACGAACTACAGAATGAACTGGCACCCCATCCAAGTACCATGTTCAATCACAGCCTCACCTCAGGCTTTGTGCCCATCGAGTGGCACAGCGACGGTTATCCCACTCCACAAAAGGGGCCACAACAGACCCTGGGAACTACCGCCCCATTAGCCTGACGAGCCTGGTTTGAAAGGCCATGGAACTCAAAGACATTGGAGAGCTCCAAACTCTGGACCCCACACACTTCAGGTTTGTAGAAGGCAGATCATGTCTCCTAAACCTGATAAACTTCTTTGAAGCCAGTCACCAAAGCCATAGATGAGGGTAAGGTGGTTCACACAGCCTATCTAGATCTCGCCAAGACGTTCAACACCATCCCCCACTCTGGAATTATAGATAAACTCACTAAACTAGGTATAAATCACTATGTCACAAGATGGGTTGCCAACTGGCTTACTGACAGAACCCACACTGTGAAAGTAGCAGACTCCAAATCAGACTTCAGACCAGTGACAATTGGAGTACCACAGGGTTCAGTCCTGGGTCCTCTCCTGTTTGGTATCTACTTCTCTGAAGTACAGGCTAACACAGAAGGTATTTGGCTAACTAAATTTGCAGATGGCTGCAAACTAGGAGCCATAATCGAAACTCCTAACGATGTGGACATCCTACAAAAGGGCCTCACTGAGACAGATGCCTGGTGTCAAAGCCATGGTCTCAAACTCAATGCCAAAAAGTGCACTGTCATCCCCTGTGGTAAAAACTCTGGACCCATGAACTACCACATAGGTGGTAGTCTACTTAACACCGAAAGTGTGATGAGCCCTTGGGACACAGGTGGACAGTAGTCTCTCCTTTGATAATCACATCGCCACAGTGGTCAGGAAATCCTTCTACATGGCACACCTCATCACAAAAGGTTTCTCATGTAGAATAAAATAGGTCATTGTTCCCCTCTACTCATCATTCAGACCTATTATAGAGTACAATGCCCCTTTTAGTATGTAACTCACAAGACATCTACAAGAACTGGAAAGGCCGCAGAAATACCTCACAAAGAGGATTACTGGCCTCAAATAGATGCCCTATGCAGACAGACTCAAAAAACTCCAGCTTTACTCTGTCGCATATTGCCTACTCAGAGGCAATCTCTGCCTAACATACGCAACATAAGCAATGTCAAACCCAGAGCTGTTGGATATGCTCCACTTAAAGAAATCCCAATCCCTCCGAGCTACATGCTCTAGGGAACTAAACCTTGTTCACCACATTAAACAGAACATGCTGGAGGGATAGATTCCTGTCCCAGAGACTTCACATACTCTGGAACAGACTACCTACGTCAAACAGAGCTCCTCATTAGCACTCAAGAAAAATCTCGATGATTGGATGGGTAATAAGAAATTCACCCCGGGGAACACTTCTGTGGTTCTGCTCGACAGGGTCACAGGAAAATACTTTTCTTGGGTGGCGAAAGCCAGGGTACTTTTTTGGCTAGGCTTGTAGGGCCAATAGCCTAGTACCTTACTTATGAACTATTATTTTATCAGAAATTTCAGATGCTGCCATTGCCTACTTACAAAATCCCAGCTTACTCTGTTGAATGCTTTCTCTGCAGCAAGATACACCAGCTACATTCTGCTTCTCTCTGGATCATCATTGCTCTGCTGATATTGTCAAATGTTTCTCCTCAAACAAAACCACACTGGTCTATCCCTATCAACTTTGCTACTCTTTTAGCCATTTCAGATGTAAAAACACTTTATAATCATGGTTTAAAATTCAAATGGGCCCATATAAAGCTGCATCAAATGGGTCGTTACTGTTTTTAGGTATTACAGCCACCACAGCTTTTTTCCAGGATGTTGGTGCCTCCCCTCTTTTTAAAATATTGCTAAGCAAAACCTTCCAGATCTTTACTTTCTTCCCTCCGAGCTTCCAAACTTCCACTGGAATACCATCTATTAATGGAGACCTTCTTGCATATTGGTTATATGTCATTTTTATTTGTCCTCCTAACTTAACTGTTAATTATTGAACTTCATCTACCTCTAACGTTGGCATATTTAAGTCGTCCATAAATATCTCCATTTGTGTTTTTTCTTGTTTTCCCTTCTACTCTGATTTATATTACAAAAAATATTCATAATGTTTCCAAAATATCTCTAATACCACTACAAGATCTTTTATTGTTCTTGCTATAGGCTACTTACGTTTGTCAACAACCCTTTCTACTTTCTGTTGCCCAAGTCATTGTGCTGAAAGTTTTTGTGCTCTGGAGTTCTCAAAAGGTCATCAAAAAAAGTTGCTTCACAGTAATCCTAAACCCATGCATATTATCTGCATTCTACTTTATTTTCTCTTCAGCACAGTTGTGCCTCTTTTGTTCTTTAAGATTCCCCTTATTCCGCAATACTTTAACCTTTGTCAGACCCAGTTAATAATTCCCCTTATTCTGCAATACTTTAACCTTTGTCAGACCCTATTAATAATTCCTGTTACTTCTAAATCATCTCTTTCTTTTATTTCAAAATAATTTTTAAATTCCACTTTCATTTTATCCCATTTACTAGCTATAACTTCTGTAGAAATTTCTATCTTTCGTCATAACTCTCAAATAATTTCCACTATCCACTGCTTAAATTTCTCTTTTTTTAACAGGTAGTTGGGGAAGCGACAGTGTTTGAAACCTATGAATCGTGGATATCTGGTGCTTTTGCCTCAGATAAGTACAAGAGGCTGGGTGACTTTTTCAACCAAAATAAAGGTAGGATGTGGAACACACTACCACTTGCAATCCGAAGTCTGGAAAGTTTGGAACAAAAAAAATGCAGTTTATTTGTGGTTTAGTGATAATGCCTTTTGACTCACAATTATCTGTAGATAAACTCTTAAGACAGTCGCGATAGAGGATCATGAGGTGTTTCTTCTTAGGAATGAACAGTGAATTTAGTACAGTAGTTATCCAACACTTTCTACACATTCATGCTTCATGACATGCAAAAGAAATACAGTCCTGGAAACTTAAGCAGCTACAATTTAAAACACAAACTTCAAAAAAAGAGTTGGAAATTATATTTTATTATAATAATATCTTGACTATCAACATCAAATATATTTAACATTTACATATATAAACAATATTTTACAGCAGTACATTTAAACATACAGTTAAATGAAGTAAGGGCAAGGTAATCACGACACAACTGCCTTCAAACACCACAGACAAATCAGGCCATCACCAAACTGAACGCCATGAAATATTACATTTTATTAAAGTAAAAGAAGAGTTGAGTGCTTTACTTCATTTACATGAACTTCAAAAGAATTCCTGATGTCAGACGGCTAGATGAACAAATGTCAGTCACCTAGATGAGTAACTCCAACTTGCACATTAACAGTTACATGTCATTCACAAGCAATGCAATAAAACAAGATGAATAAGGCAAACACAGCCAATTTGTCTTACCTAACCAATGAGAACATTTAAAATGGTCAATAAAAGCTTAAGACTATGTAAACAGTGAACAGCTAATTATAAAATTATCCTTCAGATTAGACATACTTTTCTATTATGTAGGTGTCATGTACTGTGCATCTTTAACTGTTTAAAATGAGCCACCCAATAGATGTTCAAGTAATGCTTAAAACAAAGTAACATTACAGAAGGTTAAGCTGCAGATGATATCCATTTATAATGAATGTCACTTTCTGCTTTATAATTAGTGACAGTTGCTCCCTTGTAAGTTAATATATGCATTACTGTTTCAAGTCTCTAGAAACCTATACAATTCACTAAAGTTTATCTTTCCATTCTGCATCGATTCCTCTGTTAACATGCGTGTACATACATGTGTATTTGCCTTAAAATATGACTTCTGATAAAGCAAAGGATAAGCAAACTAGAAATTATGAACAAAAATAAAAAATAATCTGAAGTAGCTAGAAAATAATGCAATCAACTGAATTTAAAATAAACCTTTAAAAAAGATCACAAAGCTAAATACGGGTATGAATGATGCATGCTAAAACTCAGATTAATGTGTTTCTGGCACTCACAGCAGCTTCTTTAATTAGGCACAAAGACATAAGTACAGGAAAATATACTGCAAAAGAACAGACTAAACAGATGCAGAATGCAAAAAGCTGTAACCCACTGTAGTCCACAAGTGAGAACACAGTTCCATCAATTAAATACATTCCAAGTTCAAACTATCACTTCATGAAGCTTTTCAAACACCTTGTATGATGTATAAAAAAGTATAAAGGTATGCTAAAACTGCTTAAAGTGCCTCGAATAGCTCAGGACATGACTTTTGCACCAAGGTATGTGGCACCTATATTACCAAGATGCACTTGTCAATTGTTTTGATAATAACTTTTTAGTTTGTACATAAAATTCTTTGCAAAAATATACTCTTGCCAACAGCAGCTAAACTTATTTCTTGGTGACATCAGCACAAGGGGCAGTGTGGGGATGCATCATGTGCTTCAATGAGTCACAATGGATGACCAATGGCACATCCATTAAAATATATGGATGTAGCAACATGATATTCTTTACACTGATGTCAACAAGGGATCAAGCTAATTTTGTACAGATTCCTTTACTAAAAAGTTTACAAAGCTCTCAAGGCATGTATGAACTTGCTCAGAAACACGAAAAGAAACGATCATTTTTGACTATGAACTAACATCACAATACTGTAATTTGGGGAAACAATGAAGCTTGAATCTTAGCAATTATCAGAAAAGGTAACTAATTACAAAGAAGTGCATTCAGAATGGTGCAGGCAGACTGCTGCAATGTTAAGTATTTATCAGTGTGCACAGCAATGTCTACACATTGACCAGACATCACCTGCACATGCACAGCCTTCTGGCAAGAAGTACACAATGTTTTAGTTAGTATATGTAACATAAATAGAGGCTTTTATGGTTAATATTTGGAAAATAAACAGTGCAGAACTTTTTAAACAGCACAAACTTCCTCCATTTTAACAGGAAGAATAGGCACCACTACTGAACATATATGATATGCCAGTTACAGTTTTTTTTTTCTCTCCTGGCATTTTAAAAAGGAATATTGGGCCTACTTTTCATATTGCTCAACAAGTAGCCATTTTGGTTCAGATATTAATACCTACTCCTGAAAACAGCACTGGCTTTAAATTCCTGGTAGTCTCTATTTGAATGTAGTAACAGCTTCTTTAATATATGCTAATACAATGCCAGCACTCAAATGTATATGATATATCTTCTTATCAAAGACTGCAAACAATCTTCAAAGGTAGAGTGGGGTGCCATTTCCAGCAAATACAGCCAAGTCTGCAAACCCTACATAGTAAATGTAATATTTTATACTGTTTTAAGTCTTTGGTGCATTATAGAAAAATAGGCAGGCAAAGTAGTCTAAATAATGCTCATGCAACAATCTTTCATACATTAACATCTCTCACAGAAAGAACAAGATCTCAGACAAAAATGAATACACCTTAGGCAGCCACTGCTTGAAGGATACAAGATGAAGAGCACCAGAATATAGTCTGTACACAAAATCAACTTTTTAACATAAAAGTGGGATTTTTCAGTCATTCTCGGATAACAGCTATACTTAGTCAAGGGTTACAGGGGAAGGCACTCAGTGGGTGCTAGGTGGGGAAAGTAATGCAGGAAAGGACACGTGTCTATACCAGGATCACCAAATTCACCTGCGGAACAGTTTTGGGATAAGACAGGAAATTGGAGGACCTGCTGAAAAAAGTGCACAGACTCTGCACAGAAGGCACTCCACACGGGAACCAAACTGCAAAACAACAGTAACAATAATTACTGCAATATTGTCCTTGCTCATTTATAATACAGTGATAACACTTACAATAGCAGTTTCTTGTTGCTAAAAAGTACCTACTGTAAATGTTATTCTGCTGTTCATGTCTTTGACCTATGCCTGGGTAGAAGCTGAAAAGGGTCATTTGAGCAGCCCATAATTAACAAAAAAGTGACAAAATCAATAGAAATATTTCCACTGACTACACTAAAATGTAATTTATCTAATTAGAAAAGGATACTTACAAGGAAACAATGTATGACAAGATGGTAGGATACAGCACTCAACGTATCTTTCATAAGGATACGAAATAACATACCTCTAGTAAATGACGTAATATACCAGGAATTAAGACAACTTTACACATAAGGTCACAATTTAAAAAAAAAAACAACCCCCAAAATCCAACAATACAAAAAAAATGTAAATACGCAGACTGAAAAAAGTGATGTAATTATGGAAATGATGCTAAGATGATAAAAGCTATTCTCCACAAACCCATGTTAATGTCTTTCTGACATGCACATAAATAATTTAACACATATCTATTTGCCAAAGGTTCAATCTCCAAGGAGTAAGACGCTTTCTTACCACATACTTCTTGTGGTTATACACATTTCTTGGATGCAGCAGTTGATCTTTGCATAATAAAAATACTAGATGGTGTCAATTTTATATACATATATACAAAAAAGTCCAGTTTATGACTAAAGAAAAGGACAAGAGAAAACAAAAGAACTTTTACTGCTACTGAAAACCACTAGAACAAAAATGAAACTAAGTCAGTCAGAAAGTAGTCTGATATGTTCAACACAGTAATGACTGCTACCCCTTCAAATGATTCATAAATAAGCATCAAGATGGTCTGTGATTTGCATTCTATATGACAGGATGCAAAGACATTTAATACAAGCCACAAAAGTGAAACACTCTGCAATTAAAATAAAAAGGACTTGATATCTATTGTCAAGGACATCCTATGTATCCTCAAGGCAGCAAGTTTGTGTCTCTGATTTTTGGTCATTCACAGATTACTGCAACAAAGCATTCCATATCAACTGAAGCATGATTAAGTGCTGTAATCAAGCCCCGTAACTCACTGTAGAGAAAAAGAAGGTTTAAGAAAACTTCGCCGATTGCTTTGAGGTACTGGTGGCGCCATGACTCCTGGCTTCCTGCTGGGAGCTGCTGGCATTTTGGAATAGCAAGTTGATGGATTTTGATGTCCAGAACTAAATCTTGATGTTGACTGTGGTAAGGAGTTTGACCTGAAGTATTTTTTCTTTCTGAACAAAATATAAAGATGTAAATTAAGAAATTGTACTAATGAGAGGTTGTAAACATTGCAACTGATAAAAAAGGAGTCATGCAAGAACTTACCTTAACACTAAATCTTTTTTTTTAAAACACCTTTATTGAATTATCACTTGTGACATAGGCACATTTACATTTATATAAAAGTAAACAAATTGCATTAATAAGTTAAAATTAACAAACATTATGCTTCCCATATATTGCTACATATCATATAACCTAAGCAACATGACAGATTATTCAATTCCTGAACCCTTTTTTTTAACAAGAAAAACATCTTTATTAAACCATAACTTACAACATAAGCAATCATACATTTATATAAATGAAAACAAACCACACTGAAACAATCCTAGCTGCAAGTATTTTACATAAACAATAGTGACACACTCCCCATTGCAATCATCGTACATTACTAATAATCTATCGAATGATTTTCAGTCAAACATTACATAGCTCATTTAAGTCCTGCCTTCTTTTAAATGTCATTCCTCCTTGTATGTATTGTTCCCACAATTCCCATTTTTCCTATGCAGTTTGCTCCTACCTTTTTCTAAAGACCTCAATTCCAGTTTTATCGCCATTACTATATTCACTACTTCTAGTAAAGTTGGTCTAGACTTTGATTTCCATTTTCTAGTAATTGTTTTTTTGGCAGCCACCATAATTAGACTCAGCAGAGCTTTACCATGTCTAAGCAATTCCGATTCGGTATCACTGCTCAAAAAAATCATCTCCCCAGTCAATCCAATCTGCTCACCCAGCATCTCCTACAGAGTGGTCCACAGGGAATCCCCAGTATGCCAGCTCATTACACTCCGAAAAAAATATGTTCCCAGCCACCTCTTTCTTCCCCATCACACCTCCAACATTTGCTATCCACCTGAGCAAAAATTCTTTGAAGTCTACTTGGGGTATAAAAATACCTATGTAAGCACCATCTTCTAGACTTTGTTGTAGATTTGGGAGATGTACATATATCCCCCATTGTTTCTTTGTGAATTGCTTATCCAATCTCTCTCCCCAATCCTTTCCAAATTCCTCTGATTCTTATAATTACCATGCATTATTTTACATGCTCTATGATTTATTCCTTTTTTAAAGGCAGCTTCTTTTCTAGATTCTGTTAAAAACTCTACCAGTGCTGGTCTTTCATTTAGGATACCCCTATTTCTTTCCCTTTGCCTATACTCTGATATCAGTCCTTGATACGGTAGGTAATCTCTAACCTGCAGTCCATATAAATTCTTAGCCTCTTCCCAGTCTATTACCTTTCCCTTTCTATTTATTTGCTTCCAATACATTGGTTCCTTTGCCAGTTTTCTCCAATAAATTCCAGCACCCTCTTCCTTATCTGTATCCCTATCAGCAAAATCTCTTTTCTCCATTCTCGTGCTTAATTCTCACAATACTCCCTGCTATTTTATGAACATAATCCTCTGTATTATTTTGTTGTTCTCCTTAAGAATCTGCATACAAAATCCCAATCTCTCCTTATTTCCTGAGCTTCCCCCCTGCATCATTCCTTTCCACTTTGAATTATAGTTTTCTACATGTGCTATATAAGAGCCTTAACTGGGTTGCTCTATAATACCCCCGCAAATTGGGTAATCCTAGTCTGTCTTGTTCTATTGGTAGAATCATTGCATCTCCACTTGACCCTTGGTGTCTTCCCTTCTCACATAAAAACCTTCAACTCTTTTTTTAATTGCTATCCACAGCTTCGCCTCTGGTTTATAAAAGTATTCCTAACCTGTGTACAAGACTAAAGGGAATAAAAACATTTTAATTCCTTGTATCTTAGTATCTATATCATATAACAAAGCTTCCAGTTTCTCAATTTTTCTACTGTCCTCTGTTTAGTCTCTTCCCACATATCCTTAGCTGCCACAACAGTGTCATTTCTGATCCATAATCCTAAATACTTCATTTTATCACGTCCCCATAAATATGGATATTGCTGGACCAATCCGTGCGCAGGTACATAATTTACCGCTATTGCCTTTGTAGTAGCTTCATTAATTTTTTATCCTGAAAAGATCTGAAACGGTCTTAAAATGTTCCACAGCCCTGTAATGTCCCTTTCTGGTTTTATGTATAAAATAATATCAACTGCAAGTACAGCCAGCGTTCCCTGACTACCATACCAATTATATCCTTGAATTTCTGATTTCCTTATTTTCTTTGACAATGGTTCTAAATATAATGCAAACAACAAAGGGGAAAACGGACAACCCTGCCTGGTTCTAAATATAATGCAAGCAAAGGGGAATGTGGTCAACCCTGCCTGGTTCTAAATATAATGCAAACAAAGGGGAATGTGGACAACCCTGCCTGGTTCTAAATATAATGCAAACAAAGGGGAATGTGGACAACCCTGCCTGGTTCTAAATATAATGCAAACAAAGGGGAATGTGGACAACCCTGCCTGGTTCTAAATATAATGCTAACAAAGTTATCAGAGAGGACCCCCACCTATAAAAACATTATAATCGTGGTTTAGTACTGAAATTGGCCTGTATGAAGCTGGATCCAATGTCTCTTTACCCTCTTTAGGTATTACCGTTACCACCACCTTCTTCCAGGATGCTGGTACTTCTCCTCCTCTTAAAATACTGTTAACCAAAACCTTCCAGATATTTCAGTTTTTTCCCTCCTAGCTTCCAAAGTTTCAAAGGAATACCATCTACTCCTGGGGGGTTTCCTGTAGATTGGTTATACACAACCATTATCTCATCTCTTCCTATCCTGTTAGTAACTGAGCGTAATCCACCTCTAACCTTAGCATATTTAATTATTTCATAAACATTTTCATTTGTACCTTTTCTTGATTTCCATATTTCTCTGCTTTATATAAACTTTCATAGAAATTCTGAAATATTTCTAATACTTCTACAGGATCTTATCTTCCTTGTTACAGGCTCCTTACACATGGTGACAGCCACTTCCACTTCCTGGTGCCAGAGTCATTGTGCTAACAATTTTTGTGCTCTAGAATTATCAAAAAACAGTTGCTTAACAGCAACCTTTCTAAACTCATGCACATTATTGAGGTAACCCCTTATTTTCTGTTTAGCATTGTACAGTTGCTCCGTTTCTTGTTCTGAGAGATTACCCCTATTTTGCAATACTTTAACATTTGTTAGTCCCGCTAAACAATTCTTGTTGCTTCTTAACCATATCCCCCCTTTCCTTTATTTCTACCCTAGTTTTAAACTCCACTTTAATTTTATCCCTCTCCCTAGCTATATTTTCAGAAAAAAATTCTATATTGTCCTAATTGCTCCGGAATTAATTCTAAAATCCATTCATTTAATTCCTCTCTTTTCAATCGATAGACAGGAAAGCACCAGTGTCTCATTTTTATTTCATTACCTTGCGGTTTTATTTTAGTTATTGTTTGCACGTGATCTGAAATAATTATTGGAATGCATTTCAAGACCTTCAATTAAATGCACGTTCCTCGAAGATATAAACTCTATCTAGCCTAGCCCAGTTTTTTATCTTGGAGAATAATGTGTAAATTCACTCCAAACTCCTAGTACTAAATTTACATCTTCCATGCTAAACATTTTTATAAATTTCTACAAAAATCTACCCCTTCTGTTGATTTCCCTTCTAGACCCCCAGGACACACATTCACTGTTGCAAAACAAATTCCAGTCTCTACCTATAAATAATATTCCTTGCTGAAAGCTGATAATTTCCCCCAGAATTTTCTTAAGCTCCATTATAGCAGTTTTAATGTTAAGTGCACACCGGTGTAGTCCTCTTCCCTTGCAAGTAGCTCCTTAATACTAATATATCTTTCATTATTACCTTATTTTCCCATATTCTCTCACTATTGGAGCTCCTCTTGCAATTCATATAAGTACTATTTTCCTTTGCCCCAGATATTCTGTTGAATAACCATACTGAAAACCTTTATCAAATTCACATGTTCAATTCTTTCCAGGTGTGTCTGTCTCCTGTAGCATAGCTATTTGCACTCTACATGTTTTAATATAGTTCACTACTCTATCTGTAAGACCATTCAGACTGAAAGACATTAGAGAAAGCATAATTTTCTTATATAGCTATTATTACCACCTTATGTATAACTGTTTTTTGTTAAATGTCTAGTTCTAACTTTTATCTTACATGCATATACTGTTTGGCAGGCTGGCCTTTCATACAGTTATTTCTCATATCCATTTGAGCCTATGCCACCTTTTACATAACCTTTTGTTTTTTTGAAAGCCCTGAAACAGAACCGCCCCAAAAAACTATTAACTTAACACACAAAACTATGTACAGCTTTAAATATTGAAGTTTTTGCTTTCTTACAGTAACAAAAGTTCTAAGTTGATAGCCACACAGATTAGAGTTAACCAAAAAGAAAGGTTAATCATGCTAAGATGCATGGTACAAGCCTATGCGATTAGTATTATTTTATTTTACCTATCGTTATAGCTCTCCCAGCTGAGAAAACATTTGACTGCTTTCAGTAAACAATTTCTCCAAGCTATTTCTCTATCAGATTATCAGAATCTATTAGTGACATGCAATCCAAACACAAAACTGTGAAGGCCACCTTGTTTACCAGAAAAAAGCCTCATGATATTCAGTACTCTTTCATTTACATTCTTTGTAATAAACTTGTTACTGGATAACACCTAGGGTCTTAACCCAGTCATTTCCCTATACAAGCATGGGAAAAAGCAGACTGATTTTTCTTTTGTCATACTCTCTTGACCAGACTGTAGATCAATGTGTGTATGTACCTTTAAGAAGTTATCCAAGGGCTTGCACAAGTGTAAGTACTGAGCACGTGCAAGTCTGACTGCCATTTTGCAGCAAGCTGTTGAAATGTAAGCATGCAGGTAAATAAGGTTGGTCTGTTAACCAGTTTGTTTATATTGTTTATATTTTATGATGCTGCTATCCATCCTGATGTGTTTCTATGCATTAAAGCATCTAAACAAAATACCCCACCTGCTTGTCATCTGTTAGAGAGGGAGGAGTGAGCCTGTGAGAAAGACCATCTCAGAGCGAGATGTCCATTGTTTCAATTCCACAGGAAGTTCGAAAGAATATTCCTGTTCCGGTGACGAATCCAGAAGTTCCTGATACGAGTTATTCACTGAAGACTGTCCCTGTTGCTAAATTCAGTCCAGATTGTTATGTTACAAGATCTGGTCATATCTCCAGACTATGTAACAGATGCACTGCAACTTGGACACGAACATTGTGTTTGCTTCTAATGTCTATAATACTGCATGTCTAACTCTAATATATTTTTTTTAACCAAGGGCAATCTTTTTAAGAGGGAGGATATAGATCAATGTGTGGGTAATGTACCTTTAAGAAGCCATCCAAGGGTTTGCACAAGTGTATAAATACTGAGCATATGCAAGTCTGTCTGACATTTTCTAGGAAGCTGTTGAGATTTAAGCATGTATGTATATAAGGTCTGTCCATTAACCAGTTTGCGTATATTTTATGATGCTGCTATCCATCCTGATGTGTTTCTATGTATTAAAGCATCTAAGCAAAATGCCCCATCTGCTTGTCATCTGGTAGAAAGAGATGAGTGACAGACCTCCCCCCTATTTTTTTTTACACTGCAGTGCCCACATTTCTTAAAACTGAAGAAAAATAGAGGAGAGAGATAAAGAAAAGAAACACCTGTTTATATTTTTATCCCCACTGCATTTAAAAAAAGAGAGAATTTTACTTCAAGTCTTAATTGATTTTGTCCTATCTAACGCCCAGCTGGGAAAACCCCCGATTGCTTTCAGAGAACATTATATGTCATAGCCAATTTCTCTTGTTTTTTTTTTCTTTTCCCTCAGCCAATCCCCTTCCACCAGATTGTCTCCAGTTTCTTATCAGACTGTCTCCATGAAGTCATAAAAGCCAGACAGCTAATTTCTCTTTATCGGACTGTTTCCATGGAACCATGAACAGCAGCTGCAGAATTGCTAGCAAGTATACATGCATTTGCCAGGAAAAAAGCATCAAAATATTCAACAATTTACTTACTCTCTCTTAAAACTAATCAATCTAAGGTCCTTAAATCCAGTTATTTCCCCATGCAATAATGAGAAAAAGCACACTGATTTTAACTTTGTCATGCTTTTTTTTTACTTACACATTGTATTGCCTGTATTTCTTAAAACTGTACAAAGAAGAGAAGAGAGGAGAAAAAAACAGCAGCACCTGTTTACAAACCTATTAACACTTGAAAACAACATGGAAAGAAATCCATACATCACAAATACAGTACTATTATAAAAAGAAAATATTCTCTACTTACAGTTAGCTTTCTCCTCTCTCTTCCCCTCCCCAAAGTATTTTTTAGAACATTAATGACATGAAGTAGGGCATATACTTTACAGTCCCCCACAAATCCAACAATTTTTGAAAAAGTTCAATATTTCCAGATTTTCTTGTTCTGTCATATTTCACAAATATAATTATATTGTTGCATTATAATCCCATGTTCATTTACTGGTTGCATTACTGTTTTCTCCATCACACAAATCGTGTCTCAGCTTCATTTCTAACATACTCTCAATTCTTCTAGTCAATTATTGTGCCCCCTTCCTTTTCTCCAACATTTTCCACTGAAATACTGTAAAAGGTTTCACAGGTACAGTGTCTCTGTGGTCTTTATTACCAGAAGAATAAGAAGCACAATCTCCTGTTTCACAGCTCACTTTTTGTTGGACAAACTTTTGTATTTCCTCCTTAGCATGCACTTTATCAAAAAATTATTTTGTCACTCCATTGAAGAATACATTAACGACAGCTGGATACAGCAGTCTGAATCTCACACCTGTCTCTCAACATTCTCAAAATAGTGGATTGAATGTACTCCCCTTCTGTCTTGTGTACAATGACTAACTGTTCTCCACAAAGACTCTGCTGTCTCCCACTTTTAGTATTTTGTCCTTCTACCACAGTTTTGTCAGAATCCACTCCTTCTGCTGGTGGAAATGCATCTTTAATATTAAAGGTCTAGGTTGCTTTATTATAGCTAGGTTTGCAGCACACACACAAGGTGCCCTTTCAACTAACAACTCCTGCTGTGGAATACCAGTCCAGTTGCTTATTCTCCATCAGTGTTTTGTTTATTTTAACCAGGTCTATATGCAGTTGTCTTGTATCTTCTAGTAGGTTACTGGATGTCTGGAGGTTGCATTGCTTTTTATGGAACAGCTGCAGAACTTCTCCCTAGTCAATGTTTCTTCCTCACTTTTTGTAGCCAGGTCTTCTGTATTTCTTTATTCCTGGCATCCAGGCAGTGCGCTTACTAGCCAGTTACTGAAATTTACCCATGACCACAAGTCTACTGGCCTTCTCTGCAGAGTTTCTGTTTTCACACTGGGAGAGCTAGAAACAAGCTGTTACTCAGTATGCAGCCATCTTGGAAGTCCTCACTTGCAGAATCTCATCTGAAAGAAGAAAGACCATCAAAAGAGATATAATGAGGTGGCATCCATGGAACACCAGAGCATGATATGGAAGAAGACTGGACTTGTTGAAGTACAGAGTGAATCCTAAATGCTAGATGAGGTTGATAGTGAACGCGAAGTCTTGAATTCTCTTCCATAGGGAAGTTGCTAGTATTCGGAAATCACCCAAAAAAGGCTATATTTGGATACCTTCGAGTCTGTAGAATGCTATGACAAGAACAATACACCGTGAATATTCTTGGAGCAGTAGATAATCAAAGGCGAAACAGTAAACTAATGGCATAATCCCAAGTCACAGAATCTTAAAACATTCCCCATGAAGTGGACAAATGGGGACATAGAGGTAAGCATCATTGAGATCCAAGGTAACCAAAAAAAGCTGGGGAAAAATTAACATCCTGAAATTTGGAAACTACAAAAAGGTATTCAGGGAAGACAAATCCAGAATTGGTCTCCAGGTACCTTCTTTTCTTGGAAACAGGAAAAACTTGCAGCAGAATCCCCTGCCTTTTTGTTGCGAACAAGCAGGTTCTATTATGATCTACTACTTTGATGACAAGAAAGAACGAACCAAATGATGTTGGTTTAGAGGCACTTGTGGGATTGTATGCTGAACAGGAAAGGAAATGCACTGTAACATGTACTCTTTTTGATGACTTACAAAACCCAAGATTCTGTTGTGATTACTTTCTGAAAGGGAAAGTGATAGGTTATATTGAATGTAGTTATCTTTTTTATGTGAGGTGTAACATTCATCTGTCTCTGAAATTTCTGTTTTTTTTTCTTAACTGCAATTATTAGTCACTTTGACAAAGTACCTGTCGCCCCCTGCTCCTCCTCAGTGGTGTGTGCTAACCCTAATCCTGCACCTCATCATAAAAAAGAAAAAACTTTCAGTAACACTATCACTACACAGGACAGCTCACACACACACACGTGGCACGCATGCACAGGCACACACAGGACAGCTCACACACACACACACATGTGGCACGCATGCACAGGCACACACACGCCACTTAATCTCTCCTCTAACTACACACACATGCACACAAACTCCCAATCCTACCACAAAGCTACTCACCACAGCTGATCAATAGGAAATCGTCCAGTCTGCCTTTAGCATAAGCGTCCTTTCACACAAAAACACATTACAGTTTACAGTCGCACGAGTATTGACCAAGTGAACTGTGACCACATACACACACATTTGTATGTATGCAAGTGCATGAAACAAAACATTGTGAAGTTGCACAGTCAAATAAAAATGGGGAAAAAAATAACGAATGTAAACAATGCATTTAACATTTGCAGTCATCCTTGTAATAAACTGAACTATAACAAAAATCGAAACCCAAAACTAAGATACTTAAAAAAAAAAAAAAAAAACAAAACAAAAAAAAAACTCTTAAATACTCTACATAATGAGGACAAATGTAAACAATTCATTCACATTTGCAATCATCACTCTATGTACACTAAAAACAAAAAAAATACAATTTTAAAAATCAATTTTACATGGGCTGCTCTGCCTCTATGCCCCCAGAATTTATATGTACTTACTACAGACTACACTGAATTACGTTATAGTTGATAGCCAGCAAATCAATGTAATTCAACTAACTATACCACCATTTTCACCAAAAAAAGTTAAAGGCTAAATATGTATTTATATCCATCCATCCACACCCAAGGTTTACACCTATATAGGGTGGCTAGCCCTGCCACAGTAGTACCACACTTAAACCTATGGGCAATTTTAACAGTATCCAATCCACCCTACTGCACTGCCTTTGGAATGAGGTAGGAAATCGGAGCACCCAGAGGAAACTCGCAAACAGAGGGAAGATGTGCAGACTCTGCACATTAAGCAAACCAGTTGAGAAATGAACCAGGGAACCTCTTGCCGTAAGGCGAAAACACAATCTGCTGTACTACTGTACCACCCATAAATATACAAATTTATTCACACATGCATGTGCACACACATGCCACACAAAAATTAAAAATTTGGATAGCTCTAGTGGGAGGAAAACAGAATACTCCCTAAGTGACGAATGACCCTTGTGAAAGGCTAAAATAAGGTTTCCTACATTTTGTGGAAAGAAACAATGGGCACCAAGAAACTACCTTGCAAATGAACAAAGCCACACAACCAGCCAACTAAGAAGCAGGATTCATGTCGTTCATGTCCCAAGAAGGATTCATCAAAGGAGGGCTAACATGCAGGACACCTTCCATATATTCCTCAGCCAGCTGGACAACAGAAACTATTCTGCCCTACACAAGATCATGATGTGTAGAGATGCCAGAAACATGCACTACAACCATAGAATATTTGTGATGCAAGTTCAAAGGCGCCTAAGGACCATCATGATCATCTGTTTACTAAAAGCTTGAGCCTGTAATAGATGCTCTTCTTTTCCCAGCTACAGAATGTCTTCTCTTTCATAGATGATGACTGACAAAATGCTTCCTGAAATAATGACCACCTTTAAAACTCCTAAAATGTCCAGAGGATCTAAAGCAGCAGCTAGGCCATGCGGTGGAGCTGGCTGTCATCTTAACTAAGAAAACTTCTTTGACTTGTACTAGGACAGTTTCCTGCACTGCCAGGAACCCAAAATCCTGAAAGTACATCCTTCTCAGCTTCCAAAAGGCAGTAAAAATGAGCTTGTTCTCCCTCATTACTGTCTGAATTTGGCTTCGAGGAATGGGACAAGAGAAGCGAGCAGAAAGGTACAGAGGAACCTTCCTTGACATGGGAGAACACTTCAGTCACTAACACCCTCCCCTAGACTGCTGAACTGTGCAAAACAGATGGAAGGTCATATATATTAAAATGACCGGCCTTCAGGCTGTTCCACTCCTAGAAAATCATGACCACACATTCCCTTATTCTCAGTTCGAATACAGGACTACAGCTACAAATAAGGTTCTTGCCAGTAAACTAACTTTCCAGAAATGCAAATGCTCATTTATAAATGCCCAAACTTAAGGCCCACTGAAAGACCTACAATAACTCTACATACATGGGCATGAACACATGGAACCCTGTTTGATTATGTACCATTCCTACAATTGGTGATCTGACTAGAACAGCAGGGCCTCTGGTCACAGTTCACCTTCCAGACATTTAAGGGAGAGGAACACTACTCTTAGTGCTCCATGGATTATATACAACCCACGCACTTGGAGGCTACTACTGTAGACAAGGGAGGAACGCTGCTGAGCTCAACATTCTAATGAAGCATCCACTAGCAGGCAATGTGATGCTGACCTTCCATTCCTGCAGATAAACCTAACGACACTGGTGGGAAGCATCCAACATGTTAGAGCTCAGTGACACTGATAGGACACCATCAGTAGGCCCATAAAAGTAGTGTCTTTGCAATCACCAACTCTCCATTGTCCAGTACACAACCATTATCTTCAGATGTGTGAATGCCACTACGCCAGGAAGCACAAGGGGTGGTGGGAATGGGAGTAGGGTGGACAGAGATTGGAATGTCTGCCGCCTCACCATGACTGCCAATGTTATGCCATCTTCGGACCTCTCTTCAAATAGGAATGACCAACAAGAGTGCCCAGTTCTCTCACAGAGAACTCTTCTGGAAAAAATGTGACAGGATATGTCCCTGCTGAAGTAGACCAACAGAATCTGCAAACCAATCTAGGCCAAGCAAGGATCCTAACTGGGAGCATATCGATGGTGCCACCATGAGCATAAGATGTCCTTTCTTCTGAAAGGCTTCCACAATATATCACTGTGGTGAACCCTTTAGTACAAGAGAGAGACCAAATAGCAACACAATGTCCTGCAAGTGAAGCCTAAGTAAAATGACAACTTCCTGTAAAGACCCCCAGACAGTGATGTGTCAGAAAACAATCATCAACTCCACATGACTGCCCTGATGCACAGTATTCACTGCTCTCTAAAGCATCACCAAACTCAATATTTAATCCACCTGACTGTGCTCACTCAAACTACTGAAGATCGGGATGGGACAAAATTTTGCAGTCTCTTTGGAACAAGGAAGAAGTAGTAGTAGAATGCCCTGCATTTCGGAGAGGGGGAATAAATTATACAGCTCCTCTGCAGTGTACAATCTTGGCCTGTTTTTGAAGAGCTTTGCTGAGACCACCTGGCTCCTCAGTTGATTTTAATCTAAGGAAAAGAACCAATAGCTCCAAAGATACAGCCAACTATGACTAGAACTGACCAGTTCATGATGAGTTTGCAGAGCTAGTGCAGACTAGTCAGAACTCAAATGCTGTACCTGCAGATTCATCCTTCTACGAAACTTAGCAGTAGGAACAGAGAAAACTGACTATGCCCGACACTAGGAGGACCTTCTTTATTCTGTGAGTTTTTTTACTATTTATTTAGGGTGTGGCTGGCCAAGAAGCAGAACAAGATAGGGAATTCAATGTCACCCTCTCTATGGTTGTTAGTTTCCATTTATTCTATTAGAGATCTTAAGCAGCTCTGTCAAGAGTTAGCATAAAAAGTGCATCTTTAGTGTTGTAAGCATGATTTTGAATACACTTTGGGTTCAAATTTCATGGTATTATCTCATATTTGAGTTTTTATCCTCATATTTTTGGGGAAAAGTGAATCTGAGGTTTGTTTTGAGACAGGTTTGTGAGGGGTACCCCATCAATTTTAAAATTAAAATCTGCTGATGACAGCAAATAGCAGTCAGTAATGAGACTATAGGAAGCAGATATAGAAGACACTATAGAGCAGATGGTAGCAGTACCTGGACTTCTGAATCATGTGCAAAGCAGTAAGAATTATTAGGTGATGATTCTGAGTTCCTGAAAGAGCAATGACATTGCAATGTTATTCCAGCAACATGTGGATGATGTACAGAATAAATTTGGGCAGTTAAACAGAAAAATATGCATAAAACTATGCAAATGAAAATACTGTTTCTTTGGAAGATAAATCCGCAGGAAAGGATCAATATTTAAAAGGAGAAGCAGTTACCTTTGGAGGGCTAATGGGTACTCAACTTTCCAGAGGCTCTCTTCTATTGGTCCAGTAGCAGTGGCAAATACATGTACTGTAAGTGAGTTGGAAGGTAATGAAGGATTTTGGAATTTGTGAAAACTAAGAAGGTGCAATGGATTTGACTTTCTAACAGATTGTTGGTTACAGAAAAGGCATACAGATTGCTACTGTTATTAACTGATACTATTAATATTTGAACAATGGAACTTTGGTTCATTATGTGGTTTGGTCTAAAAAAGAAAGTACAGTTGTGTACACTTACCATAAAATGGAGATGTTAGAGTGTATTCACTGTTGCAGTCATCACATTTGGGTTATCTGTTTGCAGTAGCCCTCAATTGGCCTGATTATCAAAGTATTGGGTCCTGCGTTGGTTGCTGTCTCATCTTCCATGACGTCAGGTAGTCAGGGGTATAAAGCATGCAGCGACGCCATTTTAGCAGTTTTTCTTGCCCCAGATGTCAGGTGCCCCTATAATGGGAAGCAATTATATACAAGGTTACACCTCCAACAAAAAGCAAACACACCAGAAAGCTTAAATACAGTAAGCAAGAAGAGAGTTATAGTCAATAGAAGACAGGGGGCTGGAGGGAGGGTAACCAGGACTGCAACAGTGAATACACTCGAACCTCTACATTTATGATAAGTATACACAACTGTACTATCTTCTTTGTGTTTTACTGTTGCAGTCATCACATTTGGGTAGAAAGCTAAGGATGGGAAGAGGTAATTAGATAGCATTAGGACTAGCTATAAGGCACTGCAAGACTGCAGTGGCAAATCCAGCTCTGGATTTTAAAAAAAAATTGGCAAGTGGCAATGCTTGGTGAAGGTATGTACAGAACTCCAGGTAGCAGCTTCTAGGATGTCCCTGGTAGGGACACCTCTGAGAAAGGCAGTAGAGGTAGATGCAGCCCTGGTTGGATGTGGTCTTATCCCCTGTGGGGTAGGTTTTCCATGATGCTTATAGCCGAAATTAATGCAATGGCCTATCTACTCAGAAATGGTTTGCTTTGAAATGGCCTTTCCCTCTGCCCCTGCAGCGAATGCAACCAGTAGCTGTTCGGAATTCATGAGAGGCTTGGTCCTGTCCAAGTAAAATCTAAGCTGTCTGTGCAGGTTCAAGGAGTGCAGTATTCATTCCCCTTTGTTCTGTGGGTTAGAAAAGAAGGTTGGCAAATGAATGGACTGATTAAGGGCCACACTGAATACCACCTTAGCCATGAAGGAGGGATTGGTCCCAAGGGACACCCTGTCACAGCATGAAAATGATGAAAGGCTCCACTGCCATGAGAGCCTGTAATTCAGGCACCCTTCTTGCTGAAGTGATGGCTAGAAGGAAGGCTGTTTTCCAAGAAAGGAATTTCAACTCTGCATTTGCAGCTGGCTCAAAGGGAAGTAGAGTGAGCCTTTCCAATACAAAGTTAAGGTCCCAGGCTGGAGTAGGGGCTCTCCTGGGTTGTCTTACGTTTTTGCCCCCTCTGAGGAAGTGCTTCAGCAGCGGATGAGAGAAGAGGGCTGGTTCCATATTGTGATGCACTGAAACTGCTAAGGCATGAATTTTGATGGAGTAAAAGGAAAGGCCCTTGTGAAGCATCTCAGTTAAGTATTGAAGAATATGGGGTAAATTGGGTGCTGCTGTGCCCATCCCCTGAGTTTGGGTCCGGGAACAAAATATTTTCCATTTTTAGCACAGGATTTTCTAGTACTAGGTCTCCTTGCCTCCAGAATGACATCCAACACTTGCTTACTGAGGGATGGTAAAGGCGAGATCAGGTAATTAGCCAGGCTGCCAGGTTCAGGGCTGGAAGTTGTAGGTGCAGAATCTGGCCCTCCTGCTGGGACAGCAGGGCAGGGGTCTGAGGCAGGTGCCAGCAGTGACACACTGCTCAAAAGGGGGTACCAGTGTTGGAGTGGCCAGTCCAGTGCAATCAGTATTGTCCTTGGTTTGTCCTGTTTGATCTTTAGAAGTACCTTTGAGAGGAGAGGCAGAGGGGGAAAGGCATAAATAGATAGTTTTTTTTCCAGGTGAAGGACAGGGCATCCACTTTCCAAGCTTGCTTGCTTGTGGGGAGTCCTTGTGTAGAATTTGTCCAATTGGTAGTTCTGCGGGGAGGCAAACAGGTCTATCTCTGGGCTCCCCCATTTGTTTCTCAACATGTTGAATATCTTTGGTTCCAGTTTCCACTCATGTGGCTCCATAAGACTTCTACTTAGGTCTACCAGTGTATTTAGCTTTGCTGGCAGGAATTGAGCCTGTAGGTGCACTTGGTAGTTCAAGGCTGTGTTCCACAGAGCCATGGCTAGTCTGCAGAGAGGGTATGAGTGGGTTCCCCCATGTTTGTTTATGTACCACATAACAGTGGTGCTGTCTGTCTTTACCAATAATTGTCCTGGAAGAATGTGGTCCTTGAAGGCTGTCAGAGCATTCTGTATAGCTAACATTTCTTTTTGATTGATATGCAAGTGCATTTGACTTGGGTTCCATTCGCCTTGAATGCACTGTCCTGCCAAGTGAGTCCCGCATGCATAGTCTGATGCGTCTGTTAGGGTTTGGGCAGCAGGGGGTAGAGTGAATGGCAGTCCCTTGTTTTGGTGGCAGGCCTCTGCCCACCAAAGGTACTCTATCTGCAGACAAGGTATGATAGGATTCATTGATTCTAGATCCTGAGAATGTTGACACCATTAGACTTTCTAGATACCATTGTAGTTTCCTCATATGCAGTCTTGCATATGGAATTAATAGAATGCAAGAGGCCATGAACCCCAGGGCTCTCAGTATTTTCCTTTCAGATAGCTGGGTCTTTGTGGCCAGTAGTTTGAAGTACACTATCAATTGAATTTGTTTCTCTGGTGTGAGGTAGGCCATCTGGGAAGTTGCATTCAAGCTTGCTCCCAGGAATACTATTTGTTGGGAGGGTACAAGATGGGATTTCTTTTCATTTATGGTGCACCCCAGAGACTTTAGCAATTTCTTTACAAATGCCAGATGATTTAATAGTATGTCCTGGCTTCCTGCCTGAATTAGACAATCATCCAGGTATAGGTATATTTGAATATTTCTTTGCCTGCAAAATGCAATGACTGGAGCTAGGCATTTTGTGATGGGCGCAGTAGATAAGCCAAAGGGCAGTGCAGAAAACTGATAGTCCATGTAGCCTGTTCTGAAGTGTAGGTATATTCTGCAAGATTCCCTTATTGGGATGTGTAGGTAGGCTTCCTTCAAATCCAGTGTTGCCAACCAGGCATCTTTGCCTAACATGGGAAGCAGCTGATGAAGAGTTAGCATACTGAATTTTGGATTACCAAAAATGTGTTTAGGATAGACAGGTCCAGGATAGGACGCCAGGAACTGTCTTTTCTGGGCACCAGGAAAAGTACCGAGTAGAAACCTTGCCCCCATAGTTCTTCTGGGACAGGTTGAATAGCTCCGATGCTTAGAGAGAGAAAGTACAGTTGTGTACACTTAACAGAAATGTAGATGTTCGAGTGTATGCACTGTTGCAGTCATTACATTTGAGTAATCCTGCTGGCAGGTTGCCCTTAGCCGGCCTGAATGCCAAAGTCCTGCGTTGGCTGCTGTTGCCCCTTCCCTGACGTCAGGTCGGCAGGGGGTATAAAAGAAGCAGCCGATGCCATTTTCTTCAGTTTTTCTTGCCCCAGATGTCAGCTGCCCCCAAAAAGGGTAGTCAAACTTTATATATATTTACATATATATATATATATATATATATATATATATATTCAGAAATACACCAATATAAATTTTACCTTCATCTATAAGCAAATACACCACATAGGTAGTATAAATCAGAGAAGGAAAAATAAGATCCAAAAGAAAAAAGGGGGAAGGCGGGTGGGTAACCTGGACTGCAACAGTGAATACACTCTAACATCTACATTTATGGTAAGTGTACACAACTGTACTATGTTCTTCGTGTTTCACTGTTGCAGTCATTATATTTGGATAGAGTCCCAAAGCTATGGTTGGGAGGCTGGAACTAGACAGCAGTAGGAGCGGCTATGAGGTCCTGCAGAACTGCAGTGGCAAAGCTTGCCCTGGATTTAGGGTAGTGTGGCAGATGATAATGCTTTGTAAAGGTGTGCAATGAACTCCAAGTAGCCGCCTCTAAAATGTCTCTGGTTGGTACTCCCTTGAGAAAGGCTGCTGAGGTGGCTGCAGCTCTGGTGGAATGAGGCCTAATACCCTTAGGCACTGGCTTGCCATGGTGTAAGTAGCAGAAACGAATGCAGTGGCCTAACCACTTAGAAATAGTCTGCTTTGAGATGGGCTTTCCTTGTGTTCCTGCAGCATATGCCACTAGTAATTGCTCTGTCTTCCTGAAAGCTTTGGTTCTGTCCAAGTAGAATCTAAGCTGCCTGTGTACGTCCAAATAATGCAGAATTCTCTCCCCTTTGTTCTGTGGATTTGAGTAAAAGGTTGGCAGATGGATGGCTTGCTTAAGAGCCACACTGGACACTATTTTAGGCATAAATGTTGGGTTTGTCCTCAGGGAGACGCTGTTTAGATGAAACATGATGAAAGGTTCCACAGCCATGAGTGCCTGTAGCTCTGAAACTTGTCTCGCAGAAGTAATTGCTAAGAACAGAGCTATTTTCCAAGATAAAAACTTATCAGCAGTAGCAGCTGGCTCAAAAGGAGGCAGGGTGAGCTTTTCCAAGACATAGTTGAGAGCCCATGCAGGTATTTGAAGTCTCCTTGGGGGCCTTAAATTTTTGGCTCCTCTGAGGTACTGCCTTAATAAAGGGTGAGAAAAAAGTGGTGGCTCTGTATTGCAATGAGCCGAAATGACAGAGGCATGAATTTTAACTGATGAAAAAGACAGGCCTTTATCCAGCATCTCAGTTAAGCATTGCAAAATCTGAGGAATATTTGGTACCGCTGTATCAGTTCCCTTGTGCCTGGTTCCAAGCACAGAATCTCTTCCTTTTTCCAGCATAAGACTTTCTACTACTAGGCCTTCTGGCTTCCAGAATGACATCCATCACAGCTTTACTGAGAGGTGTTTTTTGTATGACTACATTATCCGCCATGCTGCCAAGTTCAATGTCCTGAGTTGGCTGTGCATGATCTGATGGTTTTGCTGGGACAGTAGTAGAGGTAAGGTCCAAGCTGGGTATAGAGATAAGTTTCTTAGTAATGGACACCAGTACTGGCATGGCCAGCCTGGGGCAATCAGTATCATCTTTGGTTTCTCCTGTCTGACCTTTAGGAGCACCTTGGGGAGGAAAGGCAGTGGAGGAAAGACATATACGGATAGGTTTTTCCAGCTGAAAGATAGAGCGTCCACTTTCCATGCTTGTCTGTGATAAGTCCTTGTGCAGAATCTTTTTAGTTGGCAATTGAGAGGGGAGGCAAATAGATCTATGTCCGGGCATCCCCATTTCCTTGTTATCATGCTGAAGACTTGTGGATCCAGCTTCCAATCGTGGGGATCCATGAGGTTTCTGTTTAGTTTGTCTGACAGAGTATTTTCCTTTCCTGGCAGGAACTGTGCCTGCAGATGTACTTGGTAAGTCAAAGCTGTGTCCCACAAGGTCATGGCTAGTCTGTAAAGGGGGTAAGAATGTGTGTCCCCCTGCTTGTTATATACCACATGACCGTGGTGTTGTCTGTCTTTATCAGTAGTTGTCCCGGATGAAGTAGGTCCTTGAAGGCTGTCAGGGCATTTTCAACAGTTAACATCTCTTTTTGATTGATATGTAGATGCATTTGGTTTGAGGACCATGTGCCCTGAATGCATCTTCCTGCCATGTGGGCTCCCCAGGCATAGTCTGATGCATTCGTTATTAGTGTCTGCCTGGCTGGAGGTAATGTGAATGGCTGTCCCTTGTTCTGATGACAAGCCTTTGCCCACCATCAAAACTCCTGTTGCAGGCAGAAAATGAGAGTAATGACTGTTTCCAGGCTGTGACAATGTTGAGTCCAAATGCTTTTTAGGTACCACTGAAGTTTCCTCATACGCAGTCTTGCATATGGAATTAGTAGTATGCAGGATGCCATGAAGCCCAAAGCCTGCAGAATTTTTCTTGCAGATAACCGGGCCTTTATTGCCAACATTTTGAAATAGGTAGTCAGTTGCCTTTGTTTGTCTGGCGTGAGATAAGTCATCTGGGCAGTTGTATTTAAGCTTCCACCCAGGAATGTTGTCTCTTGTGAGGGTACTAGTTTTGATTTCTTTTTGTTGACTGTGTACCCTAGGTA
The DNA here is from genome assembly GCF_019279795.1 of Protopterus annectens. Classification (NCBI taxonomy): domain Eukaryota; kingdom Metazoa; phylum Chordata; order Ceratodontiformes; family Protopteridae; genus Protopterus; species Protopterus annectens. The sequence continues at coordinate 1,139,141,460 of NC_056739.1, forward strand.
TGTTAGAAGTTTTTTCACACACGCCAGATGTTGAAGAAGAATGTCCTTGTTCTCTGCTTGCATGAGATAGTCGTCCAAGTAAGGATATATTTGTATTCCTCTTTGCCTGCAGAATGCAATTACTGGTGCCAGGCACTTTGTAAAAACCCTGGGCACAGTAGATAAGCCAAAGGGCAGTGCAGAGACTTATTAATGCATTGAACCAGCCTTGAATCTTAGGTATCTTCTGCATGACTGTCTGACTGGGACATGCAGGTATGCCTCCTTTAGGTCTAAAGTCACAAGCCAAGCATTCTTGCCCAGCATGGGAAGAAGCTGTTGCAAAGTCAACATTTTGAATTTTGGAATATCCAGGAAATTGTTCAGAATAGATAGGTCCAGTATCAGCCTCCAGGCTTTGTCCTTTCTGGGTACCAAGAACAGTCTTGAGTAAAATCCTTGTCCCTGCTCTTGCTCTGGTACTTGTTGAATGGCCCCCATGTCCATGAGGGATGAAACTTGTTTTTGTGCCTCTGCCCATTGATTTTTTGGCGGATCTGGCCAGCCGTTTGCCTTTGGCAGAGTATGGAAATGGAACTTGTAGCCTTGTGACACTACATTTAGAACCCACTTGTCCTGGGTTATGATGTGCCAATTTTGAACAAAAAGTGCTAATTTTCCCCCTAAGGGTGCTGCCAGAAGATAAGTGCTTGATACAGGCAGGGGGAAGTCATTGGGACTGTTTTCTGTATGTTTGTGATCTATCGTCTCCAGCTTTGGATGTAGAAGCACCCCATTGCTTGGGCCTATAAGAACCTTGCGCCTGGGATCTGCCCCTTTGAGGTCTGTCTGACACAGGAACGGACCAGTTTTTAGTAGGCCAGTGTCTACTAAACAGAGGTGGCTGTACTTGTAAAAAAATCTTTGACAGTTTGCATAGATTTAGCTTTGTCCTCCATTTTCTTTAACACCTCTTCTGCCTTAACACCAAACAAAGTATCTTGCGGTAAAGGTAATAATTTAACTAACATGATCAGACAGATTTTGTTCCTTTAACCAAGCATGCCTCCTAATTAGAGGACCCATAACTGTGGCCTTGCAGGAGGCCTCCAAAGAATCAAAACCACATTATAAAGTATGTTTTCCAACTTGTTCTGCTACATATAATAAAATCCTGCATTTCCTTGTTTTCTGCACATTCAGAATTTAACATTTTCTGTTTAAGCAATCCCATGACATGTTGCTGATACTTAAGCATATGAAATTGACAGTTTAAGGCCCTTATAGCCAAAGTTGCAGATGTGTAAACCTTTTTTCCCAATCTATCCAGTGCCCTTGAATCTCTGTCAGAGGGGGTTGGGTTTTTTGCCGTGGAAGCCTTAACTCCCCTTTGGACCCTGTGAAATAGTTTCTGGTTCAGCAGCAGGGTTTTTAAAAAAGAAATTTGTGAGAGTCAGGAACCCTGTAATATCTGTCAGGCTTAATAGGAGCTGGGGGTAAGGAGTCAGGGGTCAGACTAGACTCCGAAAAACATAATCTACAATGTCTAACACAGGTGGAATGGCTAGAAGAAGCCTGTGCTGAGATAGTAAAAGAAAACCTCTGAGCCTCTTTTTAGATTCTGAAACATCTTGGCTCTCCCAGTGAAAATGCTCCCTCATGGTATGCAGGGTTTCCCCAAAGGAATAGTCCTCCAGAGGAGATGCTGCAGGTATAGATTCTTCAGCTTCAGAATCCTCGTGGGGGGGGAGAGAATATTCCTGATTAAAAGGAATCAAAAGAAATAGAAACCTGATCTGAAGATTCATAGTCAGTGCCTTGCCTAGGCCTCTTATCAGGAGGTATTGGGACCCCTGATCAAGGTAATCAAGTCTTTGGCCATTTTGAGCATCTGTTTTTTTTGGGCATAGAGGCCTGTCAACGTGGCTCTTGAGTTTGTTTCTTTGCTTTAGAAGGTGCTTTATTCTTTGCCTTTGAAGCTGAAGTCGGTTTAATGTAAAGATGTTTAGGTCTGAATACACCCTCAGAAGCCGGTACCTGCTCAGTGGCTCTGAACCCATCTGAGGAGTTAGCGTCCGAGGCTCCAGTACCTTGAGTATCCAGCGGCATGGCCGACTTCACGTGGGAGTCGGTAGCGGGCTTTGACTCTAAAGTAGCGGGCGTCAGGGGCTGGGAAAACACCTCACTGAGAACCGGCGACTGGCTTAGGAGAAGCTACGTCGTTGGTTTTGGGCCTTGGTTGTTTTTCTCTATCCTTTTCTTTGCGTTTTTTGTAAACTCCGGTAGTTGGATGGCTATCAGACGACATTTCAGGATAATTAAATCGGTGTCCAAAATAGTTTAAAGCAAAATCATAGCGATGCTTAATAGTGTGTTGGTTAAATCTAGCACAAAACCGACAATCAGAAACGTTGTGATCAGGGCCTAGGCAAGGAATGCAGTATGAATGAAAATCTTTATGAGGTATTTGCTTTCCACAAGAAATACAATTATTAACTTTTACTGACATTGGTTTAGAGCAAGACAAAGTTTCCCCAATGGGGTACTTAGCTTAGTTGAAGACTTCGGTTCTGAAACTCGAAAAAGAAAATTTCAGGAGTTGGCCGTCCGGCACTTGCGAACTGCTTCTACTTCGGGCACCGCACGGCAAGAAAGACTGATAGAACGGCGTCGGCTGCATGCTTTATACCCCTGACTACCTGACGTCATGGAAGATGAGACAGCAACTGATGCAGGACCCAAGACTTTGATAATCAGGCCGACTTGAGGGCTACTGCAAGCAGATAACCCAAATGTGATGACTGCAACAGTGAAACACGAAGAACATCAGGTTTTGACACAGCTGTGGCTACATGGTAAGCTGCCAAATGACAATCTTAGATGATAGGACATCATTTTTCCTGGCTTGAAGTCTCACATGCCCTTACTTATTAACAGCTACAGCTACAAAATACTTCGCAAACCAGAGCAATGTTCAGGCACAGAATCTCTCAAACACTCCTATTCCACAAACAGTCTTACAGCAAACTGATCCTTACAATAACTAAATCCAGTAACACTGCAGGAGATGCTCTATACTCTTGTGTCTCAAGAAAATGAAACTATACCATTTTCTCTGAGACAAATTGAAACCCTAAATTCTGTTAAAGTACAAATCAAGCAACTTCTTAAGCAAATTTGGCTCTGCACTCGTCACTCCAGGAAAAAGTCATCAACATCAAATTAAAGAACATTACAATGTATCCTGTCTCGTGCACTCAAGTTCTATAGTACACAACTTAAATGTACTGTACTACATTATGTTTGCTGAATATCCAAGGAACATTACATTATTTGTTTTATATTAACTGCACTGCATGCCTTTTCTCCAATTATTTCTCAGGACCTTTTCTCCCTAGGCCTCCAACTGAAAAGTGGCTTCATGTCCAGATAGACTTCCTGGTTAACAAATGCAATAAATGATATCAGTGGGAAGGCCAGTGTTTAAGGATTGTTTTTTTCCCCCCAGAAACTACCATGCAAGCACAGGGTGCAATTTTCAGCTGCTGTAACAGAATCTCAAAAATGTAAGTGATGATGTGTTATTGCTTTTAGTGGTATTGAAAGTGTTCATGCCCCCCCCCCCCATTTGGGGGATGCAAATGTTTACTGCAGCTTAACTGACCTTTTACAAGGTTTGCCTGAAGTATTCCATTATGTGAGCAAGGAACTGATGGGCACTGGAAATAAAAAAAAGGTAATGACTTGTGAGTTTAGTGAACTAGAAGACAAATGGGATCATGGGCCTGAACTTGGGGAAGGTGAGAAGGATGCCACATATAAAATGGGCAATAAGCACTGGAAAGATGTATATTACTTGCCTACAGAAGCAATGAGTAAAATAAATTTAATGATGGCAAAGTGCTGCAAATGGCTGCATACAGCTGACTTTATGATTTAACATTGAGTAGCTTTACCACGATTTTAGCAATAGGCAAATTATGAGTCATGCAATGATGACTTTTTAAAGGACAAACTGGTAGCCTAGTAGGGACGCATTCAAACTTTGAAACTATTTTACAGATACTATATGGTTTGGATGCTCTGCAGAGAAATACATTTGTAAAATACGGTTTGTTTGATGTTTTATTGTATTTTGAGCTTTTTAAATTATCTTTTATAAGAACTGCTGATACTACCAACATAATTATGTATTAGTCGATGTCCTGCCATAATTATTCTTCAAGAATGATACAAAATGCAGTATGAAAAGTAGCCAAGTCTGAATGTTCTATGAATAAGGTTTTTTTTTTTTTTTTTTAAGTGCACCAAGGAAGGGTCAAGACCGGAGGAAAAAAAATGTTCCTACTGTCTATTGGAGCTTGTGACTCTACAGTCTGAACTGGTTGTTGCATTTGCTAGATTACAGTTGCTTTGCGGTGCTTAGTACACTTTGATTTACTAGTAGTGATCTGCTATGAGAAGAATTTTAAGAAAGTGGTGCTACCTCATATTTTGTGCTAACTAGGCACACTTTTATTGATATTAACTGTTATAGTGTATATGTCCAATATTTCTTTTGTAAATGACTCCATGCTATGCTCACAATACAAGTACACAGGAGGGACACATGATGTTGACTACTACTTTGTAAGAAATTAGACCACAGTGTAATGACATCTGGGTAAATCTGACAAAATACACTGATGTTAAAGCTTCTAAAGACCGTACATCCTGAGACTGTTCTGCACTAGAAATGACTGGGAATCAAACAATGACAGACGCTTGCCCTTTCATGTGGGAAGCTTTTGGTAATTTTTATGCATTTCTTTTTCACTGTGACTGGATAGGGGGCTATCTGTGTTTAACACAAACTTGATGGCGTGTGTTTATGTAATGGATTGTCAAGCGTAGCTCAGTAATACAGTAAGGATAGCAAAGGTACCACTTTGTCCACAGTGAGCAGGTGGAGAGTGAAGGATGAAGGCTGAAAGCAGGGTTTGTTTTATTTTTCTTGCCACAATTAAAGTCTTTGAGCAACATGCCAGGCACAGTTTTGTTTGTGATTTGATGAAGGGTATTTTCTGTTTGTAAGCTGAGTTATTTTTTTATTTTCAAATTCTAATGTTCTGGATGGGAGGACAGGTGAAGCATTGTTTACAAGAGGCATGTTTTAAAGGTCCAGAGCAGTCTACTTTGTGGCATTTGTTAAAAGGGATCTGTGAGGTACCATGCCACGTCATTTACTATGAAAAATAAGTTTAATGTTGTTTGCATTACTTGTCATGTAATGACTAAGGATTAGAGTTTCATGATTATGTTAAGGATGTGATACTGGGAGTTTTGTTGATAAACTAATTTGTTCATGGAGATGTGTGAAATACTTGATGAATTGGATTTTGCATCACAAAAATTGGAAATGATGACAAACCTGGTGATTACTAGGTGGATTTGAATAAAGCACTTCTATGTAAACTTAACATAACATTAGATGTTCCAGTAAATCATTGTTGCAGTAATCCTTACTACTGGTGTTTTCAGCCATAGAAGGCCTGACACCTTGCCTGATTCCAGAGTACAGCAATCTTCCTAGTCTAGGCATAGTGGACACCCATTCAATTATCAAGGACGACAGGATATTCCCACTGCAAGACTTATGTCCATCCAAACCACTTTAGAGCTCTCTTGCCCAGAAAACTAAATAGTGAATACCCTGAAAGCAAAAGAAAACATTAGGATAAACATATGGGATACAAAAATAAAAGCCCCCAAATTCTAAGCAGAAGAGAGGTGTAAGAGAAAAGTGGCTCACCAAATCTATTCATACCCAAGTAGGCCTAAGGCCCTGTAACACATGAGAAATGGTGGGAAGCATAAGGACAAGGTGCCCTATCCCAGCCCAGGATTCCCAAATACAGAATGATGAAATGGAGGGAAAGAACAGGAGAAAGTACAACAGCAATAGACATGAACATCTACTATTATGCTAGGTTCTTATACAGTAGTGCTATGTTCATTATTTAAATTACTGCTAGTAATTATGAGAACTGGGACAAACTCTACAGATCATGAGAACAGGGAGGTGGCTTGGAAGACTGGTTAGACTGCAGTATACCCTACAGGATGGCAGCAGTAACCTCACCTTTTGTCCTAGGAGAGATATCCAGTTTGCAGTGCGTAGAAAAGTAATGGAAAGTGGACCATGTAGTTGCTTCTTAGATCATCTGAGCTGTCACCCCCTTGATGGCCATTCACAGTGGTAACTATACTTTTACTGATCCGAACTCTTAACAATTCCCTCTATTTTCTTCCCTTTGGTGGCACAGAAGAACATGATAAAATAGAGCAGCTATTTTAAAATTGTCTACTTGGACATGGCCCTTCCCTCTTCTGTTGTGAAGGAAACAAAACTGATAGGAAGTTCTAAAATTCTTGGTTCTCTGCAAATAATACATCAGTAATCTATGTACATCTATGAAATATAATATCCTTTCTTTCTTGTTGGGAAAGAAGGTAGGAAATCAAATGGCTTGGCTGAGGATGAGTTCAGTGGCTACTTCTTGAATGAAGAAGAATTTCATTCTCTGAATAATGTCTGGCCTTGTGGAAGACTAAAATGGCTATTTACACATCACATCATGAAGTTCTAAATTTTTTGTTCAAAGGTGATGGTTACCAACAATATTTTCCAAATTAAGAAATGGGGTGGGGTGGGTGACAGTAGCTGCAGGTCAGAAAATAACAAGGCCAGTTCTGATAGGATGTATAAGTCACAAGTAGTAGTGATCATTGCATATCTCCCAAATATGCAACAAAGTCTAGACTTAGGATCTTTGCCTGGAAGTGTTTACGTAAGTATTTTTATACCACAAGTACACTACAAAGAATTTTTTGTCAGGTAGATAACAAATGTTGGAGGTGTGACAGGCAATAAAGAGGTAAGCTGGGAACATTTTTTGGAGGAGTGATGAGCTGGCAGACTTTTGGGATTCCCTGCAGACCTCTCTGTTGGCGATGCTGGGTGAGCGGACTGGACTGACTGGGGAGATGATTTTTTTTTTTTTTTGAGTTGTGCTACAGAATCTTAATTGCCTGGACATAGTAAAGCCTTCCATAGTCTAATTATGGGGCTGCCATAAAAAGCAATTACTAGAAAATGGAAATCAAAGTCTAGACCAGCTTTACTAGAAGTAGTGAATATATAGTAACAGAGAAAACTGGAATTGGGATCTTTAGAAAAAATGTTTTTTTACATAGGAAAAAATGTGAATTGTGGGAACAATATATGCAGAGCAGGAATGAGGTTTAAGTGGCAGGATTTGAATGAGTTATATAATGCTTAACTGACAATGACTGGATGGTTTCTAAGTAATGTATAATGTTTACAACTACAGTTGTTTCAATGGTGTCGGTGATGTAAACTGTGTGCAACTAAACTGATTTCATTTTGTATGCTTTTCATTTACATAAATGTAAGATTGCCTTTGTCATATGTGTAAATTTAATAAAGATTTGGGGGGGGGGGGGGAGTAGTAGTGATCATTTTGATCATTTTGCTGAGTGGACTCCAAAGACCCTTTTTAGGAAGTGTATCAGGTAGCCGGCATGCCAGTGATAGGTACAAAATGGAGACAGGTTGAAATATCCAAAAAAAAAAAGCACCTTAATGGAAGCACAGGTCAACCTCGTATTAAACAGCTGACAAACACTACAAGAACAGAGACACTGGCGCTGTACTGCAGCCGTAATTCCTTATGTCTTGAAAGGAGAACCTCAGATTTTGATTAGTAGAATTTCTTAGTGGTAGACCTTCTAGACTCCTCAAGTAAAGTAAGCATACTCTCAGTAAAATGTTGCATGAAGGGCAAAAAGTTAGTTTCATAATTACTAGGCTAGCTGCCTTTGTAGGCCTTTTTAAGCCTAGCCAATTTCCCTTATAAAAATGAGAGTCAAACATTGTACCTTGTGTATGTGAGGTAAACACCTTAACCCTTTCCATCATCATCAGCCCCCTTTTTCCCCATTTTCTACACGAGGTTGGAGTATAAACGGTCACCATCTCTCTTGATTCAAAGCTATACTCCTGCTTGACTGTCACAGATCAAACCGTCCACCTTCTTTGCTGGATGTCCTCGTTTCCTCTTACCTTCTTCCTGTCTGTCCCAAATCATCTTCATCAGATTATCTTTGACTTTTCTGAACATGTGTCTGAACTACTGTAATCTGTTCTCTTTGATCTTTTCTGCAACTGGAACTACTTTGGCTTTTGCTTGTGTCCTCATTTCTTTGTCCTACAGTGTGCATCCTACCATCCTTCTCAGGCACTTCATTTCCATCACCTCTAGCTTCCTCATCTGCTCTGCCTTTACTGCCCAGGTTTCTGTACCATACAGTAGTACAGATCACACCACTGTCTTTTACACCTTACTTTTCAGATTCTTTGTCATTCAATACCCCTGACAAAATGCACTGCAGCACCTCTGAGTCTAGCTCTGACTTCAACATTCAGATTTCCTTCCTCTTCAACCACTCATCCTAGATACTTGATGCTATTAACCTGTTCCACTATCTTCCCTTCTATCTCAGTTTTCAGCCTCTTCTGACTTCCCCAGTTTACTGCCATTACCAATGTCTTATCTATACATAGTTTCATCCCATGTGCCTTCAGTTTTGCATTCTATTCCCCTATCCTTTGCTGAAGTTCTTGCTCAGAGTCTGCCTGTAATGCCACATCATCTGCATACAGCAACTTTGCTCATCTGTCCCCTCTGACTTGTTTGCTAATGCAGTCCATCACCAGTATGAACAGCAGCGGGCTAAGAGTTGAACCCTGGTGCAAACCCACCCTCTGCGAGACTGAATACTATCTGTACTTGAGTCATTGCGCCCTTGTACATAGCCTGCACTATTTCTACCAATGTTTCTGGGATTTCAAACCACAACAATACTGCCCAAATTAGCTTTCCTGGGACTTTGTCATATGCATTCTCCAAGTCTAGGAATGACCAGTCGGACACTTTCCTCATCTCTAGCTTTTTCTCAACTATCTGTAGCGCAGTGGTGCAGCGGTGTCGCCTCACAGCAAGAGGTTCTCCAGTTCGATTCTCGGCTGGGGTGCCTTCTGTGTGGAGTTTGCATGTTCTCCCTGTGTTCGTGTGGGTTTCCTCCGGGTACTCCGGTTTCCTCCCACATTCCAAAGACATGCATCTGGAGCATTTCTCCCCGGGCCTCCGCTGAAAACAGGCTCTGTGGAACCTAGTCTGACTTTCCCGGTCAACAAATGTTAAATAAAATAAATAAATAAATAAATAAAAATCCTTCTCACTGCAAACATCGGGTCAGTTGTGCTCCATCCTGATCTGAATCCAAACTGCTCATTTCCCATCTTACATTCCACAACTCTGCGCATCTGTTTAGCAATCACCCTCTTCAGAACTTTCATGCAATATGACAGGAGTTTGATACTTCTATACTGCCCACAGTTGTGGATGTCCCCTTTGTTCTTGCACACTGGCATGAGTATGGTTCATTTCCAGTCATCCGGGATATGCCTCTCTCTCTCCACCCTGGTATGAGTACTGTCAGGAGGCATTTCTCCCTTATCTCACCTAGCATTTATCATACCTGCTGTGACCTCATCTGATCCTGCTGTTTTACCTGACTTCATTTTCCTTACTGCTATTCTTACTTCTTCTAGGGTGGACGACTCATGTTCTCTCACTGTAGGCTGTGCCTGGGGTAGTACAGCTTCTGTGGCATTTTCTTCAGTCAGAAACTGCTGGAAATACTCTCTCCATCTGCCTTTTATGTCCTGTGGACAGGTGAGCAGGCTGTTGCTGGCATCCCTTATGAAAGGTGTCTATCTTCTTTAACTTTCTGTCTTTGCCTTGCAACCTGATGAGCTTTCTTTATGCCAACTACTGTGTCACTTTCCAGAAGCTGGTAGAGTGCTTTGGATACCCTGTTCTCTTCTGTTGCAACTCTTTTCTTATATTCTTTGTTAACCAACCAGTATTCTTTCCTAGTCAGGTTGGTCTATTCTATCTCCCACTTATTCCTCCAGTCCTCCTCTCTTTTCATGACTTTCTAGGCTTCTACATTCCTCAGCAAGCTTTCCTTATGTACCTTAATTCCATAAATGACTCCGCCACATATCAGTTCTGTAGTCCTCACACATACTGTTTTAAGGTACTGCAATTTTTCAACTCAATCTATTTCCTACTTTACTTGGGCTGCTAGAGCCCCGAGTAATTCCCTGAACTGTTGTACTCTCTCGCCAGTCTTTAGCCTGGTCTCTGTTGACCTTAGATCCATCTCTGAACATTGCTTGCAGCTGATTTTGGCAACAAGTGGTTTATACTTTGAGATAACTGTTTCACTGGGGATGACTATGCAATCACTGATTCTGCCCCAGTGCCATTTCCTCACTAGGAAGAAATCTACTACAGTTGCATGTTGGCCACTCTTAAATGTGATCTTGGGACTCTCTCTCTGAACCATGTGTTGGCTACTATTCAAGCCACTTGCCAGACAGAAGTCTATAATGGCCTCTTCTTTATTCCTGTTGCCTCACCCATGTGGACCCAGGCAGTCCTTGTATCCTGTTCTGTCTGTCCAGATATGTGCATTTAAGTCACCCATTATCAATAATTCTCAGTTCATGTTTTGCACGTTAATTGGTTTTATGCCCAACTTTTGCTAAACAGAAAAGTACAGTTTTGTACCTACCATAAATGTAGATGTCCGATAGATATGCAACTGCAGTCAAAGTACAGTTTTGTACCTACCATAAATGTAGATGTCCAATAGGAATGCATCTGCAGTCCTTACAAATGGGTTGTCCTGTCGTCAGGCAGCCCTTCGGTCGGCCGGATTCCAAAGTCTGGGTCTGGCTTCGGCTGGTGTCGCACTTCACCCGACGTCATTGCTGCAGTTATTCGGGTATAAAGGCATCAGCCGACGCCATTTTCCTCAGTGTTTCTTGCCCCAGATGCCAGGTGCCCTCTAGGAAGGCTAAATTTTGATAAATGCCAATGATTCAAAATATTAGAGAGCAAACAAAAATAAGCATGTATGTACATATATACAAACAAATACACCATAATAGATTCCCCAGCTAGCTATAAGAGGGCAAATACCCTAGGAGTACCACAGAGGGAAGGAGGGTGGGTAATCCTGACTGCAGATGCATTCCTATCGGACATCTACATTTATGGTAGGTACAAAACTGTACTATGTCCTTCAAGGATGCATCTGCAGTCCTTACAAATGGGTAGAATACCATAGCCAAACTGGGGGAGGAGGAAAGATAGCATTATGGTGTAGTTAAGATCCCTTGCAAAACAGCAGTGGCAAAACCTGCTCGGGATCTAGAGTATAAAGGTAAATTATAATGCTTGGCAAATGTATGCACGGAGCTCCAAGTAGCAGCCTCTAAAATGTCTTTGGTAGCCACTCCTCGTAGAAAAGCTGTGGTAGTGGCTGTAGCTCTTGTAGAGTGAGGCCTGATGTTTTCTTTCCATGGTAGGAGTAACAAAATCTAATGCAATTTCCTATCCACTTAGATATTGTCTGTTTTGAAATTGCTTTCCCTTTCACTCCTGCTGCATATGCTACCAGTAGCTGGTCAGTTTTCTATTGCTCTTGGTCCTGTCCAGGTAGTAGCGTAATTGTCTGTGTACATCCAAGGTATGCAACAGTCTTTCTCCCCTGTTCTGTGGATTGGGGAAGAATGTAGGTAGGTGGATAGCCTGATTTAAAGATACTCTGGAGACCACCTTAGGTATAAAAGTAGGATTTGTTCTCATGGACACTCTATCTTGATGGAAGATCAGAAAGGGTTGTACTGCCATTAATGCCTGTAGCTCAGAAACCATTCTTGCTGAAGTGATTGCCAGCAGGAAAGCAGTTTTCCATAAGTATTGTAATTCTGCTGTTGCTGCTGGTTCGAAAGGAGGTAGTGTCAATTTTTCTAGCACAAAGTTCAAGTCCCATGCAGGTAATGGTGGCTTCCTAGGAGGTTTTACATTTTTAATTCCTCTCAGAAACTGCCTGAGCAGAGGATGTGAGAAAACTGGAGGATCCAAGTCGTATTCTGCTGAAATAGCTGAGGCATGAATCTTAATGGAAGAGTAGGAGAGGCCTTTGTGGAATAGTTCTGCCAAGTATTCCAGGATGTTGGCTATGTTTACCAGTGACACATCTTCCCCTTTAGCAGTATTCCAAATGAGATATATTTTCCATTTTGCTGAATAGGTTTTCCTTGTTGAAGGTCTGCGAGCTTCCAAGATAATGTCCTTAACCCTTTGGGATAAATTTGGGTTAGTTTGTCTTATGCAATGTTCCAGGCAGTCAGCTGCAGAGTTTTCAGGTTTGGATGCAGGGTGTTGTAATTGTTCTGAGTTAACAGCAAGGGAACTAGGGGTAAAGGCCATATCTGTTCCCGAGACATGCTCCTCAGTAATGGGTACCAATGTTGCCTTGGCCAATCTGGAGCTATCAGAATGATCCTTGGACGGTCCTCTTTGATCTTCAATAGCACCTTGTGCATCAAAGGAAGTGGTGGGAATGCATATGCTGTCAAATGTTTCCAACTGAAGGATAGGGAGTCCACCTTCCATGCCAGTGGGTGGTACGTCCTGGTGCAGAATTTCTTTAATTGGTGATTGAGTGGGGATGCAAATAAGTCTATTTGTGGGAGACCCCATTTTCTTGTAATGGTTTTGAAGATGTCCGGATGCAGCATCCATTCGTGGGCATCCGTGGTAGTCCTGCTTAATATGTCTGCTAGAGTGTTTTCTTTTCCTGGTACAAAGATTGCTTGTAACTGAATGTTGTAACTCAGGGCCACATTCCAGAGGTCCAGGGCCATCCGGCATAGATGGTACGAATGTGTGCCTCCCTGCTTGTTGATGTACCACATAACTGTGGTGTTGTCTGTCCTTATCATCAATTGGCCTTGTCGAAGAAATGGTTTGAAAGTCTGAATTGTCAGTTTTGCTGCCAGCATTTCCTTTAGGTTTATGTGTAGGTGCAGCTGCTCTTGAGACCATAAACCCTGTATGCATTTGTCCATCATGTGGGCCCCCCAACCGAGGTCTGAGGCGTCCGTTGTGATGGTTTGGCTTGGTTGAATGCTGTGGAAGGGCAATCCTTCGTTTGATTGACAGGCCTGAGCCCACCATTGGAAGTCTTGCTTCATGCATGGAATTATTGGAATTTGAGTTTCTAGGCTGTGCTTGTGCTGAGACCATAAATTCCTTAGGTACCACTGTAGCTTTCTCATATGCAATCTGGCATGTGGGACCAATATTATGCAGGATGCCATGAAGCTCAATGCTTGTAGGACTTTTCTTGCTGTTAGATGGTTTTGTTTTGTTAATGCCAAGAAGTAGAGAGGGAGTTGCTCCTGCTTTTCTACTGTAAGGAATGCCACTTGTTTGGATGTGTCCAGCTCCGCACCCAAAAAGGTTATCTTTTGGGATGGTATCAGCCTTGACTTTTTTATATTGACTGTATATCCCAGGGCTTGTAGAAGGTAAATGACTCTTTTCAAGTCTTCTGCTAGCTTGTTTTTGTTGTCCGCTTGTATCAGGCAGTCGTCCAGGTAAGGGTAGATTTGGATCCCTTGAAGCCTGCAATGAGCGATTACTGATGCCAGGCATTTCGTGAACGCTCTGGGTGCAGTAGATAAGCCAAAGGGCAATGCTGAGAATTGATAATGCTCTGATCCTGCAAGAAATCTGAGGTATCTTCTGCAATTTGGTCGTATGGGGGACGTGCAGGTATGCCTCCTTGAGATCTAGAGTTACCAGGCAAGACTCCTTGCCCAGCATGGGAAGAAGCTGCTGTAGGGTCAGCATTTTGAATTTTGGAACAATGAGGAATGTGTTTAAAGCGGACAGATCGAGAATAGGTCTCCATTTGCCTTCTTTCCTTGGTACTAGGAAGAGTCTGGAGTAAAAGCCCTTTCCTTGCTCCATATATGGTAACTTTTCCACAGCTCTCATCTTTAATAATTGATTTACTTGTTGTAGAGCTTCTGCCTTTTGATTTGGAGGTAGGTTTGGCATTCCTCTCTTTCCTGGTAGAGTATGGAAATGAAACCTGCAACCTTGGTCTATTGTCTGCAAAATCCACTTGTCTCTTGTGATGTAATGCCAGTTGTTTGAAAATAAAGCTAGCTTCCCGCCTAAGGGTGCTACTAGTTGTTCCCTGGTAGGTGGTGCCAGAGCCAAGTCACTGTGATTGTCCCGTAGTAATGGTGGTGGCCGTGTCTGTGCCTCGCTGGTTGTTACCCTGCCACTGGCGTCCCCTGTAGGCACCCCTGGATTGGCTTCTGCCTCTTGAACGCCTATTCCTGCCTCTCTGTGGTTTGGAGGAGTCTGGAAAGGACCAATTCTTGGAGGGCCAATTCCTGCTAAACCTTGGAGGTTGGACCTGTAAGAAATCTTTCACTGTTTGGACAGATTTTGCCTTCTCTTCCATCTTCTTCAGCACCTGTTGTGCAGGAGAGCCAAACAAATTGATCTTGTCCATGGCAGCATCTAATAATTTTGATTTGACATGGTCCGGTAAGGCCTGCTCTTTTAACCATGCATGCCTTCTGATAACTGTGCCAGTCATGGCTGATCTAAAGGAAGCCTCCAGTGCATCATAGCCGCATTTTAAAGAATGGTTACTAACTTGCTGAATGTTATGTACCATTTCCTGAACATATTTCTTGTCTAAAGGTTCATCAGAGGACAGTTTTTTGGTTAACTGGTCTAGCATAAATTCTTGATACTGGATCATATGAAATTGACAGTTCAAGGCCCTAGCTGACAGAGTTAGCAGAAGTGTATACTTTTTTACCCCATCTCTCTAAGGACCTGGATTCCCTTTCAGAGGGGAGGGGATTTTTGGCAGAGGTAGATGCTACAGCCTTAGGCCCCTGGGAGAAAGTCTCTGGATCTGCAAAAGGAGCCTTGTATAAATGGTGATGTGTGTCCGGGACCCTGTAGAACCTATCGGGCTTAGCAGGGGCCGGAGGTAGTGAATCAGGAGCAGTGAAGTGCGACACCAGCCGAAGCCAGACCCAGACTTTGGAATCCGGCCGACCGAAGGGCTGCCTGACGACAGGACAACCCATTTGTAAGGACTGCAGATGCATCCTTGAAGGACATCATATGGGTTGTCCTGCCACAGGCAGCCCTCGGTCGGATTCCAAAGTCTGGGTCTGACGTCGACTGATGTCGCATTTCTCTCCGACGTCAGAGCGGCTGGAGTATATAAGCATCAGCCGACGCCATCTTCTTCAGTGTTTCTTGCCCCAGATGCCAGGTGCCCTCCAAGGAAGGCTGTAATCAAATTGGAAGACAATAATAGGTTTCCAGACAATAAATAAGCAATAAACAGATACACCATAACAGATATCCCCAGCTAGGAATAACAGGGAGAGGAGTGGACCCAAGGCATAGAGGGGAAGGAGGGAGGGAAAACCCGACTGCAGTTGCATATCTATCGGACATCTACATTTATGGTAGGTACAAAACTGTACTATGTCCTTCAAGAATGCAACTGCAGTCATAACATATGGGTTGAATACCATAGCTTAGCTGGGGGAGGTGGTATGCTCTAAGAAAAGGATGGTGTAGCTATCAATCCCTGCAGGACTGCCGAAGCAAAGCCTGCTCTGGATCTGGAATACAAAGGGAGGTAATAGTGTTTGGAAAATGTATGCACGGAGCTCCATGTAGCAGCTTCTAGAATGTCTTTTGTAGGCACCCCTCTTAAAAATGCTGTAGAGGTGGCTGTAGCTCTGGTGGAGTGTGGTCTGACATTGGCTGGCACACTCTTTCCATGGAAGGAATAACAGAATCTGATGCAATGTCCAATCCATTTTGAAATTGTCTGTTTGGAAATTGCTTTTCCTTGTACTCCAGGGCGTAAGCTACAAAAGCTGATCAGACTTCCTACTGGTCTTGGTTCTGTCTAGGTAGTAGCGAAGTTGTCTGTGTATGTCCAAGGTATGTAACAGTCTTTCCCCTTTGTTTTCAGGATTGGGAAAGAAAGTAGGCAGGTGAATTGCTTGATTTAAAGAAACCCTAGATACCACTTTTGGCAGAAAGGTAGGGTTGGTTCGTAAGGAGACCCTGTCTCTGTGAAAAGTTATGAACGGTGGTATTGCCATTAAGGCCTGTAATTCCAAAACCCTTCTTGCTGAGGTAATGGCCAGCAGGAAAGCTGTCTTCCAGGAAAGAAATTGTAAATCCACAGAAGCTGCTGGCTCGAAGGAAGGTAGAGTCAATTTTTCTAGGACAAAATTGAGGTCCCAAGCTGGTACTGGTGCCTTTCTTGGGGGCTTTATATTCTTGATTCCTCTAAGAAATTGCCTTAACAAAGGATGCGAAAACACACGTGGATCAGTGTTGTATCTAGCTGAGATAGCTGAAGCATGTATTTTTATGGAAGAGTATGAGAGTCCGTTATGTAGCATATCTGCCAAGTATTCCAGAATGAGTGGAATGCTCAAAAGTGATGCATCATGACCCTTGTTGGTATTCCAAATGCTGAATCTCTTCCATTTGGCTGAGTAAGCCTTTCTGGTGGATGGTCTGCGGGCTTCTGTTAGTATCCGCTGAACTTCCTTGGAGAGAGGTAAATTGAGGTTATTTATGGGATTTCCCAAGCTGTTAGCTGTAGCGTCTGGATGTTGGGATGAACTGTCCTGAAGTCGTGTTGAGTCAAAAGTTGGGGCCATTGTGGAAGGGCCCACGTTTTGTTGTGACATATGCTCTGTAGTAGTGGGTACCAGTGTTGTCTTGGCCAGTCTGGAGCTATTAGAATCCCCTTCGGCTGCTCTGCTTTGATCTTTAATAACACTGTGGTCATCAGTGGCAGAGGTGGAAATGCATAAATTATTAGGGAGCTCCAGATGAATGAGAGGGCATCTATTTTCCATGCTTGTGGATGATATGTCCTTGAGCAGAACTTTTGTAAGTGATGATTGAGGTGGGAGGCAAATAGGTCTACGTCCGGCCTGCCCCATGTCGAGGTGAGTCATATAAAGATGTCTGGATGTAGCCTCCATTCGTGGGGGTCTAGGAAATTCCTGCTTCGACTGTCCGCCAGAACATTGTCTTTGCCTGGAACAAACTGGGATTGTAACTGTATGTTTAGACCCAGTGATTTTTCCCAAAGATTCATTGTCAGTCTGCAAAGGGGGTAAGAATGAGTGCCCCCCTGCTTGTTTATGTACCACATCACAGTGGTGTTGTCTGTCCGTATTAGTAGGTGGCCTTATTGAAGTTGTTGTCCAAAGGCCTCGATGGCATGCATTACTGCTAGCATTTCTTTTTGGTTGATATGCAGATGTGTTTCCTTTGGAGACCATTGCCCTTGAATACATCTGCCCTCCATGTGCGCCCCCCCATCCAAGGTCTGAGGTGTCTGTGGTCATGGTCTGTGTTATCTGAGGTTTTTTGAACGACATACCTGTGTTTGACTGGCTTACTGTGGCCAACCATAGAAATTCCTTTTGAAGACATGGAATGAGTGGAATAGTTGCTTCTAGGTTGTTGCTGTGTTGAGACCATAAGCTTTTTAAGTACCATTGAAGCTTTCTCATGTGTAGTCTTGCTAGTGGAACCAGGAGAATGCAGGATGCCATGTAACCCAGGGCCTGTAGGAAACTCCTTGCAGTCATCTGGGTGAGCTTTGCTAAACTTTTGAAGTAATGAGTTAACTTACTTTGCTTGTCTTCTGTCAGGTAAGCCATTTGAGAGGCTGTGTCTAGTTTGGCTCCTAAGAAGGTTATTTGCTGGGATGGCTGAAGTCTTGACTTTTGAAAGTTGACTGTGTATCCCAGAGCCTGTAGCAAGTGTATGACATAATTCAAGTTTTTTGTCAAGGTTAGTTTGTTGTCCGCTTGTATGAGGCAATCGTCCAGGTACGGGTAGATTTGAATCCCCTGGAGCCTGCAATGAGCAATTACTGATGCCAGGCATTTCGTGAATACTATGGGCGCAGTAGATAAGCCAAATGGCAATGCTGAGAATTGATAATGCTCTGGCCCTGCAAGAAATCTGAGGTATCTTCTGCAGCTGTGTCTGATAGGGACATGCAGGTATGCCTCCTTGAGGTCCAGAGTAATCAGCCAAGACCCCTTGCCCAGCATGGGAAGAAGTTGCTGTAGAGTCAGCATTTTGAACTTTGGTACTATGAGAAAAGTGTTTAAAGCGGACAAGTCCAGTATTGGTCTCCATTGAGTTTCTTTTCTTGGAACAAGGAACAGTCTTGAATAAAACCCCTGACCTTGCTCTTGTTGTGGAACTTTTTCTATTGCTTTGATCTGAGCAAGCAGAGAAATTTGCTTGATAGCCTCTGCCCTCTGATTTTGTGGAAGGTTTGGCATGCCTTGTTTTCTTGGCAAGGTATGAAAATGGAACCTGTAACCGTGGTCTATAATGTCCAAAATCCATTTGTCTTTTGTCAGTTTGTGCCAATTTTTTGAAAACAAAGATAACTTTACGCCCAAAGGAGCTTCTGTTTGCTCCTTGGTCAGCGGAACTAGAGGAAAGTCATTGAGATTGTCCCTGCGGGGCAGGAGAAACCCCTGGGTCACTTCTTTGGTTTGCTGGTTGCCATTGTCGTCCCCTGTAGGATCCTGTGTATTGCCCTCTTCCTCGGGCACGCCTGTTTTTGCCCCTTTGAAATCTTTCAGGATTAGGAAAGGACCAGTTTTTAGAAGGCCAGTTCCTGCTGAATCTGGGCGGCTGAACCTGGAGGAAATCTTTGACTGTCTGAACTGACTTGGCTTTTTCCTCAATGGACTTTAACACATCTTTAGCATTAGCACCAAAAAGCTTGTTCTTTTCCAAGGGTGCGTCAAGAAGTTTTGCCTTAACATGATCTGGTAAAGGTTGTTCTTTTAACCATGCATGTCTACGAATGACCGCCCCTGTCATAGCTGCCCTACATGAAGCCTCCAATGCATCATATCCACACTGTAGAAAGTGACTGCTAACCTGCTGAGAATTATGCACAGCCTCCTGCAAAGACTTCCTATCTAAAGGTTCAGGAGAGGCCAATCGTTTCTGTAAATCATCTAACAGGAAATCCTGATATTGAAACATGTGAAAGAGACAATTGAGAGCTCTCATAGATAAAGTAGCGGAGGTGTAAACCTTCTTCCCCCATCTCTCTAAGGACCTTGCTTCCCTGTCGGAAGGCAAAGGGTTTTTGGAGGAAGAGTATCAGGGGTAACACTGGAGTCAGAGTATAAATCATCCAAAACATCAAGCACAGGAGGTATAGCTAAGGGTCTGTGTTGGGGCTTTTTAAGGAAGGTTCGAAGGCGCTTTCTGGAATCTGAATATTCCTGGCCTTGCCACTTAAAATGCTCCCTCATGGAATGCAGAACTTCCCCAAAAGAAATATCCTCAGGAGGAGAGGCCGAGGGAATGGAGTCCTCTGCATCTGAATCCTCATAGGTCTGGAAGGGCTCTTCCTGGCTTTTGGAGTGGACAGAGTCCTCAGAATCTTCATCTGAAGGAAGAGGGTCAGAGGGTTCAACCCTGGGCCTCTTATCAGGAGGAGGCTGGGATCCTCTCTCAGGATGGGCCTGGGAACCTCTGATCAGGGAAATTAAATCTGCGGCCATAGACATGATTTGAGTTTCAGGAGTAGGCTGAGGTAAGGTTTTAGCAGTAAGATGCTTGGACTTGCTGGCTGCCTTAGCACGTGTGTAGGCCTTGATAGACATGGACACGGGAGGCCTAGCCGCTCCACGTGCAGGAGTGACCTTATCAACAGCAATGGTCTCGGGCATTTCCTCGGTTTCAGTATCCGGAGGAAAATCAATAACTGGCGTCGGAGTGGCCTCCGGTATCAGAGGTATCGGTAATGCGGTGTCTTCGGTTCGGTGCGGTGGAATAACCGCCTCAGAGGGAACCGGGGCACTCGCGGTTAGTTTTGGCGTGGTGTCGGTGGAAGACGCGGGCCGAGGATGTCGGTACCGGTCTTTTCGTTTCTTAGGAGTCTGCGTTGTCGGTTGTTCCGACGGCATTGTATAATCAAATTTTTCGCCGAAAAAGTCTTCAGCGAACTCCGCCCAGCGCCTGAGAGTGCGCTTATTGAAGCGAGCACAGGTGGCACAGGCCGAGACGTCGTGGTCTGGGCCAAGGCAAGGGAGGCAGTAAGAGTGGAAATCCTTATGAGGTATTTGTTTACCACAAGACAAACAATTATTTACTTTTTCAGTAATTTCTGACATCGGCTGAGGCAAGAAAAGGTCCCCAACGGGGTACTTAGCTTTTTTGATGACTTCGGTTTCGAAGAATACAGGAGCTGACCGACCGGCACTTGCGGACTGCTTCTGCTTCGGGCACCGCACGGCAAGAAAGACTGAAGAAGATGGCGTCGGCTGATGCTTATATACTCCAGCCGCTCTGACGTCGGAGAGAAATGCGACATCAGCCGACGTCGGACCCAGACTTTGGAATCCGGCCGACCGAGGGCTGCCTGAGGCAGGACAACCCATATGTTATGACTGCAGTTGCATTCTTGAAGGACATCTAGACACCAGCCGGCCAGTAGCTTATTGACCCAGGGCTGCTAGGCTTTATTGGCAGGCAAACACTGGCAAATAGGGGCACATACATCCCTAACACCATTAACAACGGTCCCTGATTTAAGTTTGAGTAAGCTGGGCCCTCAACCCACTTATCACTGGCAAATACCCATGTACACTTGACATTAGTCAACATGAGCGAATCACCTAGAGCCATATTTTACACCGTTGAGTGGCTAGTCCTGCCATGACACGCAGTCTGTGATCCATGCTCCTATCTTGAGGATACTGCACACCACAGTGGATGCCCAAAGTGGTTGCTTGTTGGTCTATAAAACTCTTCCCCCTATAGGGGGCCATGTAGAGTCTGTGCTGCTGCCCATAGCTCTATTCATTGAGGGAGTTTGAGAAGAACACTCAGCATGTTTCTTGGTGGTGGGAGGAACCCCACAGAGACACGGGGATAACATGCAAACTCCAAAACTCCAAACAGGCATTGGCCAGAAGTCAGGATCAAATCTTGCACCCCTTCTGCATGAGGTGGATACCTTAATCATTATGCCAACTGGTCTCTCACCAACCCTCACACTCTTGGTTTTATACAGAGGTATTCACATCCTTAGTAAATTTCTAAACAAAGGGCAAAAGAGCCCAATCATTCAGGCTGTGAATTGCAAATTCTTTAAGCTACAGTGTGTGAGGGCTTCCTTGTTCTGCACAGACAGTATATGGAATGTTTCCCATTAAGAAGCTTTATAAGGCTGAAGAATCAGTGCTGTCTGAGCCAAAAGTGTTAACAGGCACATGCTTGGTCCCTCCTTACTTTCTGGATCATGCTGGAGTAGGGGGAATCTAAGGAAATGAAGAAGGAAATAAAATGGTATTCTAAGAACACATACACTGGCCAAGTTTCTTTTTTATAGTGTTCTTCCACAGAACCATCTGAGCTGCCTTTTTCAGCTAGAAACAAGTGTTCATCACCATGACACCTCACCTGTGCATCAGCTGAAGGAAAATCTAACATTCATTTGTGTGAGTCTGGTGTTGACCTGTTCAGGTTATACACCAATTAATTCAGATGAGAAGATGAAATCTGATTTTAGTGTTATCTGTAACTATTTCCCAGGCAGTCTTGGCCACCTTGCACAGAGAGTACTGTCTAAGTTCCTTCCTGCTTGTTGAGATACCACATCATTGCAGCACTGTCTGTGTTCACCCACAGAACATTTTTTCCAGGCTTGCTAGAAGGCCTTCAGCATTTTCTACCAAGGACATGCTTATTTCTTTGGTATGCATTCCGTACATGTACAACTAACACTGGGTAAAACTACGATCCAGGTTGTAGCCTGCTATAGATCCCCCACCATTTCCCAAGACTCCCACTCCATATTCCTAAACACAATGGAAAATATTAGGGTACAACCCACTACCCTTATACTGGGAGACTAAGTACTCCCTCCTTTAACTGGGGAAATTACTCATGAACCAACACACTTGCTCAACGTTTTATGGAATTCATTAATTCCAATGCCCTGGACCAGCTCATTCTTACCCCCACCAGGGGTAGAAACAAACTTGACCTGGTCATTACTAACATGGGTGACCGGTGCTCTGCACCAGTAATCAACTCCTCCCTGGTTATATCTGACCACAAGCTAATCACCATGGATATCCACATCCCACCCTCACCCCCCTAAAGGAAACCACTGTAAAAAAACTTCTCCAAAGCCAATACTGGGCTTCTAAAGGTGCCCCTAGGAGGTGGCTAACTTCACGACACCCATGCAAGTGGAAAATAGGTGCATGACTGCTGAATCATATGCACTGTATGAGCACATACACAAGTGCATGGAAAGTACAGTTGCGTACACTTACTACAAATGTAAGATGTTTGAGTGTATTCACTGTTGTAGTCATCACACTTGGGTTATTCTGCCAGGGGTAGCCCTCAGTCGGCCCTAGTACCAGAGACTTAGTATTTCTGCTTCGGTTGCTGTCACTCCAGAACTGTCAGGTCGTCAGTGGTATAAAATCAGGCAGCAGACGCCATTACATCAGTTTTTCTTGCCCCAAATGTCAGGAGCCCTCAAATAGGGAGCAAAGATATAGTGGAAAAACACCACCAGTAGAAAGTAAATACCAATAATTCCTGTAAGGAGTGAAGAAGAGAGAGAGAGAGACAAGGGGGATGTAGGGTGGGAAACCAGGGCTGCAACAGTGAACACACTCAAACATCTACATTTATGATAAGTTACAAAACTGTACTATGTTCTTCGTGTTTCACTGTTGCAGTCATCACACTTGGGTAGATTCCCAAAGCTGAAGAAAAGGGTGGAGGCAGTCAAGAAGACTGGGGGATGGCTAGGATATCCTGCAAGACTGCTGTTGCAAAGCCTGCCCTGGATTTGGAGAAGACAGGCAGGTGGCAATGCTTGGTGAAGGTATGAACAGAACTCCATGTGGCAGCCTCCAGGATGTCCCTGGTAGGGACCCCTCTGAGAAAAGCTGTAGAGGTGGAGGTTGCTCTGGTGGAATGGGTCCTGACCCCCTTAGGGGGAGGTTTCCCGTGGTTTTTGTAGCAGACAGTGTGCTATCCATTTGGAGATTGTTTGGATATGGCCTTGCCCACTGCCCCTGCTGCAAAGCTGACTAGCAATTGGTCAGTGTTTCTAAAAGATTTAGTCCTATCCAGGTAGAATCTGAGCTGCCTGTGCACATCTAAAGAATGTAGAATCCTTTCCCCCTTGTTTGAAGGGTTGGGGAAAAAAGTGGGCAAATGAACTGATTGGTTGACAGCCACACTGGACAACACTTTAGGTATGAAAGTTGGGTTAGTCCTGAGGGAGACCTTGTCAGCATGAAAAATGATAAAGGGCTCTACAGCCATGAGTGCTTGTAGCTCTGAAACTCTTCTAGCTGAAGTGGTGGCCAGAAGCAAGGCTGTTTTCCAAGAGAGGAATGTCAACTCTGCTGAAGCTGCAGGTTCAAAGGGGGGTAGTGTGAGCTTTTCCAACACAAAGTTAAGGTCCCAAGCTGGGGTAGGTGCTCTTCTGGGTGGCCTTAAATTGTTAGCCCCTCTTAGGAACTGATTGATGAGAAGATGAGAAAAAAGAGGTGGCTCTGTGCTGTAATGAGCAGAGATGGCAGAGACATGAATTTTAATAGAAGAGAAGGATAGGCCCCTGTGTAGTAGGTCTGCTAGGTAATCCAGGGTGAGATGTAGGGAGGACTGTGCTGTTTCAGCTCCTTTAGCCTGGATCCAGGTGCAATACCTTTGCCACTTGTCAGCATAGGATTTTCTAGTGCTGGGGCATCTGGCCTCCCCCGTATAACATCCAGGACTTGCTTGCTTGCTCAAGCTGGCAACTGGAAGAGAGGTCAGGGAATAAGCCAAGCTGCCAGGTTCAGGGTCTGCAGTTGTGGATGCATGAATTCTCCATTCTGCTGGGTCAGGAGAGTTAGGATATGAGGTAGGTGCCATGGTGGCAGGTGTCACATACTGCGCAGCAGAGGGTACCAGTGCTTGTGTGGCCAGTCTGGGGCAATCAAGATTGCTCTCGGTTTTTCCTCCCTTATTTAGAGTAGTACCCTTGAAAGTAGACTTAGAGAGGGAACTGCATAGATTGAGAGGTTTACCCATTGGAAGGCTAGGGCATCTACTTTCCGGGCCTTGCTGTGAGGTTCCCCGGTGCAGAATTTGCTGAGCTGATTGTTGTGGGAGGGAAAGAGGTCCACCTTCGGGGTGCCCCATTTCTGGGTTACCAGGTTAAAGGTGCTGTGGTCTAGCTGCCACTGGTGTGGGTTTGGGAGGTTTCTACTTAGGTTGTCTGCCAGAGAGTTTTGGGAGCCTGGCAGGAATTGTGCTCATAGGTGAATTTGCATGGCTGAAGCCATTTGCCAAAGGGTTATGGCGAGCCTGCAGAGGGGATAAGAGTGAGTTCCTCCCTGCTTGTTGATGTACCACATCACTTTGATGTCATCTGTTTTGATTACTAGAGGCCCCGGGGGAGTAGGGGTCTGAAAGCTGTCAGAGCGTGCTGAACAGCTAGCATCTCTTTTTGGCTGATGTGCAGATGTATTTGAGTTGGGCTCCAATGGCACTGAATGCACCTGCCATTCAGGTGAGCACCCCAGACATAATCTGATGAGTTTGTGGTTAGGATCTGGGTGACGTGGGGTTGTGAGAAGGAAGACCCTTGTTGTGGTTGCATGCTGCTGCCCACCAAAGATGATCTTTCCTTAGACAGGGCATCACAGGTATGATAGTTTCCAGGTCCTGAGAGTGTTGACATCAAAGGCTTTTTAGGTACCACTGAAGTTTCCTCATATGCAGTCTGGCATATGGTTCATAGTTTAGTACGAAGCTAACTGCCCTTGCGAGCCATTTTAAGCCTAGCCAATTATCCCTTGTGAGACTCAAACCCTGCACCTTGTGTTTTAAGGCACCCGCCACCCCCTAGAATGAGTAGAATGCAGGATGCCATGAACCCTAGAGCTTCCAAGATTTTCCTTGCGGATAACTGGGTTCTGGTGGCTAGTTGAGAGAAGTAGCCTGTCAGATCGGCTTGTTTTTTCTGGAGTAAGGAATGCCATCTGGGATGCTGTGTCCAGGGTTGTTCCCAGGAATACAATTTTTTAGAGTGGGTACTAGTTTGGATTTTTTTTCATTTACAGCATACCCCAGGGAGGTCAGTAGGTCCTTTACAAAAATCAGGTGCTGTAACAAGTTTTCCTTACTGTCTGTCTGAATCAGGCAATCTAAGTAGGGGTAAATTTGAATATTCCTTTGTCTGCAAAAAGCAATGGCTGGAGCCAGGCATTTTGTGAAACCTCTGGGAGTAGTGGTTAAGACAAAGGGAAGCACAGAGAACTGAAAGTGCATAGATCCTGTCCTGAAACAGATATTTTCTACAGGAATCCCTGATTGGGATGTTTAGATAGGCCTCTTTCAGGACTAGGGTGGCTAACCAAGCATCCTTGGATAGCATAGGACGAAGCTGCTGGTGGGTGAGCATTCTGAATTTTGGTATCACTAGGAAGGTGTTTAGAATAGATACATCGAGGATTGGGCACCAGGTACCCTCTTTTCTGGGCACCAGGAATAGTCTGGAATAGAAACCTTGGCCTATCTGGTCTGCAAGAACAGGCTGCATTGCCCTCATGGAGAGCAAGGAATGGACTAGGTTTTGTGCCTCTGTCCACTGGTTTGCAGGAAGATCTGGAAACCCTTTTGGGGTTGACATAGTGTAGAAATAAAATTTGTATCCCTGGGCCCATCGTTGGTGATAGAGGCCCAGTTTTTGGCATGGGAGGACAGTTTTCCTCCTAGGGGCACAAGCAGGTGGGCAGAGGTAAGAGGTGGAGGTGTGCAGCCATTGTGAGTTCTTTCCATAAGGGGTGGCTTAGCACTCCCTGTTTTTGAAGTGGAGGAACTCCACTGCTTAGAGCTCTGCGTTCCCTGGGACTGCTGTCTAGGGGGGTATGCTTCCCCTAGGTCTCGTCTGAGCTGTCTTGAGGGGGCCAGAAAGGACCAGTGTTTGGAGGGGCAATGCCTACTGAACCTCGGAGGTTGGCCCTGTAAGTCATCTTCAACTGTCTGCGCAGATTTGGCTTTTTCTTCCATCTTTTTTAAGACCTCTTCTGCCTTGGTGCTAAACAAACTGTCTATTCAATGGTGCGTCCAATAGGTTTGATTTTGCATGGTCTGGCAAGGTCTGCTCCTTCAGCCAAGCATGCCTTCTAAGAACAAAACCTGTCTGCTGCCCTGCAGGATGCGTCTAGGACATCAAAGCCACATTGCACGGTGTACTTAGTAACTTGGCTTGCAGAATGCATAAGATCCTGTAATTCTTTATTTTCTGCACAAGCCGGAAAGGTAGATATTTTTTGTTTAATTCATTCCCTCCAGTAGAGCTCTTTTGAGTGTGCACCTTTAACTCCCAGTGGTTGTGGCTTCAGCCTTTAAAAAATGAAGTTATCACATTACAGTTCTAACAAACATTTATTGATAGCGGTCATATATCAATACAATTTTGTTTGCCATCATATATGCTTCAAGATAAAATATTCTGATGCCTTGTGTGTAGCATGGTTTTGGAATTACTAATGCAAATATGAACAGGCAATATACGACGCCTAGAGGAGCAGGAGGAGGTAACTGCAGAAACGCCTGCAAACGTCACTCGGCTGTAATGAGTGAAGGAGTTCCATAGTATGTTGCTGGTATTTCAGCATGTGGGACTGACAATTTAGTGCTTTAATGGCAAGAGTTGCAGAGGTGTATACTTTTTTACCCCATCTGTCTAAAGCTCAGGAATCCCTGTCTGAGAGAGTGGGATTCTTAGCTGTGGTTGCTTTTATTCCTTTAGGTCCTTGGGAGATGACCTCTGGGTCAGCAGTAGGATTTTTGAAAAGAAAGCAGTGAGAGTCAGGGACTCTAATACCTATCAGACTTCCTGGGAGCAGGGTGTCAGGGGTTAAACTGGATTCCATAAAAACATCATCCACATCATCCAGGACAGGAGGAATGGCTAAGGGTCTGTGTTGTGGTAAATCCAAGAATTCCCTGAGTCTCTTTTTGGACAGAGGATAGTCCCCACACTCCCACTGGAAATGCACTCGTAAAGTATGTAGGGGTTCACCAAAAGAAAAATCCTCTGGAGGAGAGGCAGAAGGAATGGAATCCTCAGCATCTGAATCCTCACAAGCAGAAAAGGGTTGCATGTCTTCATATTGAGAAACCTCAGAGTCATCGGACTCCTGGTCAGATAAAACTGGTGGGGACACGTCTCTTTTTCTTTTAGAAGGGGTAGGCTGGCTTCCCCTAATAAGCATGATAAGGTCTTCCGCCATTTTAAGCATTTGAGATTGAGGTATGGAAGCAGGTGCTTGAGCTTGGGTGGTTGTTTTTTTAGGCGTAGTTCGTACCTTGGGCTTTAGAAACTCAGTAGTTTTAGAAAGAACTGAAGATGTGAAAGAAGTCGTCCGTCTGAGTCAAGTATCGGTAGTGCGAAGAACTTCCTCAGAAGCCGGTGCCTGCTCAGCGGCTCCAGACCCACCAAGGTAGAGACATCCGCAAGATCCTTAGTCAAAGAAGCGTCTCGCAGCATCCTGGACACCGAATGGGTCTTGGTAATGGCCTGCGAATCCATAGAAGCAGACATCAGGGGCTACGAAAGCGCCTGAGTACCGGCAAAGTGGCAACTAGCTTAATGGAAGTGTCGTCTGCAGTTTTGGACCTGTGTGGTCTGTCTCTGTCTTTATCCTTACATTTTTTTGGAAGATCGGTAGTCAGATGGCTTACCAAAGCCATTTCGGAATACGGAGAGAGAGGGAGAGAAAGTATTTAGCTACGATAAGGGCACGATGTTGAATAGTGCTGGCATTGAACAAAGTACAAAACCGACAGCGAGGGAAGTCGTGGGTCTGGGCCTAAACAGGTAACACAGTAAGAATGGAAATCTCGGTGTGGTATTTGCTTTCCACAGGCGAGACAATTGTTAACTTTTTTTGACATTGGTTAGAGCAAGTAAAAAAGGATCCCCAAAGGAGTTACTTACCTTCAGAAGACTTCAACTTCAATTTCGGAAATGAAAACTCAGGCAGCGGCCGACCGACACTCGGGCAAACTGCTTCTGCTTCGGGCTCCTCGGCAAGAAAGACTGATGTAATGGCATCGGCTGCCTGATTTTATACCACTGACTACCTCACGTCAGTCCTGCAGTGACAGCAACTGATGCAGAAATACTAAGCCTCTGGTATTCGAGCTGACTGAGGGCTACCCCTGGCAGGATAACCCAAGTGTGATGACTGCAACAGTGTAACACGAAGAACATCGGGCCATACCAAACAAAACCAAGATGGAAGAAAAGGAAGCCAATCTGGTGGGCCCCCACCATAAACAAACTCTACAACAAAGGAAAAAACTGTTGCAGAAAAGGGTGAAGTCCCAAGACTGGAAAAACTCTCAGCAAAAACTAAAATCCATCATCAAATCCTCTAAAGCTAGCTACAAAAACAAAATTGCAAAATTGCTGCAGATTCTAAAGACAACCACAAGGCATTTTATAGCTATGTCAAGAATCTACATAGCAATACTCAGATCTGCTCTCAGTTACAGCACAATGACAATACAAATACAGAACCAACTGATATTGCCAACATATTGGCTGACAGGTTCAGTGGGAACTTTTCCCCCTTTTGACCCCCTAAAGGGCCTATCACAATACCAAGTCCATATTATCATGGCTACACAGGTAAAAATTACACTGTCCAAAGCCAAGAATACAGCTTCCATGGGACCTGATAATATCACTGGCTGTGTTCTACATAAATTACAAAGTGAACTGGCACCATACCCGAGTACCCTGTTCAATCACAGCCTAATTTCAGGCTTTGTTCCTACCGAATGGTGCACTAAGTCAACCTACTCCAGAAAAGGGGTGTGATTACAGACCCTGGGAACTACTGCCTCATTAGCCTGATGAGTCTGATATGCAAGGCTATGGAGCTCATCATTATAGAACTTAAAAGGACATAGGGAATCTCCAAACTCTGGACCCCATGCAGTATGGGTTTGTGAAAGGTAGATCATGCCTGCTCAACCTGATAGACTTCTTAGAGTCTGTCACCAGAGCTGTGGATGAGGGCAAGGTAGTTCACACAGCCTCCCTAGATCTTGTCAAGACCTTCGACACCATCCCTCACTCAGGAATCATAGAAAGACTCACTAAACTAGGCATTAACCCCTATATAATAAGATGATTGCCAACTGCCTCACTGACAGAACCCACAATGTGAAAGTAGCGGACTCTAAGTCGGACTATTGACCAGTCACAAGTGGTGTCCCAAAGGGATCGGTCCTAGGTCCTCTCCTGTTTGGCATCTACTTCTCTGAAGTAGAAGCCAACACAAAGGGACCCTGGTTGGCCAAATTTGCAGATGACTGATTCTACAACTGATGTAGACAAGTCTACAAAAAGGCCTCACTGACACCAATGACTGGTGCCAGAACCATGGCCTTAAGCTCAATGCCAAAAAGTGCATTGTCATTCCATTTGGGAAAACTTCGGTGCCCATTAACTACCACATAGGTGGTAGTCCACTAAACACCAAGGGTGTGATAACAGACCTGGGGACACAGGTTGACAGCAACCTCTCCTTTGATAACCACATTGCCACTGTAGTCAGAAACTCCTTCTATGTGGCACATCTCATTACAAAAGGTTTCTCATCCAGGAAGAAAGAGGTCATAGTCCCTCTCTACTCATCCCTCATTAGACCTATTATAGAATACAATACCACATTTGGTATGTACCTCACTAGATACCTACAACTAGAAAGACCACAAAAATACCTCACTAAGAGGAGCTTAGGCCTTAGACACATGTCCTTTATGGGCAGACTCAAAAAAACTCCAGCAATACTCTCTCTTATTGCATACTTACAGGCGATCTCTGCTTGACCTACAAAGCCATGTCTGACCCAGAGTTGCTAGATATGCTACACCTACAGAAATCCTAATCCTTCCATGCCACTAGCTCCAGGGACCTTAGCCTCATTACCACAACAAACATAACATACTGGAGGGACAGGTTCCTAATCCAGAGACTTCCCATACTCTGGAACAAACTTCCCATTGACATCAAGCAGAGCACTTCACTGGCCCTCTAAGAGAGATCTTGATGAGTGGATGGGAAATAGGAAAGTTTACCCCAGGGATCAGTTCAGTGGCCTTGCTTGACAGGGGCAGTGGGAACTAACTTTGAGCGGCATGATGCCAGCAAATCTTCTTGGGTTAGGCTTATATAGGCTCCAGGGCCATTAGCCTAGTACACACCTATGAACCTATAGGCTTAAGACTTTGAGGTTCTGACAGTACACACACTCATGTCTGAAGCATCTGATGTCAGGACCTTGTTTGAGGGGTCCTTTGTGAAGGATGCCCCAGGTTTAATCTGACCTCTGTGAACCACCAGTCCAGGTTTTGGCAAATGCAGGGCATGATTACAATCATCTCCTCCACTGACTGCGGGTGCTGGCTCCAAATGAATCTTGGATAACACTGGAGCTCTCTCATGTTCATCTATGCCTGTGGTACCATTAGTGTTGTGGAAGCCCTATACCCCAGTGCCCTCAGGCATTCGCTGCCTGAAACATTTCCAGTGCTATCTTGTAGATGTATCCCATCTTAAGTCTAGGAGTGATGATATTTTGGAAGTGATGAGGGTTGACCTGAAGACTACGGAAAAACCTAAGATTTTGGAAACCTTCCATGGTGAAATGGAGGTCTTTATCTACCACTTCTTGCGACTGTGACTGAAGCAGTCATACAGTTAGGAGTAAACTGAATGAACTTTGTTCTGCAGTGCGCTATTACTAAAGCTAAGCATGTTGTGAAAACCATGGGTGCAATAATCAATCTGAAAGGCAAGGAGGTAAAATGGTAGTAGGAGCCTCCTCCCTCAAGTTAGAGGTAAAGTCTACGGTCCTCTGACTGATAATGAGAAGAGCAGCAGAGATCCAACATTACTCACAGGGCCTGTAATGCTAATATTTTGAATTTGGAGTCTGAGGTAAGTATACTAAAGTTTAGGTCTCAACAGCACTTCCTTTCCTGAGCATCAGAAATAGCCTTGGGTAAAACATCTTGCGTCACTGTTCCCTGGAAAGAGGTTATATTACCCTCAGTAAGGTTTCTTGGAGAATACAGTGAATTAAATACACTTGGTCTGCTGGCACAATGAGGATACCTATGCTACTATGTCAACTGTAATAGCAGTTGTAGTAGCACAAGCCTAGAATAAACTTCCTGTACACATTTGCTCCATTATCCACCCTCTACACTAAGAACTTAAACTGCACCTTCTCAACTCCAAGACTTGCCCCTGCCATGACCCCACGTAAACTCTTTCATATTTACACCACTCGCAAATTTATAATACTTTCTCCCTATCGTTTAACTAGTGACATACTAGGTGTTTACCTGGTAAGCTCATCTTCTCAAACGTGAAGACTAGGATATTGCAATGTATATTTTCTAGATCTTTGTATAAATGCTACTTGCTGATGTGCTCTGCGTTTTTTTTAAACTGTAAATTATCTGAGGGTGAATTTTAATCTGAAATGCCTTTGTAATCTGGAGCTTTTCTCCTTGGATCTCCACTGAAAATGGGCTTCTGGCTCAGTTGGACCAACCTGGTTAATGAATGTCAATAAATAAATAAATTTACCAAGCATTTGATATAATGTACCTATTCTACTTTGTCAACTGTACTTGAATTTCTTTGTATTAAGTTTATCCTTTTCGCTCTTTATATCAAAATGTTCTACTTTGAATTAGTGTATCCTTTGTATTATTTTACATTCTAATTGTTTTTCTTGTGGAGCTTTATTCCCCAGGCCTCCTCCTAAAATGGGCTCTGTTTGGCCCAGTGGACTATCCTGGTAAACAAATGCCAATAAAACCAACCAACCAACCAATAAATAAACTTTGTTTTCTTTATAAACTGTTGTACGATTTGCAAAACCAGTCTTCCCTTTACATATTCGGCTTTGGGTTACCCTACCCACTATCTTTCTGGCCTCTGAAGGCTTTCATCAGGGACTTTACCTAGGGGCTGTAAAAGTGTCTCACCAGAGCATACATCCTTGAGTTGTGATGGGATGCTCGACACCAGGGTTCATCACCAGTGTCCCTTTCTTTCTCCTGCCCTTTACAGTCTTAGGCTTTGGGTTACCTTACCCACTATCTTTATGGCCTCTGAAGGGTTTCATCAGGGACTTTACCTAGGGGCTGTGAAAGTGTCTCCTATCTTATTTCTAAGCTTTGGTATTCCTCCCATATTGCTTAGGCTACTGCATTCCCCTCTTGTTTGCTGTTGTGATGGGATGCTCGACACCAGGGTTGCATCACCAGTGTCCCCTTTTCTTTCTCCTCCTTGGAGCAAGGCTCTCTGGAGGATGAAAATGAACTCAAGCAGACCAGTTGTAGGCTTTAAGTTTTTTCTGAGCCAAGTAGTTTTGTAGGGGACACTACCTAATTCTCAGAGTTTTAAAGGCAAATAACGGAAAGCCTCTACAGTCCAAGTCTGCAACTAAGTAAATCACTCAATGAGTACAGAAGTATTTGTAAGGAATATACCTACCACAAGCACATCTACCTTTCTTAGCCCTTATGTCTCAAAGCATAGTCATGTGTTGGCTGATTTTGTGCAGGCTTGTACTCAATCTACCACAAAAGTTGCAATATGAAAAATTGCAGTAGGGTATATATCTCTTCTGAACTCCACAGCAGGCTGAACTACACTGGACTACAGACACAGTAAGACTGATGCATACACAGCAAATTCAGCAAAAAAAGTTCTAAAATGAGACGGCCAGACATCAATCTGACACCGGGAATGCCCTGACACCTACCATGCCTAGACAGGAAATGATACCGAGCTCTGGAACATGGGCCAGATGTCATATTCTGCTGAAGTCCCAGCAGTCAAGACTACTACAACACTGATGTAAATGGAGAACACTGGTTATATGAAACTGATGGACTATGGATAAAATCCAGTGGACCTGCCCATTTTTCCACCTGATCTGCAGTATTTTGGGTGACAAAGAATAAAGGAATAGAGGCTCAGGTGTACGAAAGGATACATTCATGGTGACGACTACAAAAATAAATGAATTAGATGTAGGTATGTTACGTGACAAGATCAGCTTACAAACTTTACAACAGATTAAATCACTATAAAATTTAAGTGTTTCAATTCAAATGTTTAGTACAGCTGTATAAGTAAACTTACCATAAAAGTAGATGTTCGAATAGACCATGACTGCAGTAGCCTAAGTTATGCGTGGCACAATCCTGTCAAAGGCAGGACCAAACCAGCCATCCTCCAAACTTTAGGGCATCTTCCACATGCCCTAGCTATTGTAAACTTCAAGGAGAGCAGTATAAAGGTGGTGGTTATGGCACCAAAACTTCAGAGATTTCTTGGATCAGGAGGAGGAGGCTAGAACCCTGCTAGACAGTTATAAAAATCCCATGTCCTACCATAAACACAGCAAACAAGAGGGGAATGGAGGGAAAGATGGGCTGATGTTGCAGTAGCCTAAGCAATATGGGAGGAATACCAAAGCCTAGAAATAAGATAGGAGGAAGAAAAGATACATGTGTCCAAGATCCCCTGAAGGATAGTACTAGCACAGTCAGCTATGGACCTAAACAAAGGAATCCATTTTTTAAGTGGTCAATAAAGGTGTGCAAAGAAGACCAAAATGCTGCCTATAGAATATTTCTAGAGCCCACCTCTTTCCAAAAATCAATACAAGTAGCCAGAACCCTGGTAAAATGGGCCCTGACCCTGCCTACAAACGTCTTGCTATGGTGAGTGCATCAAAAAGAAATAGCATGAGACAGCCATTTGGAAATTGTTTGGCTACAGACTGTTCCTTTCTCTTACCTTCACAGTTAAAAGTTCCTTAAGTTTTTTTTTTTTGTCCTATCAATAGAGTACCAGTGAAAGAATCCTCCATTCTGAGATGTGTGGCTTTCCTGGCGTAGGGTCTCCTGGCTTCTTTGAGAATAAGCAAGACATCCTTGTTAAAGGGTTGACTGGAGGGGTTGAGAATCATATCATCCATCCTACCAGCCTTCATAGTCATTATGTCGGTGTGTATAGTGGTCCCTGTTGCTTAACAGGAGATCCAACTCAAATGGGAACAGCTATGTTTTTTTTTCTGGCCATTCTGTGTAGCATGGGAACCAGGAAGTGTGCTGTTAGGATAATCTTCAGCCTAACCTCCCTGATCTTCAGAATTATCCTGGAGATGAGGTGTATGGGAAGGAATGTGTACAAAAATAGACCTGTCCACGAGAAGTAGAAGGCATCTGCCCTCCAGCCCTGTGGTTTGGGGCTCTTGAGCACAAGTTCATCTGCTTAATTTTGAAATAAAAATGCATACCTCTGGTGCACTTCACTTGTCTGAGTTTTTTGATAAACTTCTTCAGCACACATTCATAAAGGTCTGTAACTGACCTGCTTGATGAACTGCTGGTTTGTTGTTCACCCCCTGGGAAGTACTGAGCAGGAAGATTTAATCTTACCTCCTTTGCTGTCTCCTAAAGTTGGATCGCCATTTGGCATAGGAGGTAGGAGTGGGTACCCTCTTGTTTGCTGATGTACCATATCACTGTGGTGTTTTCTGTCTATCAACAATGTCTGGGTTCACTTTTCTTTGAATGCCACAAAGCCTCTGCAAAACTGCCATAATTTTCTTCAGATTAATATAATTTCTTTTAGGCAAGACTTCCACCTGCCTTGCACCCACATATCACCTTTGTGGGCACCCCAAGCCATGTCTATGGTGTCTGTGGTAATCACACGATGCTCTGCCTGTAAAGTGAAGGGGCCTCCCTGTGGTTTGTTTGCATGCATTTATTCACCACCACAATTCACTCGATGCAAGGAAGAAGTGTGATCTAGACGTTCAGGGGATGCTGACACCACACGTCACATACCACTGTATTTTCCTCATCTGTAGTTTTCCTAAGAGTATCACTAGGATGCAGGAGGCCAAATATCCCAGATCTCTCAAGAGTTCCCGGGTCTTAACAGATTCTTCCTGAATCAACTTTTTGAGGCAGTGCATCAGGCAGAGAATCTTCACCTGGCAGATGATGAACACCATCTGTTGGAATCCAAGAGTCCTTAAAAATATTAGTCAGTTGGTGGGATGAAGGTTGAACTTCTTCAGATTGAGAGACACCTTGCATCTAGATAGGCAAGTCATGGTCAGTTACAAAATGGGAGTTCAGTTCCGCTACAGTGTTTGACTCTACGAGGCAGCTGTCCAAACAGAGGTAAATCTACATACCCTTTGTTCTACAAAAAGCAGTCACCTGAACCAGACATTTGTTTAATACTCTGGGAGCAGAAGACAAGCCAAAGGAGATGTACAAATTGGTAATGTAACCCATCAACCCTAGTTTCTCCTGTGCTCCTTTGTCATGGGGATGTGGAAATAGTCCAAGGTGACCATGAGTGCCTGAGGAGAGCTCATGCAAAGAAGTTTCCGCAGGGTGACCATTTTGAATTCGAGGACCAGCGGGAATTTAACTTTGAGAGTTCTAAAATGGGTCTTCCAGAACCCTTCTTTTCTTGGTACTAGAAACAGTCGAGTAAAAACCTGTTCCAAACTTCTTTGATGTGACCAGTTCTATGCAATATGTGGTAGGAGGTACTTTTTCTAAGCCTGTACCTCTGTGAACTGTCTCTTTGGAATAGGAGTAATGCTGGAGAACCTTGCTAGGGAAGCAAATTGTATTTTGTACCTGGTCCTGATGACTTCTAGGACACACATGCCTTGGGTAATATGTTTTGTAACCAATTTAGGATGAGCTTCGTTAGATTTAGCTTTCTAGGAGAGGGGATGGAGATAATGTGATCCAGACATACAAAACCTTAAGAAATCTCTGAAGTTTGGATGAATAGGATGTGATAAGCACCTTTTAAGTCCAGTGTTACCAGGAAACTTGAAAGAGAAAGACATAGCAGGCTGTGAAGTGACAATTTTGAATTTGGGCACTATCACACACAGACTGAAAAAAGAAAGAACCAGAACTGGTCTCCAAACATTTTCTTTCTTTAGTACTAAGAAAGTACACCTGTGTAAAATCTTACCATAACAGTAGATGTCCTTTTCACAGCTGCAGTATTTTTACATAAGGGATCTCCTGCCAAGGATAGCACAATGTCCAGCCAGTGTGCCAAAGCGTTTAGGTCTTATACGTGCCGTACGTCACACAAGCTCCTTGCATAAGGCATAAAGGTGACATATGGACATAAATGCTCAGAACTGAAAAGCCCCAGGAGGAAAAAAAAATACCCCCAGGGACAAAAGTGAACATGTACATCAGGAAAGGAAAAAAGAGCTGGAAAAAAAAAGGAAACAAGGACCCGTCGGCCAGGAGGACAACAAAAACACCAGGCAAGAGTTAAAAAAAGAAAAAAAAAGGGGGGGGTGGAGGGAGGAACTG
This sequence comes from Protopterus annectens, assembly GCF_019279795.1. Taxonomy (NCBI): domain Eukaryota; kingdom Metazoa; phylum Chordata; order Ceratodontiformes; family Protopteridae; genus Protopterus; species Protopterus annectens. Next base: position 1,139,178,005 of record NC_056739.1, read on the forward strand.
AATACTGTAACAGTGGGGAAAAAAAGGACATCTGCTGTTATCTTAAGATTTTATGTAACTCCACTATGTCCTTCCATACCACTGTTGCAGTATTCTTTACATAAGTCTGGGAAGAGGAAGACAGACGAGCCCTCAACAAACCCTTGCACAAAGTACAGTTGTGTACACTTACCATAAATGCAGATGTTATAGTGTGTATTCACTGTTGCAGTCATTACATTTGGGGTAATGTGCTGGCAGGCTGCCCTCAGTCGGCCTGATTAACAAAGGCTTGGGTCCTGTGGCGGTTGCTGTCCCTTCTTCCATGACGTCAGGTCATCAGGGGTATAAAACATGCAGCCGACGTCATTAGATCAGTTGTTCTTGCCCCAGATGTCAGGTGCCCCCCAAATGGGGTGCCAATTATTTAAGTAATTAAAAACATAAAAATATACCTCCAAACAAAAGCAAATACACCAAAAAGGCTTTTAAGCATAGTAAAGGAAAGTACAGGAATAGTAAGAGAAAAACGGGGTTGGAGGGAGGGTAACCAGGACTGCAACAGTGAATACACTCAAACATCTACATTTATGGCAAGTGTACACAACTGTACTATGTTCTTCATGTTTCACTGTTGCAGTCATTACATTTGGGTAGATTCCCAAAGCTATGGTTGGGAGGATAGATTTATACAGCATTAGGACCAGCTATAAGGCCCTGCAGGACAGCAGTGGCAAAGCCAGCTCTGGATTTAAAGAAAGGCTATAGAAGTAGATGCAGCCCTGGTGGAATGAGATCTGATCCCCTGGGGGGGGGGGGGGGTTGATTTACCATGGTGCATATAGCAGAAACAAATACAATGGCTTATCCATTTGGAAATAATCTGCTTTGAAATAGCCTTTCCCTCTGCCCCTGCAGCAAATGCCACCAGTAGTTGTTCAGATTTTCTTAGAGATTTTGTCCTGTTTAAGTAAAATCTAAGTTGTCTGTGTACATCCAATGAATACAGTATCCGCTCCCCCTTGTTCTGTGGATTGGGAAAGAAAGTTGTCAAATGAATGGTCTGATTAAGAGCCACACTGGATACCACCTTAGGCACAAAGGATGGATTGGTCCTGGCAGACACCCTGTCCGCATGAAAAATAACAAAAGGCTCCACTGCCATAAGAGCCTGCAATTCAGAAATCCTTCTAGCTGAAGTGACTACTAAAAGGAAAGCTGTTTTCCAGGAGAGAAATTTTAAGTCTGCAGTAGCAGCTGGCTCAAAAGGAGGGAGAGTGAGTTTTTCCAACACAAAATTGAGGTCCCAGGCAGGGGTTGGAACTCTCCTGGGTGGTCTTAAGTTTTTGGTCTCTCTGAGATACTGCTTTAGCAGAGGATGAGATAAGAGGGGAAGTTCTGTGTTGTAATGAGCTGAAATGGGAGAGGCATGGATTTTTATGGAAGAAAAGGACAGGCCTTTGTGATGCATCTCAGTTAAGTATTCTAAAATCATGAAGAATGTGCTTATCCCTTGTGATTGATTCCAGGCACAGAATCTTTTCCATTTGTCAGCATAAGATGTTCTAGTACCAGGCCTTCTTGCCTCCAAAATGACATCCATCAAAGGTTTGCTGAGGGATGCTAAGGGTGAATTTAGGTGATTAGCCAAGCTGCAAGATTCAAAGTTTGGAGGGGAGTGTGCAGAATTTGGTTGTTCTGCTGAGACAGTAAGTAAGGTGTCTGAGGCAGGTGCCACAGTGGATGGTGTGACACATTGCGCAGGAGTGGGTACCAGTGTTGGCGAGGCCAGTCTGGAGCAATCAAAATCATTTTTGGTTTGTCCTGTTTGACTTTTAGTAGAACTTTGGAGAGCAGATGCAGAGGGGGAAAAGCATAAACTGATAGGTTTTTCCAGCTGAATGATAGAGCATCCACTTTCCAGGCTTTTTTGTGATGAGGTCTTGTGCAAAATTTGTCCAACTGATAGTTCTGGGGTGAGGCAAAAAGATCTATGTCTGGACTTCCCCCATTTGCGTGCCAATATGTTGAAAATCTGTGGTTCCAGTTTCCATTAGTGTGGGTCCATGAGATCTCTGATTAGTTCATCTGCCAGAGTATTCAGTTTTCCTGGCAGGAATTGAGTTTGTAGTTGTATTTGATAGGTCAAGGCCGTGTTCCACAATGCCATGGCTAGTCTGCATAGGGGGTAGGTAACTGTGGTGTTGTCTGTCTATCATTAATTGTCCTGGATGAAGGTAGTCCTTGAAGGCTGTTAGTGCATTCTGTACAGCTAGCATCTCTTTTTGATTGATATGAAGGTTCATTTGATTTAGGCTCCATTTGCCCTGAATGCACTTCCCTGCCAGATGAGCCCCCCAAGCATAGTCTGATGCATCTGTAGTTAGGGGTTTGGGCGGCAGGGGGGTGGGGAGTGAATGGCAGTCCCTTGTTATGGTGGCAGGCCTCTGCCCACCATAGGAACTCTAGTTGCAGGCAAGGTATGATAGGAATCATTGTTTCCAGGCTGTGACAATGTTGACCCCATAAACTTTTTAAGTACCACTGAAGTTTCCTCGTATGCAGTCTTGCATATGGAATTAGAAGAATGCAGGAGGCCATGAACCCCAAAGCTTGCAGAATTTGTCTTGCAGATATAGCAGGGTTTTTGTGGCCACCTGTTAGAAGTAAGTTACCAAATGAATCTGCTTTTCTGGTGTAAGGTAAGCCATCTGGGCAGTTGTATTCAAGCGTGCACCCAGGAATGTAATTTTTTGAGAGGGTACCAGTTGTGATTTATGTTCGTTTATGGTGTACCCTAGACAAGTTAGAACCCTTTTTACAAATGCCAGATGTTTTAGAAGAATATCCCTGTTTTCTGCCCGAATTAGGCAATCGTCCAGGTATGGATATATTTTAATATTTCTTTGCCTGCAAAATGCAATTACTGCAGCCAGGCACTTTGTGAAGACCCTGGGTGCAGTAGATAACTCAAGGGGCAGTGCAGAGAACTGGTAAAGCAAGTAGCATGCTTTGAAGCAGAGGTATCTTCGGCAAAATTCCTTGATTGGGATATGCAGGTAAGCCTCTTTTAAGTCTAGAGTTACCAACCAGGCATCTTTGCCTAGCATAGGAAGTCACTGTTAAAGAGTCAGCATCTTGGATTTTGGAATGTCTAGAAATGTGTTTAGAGTAGATAAGTCCAGAATTGGACGCCATGATTTGTCTTTTCTGGGTACCAGGAAAAGTCTTGAATAGAAACATTGTCCCTTTTCTTCTTCTGGTACTGGTTGAATAGCTCCCATGTTCATGAGGGACAGTACTTGCTTATGGGCCTCTGCCCACTGATTTGGGGGCAGGTCTGGCCATCCGTTTGGGACTGGCAACGTGTGGAAATGAAATCTGTATCCCTGGGATACTATATTTAAAACCCATTTGTCCTGGGTTATAAGTTGCCAGTTTCTTGCATGAAGTGCCTGTTTTCCCCTCAAAGGGGTGGTGCTTGGTAAGTGTAAAGGGAAGTCATTGAAACTGTTTACCATAGGGAGGTGCCTTGTTGTTTCCAGATTTGGAGGAGGAAGCACCCCATTGCTTTGTTCTAAAAGTCCCTTGTGACTGAAACCTGGAGCCTTTGGAATGTCTGGGTTTGACTTGAGTGGCTCTCGAAGGAACTGGAAAGGACCAGTTCTTAGTAGGCCAGTGCCTACTAAATCTTGGAGGTTGCACTTCTAAGAAATCTCCATCCTTTTTAAAACTTCTTCAGCCTTATTACCATAGAGATGGTCCTGTTGTAAAGGAGCATTCAATAATTTTGCTTTAACATGATCAGGAAGAGTTTGCTCTTTGAGCCAAGGATGCCCTTCTTAGCACAGACCCTGTTACAGAAGCCCTACAAGAGGCCTCCAAAGAATCAAAACCACATTGCAAAGTATGTTTTCCAACTTGTTCAGCTGAATACAATAAATCCTGTAAATCTTTATTTTCCACACAGTCAGAAATTAACATTTTCTGTTTTAGTCCCATGATATGCTGTTGATATTTAAGCATATGAAATTGGCAGTTTAAAGCCCTGATTGCCAAGGTTGCAGAAGTGTAAACCTTCTTACCCTATCTATCCAGCGCCCTGGAATCTCTATCAGAAGGGGTAGGATTTTTGGCAGTAGAGGCCTTAATGCCCTTGGGACCCTGAGAAATGGTTTCAGGATCTGCAACAGGATTTTTGAAAAGGAGTTTGTGGGAGTCAGGAACCCTGTAGTATCTGTCTGACTTACAAGGAGCCGGAGGCAGAGAATCAGGAGCCATACTAGATTCTGAAAAAAACATCAACAATGTCTAGAACTGGAGGTATAGCCAAAGGCCTATGCTGAGGAAGAAGAAGAAAATCCCTAAGTCTCTTTTTAGAATAAGATAAATCCTGACTTTTCCAGTGGAAATGTTCCCTTAAGGTATGTAAAGTTTCCCCAAAAGAAAACTCCTCAGGGGGAGAAGCAGAAGGAATGGAATCTTCTGCATCAGAGTCCTCATAAGTAGGTATAGACAAATCCTGTTCATTAGAAGAGTCAGATTAAACAGAATCCTGTTCAGAAGATTCATAATCAATGTCTTGCCTAGGCCTCTTAAAAAGGGGGGGGGGGGGGTTGGCTACCCCTGATCAGAGTAATTAAATCTTCAGCTATTTTGATCATTTGTTTTTTAGGCTTAGGGCCTGCACATGTGGCCCAGGCGTCGGTTTTCTAGACATAGATTTAGATTTTGGCCTTAGTTTTGAAGATGGCATCAGTCGAATATACAAATCTGTAGACCTGAAAACACCCTCAGAAGCCAGTGCCTACACTGCGGCTCCAGACCCATCTAAGGTAGACACATCCGCAGGTTCCATAATTGAAGCATCTCGCAGCATACCGGACTCCAAATGGGTCTCAGTAGAGGCCTGCGAATCAGACATAATGGGTATCAGGGGCTGCGAAAGCGTCTCACTGAGTACCGGCGAACTGATGACTGGCTTAGGAGAAGCGTAATCATCAGTTTTGGACCTCGATGGCCTGTGTCTCTTTTTCTTTGCATTTTTTTAGGGATTCCGGTAGTCGGATTGCTAATAAGAAGTTATGTCTTACCATAACATTCCATGTTAGTTGTCTTCTTCTCCATGAGATTTCCTGGCATTAATGATTTAATTTCCATTAAATCAGTGTTGAAATATAAATCCAGTTTAATATAACTAGTTTCTGCCCTATTAGTTTATATATATACCTCAATGTATTTTAGTCAATTTTTGTTGTTATATTTTTCAATTTCTGGTTGTTATATTTATTTGAGTTTTGTAAATATGTTTAACTATGTTTAAATGTGATTAGGAAAGGTTCAACATATTAATTATGTGGACTGGCTCATTGGTTGAATGATTGATGATGTCATTTTTTAATTGGTGGAATTTATTTAAATATTGTGTGTTTATGATTTTGCACTGACTCTGATGATGCCATTGTATGGCGAAATCGCTTAGTTGGTGTTTGCTGCTATTAAACAACATTTTCTGTACGTCTCTGCTTGGTCCTGGATGTTCCTGTGTGCAGTGGTCGTTCATCTCTGTGGATTCTTGGAGTTGTGCCCTAGTTTGGGTGTTTTGTTTGTTGTTTTAGTTGTCTTCTTCTCGCCTTCTTTCTTGCTGGATGGGTTCGGAGCCACTTGGCCTATACTATAGCTCGAGAGCTATTTTTACCGGCTTGAGGCAGCCCTATATCCCACAATACCATGCGTTACTCCCCAGATCTCGTTTGGAAGCTAAGACATAGTATAAACAATAATCTTATAATATTATAATCCTCTTTTCTTAGAAGATTACCTGTTAGTAACACTAAGGATACCAGGAAAGATGCAACATATTGTATCTCCAAAAAGGAAGGACTCAGAATCTCGAGTCTGTCCAGGCTAGGGGGCAGGAGGGGGGGACGCAAGAAAGAAGGTGAGAAGAAGACAACTAACATGGAACATTATGGTAAGAACAGAACTTCCTAATGTTAAGTTGTCATTCTCGCCTTCATTCTTGCTGGATGGGACAGCGTCCCTAGCATCTTAGTCCTGAGTGGCTCAATGAAACAGACTCCTGAGTACAGTGGAACCAAAATCAGCTCTATTTCTGGAGGCTAGGTCAAGCTTGTAATGAGCAATAAAAGTATGTTTGGAAGCCCATGTAGCTGCTGCACAAATGGCATCTAGTGGTAACCTTGCTTGAAACGCCGCAGAAGTTGATAGAGCCCTGGTTGAATGAGCCTTAGGCCTAGAGGGAAGTTGCCTGTGCCTCAACTCACAGACCAAGGTAATAATAGATGTCAGCCATCTGGAAAGAGTAACTTTTGAAACCGGAAGCCCTTTCTTGCCTGCCGCATAAGAGAGAAAGAGCTGGTCTGACTTTCTGAATTGTTTTGTCCTGTCTAGGTAATACCGTAATTGGCGATGAACATCTAATGAATGTAACTTTTGTTCAGCCCTGTTGGTATAGTCTGGGAAAAAGACAGGTAAATCAATAGAGTGATTTAGATTTGCTTCCGATAACACTTTTGGTAGGAAGGAAGGGTTTGTCCTGAGAGTTACCCTGTCTTTATGAAAAACCAAATGAGGACGGACAGACAAGGCTTGAAGTTCCGAGACCCTTCTGGCAGATGTTATAGCTACTAAAAACAGTGTTTTCCAAGAAAGAAGTTTGAGGGAGCAAGAAGCTGCAGGTTCAAAAGGGGGCAGAATCAGTGAGGTTAGAACTAAATTCAAATCCCATTGTGGAGGTGGATCTTTTACTGGAGGTCTGAGCAAAAAGATGCCCTTGAGAAAAGCTTTACAGAGTTAGTGGGACATAATATTTGATTCTGAGAGTCCAACATGAAAATTAGCAATGGCCGCTAATTGTACTCTGATAGTGGCTGATGATGACCCAGAATGAAAAAGCTCCGCCAGAAAGTCCAGAACCTCATGAATGGGTGCATGGAAAGGATCTAAGGACCTAGTTTGTGCCCAGTGTGAAAAACGCTTCCATTTACTAGCATAAGTCTTCCTAGTATTGGAATTATGGGAGGCCAGAATGATATCACAAACATGAGGAGAGATGAGGGGAAGCCTGGTTATGGCTGGAAGTGGAGCAACCAAGCTGTGAGGTTGATGGAATGTAGAGACTGATGCGGCTTGCCCGTGAGGTGGGTCAACAGATCCGGAAGAGGTTCCAGATGCCAAGGCTGTTCCAGTAGGTATTTGTGCAGGAACGGGTACCAAACTTGTCGAGGCCAAAATGGGGCAATGAGGGATCATTTTGGATCTCAATGCGGTTGCTTTCTGAATTAATTGCGGGATCAACGGAAAAGGAGGAAAAGCATAGAGAAGACCCCGGGGCCAAACGTGAACAAGAGCATCTCTGAGGGGTTGGCCTGGCAGAGGAAAAAGTGTGAAGAAGTCGAGGCATTTGCTGTTTTGGGGAGTTGCGAAAAGGTCGCAGCAAGGCTGGCCCCACTTCCGAAAGATTCCGTCTGCTACTGCTTGATTTAGAGACCACTCGTGAGGCATGAGGATATGTCTGCTCAATCTGTCTGCTATGACGTTGGACTTCCCGGGGATGTGCGTTGCTATCAGAAACCGTTGAGATGAAATCGCCCATTGCCAAAGTCTGAGTGCTTCTCGACAGAGGGGATAGGACCTTGTTCCGCCCTGCTTGTTTATGTACCACACCAAAGACATATTGTCCGTTTGAATTGCTATAGTCCCCGTGGGAAGAGAGCTCTGAAGGGCTTGCAACGTCAAAAGCACCGCCCTCATCTCCAGGACATTTATGTGCAGGTGGCATTCTGACTGTTGCCAAGTGCCCTGGACCGTCCTGCCCTGATAATGCCCCCCCCCACCCGATCAGGGAGGCATCCGTTGTGACAGTGGCAACTGGATGGGGGGAGAACAAAGGGTCTGCCCTGAAAAAGCTGAGGGGAAACCATCCACCAGGAGAGATGTTTCTTGCAAGATGGGGTTATCCAAATGTTGTGGGTCATTGGTAGCTGTTGAAAGGACCACCGAGAAAAGAGCATCCACTGAAGGAGCCTCATGTGGAAGCGGGCTAATGGAAGTAGAAGAATCGCCGCCGCCATGAGGCCCAACACTTTCAATACTTGGTTGACCTGGACTTTGTTGGGCTGAAACAGGGTCTGAACATTCCGCCTTATGTCTGTCACTCTCTGGGGTGGTAGTGTTGCAGACTTTTCTGTGGTGTTTAATACAGCGCCTATAAAGTTTATACTTTGACAAGGCGACAAGGAGGACTTGGCAAAATTTATAGAAATACCCAGACTGTTGCAAAGCCGAACAGTGTAATCCCTGGCCATTATGAGATCCTGTTTGGTGGCAGCGGAAATGAGCCAGTCATCTAAGTATGGAAACACCTGGAATCCTTTCTGCCTCAGGTGAGCCGTGACCACTGCCAAACATTTGGTGAACACCTGGGGGGCTGTGGTGAGACCAAAGGGCAGGGCTCTGAATTGAAAATGACTGACTCCCAGCCGGAAGCAGAGAAACCTCCTGGAGCTTCTGTGTATCTTTATGTGGTAGTACGCGTCCTGGAGGTCTAACGAGCACATCCAGTTGTCTCTGCCCAAAAAGGGTAGAATGGACTGCAGTGTTACCATACGAAATTTTGTCTTTAGCACAGATTTGTTTAACCTGCTGAGATCCAAAATAGGTCTCCAATCTCCTGTCTTTTTTGATACCAAAAAGAACCTGGAGTAAATTCCGGATCCTAGCTGATCTGCTGGGACTGCCTGGATGACTCTTTTTTTCTAACAGCTTTTCTATTTCTAGCTGAGCCTGACCCCTTTGTGCGGGTGGTACGTCTGGTAGGGGTTTTAGCAGTTGTACTGGGGGGAATGGTAAAGGGGATTTTGTAACCCTCGGATATGATCTTCTGTAGCCATGTGTCTTGGGAGAGGGATTGCCAGGCTTCCGGGTACAGAGATAATCTTCCCCAGACTGCCTCCAAAGGCGGACAGTCGGGCAGCTTCTCAGGGATGCTGAAAGGGTTGGTCAGGAAAAGATTCCCTAGAACCCTGGTTCTGAGGACCCCCTCTGCCCCTGGGGCGGCGTCTGTTATTTCCCCCTCTGCCTCTAGGTGGAAATTCACCACGTGCAGCAAGTGTGACTCCCTGGGGTTTGCGGAACCACATCTTTCCCCCCTTCTGTCCCTTAGGATAAGGTCTAGAAGGCGTGGAAAAATGGACTCCTATGGCAGAGAGAGTTTTACCATCCTGCTCGCATCTGGTGAGGATATTCTTCACCTGAGGTCCGAACAATTCCGAACCATCAAAGGGGGTGTTAGTGAAGGACGCCTTGAAGGGATCGGCAAAGTTACAGAGTCGCATCCAAGTGTGACGTCTTAACGCAACGCCTGTACCAGCGGCCCTACTCGCTCCATCGGCTGCATAAGAAATTAGCCGCATGGAGGAGTTAACAATGGAGTTCAGGGTAGCCAACTGAGAGTTTATTTTGTCCTTAAACCCCGCAGCAGAAGGATCCCGTACCGTTTCACCCAGCTCTTTGAGCAAGTCTCTCTGAAGGCGGGTGAAATGATAAAAATAGTTCAGCGATCGCATAGAAAAGGTCGCTGAGGCAAAGGTCCACTTGCCGTATCTGTCCATGGTCCTGGACTCTTTGTTAAGAGGATGAACAGATACAGAAGGATCAGCCAATTCCTTCTTAGTGGCTGCTGCTACCACTATAGCATCAACTGAAACACCTTTGGTGAGAAAGGATTTATCATCTGGTGCAGAAATAAATTTAGAAGGCCCCCTAGGGGTAGGTTCCATTGAATCAGGAGCTGCCCACGCCTTTCTAGCCACTACCTCCATTAGTGGGTCGAAAGGGGGAGACACCCAGGAGGTGGAAGAGTGGACCAATTTCCCCTCTGTCTTAGGATTTCCAGGATGTCTGAAAAGGAGACATCCTCAGAGGGGGATCTGGAGGAACCTTCCGACTCATCCAAGTCTGTGTCCGACGTGACAGACTCGGGGGAGTCTATGTGCTTCCTCTTGCACTTTCTTTTCCTAGGGGGTTCCCCTAGAACTTCAGGGGAGCCCTCGGAAGAGGAGGAGACACCCAAAGTGGGTACCCCACACTTTGGATCTCTGCTGACAGGTGCAAGAGAATGGCCAGAGACCGTAACAGGCACTATGGAGGGAGGAGCCGCAGAACTTAACCTTGGAGTGGACACTGGGTCCAGCACACTCCATCACCTCGAAGGCTCCCCCATCAGACACCAAAGGTAGCACCGGCTCCGAAGAGACCGGAACCACCCTCGGAGCCGACAGAGAAGGCTCCGAGAATAATGTCGGGGCCGAACTAACCAGAGCCGAAGCTCCGAGAGGGAAAGCGGGGTCGGACAAGGGTCCGATGCCACTCGCCCCCTCGGAGCCGACAATGGAGTCTCGGTACCCAGACCTCTCCACGGACGGAACCAATGAAGAGGTTGGAGCCGAAGGAGGAAGTATCAGCTCCGACGTAGGCAAGGTCACGGTTCCGAGAAACTCCGGCTCTGAGCTCGAGTGATGAGTCGGAGGAGGAATAGATAATTGTATCGAAGGAGCCACAGTCTGGTGAGATGGGCTCTGGAGCATTTGGGCCAGTGCCTGAGATTTTATGAGTCTACTGACCACCCTCTCGATGTCATGGTCAGAAAGCCTGGATGACCTCGATGAATGAGTCCTATGACTCCGCTCCGATGAGAGGGGACCTCAGAGCCGATCTAACGGACTCTAGGGAAGGGGACCTAGAGTGCTTGCGTGCTGGGGTCGGCTCCGATGATGGTTTCGGAGCAGAAACCACTTTGCTCGCCTCGGAGCCAGCCGGAACCGAGGTCGGAGCCATCTCGATAACGCCAGTCCTCGACTCAGAAGCTGGAGCCGAGGGTTTGGCGGTTTTTGATGACTTCCTCGAACCAGACTTGGACGGGGAGTCATCAGGCTTTAACAAGCCCCTTAGAATAAGCTTGTTACGCCTTTCCTGTAGGACTCTAACTAAATCCGTGACAAACGGAACAAGAGTCCTGCAGGTGTAAAGGCCCCAAGCAATAGACACAAGAAGTGTGACCGTCTGTCAGAGACATTTTCTGACAGCACGAGTCACACCTCTTGAATCCCAAGACCTTAGTGTCTTTGGACATAGTCCTGACCGCAAGTAAAAAAACACAGTCAGTCCACACACACACACTCAATTTAAAATTAAATATAAAAATAGTTAAGGGAACTGACTAAACCCACACTCACAGATAGTAAGGGGTGGGGAAACTGAGGTAAAGCCCGTAGGCCCAAGATAAAAAATTAACTAAAAAAGGGAAGAAGGGCTACAAAAAAGGGTTGAAAGAATAAGGTAATTAGTAGGGAACTAGACAATGGTAACTACTGGAAAAAAATACCTGAAAAATTTAGATTAAGTAAATCTCCTTACTGACCTGAGCCGGTAAAAAAAGACAACCTCGCAGCGAAGCGGCAAACGAGATCTGGGAGTTAACGCATGGTATTGTGGGATATAGGGCTGCCTCGAGCCGTAAAAATAGCTCTCGAGCTATAGTATAGGCAGAGTCGGAGCAGAGGATCGGCTCCGAACCCATCCAGCAAGAATGAAGGCGAGAATGACAACTTAACATCAGACATTTCTGGATAATTAAAGTGTGAGCCAAAATCTTTAGAAGCAAAAACATACCGATGTTTAATAGTGTGTTGATTAAATTTAGCACAAAACCGACAGCAAGGTATGCTGTGGTCAGGGCCTAGGCAAAGAATACAGTACAAATGAAAATCCTTACGAGGTATTTGCTTCCCACAAGTAATGCAATTATTAACTTTTACTGACATCGGTAAGGAGCAAGAAAAAGTTTCCCCAAAGGGGTACTTAGCATTTTAGTTGAAGACTTCGGTTTTGAAACTCGAAAACGAAAATTTCAGGAGTCGGCCAACCTGCACTTGCTAACTACTTCTGCTTCAGGCACCGTGCGGCAAGAAAGACTGATGTAATGGCATCAGCTGCATGTTTTATACCCCTGATGACCTGACGTCATGGAAGAAGGGACAGCAACCGACGCAGGACCCAAGACTTTGTTAATCAGGCCAACTGAGGGCAACCTGAGAGAAGATTACCCCAAATGTAATGACTGCAACAGTGAAACACGAAGAACATCAGCCCAGGCAAAACCTGCTGCTGACCTGGAAATAACATCCAGTTTGTAATGCTTAGTGAAAGTATGAACAGAGGACCAAGGAGCAGTTTCAAGAATGGAATTAAGTGTTTAAAAGCCCTTGAAAAAGCACCAGAGGAGGCAACTGCCCAAGCAGAATGTGCTTTTATTGATGAAAAAAGACATATGCGATGAAAAGAACACCACAAAGAAATGGCCTTAGAAACCCATGAGGAGATGATTTTACTTAAAAACAGACAAACCCAAAGTCCTGGGATAAAAAGAAATAATAAGTTGCTCAGGCTTGCAAAAAACCTTTGTTTTATCCAAATGACCACCTTCGGCATAAAAGCAATATTAGTTTGAAGAGGCGACATCTCTATAAAAAACTAAAAAAGAAAAAATAGTCGAGTACCCAAAGCTTAGACACTCTCTTGGCTGAAGTGAGAGCAAAAAGAACAGTCTTCCAAGTACAAGTTTGGGTTGGGAGGGTGGCCTAATGGTTAAGGTGTTTGCCTTACAAACACAAGGTGCAGGGTTTGAGTCTCACAAGGGATAATTGGCTAAGCTTAAAATGGCTCTCAAGGGCAGTTAGCTTAGTACTAATCTATGAATCTATGAACCTATGAACAATGCTGCATTGAAGCAGCAAAAGCAGGATGAAAAGGACCCAGAGTCAATTTTTCGAGTACAAAATTGAGGTCCCAAGAAGGCGGAATAGGCTTTCAGGAAGACCTGATATGAAAGACACCATAAAGAAACTACTTGATACCAAGAGGCCAGAGGAAAATTCAAGGGCAGACGAGCATAAATTGCTGATAGTTGAACTCTAACTCAGGAATATGCCAACCCAGCATGGAGCAGATCGGACAAATAGGAGAAACCACTGGAACCTCCACAGAGAGGGGGATCCTGATGGTGAGACATGCAACAGAGAGAGAGATAATCATTTCTGTTTGGATGTACATGATTTTCTGGCAGTGGGTTTCCTGGCCTCCTGCAGAACCTGAAGCACGTCCTCAGAAAAGAGGTGCTTAAAAGAATTAAAAACCCCATCACCCACAGTGGCATTTGAAGAGCAGACAAGTAAGGATGGATAAGAGATCCCTTGTCTTGTGTGAAAAGATCCACGTGGTGAGGTAAATTGCGATGACTGCCCTGGCCAAGTGAAAAAGAAGGGGGAACCAATGCTGTCTGGGCCAAAAGGGAACCACCACCAGGATTATAAGAGTAGTGCCTGATCTTGCACATAACTTGTGGAAAAAGAGGACGGGGGGAGATGTACAGAAACATTTCCTTCCAAGGAAATGGCAGGGCATCCACTTTTCCAAGTCAGTGGGCTTGAACTCTGGAACAAAAGAGAAAAAAAAAGTACAGTTGTGTACCTACCATAAATATAGATGTTCGAGTGTATTCACTGTTGCAGTCATTACACTTGGGTTATCCTGCTGGCAGGCTACCCACAGTCGTCCTGAATTCCAAAGTCCTGGTCTGGCGTCGGTTGCTGTCGCCTCTTCCCTGACGTCAGTGAGCCAGGGGTATAAAAGATGCAGCCGACGCCATTTTCTTCAGTTTTTCTTGCCCCAGATGTCAGGTGCCCCCAAAAGGGTAGGTTAAAAAATTCTTATCATAAAAAAGCATGCACATAACCTTCATCTACAAGCAAATACACGACATAGGTTGTATAGAATAGAGAAGTACGGACAAGTCCCAGCAATGAAAGGGGGATGGTGGGAGGGTAACCTGGACTGCAACAGTGAATACACTCGAACATCTACATTTATGTTAGGTACACAACTGTACTATGTTCATCGTGTTTCACTGTTGCAGTCATTACACTTGGGTTGTATCCCAAAGCTGAGGTTGGGTGCCTTGGCCTAAATAGAATTAGGAGTGGCTATGAGGCCCTGCAGAACTGCAGTGGCAAAGCCTGCTCTGGATTTACAGTAAAGAGGTAAGTGGTAGTGCTTTGTAAAAGTGTGCACTGAAGTCCAGGTTGCAGCCTCCAAAATGTCCTCGGTTGTAACTCCTCTGAGGAAGGCTGCTGAAGTGGCTGCTGCTCTGATAGAATGTGGCCTAATGCACTTAGGCACTGATTTGCCATGTTGTGAATAGCAGAAACGAATGCAGTGGCCTATCCATTTTGAAATAGTCTGCTTTGAAATAGGTTTTCCTTGCGATCCTGCAGCATATGCCACTAAGAGTTGCTCAGTCTTTCTGAAAGCTTTAGTTTTGTCCAAGTAAAAGCGTAGCTGTCTTGTGTATGTCCAAAGAATGCAGAAGTCTCTCCCCCTTATTCTGCGGGTTTGGATAAAAGGTAGGCAAATGTATGGTTTGGTTAAGAGTGACACTGGACACTACCTTAGGCATAAATGTTGGGTTTGTCCTTAGAGAAACCCTGTCCGGATGGAAAATAATAAAAGGTTCCACAGCCATTAGTGCCTGTAACTCTGAGACTCTTCTTGCTGAAGTTATTGCTAGAAGAGCTGTTTTCCATAAGTATTTTATCTCAGCTGTATTGGCTGGCTCAAAAGGAGGCAGTGCGAGTTTTTCCAAGACAAAATTGAGGTCCCATGCAGGTATTGGAGCTCTCCTTGGAGGTCTTATGTTTTTGGCCCCTCTGAGATACTGCCTTAGCAGTGGATGAGAAAAAATAGGTGGGTCTGTATTGTAATGAGCTGAAATGGCAGAGGCATGGATCTTACTTGATGAGAAGGATAGGCCTTTGTCCAGCATCTCAGTTAGGTATTGTAAAATCGGAGGAATATTTGATACAAGTGTGTCACAATTCCTTGTGCCTGGTTCCAAGCACAGAATCTCTTCCATTTTTCTGCATAAGATTTTCTGGTGCTGGGCCTCCTGGCCTCCAAAATAACATCCATAACTGCTTTAGAGAGAGGTGTGTTCTGAATGGTTACATTATCCTCCATGCAGCTAGATTTAGGGTTCTGAGTTGGTTGTGTAGGTCTGTTTTGTTGGGTCAGCAAATGAGGAATTTGAGGTAATGTCCAGGCTGGGCCTTGAGACAAGCTCTTTAGGATTGGGTACCAGTGCTGGCGTGGCCAGTCTGGGGCAATCAGGATCATTTTTTGGCTTCTCTTGTCTGACCTTTAGGAGTACCTTGGGGAGGAGAGGCAGAGGAGGGAAGACATATACTGTAAGGACTTTCTAGCTGAATGAAAGGGCGTCCACTTTCCATGCTTGTTTGTGATAAGTCTGAGTGCAGAATCTCTGTAGCTGGCAGTTGTGAGGTTAGCAAATAGATCTAGGTCTGGGCATCCCCATTTCACTGTTATCATGCTGAAGATTTGTGGATCTAGTTTCCACTCGTGAGGATCCATGAGGTTCCTTCTTAGTTAGTCAGCCAAAGTATTCGTCTTTCCTGGCAGGAATTGTGCTTGCAGGTGTACTTGACAAGTCAATGCTGTGTTCCACAAAGTCATGGCTTGTCTGCAGAGGGGTTAGGAATGTGTGCCTCCTTGCTTGTTTACGTACCACATGACTGTAGTATTGTCCGTCTTTATCAGCAGTTGTCCAGATGAAGTAGGTCCCTGAAGGCTGTCAGGGCATTCTGTGCAGCTAGCATCTCTTTTTGATTGATATGAAGATGCATTTGGCTTGTGGGCCATGTGCCCTGAATACATTTTCCTGCCGTGTGTGCCCCCCAGGCATAACCTGATGCATCTGTTGTTAATGTCTGCCTGGCTGTGGGTAAAGCGAATGGCTGTCCCTTGTTGTGGTGACAGGCCTGTGCCCACCATCGAAACTCCTGTTGTAGGCAGTGAATAAAAGTAATTAATGTTTCCAGGCTGTGGCAATGCTGAGTCCAAACACTTTTTAGATACCATTGTAGTTTCCTCATATGCAGTCTTGCATATGGAATTAGTAGAATGCAGGATGCCATGTAGCCCAGAGCCTGCAAAATTTTTCTTGCAGACAACTGGGTCTTTGTTGCCATGTTTTCGAAGTAAAAAGTCAGTTGCCTTTGTTTGTCTGGTGTGAGATAAGCCATCTGGGCAGTTGTATTTAAGCTTGCACCCAGGAATATTATCTCTTGAGAGGGTACTAGTTTTGATTTATTTTCGTTTACTATGTACCCTAGGCAAATTATTAATCTTTTTACAAACGCCAAGTGCTTTAGTAGAATGTCTTTGGTCGCTGCTTGAATAAGGCAGTCGTCCAAGTAGGGATATATTTGAATTCCTCTGTCTGCAAAATGCAATTACCGGTGCCAGGCATTTTGTGTAGAAACTGGGCGCAGTAGATAAGCCAAAGGGCAGTGCAGAGAATTGGTAGTGCATTGAGCCAGCTATGAATCTGAGGTATCTTCTGCAAGACTCTCTGATTGGGACATGCAGGTATGCCTCTGAGGTCCAAAGTTACAAGCCAAGCCTTCTTACCCAGCATGGGCAGAAACTGTTGTAGAGTCAACATCTTGAATTTTGGAACGTCCAGAAAAGTATTTAGAATAGACAGGTCCAGAATTGATCTCCATGCTTTGTCCTTTCTTGGTACTAAGAAAAGTCTTGAGTAAAATCCTAGTCCCTGCTCTTGTCGTGGCACTGGCTGAATGGCCCTCATGTCCATGAGAGATGAAACTTGTTTTTGTGCCTCTGCCCATTGACTGTGTGGCAGGTCTGGCATACCTTTTGCCTTTGGAAGGGTGCGAAAGTGGAACCTGTAGCCCTGAGAGACTATATTTAGGACCCATTTGTCCTTGGTGATCGTGTGCCAAGTGCTAGCTTTCCCCCTAAGGGTGCTACCAAAAGATAAATGCTTGGCATTAGCAGAGGGACGTCATTGGGACTGTTTCCTACATGGCTGTGATTTGTCTTCTCCGCTTTTGGAGGTAGAAGCACCCCCATTGTTTGAGCCTGTATGAGCCCTGGGGCTGTTGCCTGCCTCTAGGGCGTCTGTATCAGCCTCTTTGTGGCCTGTCTGACACGGGAAAGGACCAATTCTTAGAAGGCCAGTTCCTGCTAAATCTGGGTGGCTGTACCTGTAAGAAATCATTCATTGTCTGCACAGATTTAGCTTTATCCTCCATTTTCTTCAACACCTCTTCTGCCTTAACACCAAACAAAGTATCATGCTGTAATGGAGCATCCAATAATTTTGCTTTAACATGATCAGGCAGAGTCTGTTCCTTTAACCAAGCATGCCTTCTAATAACAGAACCTGTTACAGCAGCCCTGCAAGAGGCCTCCAGTGAATCATAACCACATTGCAAAGTATGTTTTCCCACTTGTTCAGCTGCATGCAATAAATCCTGCAATTCCTTGTTCTCAGAACATTCAGAATTTGTCAACATTTTCTGTTTTAACAGAGACATTAAGTATTGTTGATATTTAAGCATATGAAATTGACAATTTAAAGCCTTTACAGCCAAGGTAGCAGAAGTGTAAACTTTTTTCCCCCCATCTGTCCAGTGCCCTAGAATCTCTCTCTGAGGGGACAGGGTTTTTTGCAGTAGCAGCCTTGACCCCTTTGGGACCCTGAGAAATAGTTTCTGGGTCGGCAGCAGGGTTTTTATATAAAAATTTATGAGAATCTGGAACCCTGCAGTATCTGTCTGGCTTAACAGGTGCAGGAGTTAGAGTTGGGAGACAGGTCGAACTCTGAAAATACATCTACAATGTCTATAACAGGTGGAATAGCAAGAGGTCTGTGCTGAGGTAGTAAAAGAAAGTCTCTGAGCCTTCTCTTAGAATCTGAATAATCTTGGCTCTCCCAGTGGAAATGCTCCCTCATGGTATGCACGGTTTCCCCAAATGAGTAATCCTCAGGAGAAGCTGAAGGAATAGATTCTTCAGAATCAGAATCCCCATAGGGAGGAATAGAGTATCCCTGTTCTGAAGAGGAGTCAGAGGAAATGGATACCTGATCAGAGGAATCATATTCAGTATCTTGCCTAGGCCTCTTATCAGGAGGGGGATGGGAACCCCTGATCAAAGTAATTAGGTCTTTGGTCATTTTGAGCATCTGTTTCTTAGGCATGGAAGTCTGTCCTGGAGAATTCTGTACTTGTTTCCTTGTCTTTAAAACTGTTTTAGTCTGTCTTGAATGCTGAAGTTGGCTTGATATAAAGCTGTGTAGGTCTGAAAACACCCTCAGAAGCAGATGCCTGCTCAGCGGCTCCGGACCCATCTGAGGGATTAGTTTTCAAAGGCCCAATACCTTGAGTATCCAGAGGCCTAGTTTTCTCTATGTGGGAGTCGGAGGCGGCCTGTGGCTCTGAAGTAGCGGGTGTCAGGGGCTGCGAAAGCGCCTCTCTGAAAACCACGACTGGCCTAGAAGAGGCTTCGTCGTCTGTTTTGGACCTTGGATGCCTGTCCTTTTCTTTTTCCTTGCGCTTTTTATGAATTCCGGTCGTCGGTTGTTTCAACGGCATTATATAGTTAAACCTTCGGCCAAAGTAATGAAAAGCAAAATCGTACCGGCACTTAATAGTGCGCTGGTTAAATCTAGCACAAAACCGACAACCAACAACGTCGTGGTCGGGGCCTAGGCAAGGAATACAGTAAGAATGAAAATCCTTATGAGGTATTTGCTTCCCACAAGAAATGCAATTAACTTTTTCTGACATCGGTCTGGAGCAAGAAAAAAGTTTCCTCAACGGGGTACTTAGCTTTATAGAATACTTCGGATCTGAAATTCAATTTCAAAAATCTCAGGAGTCGGACGACTGGCACTTGCGAACTGCTTTTGTTTCGGGCACCGCTCGGCAAGAAAGACTGAAGAAAATGGCGTTGGCTGCATCTTTTATACCTCTGGCACACTGACGTCAGAGAAGAGGCAACAGGAACCGATGCTGGACCAGGACTTTGGAATTCAGGACGACTGCGGGTAGCCTGCCAGCAGGAGAACCCAATTGTAATGACTGCAACAGTGAAACACGATGAACATATGTCTGTTCAGTGTGGAGGCAAAAAAAATCCAACGGAGGAATATCCCACCAATGAACTATGTCCAAGAACACATCTCTGCGACGCATCCACTCGTGAGCCTCTGTTCTGGAACTGCTCAAAGAGTCTACAAAAAGATTGTGCTCTGAGGAAATGTAAACCATCTGAAGTCAATTCATACTTGATAGCTAGAGCCCAGACCTTTGTCAGCAGGCAAAGACGACAGAATCTCATACCCCCATGCTTGCCGATGTACTATTTTACAGTGGCATTGTCAATGAAGACTGAGGGGGGTTGGATGGAAGAGAATGAAAAGCTTGCAGAGCTCTCAACTCTTATGCTGATATGGTCGGACCTATAATGAAGAACCAGAGACTGTGGACTTTTAGGGGGCCAGAAAAAGCTCCCCACCGCAAGTCTGGGGCTTCCAGGAACATCTCCTAAGAAAGAATCGCAGCCTGAAAAGAAGTCCTGGATTGAGACAGAGTTGATGAATCAACCACTGAAGCTTTAGTTTGCAACAAGGAAGAAAAGGAAAAGGGAACTCAAGGGGGTAGCAATGTTGGAGGCACACAATAATTTGAGTTACCACTGAAACTTCCTCAAATGGAGCCTGTCGAGAAAGAGCATGGGATTATTGATGCAATAAATCACAGAACCCTGAGAAATTCCCTGGCCATGAGAGAGGACAGAGGAAGCAGAGACTGGAAAAAGGTTGTCAATAAACAGAACCATGGAACAGGGGGAGATGCCAGTATAAGAACAGTCTGAAGCCTGCACCAGAGGAAAACAAGATCTTGGGAATGCATCACAGCCGATTTCATGAGTTTTATGGTGAACCTCAGACTGTGTAAAAGGCAAATGGTAAACTGGAGATCTTGCAACAGACAGCTGGGAGAAGGAGCTTGAATGAGCAGGTCATCTAGATAGGGAAAAATCTTTATTCTATGAAGCCTGTAAAAAGCATCGACAGAAGTGAGAGATTTGATGAATACTCTTGGTGCAGTAGAAAGGGCAAAGCAGAGAACTAAAAATGCATGAAACAGAGAAATGTAAAAACTTCCTGAATGGAGGATGAATGGGTATGCATCCTTTAAGTCTAGAGACACCAAAAAGGCCTGAGGAAGAAGAGGAAACAAGGTCTGAAGAGACAATATCCAGAAAGAAGGGACCTTGAGAAAAATGTTGAGCAGAGAAAGATCCACAATTGGCCTCCAAGTATCCTTCCATCAAGGAACGAAAAACATTCTGTAGGAAAACTCCTTTCCCACCTGGAAGGGTGGAAAGTACAGTTTTGTACCTACCATAAATGTAGATGTCCGAACAGGAATGCATCTGCAGTCCTTACAAATGGGTTGTCCTGTCGTCAGGCAGCCCTTCGGTCGGCCGGATTCCAAAGTCTGGGTCTGGCCTCGGCTGGTGTCGCACTTCACCCGACGTCATAGCTGCAGTTCTTCGGGTATAAAGGCATCAGCCGACGCCATTTTCCTCAGTGTTTCTTGCCCCAGATGCCAGTTGCCCTCTTGGATAGCTAAATTTTGGATAAATGCCAATGTTTCCAAATAGTAGAAGGCAAACACAAACAATAAGCATGTATGTACATATATACAAACAAATACACCATAAGAGATCCCCCCCAGCTAGCTATTAGATGGGTCAATACCCTAGGAATACCACAGAGGGGAAGGAGGGTGGGTAATCCTGACTGCAGATGCATTCCTGTTCGGACATCTACATTTATGGTAGGTACAAAACTGTACTATGTCCTTCAAGGATGCATCTGCAGTCCTTACAAATGGGTTGAATACCATAGCCAAACTAGGGGAGGAGGAAGAAGAAATTATGGTGTAGTTAGGATCCCTTGCAAAACAGCAGTGGCAAACCCTGCTCGGGATCTAGAGTATAAAGGTAAGTTATAATGCTTGGCAAATGTATGCACGGAGGTCCAAGTAGCAGCCTCTATAATGTCCTTGGTAGCCACTCCTCGTAAGAAAGCTGTGGTAGTGGCTGTAGCCCTTGTAGAATGATGCCTTATGTTCTGTGGAGTTTGCTTTCCATGGTAGGAGTAACAGAATCTGATGCAATTTCCTATCCACTTGGAGATTGTCTGTTTTGAAATTGCTTTTCCTTCCCTTCCTGTTGCATATGCTACCAGAAGCTGGTCAGTTTTTCTATTGCTCTTGGTTCTGTCCAGGTAGTAACAACTGTCT
Organism: Protopterus annectens; assembly: GCF_019279795.1. Taxonomy (NCBI): domain Eukaryota; kingdom Metazoa; phylum Chordata; order Ceratodontiformes; family Protopteridae; genus Protopterus; species Protopterus annectens. The sequence goes on from NC_056739.1 coordinate 1,139,199,265, forward strand.
ATGTACATCCAACGTGTGCAGCAGTCTTTCCCCTGTTCTGTGGATTGGGAAGAAGGTAGGTAGGTGGATAGCCTGGTTTAAAGACACTCTGGATACCACCTTAGGCATAAATGTAGGATTTGTTCTCATGGACACTCTATCTTGATGGAAGATTAGGAAGGGTTGTACTGCCATTAAAGCCTGTAGCTCAGAAACCCTTCTTGTTGAGGTAATTGCCAGCAGAAATGCAGTTTTCCAGGATAGGTGTTGAAGATCTGCTGTTGCTGCTGGTTCGAAAGGGGGGAGTGTCAATTTTTCTAGCACAAAGTTCAAGTCCCATGCTGGTACTGGTGGTTTCCTAGGAGGTTTTACATTTTTAATTCCTCTCAGAAACTGCCTGAGTAGATGATGCGAGAAGACAGGTGGATCGAAGCTGTACTCTGCAGAAATAGCTGATGCATGTATCTTGATGGAGGAGTAGGACAGGCCTGTATGGAAAAGCTCTGCCAAATACTCCAGGATGTTGGCAATGTCTACCCTTTGACACATCTTTTCCCCTTTCAGTACTCCAAATGAGAAACCTTTTCCATTTTCCTGCATAGTTCCTTCTTGTTGAAGGTCTGCGGGCCTCAAGGATAATGTCTTTAACCCTTTGGGATAAATCTGGGTTAGTCGCTCTTATGTAATGTTCCAGGCAGTCAGCTTCAGAGTTTTCAGGTTTGGATGCAGGGTGTTGTAGCCGCTCTGAGTTAACAGCAAAGGAATCAGGGGTAGTATCCACATCTGCCCCCGAGACATGCTCCTCAGTAATGGGTACCAATGTTGTCTTGGCCAGTCTGGAGCTATCAGAATGATCCTTGGATGTTCCTCTTTGATTTTCAATAGCACCTTGTGCATCAAAGGAAGAGGTGGGAATGCATAGGCTGTCAGGCCTTTCCAACTGAAGGATAGAGAGTCCACCTTCCAAGCAAGTGGGTGGTACGTCCTTGTGCAGAATTTCTTGAGCTGGTGATTGAGTGGGGATGCTAATAGGTCTATTTGTGGCAGTCCCCATTTCCTTGTGATGACCTTGAAGATGTCCAGGTGTAGCATCCATTCGTGAGCATCCGAGGTAGTTCTGCTTAATATGTCTGCTAGGATGTTTTCTTTTCCCGGCACAAAATTGCTTGTAACTGAATGTTGTAGCTCAGAGCCATATTCCATAGGTCCAGTGCCATCCGCATAGAGGGTATGAATGAGTGCCTCCCTGTTTGTTGATGTACCACATGACTGTGGTGTTGTCTGTCCTTATCATCAACTGCCCTTCTTGGAGGAATGGTCTGAAATTCTGGATTGCTAGATTTACTGCCAGCATTTCCTTTTGATTTATGTGCAGGTGCAGCTGATCTGGAGTCCATAAGCCTTGTATGCACTTGTCCAGCATGTGGGCCCCCCAACCGAGGTCTGAGGCGTCCGTTGTGATGGTTTGGCTTGGTTGAATGCTGTGGAAGGGCAAACCTGGGTTTGACTGGCATGCCTGATCCCACCATAGGAACTCTTGTTTCAGGCATGGGATTAGTGGTATTTCGGTTTCTAGGCTGTGCCTGTGTTGAGACCATAAATTCTTCAGGTACCACTGTAGCTTTCTCATATGCAGTCTGGCATGAGGGACCAGGATTATGCAGGATGCCATGAAGCCCAAGGCCTGCAGTACTTTCCTTGCTGTTAGTTTGTTCTGCTTTGTTAATGCCAAGAAGTAGAGAGGAAGTTGTTCTTGTTTTTCTGCAGTTAGGAATGCCATCTGTTTTACTGTGTCCAATTCTGCACCTAAGAAGGTTATTCTTTGGGATGGTATCAGCCTTGATTTTTTTATATTGACTGTATATCCCAGGGCTTGCAGTAAGCAAATGACTTTTTGTAAGTGTTCTGTTAGCTTGTTTTTGTTGTCTGCTTGTATCAAGCAGTCGTCCAGGTATGGATATATTTGGATTCCCTGAAGCCTGCAGTGAGCGATTACTGATGCCAGGCATTTCGTGAACACTCTGGGCGCAGTAGATAAGCCAAAGGGCAATGCTGAGAATTGATAATGCTCTGATCCTGCAAGAAATCTGAGGTATCTTCTGCAATTTGGTCGTATGGGGACGTGCAGGTATGCCTCCTTGAGATCTAGAGTCACCAGCCAATACTCCTTGCCCAGCATGGGAAGAAGTTGCTGTAGGGTCAGCATTTTGAATTTTGGAACAATGATGAATGTGTTTAAAGCGGACAGGTCGAGAATAGGCCTCCAATTTTTCTCTTTTCTTGGTACCAGGAAGAGTTTGGAGTAAAAGCCTTTCCTTGTTCCATAGATGGTACCCTTTCCACAGCTCTCATCTTTGCTAATTGAGCTATTTGTTTTAGAGCTTCTGTCTTTTGATTTGGTGGTAGGTTTGGCATTCCTCTTTTCCTGGTAAAGTATGGAAATGAAACCTGTAGCCTTGGTCTATAGTTTGCAAAATCCACTTGTCTCTTGTGATGTAGTGCCAGTTTTTGAAAATAAGGCTAACTTTCCGCCTAAGGGTGCTGCAATTTGTTCCCTGGTAGGCGGTGCCAGAGCCAAGTCACTGTGATTGTCCTGTTGCAGTGGTAGTAGTTGTGTCTGTGCCTCGCTGGTTGTTACCTTGCCACTGGCGTCCCCTGTAGGCACCTCCTCTGGATTGATTTCTGCCTCTCGAACGCCTATTCCTGCCTCTCTGTGTTTTAGAGGAGTCTGGAAAGGACCAATTTTTGGAAGGCCAGTTCCTGCTAAACCTTGGAGGCTGAACCTGTAAGAAATCTTTCACTGTTTGTACAGATTTCGCCTTCTCTTCCATTTTCTTCAGTACCTGCTGAGCAGGAGAACCAAATAAACTGACCTTATCCATAGAAGCATCTAATAGTTTTGCTTTAACATGATCCGGCAAGACCTGTTCTTTCAACCATGCATGCCTTCTTATAACTGTGCCAGTCATGGCTGATCTAAAGGAAGCCTCCAGTGCATCATAGCCACATTTTAAAGAATGGTTACTAACCTGCTGAATGTTATGCACCATTTCTAGAACATATTTCTTATCTAAAGAATCATCAGAGGACAGTTTCTTAGTTAACTGATCAAGCATAAACTCCTGGTATTGGATCATATGAAACTGACAGTTCAATGCCCTAGCTGAGAGAGCAGCAGAGGTGTATACTTTTTTACCCCATCTCTCTAAGGACCTGGATTCCCTTTCAGAGGGGAGAGGGTTTTTAACTGAGGTCGAAGCTACTGCCTTAGGCCCCTGGGAGATAGTCTCGGGATCTGCAAAAAGAGCCTTGTATAAATGGTGATGTGTGTCCGGGACCCTGTAAAACCTATCGGGCTTAGCAGGGGCTGGAGGCAAAGTGTCAGGAGCAGTGCAAGCATTATTAAATGCATCATCTACAACAGGAAGAACTGGAGGTATAGCTAAAGGCCTATGTTGTGGTAAATGCAAAAAAGTCCTAAGCCTTTTCCTTGAGTCTGAGAAATCTTGCCCCTGCCATTGAAATTGCTCTCTCATGGCATGTAAGGTTTCCCCAAAGGAAAATTCCTCTGGTGGAGAGGCAGAAGGAATCGATTCCTCAGCATCGGAGTCTTCATAAGCAGAAAAAGGAGCCTCTGGATGGTCTGTATTGTCTGAATCATCAGAAGAATCATCTGAGGACACTAACTCAGGGGGCTCTGCTCTAGGTCTCTTTTCTGGAGGAGGTTGAGAGGCCCTATCTGGATGAGGTTGGGATCCCCTTATTAAAGAGATAAGATCCTCTGCCAGAGTAAGCATTTGGGAACCGGTACTGGGCCTGTGAGAGGGGGGCTTAACAGGCACAGACTTAGAAGTTTTGGCTGCTTTAGCCCTGGCAAAGGCCTTTATGGACATGGCTGCAGGCGGCCTAGCAGCACCACGTGCAGGGGTAGAAACATCCAAAGGGATGGTGTCCGATAGTTCTTGTGAAACCACAGTAGCAGGTTGAATTTCAGAGGCCGACTCAACCAGGTTAGAAGGGGCCTCGGTAGTAGTCATGGATTCGGCTGAAGTTAGAACCGTTTGCTCGGTTTCGGCCGAAACCAAGCCACTCGCGGTTTGCTTAACCGCAGTTTCAGCCGAAACCGCGGACCGCGAGTGCCGGTCCTTTTCTTTGCGTTTCTTAACAACTTGTGAAGTCGGAGAATCCGACGGCATTATGTACACAAATTCTGAGCCGAAACACTGTTCAGCAAACTCCGACCGACGTCTAAGCGTCCGTCGGTTGAAAGAAGCACAGGCTAAACAAGCTGCTACGTTGTGGTCTGGGCCTAAACAAGGTTAAGCAGTAAGAGTGGAAATCTTTATGAGGTATTTGTTTCCCACAAGTTAAACAGTTATTCACTTTTTCTGACATCGGCTGAGGCAAGAAAGAGTCCCCAACGGGGTACTTAGCTTTTTAGAAGTCTTCGAAGTAGTATTCGGTAGTAGTAATCTCTGGATCTGACCGACCGGCACTTGCGAACAGCTTCTGCTTGGCCACGCGCAAGAAAGACTGAGGAAAATGGCGTCGGCTGATGCCTTTATACCCGAAGAACTGCAGCTATGACGTCGGGTGAAGTGCGACACCAGCCGAGGCCAGACCCAGACCCAGACTTTGGAATCCGGCCGACCGAAGGGCTGCCTGACGACAGGACAACCCATTTGTAAGGACTGCAGATGCATCCTTGAAGGACATCGAGCTAAATCGTGCCCTGTTCTAGAGGAGGTTGAAGAATGCCTAAAAAGGGAAGAAGGGATTTCCAAACCATGAAATACCCCGATGGATAATAGCACCCAAGAGTCATGCTCAGTTTGGAAGTGACAGAGAAAGATGGAGAGACAAGGGGACCTGGCCAAGGGGAAGAAAAGGCCAAAAATCAAATGGAGACATGTTTGTCCTAAAAAGAAGGCTTTTGAGGAGGAGTCTGAGTGGAGTTAGCAGGAGGAACATGTCTGGAACCCTCTTAAGAGGCTTTAAGAGGAAGAGGAGTTCGTCTACAAATAAAGGCGGACGGAGAAGGGTAATTCCTCTGGAATTTGGGGATATGGGAGACAAAAATATGTTACAGTTCCTGTAAGGCCTTACCCTTACCCTGGAGAGAATTATTAGTTAGCAGCAGTTTTCCCAAAAAGATTTTGGTTATCCAGAAGGGCGATCAAAAGCTTGGCTTTAATATCAGTTAAAGCCAGAAGGTGTAGGAGAGCCGCTTCCACCGCCATCACTTTGTACACCCTGGGGGCTGTGGTAAGACCAAAGGCTAGGGCTCGAAATTGGTAATGATGGACTCCTAGCCGGAGGAACCTCCTGGAGCTTCTGTGTATTTTTATGTGATAACATCCTGGAGGTCTAACGAGTATAACCAGTCGCTCTCTTGCAGGTATGGCATGATGGACTGTAGTGTGACCATCTGGAACTTTTCTTTGGCAACTGACAGGTTCAGGGTAGATAGGTCCAGAATAGGCCTTATGCCCCCCGTTTTCTTTGGCAACAAAAAGAACCTGGAGTAGAAGCCCGATCCAGACGGATCTGGGGGGACAGTTTCAATGGTTCATTTTTCTAGCAGCCTGGATATTTCCTGTGTTGCTGCCTCCCTTTCCGTGGGTGGTACATCTGGGAGGTGTTTGGGAGATTTGGGAGGAACCCACAAAGGGGATACAGTATCCTCTGGATATGATCTGAAGCACCCCCAGGGATCTGTGGGAGGGGACACCCAGGAAGTAGATGGGCCTATGCCGAAAGCCTCCAGGAACATGGTCTCGTCAGACGAAGGTTTGGGGGCAGACCAACCTCCCCATTGGTGAAGGATTTCCATGATGTCTCAAAAGCAGACATCCTTGGGAGGTGACCTGGGGGAACCTTCCCCATCATCCAAGTCCATATCCTTGGTGAGGAACTCAGGGGAGTCCAAGTGCCTCCTCTTACACATATGCCTGCGAGGCCCATCGCTGGTGGGGCTTTTCAAAGGAACTCGCAAGCCACTTGTTCCTCACGGGGAACCGTCTGAGGCTCCTCGAGCATGGGCTGTCCTTCTGGTAAAATGATGGGAATCGTAGAAACAGCCGATGGGGACGGGGCAGAGTCCAAGGGGACAGTCAGGGGTCTTGATCCAGCGGAGAGAACCCTTTAAGGCGGAGCTGATGAAAAAAAGTTCCACTCCCTCAGATCTGACACCCAAGCTCCGGCTTGGAGAGCTGTTCGGACCCGAGCTAGTCGGATCTGACATGCTCCAGGCAGCTGTTGAGGAAGCAGGTACTGTCGGCACCGACCCCCTGACTAAAGCCATCATCGGATCAGAGTACTCCGAACCTGGTGGACGGATTGGAAAAGAAGAAATCGGTTGAAAGAAAGGAAGCGAGCTCCCCCTTCCTGAGGGAGATAGGGCTAGCAAGACTCCCATATGGATGTGAGTACGAATTAACCTCCTCCTCATTTTATCCATGTCGACTTCCAAAAAGGACAGAGTGGACCTCGACGAGGCCACGGACTCCGACCTTACGGGTTGGGGCATTGAGGCCCTAGAAAAAGGTACGTCTCCTCCGGCTCCAGGGAAAACCTCGGAGATCAGAGCCAAGGGGAGTCATGGATCCTATGGGTCTTAACAGGTGAAGGGAGGTCCGGAGACCTCTTGCATTTCTCCGTCCTAAGTTTTGGCGCTCTCTCCTTTTCTCTGCCCCTTTTCCGCTCCGCGTCCGCAGGCTTAGAAATGGGAGATTGAGTCCCAGCCTGGCAGGGAGGAGAAGCGGACACAGCAGCTGCTGCGACCGAAGCCAAGGACGAGGTAACTGCCTCTGAAGTGGGAAGAAAGCCTTTCAGGACCAACTTAGCTTTCCTGTCCTTGACTGCGCATGGGTTAAAACCCGCACATATAGAGCAGTCTGTACTAAGGTGGGTCACGCCCAAGCACATTACACAAAGAGTGCAACAGTGAATACACTCGAACATCTACATTTATGGAAGGGGGATGGCGGGTGGGTAACCCGGACTGCAACAGTGAATACACTCGAACATCTACATTTATGGTAAGTGTACACAACTGTACTATGTTCTTCGTGTTTCACTGTTGCAGTTATTACATTTGGGTAGAATCCCAAAGCTATGGATGGGAGGATGGAACTAAATAGCATTAGGAGCAGCTATAAGGCCCTGCAGAACTGCAGTGGCAAAGCCTGCCCTGGATTTGGAGAAGAGAGGCAAATGATAATGCTCTGTGAAGGTATGAACAGAGCTCCAAGTAGCAGCTTCTAGAATGTCTTTGGCTGGAACTCCTCTGAGAAAAACAGCTGAGGTAGAGGCAGCCCTGGTGGAATGTGACCTGATCCCCTTGGGCACAGGTTTACCATGGTGCAAGTAGCAGAAACGAATGCAGTGGCTTATCCACTTAAAAATAGTCTGCTTTGAAATAGCCTTCCCCTCTGATCCTGCAGCAAATGCCACCAGTAGTTGCTTAGAGATTTGGTCCTGTTTAAGTAGAATCTTAGTTGTCTGTGTACGTCCAATGAATGGAGAATCCGCTCTCCCTTGTTCTGCGGATTTGGGTAAAATGTTGGCACGTGAATTGTTTGGTTAAGAGCCACACTGGATACCACCTCAGGCATAAAAGAAAGATTGGTCCTGAGGGACACCCTGTCTGGCTAAAATGTAATAAAAGGCTCCACAGCCATGAGAGCCTGTAGTTCTGAAACCCTTCTTGCTGAAGTGATTGCCAAGAGGAAAGCTGTTTTCAAAGATAAAAAATTTATATCCGCAGTAGCTGCTGGTTCAAAAGGAGGCAGGGTGAGTTTTTCCAGCACAAAATTGAGGTCCCATGAAGGAGTTGGTGATCTTATGGGAGGCCTTAAATTTTTGGCCCCTCTAAGATACTGTTTAAGCAAAGGATGAGAAAAGAGGGGAGTCTCCGTGTTGTAATGAGCCGAGATGGCAGAGGCATGGATTTTTATTGAAGATAAAGATAGGCCCTTGTCAAACATCTCAGTGGAATATTGTAAAATCTGAGGGATATTGGGTTTTGCTGTGTCCGTTCCTTGTGCTTGGTTCCAAGCACAGAATCTCTTCCATTTATCAGCATAAGATTTTCTAGTACTAGGCATTCTGACTTCCAAAATGACATACATCACAGATTTACTGAGATGTGTTGTTTGAATAATTAAATGATCAGCCATGCTGCAAGGTTCAGAGTTTGAAGCTGGGTGTGCAGAATTTGATTGTTCTGCTGAGACAGTAGATGAGGTATTTGAGGCAAGTACCAAGGAAGGAGTTGAGACATATTCCTTAGAAATGGGTACCAGTGCTGCCGAGGCCAGTCCGGTACAATTAGGATCATTTTTGGTTTTTCCTGTATGACCTTTAGTAAGACCTTGGAGAGAAGAGGCAGAGGGGGAAAGTCATAGACTGATGGGTTTTTCCAACTTAAGGATAGGGCATCAACTTTCCATGCTTGTCTGTGATAAGTCCTTGTGCAGAATTTGTCCAGTTGATAATTTTGGGGAGAGGCATGTCTGTGCTCCCCCATTTCTGTGTTACCATGCTGAAGATTTGTGGATCCAGTTTTCACTCGTGCAGGTCCATAAGATTTCTGCTTAGGTCATCTGCCAGAGTATTTTGTTTTCCTGGCAGGTATTGAGCTTGAAGATGTACTTGCTAAGTCAAGGCTGTGTTCCACAATGCCATGGCAAGTCTTCAAATGGGGTAGGAATGTGTACCCCCTTGCTTGTTTATGTACCACATAACCGTGGTTTATGTACCACATAACCGTGGTGTTGTCTGTCTATCAGTAGTTGTCCTGGATGAAGCAAGTCCTTGACGGCTGTCAGAGCATTCTGAACCGCTAGCATCTCTTTCTGGTTGATATACAGATGCATTTGTTTTGGGCTCCATATGCCCTGAATGCATCTCCCTGTCAGGTGGGCCCCCCAAGCATAGTCTGATGCGTCTGTAGTTAGGGTTTGGGTGGCAGAGGGTAGAGTGAATGACAGTCCCTTGTTTTGGTGACATGTCTCTGCTCACCAAAGAAACTCCCGTTGTAGGCAGGGAATGAGAGGAATCATTGTTTCCAGACTGTGACAATGTTGACTCCATAAACTTTTTAGGTACCACTGAAGTTTCCTCATATGCAGTCTTGCATATGGAATTAGTAGAATGCAGGATGCCATGAACCCTAAAGCCTGCAGAATTTCTCTTGCAGGTAAACTGGGTTTTTGTTGCCATCGGTTTGAAGTATGTTGTCAGTTGCCTTTGTTTGTCTGGTGTAAGGTAAGCCATCTGGGCAGTTGTATTCAAGCTTGCACCCAGGAATGTAATTATTTGAGAGGGTACCAGTTGGGATTTCTATTCGTTTATTGTGTACCCTAGGCATATTAGAAGCCTTTTTACAAACGCCAGATGTTGAAGAAGAATGTCCTTGTTCTCTGCTTGAATGAGGCGGTCGTCCAGGTAAGGATAAATTTGTATGCTTCTTTGTCTGCAAAATGCAATTACTGGTGCCAGGCACTTTGTGAAGACGCTGGGCGCAGTAGATAAGCCAAAGGGCAGTGCAGATAATTGGTAGTGCATTGAACCAGCTATGAATCTGAGGTATCTTCTGCAGTTTTGTCTGATAGGGACATGCAGGTATGCCTCCTTGAGGTCCAAAGTTACGAGCCAAGCTTTCTTGCCCAGCATGGGAAAAAGCTGCTGTAGTGTCAACATTTTGAATTTTGGAACATCCAGGTAAGTGTTTAGAGAAGAAAGATCCAAAATGGGACTACAGGCTTTGTCCTTTCTGGGAACCAGAAAGAGTCTTGAGTAATATCCTTGTCCTTGCTCCTGAGTTGGTACCTTTTGAATAGCTCTCATGTCCATGAGTGCTGTAATTTGTCTTTGAGCCTCTGCCCATTGATCTGGTGGCAGGTTTGGCATTCCTTTTAGCCTTGGCAGAGTGTGAAAGTGGAACCTGTAACCTTGAGATACAATGTTGAGAACCCATTTGTCTTTGGTGATCATATGCCAATTGTGACAGAAAAGTGCCAGTTTTCCTCCCAAGGGGGCTGCTAAGAGTGAACGGTTTGGCAGCTGTAGGAGGAAGTCATTGGGCCTGTTTTTTGTAAGGTTGAGGCCTGTCTTCCCCTTCTTTCTGGGTTGATGCACCCCATTGTCGAGGCCTGTAGGGACCTTGTGGTTGACCTCTACCTCTTGGACGTCTGTATATGCCCCTTTGAGGTCTGTCTGTAACTGGAAAGGACAAATTATTTGTTGGCCAATTTCTGCTAAATTGAGGAGGCTGAACCTGTAAGAAAATCCTTTACCGTTTGCATAGATTTTGCCTTATCCTCCATTTTCTTTAGTACCTCTTCTGCCTTAACTCCAAATAAAATATCCTACTGCAAAGATGCATCCAATAATTTTGCTTTAACATGATCTGGTAACGTCTGTTCTTTTATCCAAGCATGCCTTCTAATGACAGATCCTGTAACTGCTGCTCTACAGGAGGCCTCTAATGGATCAAAACCACATTGCAAAGTATACTTTCCCACTTGTTCAGCTGCATGCAATAAATCCTGTATTTCTTTATAATTAGGAGGATCTGAGTTTGGAAACATTTTTTGTTTCAACTGAGACATCAAATATTGCTGATATTTTAGCATGTGAAAATGGCAATTTAAGGCCCTCATTGCTAAAGTTGCAGACGTATATACTTTCATCCCCCATCTGTCTAATGCTCTGGAGTCTCTGTCAGAGGAATAGCAAGGGGTCTGTGTTGAGGTAATAAAAGGAAATCTCTGAGCCTTTTCTTGGACTCTGAGTAATCCTGGCCCTCCCAATGGAAATGCTCCCTCATGGTATGCAAAGTTTCCCCCAAAGGAGTAGTCCTCTGGCAGAAAGGCTGAAGGAATTGACTCCTCAGCATCAGAATCCTCATAGGGGGGTAAAGGGTATCCTAGGTCTGAGGATGAATCTGAAGAGATGTATACCTGGCCGGATGAGTCATAGTCTGCATCCTGTCTAGGCCTTTTATCAGGAGGAGGATGGGACCCCCTTATAAGGGTGATTAAGTCTTCGGCCATTTTCAGCATTTGTTTCTTAGGCATGGAGGCCTGTCCTGGTGAATGATGAATTTGTTTCTTTGTTTTTAAAGGAGTGTTAGACTTAGCAGAAGATTTAATTGTTATCTGAGTAGGTCTGAAAACACCCTCTGAAGCTACAGGTTGCTCAGCTACTCCAGATCCCTCTGAAGGGTTAACCTCGGTAGGCTGTAAATCTGGTGCGTCCGAAGGCCCAGCCATCGCCACGTGGGAGTCAGAGGCAGCCTGAGGTTCTAAAGGAGCGGTCGTCAGGGGCTGCGAAGGTGCCTCGCTGAAAACCGGAGAACCGGCGACTGGCCTAGAAGAGGCTTCGTCGTCAGTTTTGGGCCTCGAATGTCTGTCCTTGTTTTTGCGCTTTTTGTGTATTCCGGTTGTCAGTAGTTCCAACGGCATGGTATAATTGAATTTTCTGCCAAAATAATGTTGGGCAAAATCAACAGACGTTTTATAGTGTGCTTGTTAAACCTAGCACAAAACAGACAACCTGTGACGTCGTGGTCTGGGCCTAGGCATGGGATACAATAAGAATGGAAATCCTTATGAGGTATTTGCTTCCCAAAAGAAATACAGTTATTAACGTTTACTGACATCAGTCTGAGGCAAGAAAAAGTTTCCCCAACGGGGTACTTAGCTTTGTAGAAGACTTCGGTTCTGGATTTGGAATGAAAATCTCAGGAGTCTGCCGACCGGCACTTGCGAACTGCTTTTGCTTCAGGCACCACGCAGCAAGAACGACTGAAGAAAATGGTGTCGGCTGCATCTTGTATACCCCGTCGCTCTGATGTCAGGGAAGAAGCGACAGCAACCGACGCCGGACCAAGACTTTGGAACTCAGGCCGACTGAGGGACCACCTGATGGCAGGATAACCCAAGTCTACTGACTGCATCAGTGTAACACGATGAACATCGGGAAAGGGGTGCAATGAGAATAATTGTGCTCTTCACCCAGTATGCTTTCAGTATAAGTTTTGGGGCGAGAGGTAACGGTGGCTGAGGACACAGAAAACTGAAGAATCAATCATGCACTACAGCATCTCTCAGTGACTCCATTGGAGGGATCATGGAAAAGGACCTGCTGCACTTGTTGAGGGGAGAAGCAAACAGGCTGCAGCATGGCTGGCCCCATCAACGAAAAATTTTCTGCTCCACTTTGACATTAAGAAACTGCTTGTGAGGCATCAGAATGGATCTGCTTAGTTTGGCCGCAATCACGATACTTTCCCCAGTATGTGTGTTGCTATCAAAAAGTGTCCTGAAGAGATCACCCATTGCCACACAATTTGGTTCCTCCCTGTTTGATGATATATCAGACTACAAACACATTGTCGTCCTGAACAGCAAATGGCGTCTTGGAGGGCCTGCAATGTTAGGAGGTGGCCGTCTCATTTCTAGAACACTGACATGCATCTTGGACTCTTCTGGAGACCAAGTACCTTGGAGTATCATTCCCAAGTAGTGCCCCTCACCCCAGTTGAGAGGTGTTTGCGGTCACTGTGGCCATGGGCAGAGGGAGAACAAATGGCCGACCTTTGGAAAAGTACAGTTTTGTACCTACCATAAATGTAGACGTCCGGTAGATATGCAACTGCAGTCCTTACATATGGGTTGTCCTGCCTCAGGCAGCCCTCGGTCGGCCGGATTCCAAAGTCTGGGCCCGGCGTCGGCTGATGTCGCCTCCTCCCCGTCAGAGCGGCTGGGGTATAAAAGCATCAGCTGACGCCATCTTCCTCAGTGTTTCTTGCCCCAGATGCCAGGTGCCCTCCAAGGAAGGCTAAATTTAGAACTGGATAAAAAAGTCCAGAGATACACAATAGCAATAAACAGATACACCATAACAGATATCCCCAGCTAAGTATAAAAAGGAGGGAAGTGGACCCAATACACAGAGGGGTAGGAGGGAGGGAAAACCTGTCTGCAGTTGCATATCTATCGGACATCTACATTTATGGTAGGTACAAAACTGTACTTTGTCCTTCAAGAATGCAACTGCAGTCCTTACATATGGGTTGAATACCACAGCCAAGCTGGGGGTGGTAGGCTCTAAGATAAGGATGGTGAAGCTAAAATGCCCTGCAGGACCGCTGAAGCAAAGCCTGCTCGGGATCTGGAGTATAAAGGCAGGTTGTAGTGCTTGGAAAATGTATGCACGGAGCTCCATGTAGCAGCTTCTAGAATGTCCTTTGTAGCCACCCCTCTTAGGAAGGCTGTGGAGGTGCCTGCAGCTCTGGTGGAGTGTGGCCTGATATTGGCTGGCACACCCTTTCCATGAAGAGAATAACAGAATCTGATGCAATGTCCAATCCATTTTGAAATTGTTTTTTTTTTTTTTTGGAAATTGCCTTTCCTTGCACTGCAGGAGCGTATGCTACAAAAAGTTGGTCTGACTTTCTGTTGGCCTTTGTTCTGTCCAAGTAGTAGCGTAGTTGTCTGTGTATGTCCAAAGTGTGCAGCAGCCTTTCCCCTTTATTTTGAGGATTGGGGAAGAAAGTAGGCAGGTGAATTGCTTGATTTAGAGACACCCTGGATATCACTTTTGGCATAAAAGAAGGATTGGTTCTTAAAGAAACCCTGTCCTGATGGAAAATGAGAAATGGAGGTACTGCCATGAGGGCCTGTATCTCTGAAACTCTTCTTGCTGAGGTAATTGCCAACAGGAAAACTGTTTTCCAGGAAAGAAATTGCAATTCTGAAGATGCTGCTGGTTCAAAAGGAGGAAGAGTTAGTTTCTCTAACACGAAGTTGAGGTCCCATGCAGGTACTGGTGGTTTTCTGGGAGGTTTGATATTCTTTATCCCTCTTAGAAATTGTCTTAGCAAAGGATGTGAAAACACAGGTGGATCAGTGTTGTATTTTGCTGAAATTGCTGAAGCGTGTATTTTTATGGAACAGGAAAGTCCATTATGCAGCATTTCTGCCAAGTATTCCAGTATCTGTGGGATGCTCATTACTGATGCATCCTGTCCCTTGTTGGTATTCCAGATGTTGAATCTCTTCCATTTGGCTGAATAAGTCTTTCTGGTAGAAGGTCTGCATGCTTCCAGTAATATCTGTTGAACTTCCTTGGAGAGAGAGATATGGGGAGAAATCAAGGAACCCTCCAAGCTGTCAGCTGCAGAGTTTGCAGGTTGGGGTGAACCGTCCTGTAATTGTGCTGAGTCAAGAGTAGAGGCCATTGAGGCAGGGGCCACGGCTTGGTGCAAGTTATGCTCCTTAGTAATGGATACCAGTGCTGTCTTGGCCAATCTGGAGCTATTAAGATGCCTTTGGGTCGCTCTGCTTTGATCTTCAGTAACACCTTGGTCATTAATGGTAGAGGTGGGAATGCATAGATTGTTAGAGAGTTCCAGCTGAAGGAGAGAGCATCTATTCTCCAGGCTTGGGGATGGTGTGTCCTCGAGCAGAATTTTTTCAGATGATGATTGAGGTGGGAGGCAAAGAGATCTAAGTCCGGCCTCCCCCATGCAAGAATTATTTGTGCAAAAATGTCTGGATGCAACATCCATTCGTGCGGGTCCAGGATGTTTCTGCTTAGACTGTCCGCCAGAACATTGTCCCTGCCCGGAACAAACTGGGATTGCAGCTGTATGTTCAGTTTCAGGGACTTTTCCCAAAGAGTCATTGTTAGTCTGCAAAGGGGGTAAGAATGAGTACCTCCCTGTTTGTTTATGTACCACATAACAGTGGTGTTGTCTGTCTTTATTAGCAGATGACCTTGTTGAAGATATTTTCCGAAGGCCTCGATTGCATGAGTTACTGCTAACATCTCTTTTTGATTGATGTGAAGATGCACTTCCTGTGGGGTCCATTGCCCTTGAATGCATCTGCCCTCCATGTGCGCCCCCCCATCCATGGTCTGAGGCGTCTGTTGTAATGGTTTGGCTTGCTTGAGGTTTGATGAAAGGCATACCTTTGTTTAACTGGCTTGCTTGGGCCCACCACAGAAATTCCCTTTGTAGACATGGGATGAGTGGAATAATTGCTTCTAAGTTGTGGCTGTGGTGAGTCCATAAACTTTTTAGGTACCATTGTAATTTTCTCATGTGTAGTCTTGCCAGTGGAACCAGTAGAATGCAAGAAGCCATGAAACCCAGGGCCTGCAGGATTTTCCTTGCAGTCATCTGGGTGAGCTCTGCTAGGCTTTTGAAGTAAAGTGGTAATTGTTCTTGCTTCTCCTCTGTGAGGTAAGCCATTTGTGATTCTGTGTCTAGTTTGGCTCCTAGAAAAATTATTTGCTGGGATGGCAGTAGTCTTGATTTTTGTAAGTTGACTGTGTATCCCAAAGCCTGTAGTAAGTGAATGACATAATTCAAGTTTTTTTGTCAAGGCTTGCTTGCTGTCCGCTTGTATAAGGCAGTCATCCAGGTAAGGGTATATTTGTATCCCCTGGAGTCTGCAGTGTGCAATTACTGATGCCAGGCATTTCATGAATACTCTGGGCGCAGTAGATAAGCCAAAAGGCAATGCTGAGAATTGCTAATGCTCTGACCCTGCAAAAAATCTGAGGTATCTTCTGCAACTGTGTCTGATTGGGACATGCAGGTATGCCTCCTTGAGGTCCAGAGTAACCAGCCAAGACCCCTTGCCCAGCATGGGAAGGAGTTGCTGGAGCGTCAGCATTTTGAATTTTGGTACAATGAGAAAAGTGTTTAGAGCAGACAAGTCCAGTATAGGTCTCCATTGCTTTTCTTTTCTTGGAACAAGGAACAGTCTTGAGTAAAATCCCTGGCCTTGTTCCTGAGGAGGTACCTTTTCTATTGCTTTGATTTTTATCAGCTTTGAAACTTGTACTAATGCCTCTGCCCTTTGATTTTGTGGCAGGTTGGGCATGCCTTGTCTTGTTGGTAAAGTACGGAAGTGGAACCTGTAGCCTTGGTCTATTATGTCCAGAATCCATTTGTCCTTTGTTAAAATGTGCCAGTTCTTTGAGAATAAGGATAATCTTCCGCCTAGAGATGCTTCTCTTTGAGCCTTGGTTGGCGGTGTGAAAGTCAAGTCATTGTGATTGTCCCTGTGGTGCAGTTGAACTCCCTGCGCCACTTCTCTGATTTGGTGGTTGCCATTGGCGGCCCCTGTAGGAGCCTCGGTATTGCCCTCTACCTCGAGCACGCCTGTTTTTTTCCCTTTGAAACTTGTCAGTGTCTGGAAAGGACCAGTTCTTTGAAGGCCAATTCCTGCTGAATCTGTACCTGGAGGAAATCCTTGACTGTCTGTACTGATTTAGCCTTTTCCTCAACAGACTTCAACACATCCTGTGCATTAGCACCAAATAGCTTCTGTTTTTCCAGAGGTGCATCTAGGAGCTTTACTTTAACATGGTCTGGTAGTGGCTGCTCTTTCAACCAAGCATGTCTACGAATAACAGCCCCTGTCATAGCTGCCCTACATGAAGCTTCCAATGCATCATAACCACACTGAAGAAAATGATTGCTAACCTGCTGAGTGTTATGAACCAAATCCTGCAATGCCTTTCTATCTATAGGCTCAGGAGAGGCTAATTTTTTTCTGCAAATAATCCATTAAGTAATCTTGGCACTGAAACATATGAAAAAGACAGTTAAGTGACCTCATGGAAAGGGTGGAAGAGGTATAAACTTTTTTGCCCCATCTCTCCAGGGATCTAGATTCCCTGTCTGCGGGCAAAGGGTTTTTGGCCGAGGAAGTAGCCACTCCCTTGGGCCCCTGAGAAATAGTTTCTAGGTCCACAGAGTGGGCCTTAAAGAGATGCTTATGAGTTTCAGGAACCCTGTAATATCTGTCTGGCTTGATAGGAGCAGGAGGGAGAGAATCAGGGGAAGCACTGGAGTCTGAGTATACATCATCCAAGACATCCAATACTGGAGGAATAGCTAATGGTCTGTGCTGGGGTAACTTAAGAAAGGTACGTAAGCCTTTTCCTGGAGTCAGAGAATTCCTGACCCTGCCACTGGAAATATTCTCTCATGGAGTGGAGAACTTCTCCGAAAGAAATATCCTCTGGAGGAGAGGCAGAAGGAATTGATTCCTCAGCATCAGAGTCCTCGTAGGCCTGGAAGGATTCTTCCTGGGTATCTGAATGCTCTGAATCCCTGGAGGATTCATCTGAAGAAAGGGTATCTGCCTGCTCAGTCCTAGGCCTTTTATCTGCATGCGGCTGAGGACCTCTGTCAGGATGCGACTGAGAACCTCTGATTAGAGAGATTAAATCTGCAGCAAGAGTCATAATCTGTTTATCAGAAGAGGGGCCCTGGGAAAAAGATTTAGGTGGATGGGCCTTAGCCTGACTGGCAGCCTTAGCACGTGTGTAGGCCTTGATGGACATGGAGATCGTAGGCCTAGCTGCCCCACGTGCAGGAGTAACTTTATCCACAGGAATGGTGTTGGGCAATTCTTGAGCTTCGGTTTCGGGAGGAAAATCAACAACCGGCACCGGGGAAACCTCCGGGACCGAAGTAGGTGGTAAAGCGGTGTCGTCAGCCTGGAGCGGTTGAATTACCGCCTCCGAAGAGACCGATGCACTCGCGGAAGGCTTAGGCGTGGTATCGGTGGAAGACGCGGGCCGAGAATGTCAGTCCCGGTCCTTACGTTTTTTGGAAATATGTGCTGTCGGTTGTTCCGACGGCATGATATGAGTGTATTTTTCACCAAAAAAGTCTTCGGCAAATTCTGCCCAGCGCCTGAGTGTGCGCTTATTAAAGCAAGCACAGGCAGCGCAGGCCGAGACGTCGTGGTATGGGCCCAGGCAGGGAGGGCAGTAAGAATGGAAGTCCTTATGAGGTATTTGTTTACCACAAGACAAACCATTATTAACTTTTTCAATTTTTTCTGACATCGGCTGAGACAAGAAAAAAGTTCCCCAACGGGGTACTTAGCTTTTTGATGACTTCGGTAACTGAAAACACAGGAGCTGACCGACCGGCACTTGCGAACTGCTTCTGCTTCGGGCACCGCGCGGCAAGAAAGACCGAGGAAGATGGCGTCGGCTGATGCTTTTATACCCCAGCCGCTCTGACGTCAGGGAGGAGGCGACATCAGCCGACGCCGGACCCAGACTTTGGAATCCGGCCGACCGAGGGCTGCCTGAGGCAGGACAACCCATATGTAAGGACTGCAGTTGCATTCTTGAAGGACATCTTCATTTCAGTGAAGCCACTATAAAAGATATCTTTTGTAAGCTTGTGTAATCTTGACTGGAGCAGTTAACGGCTGCTGAAGAATGGACCACGGCAGAATTTGCATGGGAAACCTGGTTAGAGAGACAAGGACAATAGCTGCTACCATGGATCCCAAAGCTTGCAAAATTAGTCATGCTGGAAGAGAAGAATGCAGCATTATTGTCTTGACCTGTAATCTGAAAGTCTGGATGTGAGGTGGAGGGAGAGAGACTATCTAATTGACTGTGTCTAGACAGACACCTATGAACTCCAGACTCTGTATAGGTGTGAGTTATGATTTGTTGTAAATGACTGTAACGCCTAGGTGAAGACAACTGGAGGCAAGTAGTCCCTTGCCTGTAGGAGAAAATGTCTGGTTGAAGCAGTTAGGAGCCAGTTGTCTAGGTATGGAAACACTTGGAATCCCAGCAGTCTCAAGTAAGCTGCTATCACCACCATGCATTTGCTGAACACCCTGGGGGTTGTGGTGACTGGTGAGACCAAAGGGCAATGCTCTGATCTGATAATGACTGGCTCCCAGCCAGAATACAGACAGCTTCTAGAGTGCCTGTTCACTGTGATGTGAGATAATATACAGCATGAAGATCCATCGAACACACCCAATCGTTCTTTCTTAGTAGGGGCAGAATGACTGAACTGTGACCATCTGGAACCTTGAACATTGCACAAACTGGTTTTGTTTGCGGATATCCAGGATGGGCCACATGTCTTCTTTGGCACTAAGAATATTGAGAAGGTCCCAGATCCTCTCTGGTCTGGGAGGGACCTTCTAGATTACTCTTTTCTAGCAGCTTTTCTATTTCTAAGGCTGCTCCTTCCCTCTGACTGGATGGAACATCGGATATTCTCTTCATTCTTGAAGGGGAATTTGGGAAAATGGTATGATCTAACCTCTGGATATAAGTCTCTGCACCCAGGAATCTTTTGTTATGGATAGCCAAAGCTCTTTGGTGCAGACACAAACACCCCCCCCCCCAACTGCCTCCAGAGGGCAACAGTTGGGTCGCCTTTCAGGTGCACTGGTAAGGCTCAACTGAGAAGGAATCCTTTAAACTCTAGTTCTGCGGGCCACTACTGCCATGGGGGCGGCATCTTCCATTAGAATCCCTCCCCCACCCCTGGGGAAAACTATCTTCTTATAAGTCTTTGAAAAGACCCTGGGATTTACAGAACTACATCTTTCTACGTCCTCACTTATTCCAGGAAAAGGGTCTGAGTGGTAGAAAGATGCATCCCTATGGCAGACAATGTCTTTCCTTCTTGCTCACATCTGGAGAGTATGTCTTTAACTTTACAGCCAAATAACTAAGATCTATCAAATGAAGCATTGATGAATGAAGACTTAAAGGAATCTGTAAAGTCACATAGGCCCATCCAGGCATGTCTCCTAATGGTTATGTCTGAACTCAGCCAGTGAGGTACCTTGCACCACATGGGAGATCAGCTTCATGGATGTGTTAAATAATGACTGCAGGGTGACCAGTTTGCGAGGAAAACTATTTTGGTCCCCCACAGACAATGACCCAGGAAGAGATTTGGAAATTTTATTTATTTTACATTTGTTAACCGGGAGAGTCCGACTGGGTACAGGTCCATTTTCAGCAGAGGCCCGGAGAGAAAAGCTCCAACTAATACATTAACATTTTCAGGCATTACATGTGACACACATTCTGGCAGACCATTGTTAACTAAAGGGCAGCATTTAGTACACACACTGAGTGATTATTGAGAACAACAGGTAAGACTGTACATATCACGTTCCTAAACATGACAAGCATATAGAGAGTTCATTTCAGTAGTTACTAGACAAGCTGTGAGATTAGCAATATTATAGAGTATTATCCAGGGGTGAGACAGGAGCATAGCCTGTTGTTCCTAAAGTGAATTTTAAGGAGTTTCCTAAATTGGAGTGGTGGTGTTGTTGGCTAAGTGGGCAGGAAGGGAGTTCCAGAGTTTAGAGATAGAGTGGCTATAGATGGATTTTCCTGCCTCATTGTTAAATTTGGTGACCTGAAGGCGATTTTGGGTGCTAGATCTTAAGGTTCTTGTAGTGGTGTGAGGGTGAAGTAGGTGGTGTAGAGCTGGGATTTTATTTGAGTGGTGTAATATTTTGTGGGTTAGTGAAAGTTGATTGGTTTGAAGTATGAGTGGGAAGCTCTAACCAGTTAAGCTTGTTGAGACATTCACAGTGATGTGTTCTGTTGGATGAGCCTGTAGTAAATCTAGCTATCTGATTACAGCAGGATTTGAGTTTGTTTAGATCAGTTTTACGAAGGTTGGTGAGAGTAGGGGAGGCACAGAGTAAGGTAGATAGTAGGTGTGTTCTAACTATTTTAATTTTGGAGTGATTTAAGAGAGTGTTTGTTACGATAGAGTAGTTAATATGGACTTTACAGTTTGGGCAATGTGTAGGTCAAATCTAAGGTGATTGTCTATTTCCACACCTAGCAGCTTGGTGTGATTGGTAGGGGTAATAGTGGTATTGTTGGAGGAGACTGGGAAGTTGTCTGTGGGGGGTAGGGATCTGTGTGAGCTAAACAGAAGTAATTTTGTTTTGGATGGGTTAAGAATGAGCTGTTGGGTTGGTGAACCAAGTTTCAGCTAGAGAGAAGCATTCTTGTGCTTGGGAGAGAAGGTGATCTAGCATGGGGCCTGCGCATATTATAGTGGTATCCTCTGCATATTACCCAAGATGGAGCCTTGAGGGACCCCTACGGAAACGGGTAGCAACGAGGATATTTGGTTTTGGCATTTTATTGCTTGCTGTCCCCCAGATAGATAGCTCTTAAACCAAGAAATAGAAGAGGTACCGAGGTTTATGGAAGACAGTGTAAGGGTTTTGGGTGACTGACCATGTAAAAAACTTTGGATAAATCAAAGGATGTAGCATATACGAGCACTCCATTATTTCTGTGATTATTAATGGTGTTAGTGAATGATACAAGTGCGGTGGTAGTGCTATGGAAGGGTCTAAAGCCATGTTGCTGTATGGATAGTGGTTTGTTTTCTTGGAAATATTCCATCAATTGTGAAATACCCTCTCAAGAATTTTTGATAAGGGGAATAGTATAGCTACAGGCAGATAGTTATTGAGCTCAAAAGAGTTTCTCCCTTTGTGAAGTGGTATTACATGGGATACTTTCTATACGTGGGGTACTGTACACTCGGACATGGATCTGTTAATTAGGATAGTAACAGGATAGGCTACAGCTTCAGCAGCTAGTTGTAGATATTCTGTGGGTAGCTTGTTGGTGGTTTGGGTGTTCAGTTTGAGTTTTTAGAGAAGTTTTTGTATGGTCTGCATTGATACTGAATGAAAAGTTAAAGTAGGGACCATAGCTTTTTGTTTCATGTGGAGATGATGACTTTGTTGTAGTGGGGTTATTAAAGCTAGCTTGGTTATTTGCAAGGGCTTGGATAGTTTCTGTAAAGAACTTGCTGAATTGTGTGGGGACATTGTCATGGTCATTTACTGTTTTTGGATTGGGGGTGGAAGTTTTCCCTGGTTGTAAGACAGAGTCGATTGCTGCCCAGAATTTTTGGGAGTTATTTGAACATTTTTGAATATTTTGGTAGTAGTAGATTTTATCTGTTTTAATAAGTTTTTTGGCCTTGTTGCGTAGTTCAATGTAGTTTTTGCCTATTTGTGTTTTACTCTTATGAAATTGTGTCCAGGCTTTGCTCCTACTTTTGAGTAATGCTTTTGTGTCTTTAGTCAGCCAGGGGGCATACTTAGACTTAATTCTAGTGGTTGTGGGGAGAGCATGGTGGTTAAGTATATTTATGAAGGTTGTATTAAAGTATGACACTGGATTGACAAGTGCTAATTTTTTCAAGGGGGGAATTCTTTAGTCAAATCTCTTTGCAATCTTGTAAAATGTGCCAAATAATTCAATGACTGCAGAACAAAGGTAACTGAATCATAAATGTGCTTACTGAATCTGTCCAAGGCCCTGGACTCCCTGTTAGGGGGACAGACAGAAGAGCTCTGCAAGTTCTTTTTTTATGGCTGCTGCCACAACAATGGCATGAGCCGTGACCCCCTTGCTCCAGTGCGTCTGGTCTTTGGGAGGCACTAGAAATTTGTCTGAATGCTTACTGATGGGCTCCACAGTATCCAGTTCCTTACACGCCCAGCAAGATAATAGGTCTCAGTTCATCAGCCGGGGCGGGGGTGGGGTGTCGTGTCACTCAAGACGTAGCCAGGCCAAATCAGAAAGCCTCAAGGAACACAAACTCCTTTTGGGAAGGGCTATGGGAAGACTACCCACCTTCTTGTTTTAAGAGCTCAAGAATGTCTCCAAATGAGATGTTTTCAGGTGGAGATCTGGGGACCCTTCCCCTTCTTCAAAACTGGTGTCCTCCATGACAGACTTCTGAGGGGAAACTTTCGCCTTTTTGACATTTTTTTCCAAAGGACCTCATCAGCAGGATGGTCTTATGAGGTATCAGAAGTGCTGGGGAGTCCTGAGGGACTGACTGCAGACTTGGACGGGTTGGCTGTCCAAGTGGAATGGAAGAATGATGCTCAGAGCAAAGACCCGAAGAAGGTAGACTGATCTGATCCTAGGGTGGTACAGATGTCCTTTCTCTAAATAAAGAGAAGGCCCCCTCCACAATCTCAAAGGCAGAGCACTTAAGGGAGACCAAAATCAATGTTAGCAGAGCTGACATCTCCCAGACAGCTGGCCCCTGTAATCTTGTAAACACTCCACCCAACAATGAAGTTGGACCTGAGCTGTCCAGAGCAGACGCTCCGAATGGTAGAAATGGTTCTGATAACTTTGGAGTCAAGTCTGGTCCCCCAGATCCGGCACCTATGTTTCAGCTCCAAAAGGCTCAGACGTCTGGAATCAAAGGAGTTGTCTTTGGATCCGATGAGGACACTACCAGGGATCTCGGATCTCAGGGCTCCAAAACAGCAGGTCAGATCAGAGGAGGAGAAAACAAAGGGGGACTAGTGACAGGCAAGACTCACAGATCCAATGGGAAATGGCGACAGAATTACTCCCATATGGATCTGAGCTCTGAAGAATTTTCTCATCAAGAACTAACACAGGAAGCAAAAGTGAACACATGCCTTGTAACATTGCAGGGCCAAAAAATAGAAATTTTATTGATATCGGTTAAGTGCTTTTGCTCAGTATGACCAAACTTCAGAACTAGTTACAAATTTTAAATTCCCTCTTTATAAGTAGAAAATTAAAAATTTGCACCCTAGTTTTGATGAAGTTTGGTCATGCTGCGTTCTCTGTTCTGGTGAAGTAAGAGGTTACTGGCTCTAAGGTGATTTAGATTTCGGAGATGAGGCATCCAAAGTGGTCCACTTTGGTGGCTCAGAAGAAGGAGCCAAAGTTGTTGTAGGATCTGGAGATCTCTTTCTAGAGTCTGTTCTTGGGAGGTAAGTCAGGTTTCCCTTTGTCAGTTTTCTCTGGGGGGGGGGGGGGGGTTGAGCCCCAGCTGAAACAGAAAAAAAAAGTGGAAGGGAGAAGACCCTTCAAAACAACCTTATTTTGTCTGTCTGTGAGTGCCCTAGAGCTGAAACCAGCAGATACCGAGCAAGCAAGCAATATACATATTCCCTACAGGCATCCAAATTAGGTATTTTGTGTCCACAGGTAATGCATTTCTTGAAGCCAATTGGTTTATCAGCCACCCTCGAGTACCTAAAGAAAGGAAAAAAAAAACAGAAAAAAATCAAAACTGTAAAGAATTTTTTTTACAAAGATGATAGAAAAATAGATATCAACAATGGTACGAAAAGGACAGGACAACAGCAAAGTACCAGCAATGGTACTAGACAGAAAAAGGGAATTCTTGATAAAACTGCAGAGAGAGACTAGCAAAGGAAATTTCCTGGAAAGGGGGGAAAACGCAACAGAAAAATAAGTAATACACTATCCAGGAAGAAAATCTTTCTGGGATTATAATAAATGTGGCAAACAAGAGAAGAAAGCCTAGAAAGTACAGTTGTGTACAGTTACCATAAATGTAGATGCTAAGAGTGTATTCACTGTTGCAGTCATTACATTTGGGTAATCTGCTGGCAGATTGCCCTCAGTTGGCCTGATTAACAAAGTCTTGGGTCCTGCGTCGGTTGCTGTCCCTTCTTCCATGACGTCAAGTCGTCAGGGGTATAAAACATGCAGTCGACGCTATTACATCAGTTTTTCTTGCCCCAGATGTCAGGTGCCCCCCAAATGGGGAGCAAATAAAATTAAAAACACAAAAAATGTAACGCCAATCCCAAAAGCAAATACACCAAAAGGGCTTTTAAGCATAGTGAAGGAAAGTAGAGGTACAGCCAGAGAAAAACAGGGCTGGAGGGAGGGTAACCAAGACTGCAACAGTGAATAAATGCTAACATCTACATTTATGGTAAGTGTACATAACTGTACTATGTTCTTCGTGTTTCACTGTTGCAGTCATTACATTTGGGTAGATTCCCAAAGCTATGGTTGGGTGGAGGGACTTATACAGCATTAGGAGCAGTTATAAGGCCCTGCAGGACTACAGTGGCAAAGCCAGCTCTGGATTTAGAGAAAAGTGGTAAATGGTAATGTTTGGTGAATGTATGAACTGAGCTCCAGGTAGCAGCTTCTAGAATGTCCCTGGTAGGAACAACTCTGAGAAAGGCTGTAGAAGTAGATGCAGCCCTGGTGGAATGGGATATGATCCCCTGGGGGATAGTTTTTCCATGGTGCATATAGCAGAAACTAATACAATGGCTTATCCATTTGGAAATGGTTTGCTTTGAAATAGCCTTTCCCTCTGCCCCTGCAGCAAATGCCACCAGCAACTGTTCAGATTTTCTTTGAGATTTTTTCTTAAGTAAAATCTAAGTTGACTGTGTACATCCAATGAATGCAGAATCCGTTCCCCCTTGTTCTGTGGATTGGGAAAGAAAGTTGGCAAATGAATGGTCTGATTAAGAGCCACACTGGATACCACCTTAGACATGAAGGATGGATTGGTCCGGAGAAATATCCTGTCTGCATGAAAAATGATGAAGGGCTCCACTGCCATAAGAGCCTGTAATTCAGAAATCCTTGTAGCTGTAGTGACTGCTAAAAGGAAAGCTGTTTTCCAGAAGAGAAATTTTAACTCTGCAGTAGCAGCTGGCTCAAAAGGAGGGACAGTGAGCTTTTCCAATACAAAATTGAGGTCCCAGGCAGGGGGTTGGAGCTCTCCTAGGTTGTCTTAAGTTTTTGGCCCCTCTGAGATATTGCTTTAGCAGAGGATGAGAGGAGAGGGGAGGTTCTGTGTTGTAATGAGCTGAGCTGAAATGGCTGAGGCAAAGATTTTTATGGAAGAAAAGGACAGGCCCTTGCGAAGCATCTCAGTTACGTATTGTAAAATCTGAGGAATTTTGGGCACTGTTGTGCTTATCCCTTGAGATTGGTTCCAGGCACAGAATCTTTCCCATTTGTCAGCATAACATTGTCTAGTACTAGGCCTTCTCGCCTCCAAAATTACATCCATCACAAGTTTGCTGAGGGATGCTAAGGGTGAATTTAGGTGATTAGCCACGCTGCAAGATTCAAAGTTTGGAGCGGAGTGTGTTGAATTTGGTTGTTCTGCTGAGACAGTAAAGTAAGGTGTCTGAGGCAGGTGCCATGGTGGAAGGTGTGACACATTGAACAGAAGTGGGTACCAGTGTTGGCGAGGCCAGTCTGAGCAATCAAAATAATTTTTGGTTTGTCCTGTTTGACTTTTAGTAGAACTTTGGAGAGCAGACGTAGAGGGGGAAAGGCATAGACTGATAAGTTCGTTCCAGCTGAAGGATAGAGCATCCACTTTCCAGGCTTTTTTGTGATGAGTTCTTGTGCAAACCTTTTCCAATTGATAGGCAAAAAGATCCATGTCTGGGCTCCCCCATTGAGTGTCAACATGTTGAAAATCTGTGGTTCCAGTTTCCATTCGTGTGGGTCCATGAAATTTCTGCTTAGTTCGTCTGCCAGAGTATTCAGCTTTCCTGGCAGGAATTGAGCTTGTAGTTGTACTTGATAGGTCAAGGCCGTGTTGCACAATGCCATGGCTAGTCTGCAAAGGGGGTAGGAGTGTGTACCCCCCTGTCTGTTTATGTACCACATAACCGTGGTGTTGTCTGTCTTTATCATTAATTGTCCTGGACGAAGGTAGTCCTTGAAGGCTGTCAGTGCATTCTGTACAGCTAGCATTTCTTTTTGATTGATATGAAGGTGCATTTGATTTGGGTTCCATTTGCCCTGAATGCACTTCCCTGCCAGATGTGCCCCCCAAGCATAGTCTGATGCGTCTGTAGTTAGGGTTTGGGTGGCAGGGAGTGGTGTGAATGGCAGTCCCTTGTTTTGATGGCAGGCCTCTGCCCACCATAGGAACTCTGGTTGCAGGCAATGTATGACAGGAATCATTGTTTCTAGGCTGTGACAATGCTGACTCCATAGACTTTTCAAGTACCACTGAAGTTTCCTCATATGCAGTCTTGCATATGGTATTAGAAGAATGCAGGAGGCCATGAACCTCAAGGCTTGCAGTATTTGCCTTGCAGAAAGCAGGGTTTTTCTGGCCACCTGTTTGAAGTAAGTCACCAAACGAATTTGCTTCTCTTGCGTAAGGAAAGCCATCTGGGCAGTTGTATTCAAGCTTGCACCCAGGAATGTAATTTTTTGAGAGGGTACCAGTTGTGATTTATTTTCATTTATAGTGCACTCTAGACAAGTGAGAGCCCATTTTACAAATGCCAGATGGTCTAGAAGAGTGTCCTTGTTTTCTGCCTGAATTAGACAATCGTCCAGGTATGGATATATTTGAATATTTCTTTGCCTGCAAAATGCAATTACTGGAGCCAGGCACTTTGTAAAGACCCTGGGCACAGTAGATAAGTCAAAGGGCAGTGCAGAGAACTGGTAATGCAAGTAGCCTGCTTTGAAGCAGATGTATCTCCTGCAAGATTCCCTGATTGGGATATGCAGGTAATCCTCTTTTAAATCTAGAGTTGCCAACCAGGTATCTTTGCCTAGCATAGGAAGTAACTGGTGAAGAGTCAGCATCTTGAATTTTGGAATGTCCAGAAAGGTGTTTAGAGTAGATAAGTCCAGAATTGGACATTATGATTTGTCTTTTATGGGTACCAGGAAAAGTCTTGAATAGAAACCTTGTCCCTTTTCCTCCTCTGGTACTGGTTGAATAGCCCCCATGCTCAAGAGGGAAAGTACTAGTTTCTGGGCCTCTGCCCACTGATTTGGGGGAAGGTCTGGCCATCTCTTTGGAATTGGCAACGTCTGAAAATGAAATCTATATCCCTGGGATACTATATTTAAAACCCATTTGTCCTGGGTTATAAGTTGCCAGTTTCTTGCAAGAAGAGCCAGTTGTCCCCCCAAAGGGGCGGCTAAAAGTTAAGCGCTTGCTAAGTGTAAAGGGAAGTCATTGAGACCACTTACCATAGGGAGGTGTCTTGCTGTTTCTAGATTTGGAAGAGAAGGCACCCCATTGTTTTGTTCTGAAAGTCACTTGGGGTTGAAACCTGGAGCCTTTGGAATGTCTAGGTTTGGCTTGAGTGGCTCTCGAAGGGACAGGAAAGGACCAGTTCTTAGTAGGCCAGTGCCTACTAAATTTTGGAGGTTGCACTTGTAAGAAATCTTTCACAGTTTGCATAGATTTAGCTTTATCTTCCATCTTTTTGTTGTAAAGGAGCATCTAACAATTTTGCTTTAACATGATCAGGCAAATTTTGCTCTTTGAGCCAAGCATGCCTCCTTAGCACAGACCCAGTTACAGCAGCCCTGCAAGAGGCCTCCAAAGAATCAAAACCAAATTGCAAAGTAACTTGTTCAGCTGAATGTAATAAATCCTGTAAATCTTTATTTTCCACACAATCAGAAATCAACATAATTTTCTGTTTAAGCAATCCCATGATATGCTGTTGATATTTTAGCATATGAAATTGACAATTTAAAGCCCTGATTGCCAAGGTTGCAGAAGTGTAAACCTTCGGATCCCATCTATCCAGCGCCCTGGAATCTCTATCAGAAGGGGTAGGATTTTTTAGCAGTAGAAGCCTTAATGCCCTTGGGACCTTGACAAATGGTTTCAGGATATGCAACAGGATTTTTGAAAAAGAATGTATGGGAGTCAGGAACCCTGTAGTATCTGTCTGGCTTACAAGGAGCCGGAGGCAGAGAAACAGCAACCAAACTAGATTTTGAAAAAGCATCATCAACAATGTCTAGAACAGGAGGTATAGTAAAAGGCCTATGCTGAGGGAGAAGAAGAAAATCCCCAAATCTCTTTTTAGATTCAGAAAAATCCCGACTTTCCCAGTGGAAATGTTCCCTTAAGGTATGTAAAGTTTCCCCAAAAGAAAAATCCTTAGGGGGAGAAGCAGAAGGAATGGAATCTTCCGCATCAGAGTCCTCATAAGTAGGTATAGAAAATTCCTGTTCATTAGAAGAGTCAGAAGAAATAGAATCCTGTTCAGAAGATTCATAATCAGTGTCTTGCCTAGGCCTCTTAGAAAGGGGGATGGGGTGTTCACTACCCTTGATCAGAGTAATTAAATCTTCAGCCATTTTGATCATTTGTTTTTTAGGCATAGGGGCCTGCACACGTGGCCCAGGGGTCAGTTTTTTAGGCATAGGTCGAGATTTTGGTCTTAGTTTTGAAAACGGCGTCAGTCTCATATACAAATCTGTAGGCCTGAAAACACCCTCAGAAGCCAGTGCCTGCACATCGGCTCCAGACCCATCCAAGGTAGAGACATAGTACAGTTGTGTACACTTACCATAAATGTAGATGTTCGAGTGTATTCACTGTTGCAGTTATTACATTTGGGTACAATCCCAAAGCTATGGTTGGGGGACTGGAGCTAAACAACATTAGCAGCGGCTACAAGGCCCTGCAAAACTGCAGTGGCAAAGCCTGCTATGGATTTAGAGTAAAGAGGCAAATAATGCTTTGTAAAGGTGTGAACAGAACTCCAAGTAGCAGCCTCTAGAATATCTTTGGTTGGTACTCCCCTTAGAAAGGCTGCTGAAGTAGCTGCAGCTCTGGTGGAATTAGACCTAATATGCCCTTGGGCACAGGTTTACCATGGTGTAAGTAGCAGAAATGGATGCAGTGGCTTATCCACTTTGAAACTGCCTGCTTTGAAATAGCCTTGCCCTCTGATCCTGCAGTATATGTCACTAGTAATTGCTCAGTTTTTCTTGGAGCTTTAGTCCTGCTTAAGTAGAATCTTAGCTGTCTGTGTAGGTCCAAGGAATGCAGAATTCTCTCCCCCTTATTCTGCGGATTTGGATAAAAGGTTGGCAGATGAATTGTTTGGTTAAGAGCCACACTGGAAACTACCTTGCGCATAAAAGTAGGATTTGTCCTCAGAGATACCCTGTCTGGGTAAAATACGATAATAGGCTCTATAGCCATGAGGGCCTGTAGCTCTGAAACTCTTCTAGCTGAAGTAATAGTTAGTAGCAGAGCGGTTTTCCATGATAAGAACTTTATATTAGCAGTAGCAGCTGGTTCAAATAGAGGCAGGGTGAGCTTTTCCAACACATAATTGAGGACCCATGCAGGCAATGGTGATCTTCTAGGAGGCCTTAAATTTTTGGCTCCTCTAAGATACTGCTTTAGTAAAGGATGAGAAAAGATTGGTGGTTCTGTATTGTAATGAGCCGAAATGGCAGAGGCATGGATTTTAATTGATGAGAAAGACAGGCCTTTGTCAAGCATCTCAGTTAAGTATTGCAATATCTGAGGAATATTTGGTTCTGCTGTATCAGTTCTTTCTGCTTGATTCCAAGCACAGAATCTCTTCCATTTGTCAGCATTAGATATTCTAGTACTAGGCCTTCTGGTTTCCAAAATGACATCCATCACATCTTTACTGAGAGGTGTTGTTTGTATGACTACATGATCAGCCATGCTGCCAGGTTCAGAGTCTGTTGTCGATTGTGCAGGATCTGACTGTTTTGCTGGGACAGTAGTTGTGGTCTTTGAGGCAAGGTCCAAGCTGGGTACTGAGACAAGTTCCTTAGGGTCTGGGTACCAGTATTGGCGGGGCCAGTCCAGGGCAATTAGTATCATCTTTGGTTTCTCTTGTCTGACTTTTAGGAGGACCTTGGGGAGAAGAGGCAGAGGAGTAAATGTGTAAACTGATAGGTTTTTCCAACTGAAGGATAGGGCGTACACTTTCCATGCTTGTCTGTGATAAGTCCTTGTGCAGAATATTTTCAGTTGATAATTCTGAGGACCGGCAAATAGCTCTATGTCTGGGCTCCCCCATTTCTCTGTTATCATGCTGAAGACTTGTGGATTTAGTTTCCACTCGTGAGGATCCATAAGGTTTCTGCTTAAATCGTCTGCCAGAGTGTTTTGTTTTCCTGGCAGAAATTGAGCTTGAAAATGTGTTCCACAGTGCCATGGCTAATCTGCAGGGGGGGGGGGGGTATGAGTGTGTGCCCCCTTGCTTGTTTATATACCACATGACCATGGTGTTGTCTGTCTTTATCAGTAGTTGTCCTGAATGAAGTAAGTCCTTGAAGGCTGTTAGGGCATTTTGAACAGCTAGCATCTCTTTCTGGTTGATATGCAGATGCATTTGTTTTGGTGACCATATGCCCTGAATGCATCTTCCTGTCATGTGGGCCCCCCAGACATAATCTGTGTCTGTTGTTATGGTTTGGCTGGCACTGGGTAGAGTGAATGGCCGTCCCATGTTTTGGTGACATGCCTTTGCCCACCATAGAAACTCCTGCTGCAGGCAGGGAATGAGAGGAATCATTGTTTCCAGACTGTGAGAATGTTGACTCCATAAACATTTTAGGTACCATTGAAGTTTCCTCATATGCAGTCTTGCATATGGAGCCAGTAGGAAGCAGGATGCCATGAAGCCCAGAGCCTGCAGAATTTGTCTTGCAGAAGACTGGGTTTTTGTTGCCATCAGTTGCCTTTGCTTGTCTGGCGTGAGATAAGCCATCTGGGCAGTTGTATTCAAGCTTGTACCCAGGAATGCCTTTTGAGAGGGTACCAGTTGTGATTTTTTTTCGTTTATTGTGTACCATAGGCATGTTAGAAGCCTTTTCAGAAACGCCAGGTGTCGAAGAAGACTGTCCTTGTTCTCTGCTTGAATGAGAGTCGTCCAAGTAAGGATATATTTGTATACTACTTTGTCTGCAAAATGCAATTACTGGTGTCAGGAACTTTGTAAAGACCCTGGGCACAGTAGATAAGCCCAAGGGCAGTGCAGAGAATTGGTAATGCATTAAGCCAGCCTTGAATCTGAGGTATCTTCTGCACGATTGTCTTATTGGGACATGCAGGTATGTCTCTTTTAGGTCTAAAGTCACCAGCCAAGCATTCATGCCCAGCATGGGCAGAAGCTGCTGCAAAGTCACCATTTTGAACTTTGGGATGTCCAGGTATGTGTTCAAAATCGATAAATCCAGTATTGGCCACCAGGCTTTGTCCTTTCTGGGTGCCAAGAACAGTCTTGAGTAAAAACCATGTCCTTTTTCCTGTTCTGGTACTGTCTGAATGGCCCCCCCATATCCATGAGGGACGAGAACCTGTTTCTGTGCCTCTGCCCATTGATTTTTTGGCAGATCTGGTCAACCATTTGCCATTGGCAGAGTATGGAAATGGAATCTGTATCCGTGTGATACTATGTTTAGTACCCACTTGTCCTGGGTTATTAACTGCCAATTTTTCCCCCTATGGGTGCTGTCAAAAGATAAGTGCTTGGTGTAGGCAGAGAGAAGTCATTGGGATTGCTTTCTGTAGGTTTGCGCTTTATGTCCTCTAGATTTGGAGGTGGAAGCGCCCCATTGCTTTGACATGTATGAATCTTGCGCCTGGTATCTGGAACCATTAGGGCTCTGGATTTGCCCCTTTGAGCTCTGTCTGACACAGGAAAGGACCAATTTTCGGTAGGCCAGTGTCTACTGAATCTTGGTGGCTGCATTTGTAAGATGTCTTTAACAGTTTGCATAGACTTAGCTTTGTCTTCCATTTTCTTTAAAACCTCTTCTGCCTTAATACCAAACAGAGAATCATGCTGTAAAGGTGTATCTAGCAATTTAGCTTTAACATGATCAAGTAAATTTTGTTCCTTTAACCAGGCATGCCTCCTAATCACAGACCCAGTAACTGCAGCCCCGCAGGAGGCCACTAAGAAATCAAAACCACATTGCAAAGTATGCTTTCCAACTTGGTTCAGCTGCATGCAATAATTCCTGCAATTCTTTATTTTCTGCACATTCTGAAATCAACATGATTTTCTGTTTCAGCAATCCCATAACATGTTGTTGGTACTTAAGCATATGAAATTTTCAGTTTAAGGCCCCAATTGCCAAGGTTGCAGATGTATAAACCTTCTTTCCCCATCTGTCCAGTGCCCCTGAATCTCTGTCAGAGGGGGTAGGATTTTTTGCTGCTGAGGCCTTAACTCCCTCTGGACCCTGGGAAATAGTTTCAGGATCAGCAGCAGGGTTTCTAAATAAAAATGTGTGAGAGTCAGGGACCCTGTAATATCTGTCAGGCTTAACGGGAGCTGGAGGTAAGGAGTCAGGGGACAAGCTTGACTCTGAAAACACTTCATCCACAATGTCTAAAACAGGGGGAATGGCTAAAGGCCTGTGCTGAGGGAGAAGGAAATCCTTGAGCCTCTTTTTTGATTCTGAGAAGTCTTGACTTTCCCAGTGAAAATGCTCCCTCAAAGTTTGCAAGGTTTCCCCAAATGAATAATCCTCAGGAGGAGATGCAGATGGAATAGACTCATCAGCATCATAATCCTCATAGGGAGGTATAGATAATTCCTGATCAGAAGAGGAATCAGAAGAAATAGAAACCTGATCTGAAGATTCATAATCAGGGTCTTGCCTAGGCCTCTTATCAGGAGGGGGGTGGGTACCCCTGATCAAGGTAATAAGGTCTTCAGCCATTTTGATCATCTGTTTTTTAGGCATAGAGGCCTGTGCACGTGGCTCATGCATCGTTTTTTTAGTTTTAGAAGTTACTTTTGTCTTTGGTCTTGCAGCTGTCGTCTGTTTGATATACAAATGTTGAGGTCTGAATACATCCTCAGAAGCCGGTGCCTGCTCAGCGGCTCCGGACCCATCAGAGGGAGATACATCTGTCGGTCCAATACCTTGAGTATCTTGCGGCAAGTCGGACTCCACATGGGTGTCGGGTAGAGGCCTGCGACTCAAAGGTAGCGGGTATCAGGGGCTGCGAAAGTGCATCATTGAGTACCGGCAAACTGGCGACTGGCTTAGGAGAAGCTTCGTCATCGGTTTTGGATCTCTACTGCCTTTCTCTGTCCTTTTCTTTGCATTTATGTACTCCGTTAGTCGGATTGTTATCCAACGACATTTCTGGGTAGTTAAATCTGTTTCCAAAATACTTTGATGCAAAAATATACCAACGCTTAATAGTGCGTTGGTTAAATCTAGCACAAAACTGACAACCAGGCACGTTGTGATCAGGGCCTAGGCAAGGAATACAGTATAAATGGAAATCCTTATGAGGTATTTGCTTCCCACAAGTAATACAATTATTAACTTTTTCTGACATCGGTAAGAAAAAGTTTCCCCAACGGGGTACTTAGCTTTAGCGAAGGCTTTGGTTCTGAAACTCAAACTCGGAATATTTCAGTAGTCGGCCGACCGGCACTTGCGAAATGCTTCTGCTTCGGGCAGTGCGAGGCAAGAAAGACTAAAGAAAACGGCGTCTGCAGCATGTTTTATACCCCTGACGATCTGACGTCATGGAAGAGGAGACCGCAACTGACGCAGGACCCAAGACTTTGAAATTCAGGCCGACTGAGGTCAACCTGCCAGCAGATTACCCAAATGTAATGACTGCAACAGTGAAACATGAAGAACATCTGCGGGTTCCATAATTGAAGCATCTCGCGGCATACCTGACTCCGAATGGGTCTCGGTAGAAGCCTGCGAATCAGACATAGCGGGTATCAAGGGCTGCGAAAGCGCTTCACTGAGTACCGGCAAACTGGTGACTGGCTTAGGAGAAGCATAGTCAGCAGTTTTGGACTTCCAACGGCCTGTCTCTGTCTTTTTCTTTGCGTTTTTTTAGGTATTCCGGTAGTCGGACTGCTAACCGACGACATTTCTGGATAATTAAAGCGTGAACCAAAGTATTTAGAAACAAAAATGAACAGACATTTGCTAGTGCATTGATTAAATAAAGCACAAAACTGACAGCAAGGTACGTTGTGGTCAGGGCCTAGGCAAGGAATACAGTACAAATGAAAATCCTTATGAGGAATTTGCTTCCCACAAGTAATGCAATTATTAACTTTTACTGACATCGGTAAGGAGCAAGAAAAAGTTTCCCCAACGGGGTACTTAGCTTTTTAGTTGAAGACTTCGGATCTGAAACTCAAACAAAAATTTCAAGAGTCGGCCGACCGGCACTTCCAAACTGCTTCTGCTTCGGGCACCGCGCGGCAGGAAAGACTGATGTAATGGCGTCGGCTCCATGTTTTATACCCCTGACGTCATGGAAGAAGGGACAGCAACTGACGCAGGACCAAAGACTTTGTTAATCAGGCCGATTGAGGCCAACCTGTGAGCAGATTACCCAAATGTAATGACTGCAACAGGTAAACACGAAGAACATCTGCTAGGCATCACTGAAGTGGAGAAAACATGTGGTCAATTATAGAGTTGCATGTCTGGCTGAGGCAACCGGATGGTTGAGACAGATGGTCCTGAAAAGGATACAGCACCCAATGAGGGTTAACTAGGTGAGGCCACAGTATGGGGAACCATACTTGGTAATGCCAGAATGGGGCAATGAAGATAACCTCACTCTTCTGCTGTAATGCTTTCTGAATAAACTTAGGAAATTCCAGGAGTTAGACGGAAGGGGTGTAATAGACTGGAGGGCCAGTTGTGAAACAGAGTGTCTCTCTGTGATGCCCTCTTTGGGGGAATCAGGTCAAAAAACCTGCTACACTTGGTACTGAGGGGAGAACCAAAGAGGCTGCAGCACAATTGACCCTATCAACAAAATACCATTTCTGCCACTGACTGATTGAGACACCACTTGTGAGGGAGTAAGATGGACCCATCAGTAGAATGCATTGCCAAGAGAAAGCATCCGAAAGAGACTGCCCATTGCCAAACTCTCATCTCCCGGCAAAGTGGGTAAGACCTGGTTCCCTCAGTTTGTTGATGTACCACACCACAGACATGTTGTCCATCTGAACTGCAATCACCCCTAAAGGAAGAACACCTTGAAACACCTGCAACACCAATAGGACTGCTCTCATTTCTAGGACATGGATGTGAAGAATGTCCTCTGTCTGTGACCATGTGCCTTGGACTGTCCTTTCCAAATAATGCCTCCCCACCCCTGGTGGGAGGCATCCGTACTCACTGTGGCCTAGGAAGAGGGAATAGTGAAATGACAGCCCTGAGAAACTTCCTCTGCATGAATCTACCATGCTATATGACATCTGTAAACACTTGTGATGTGAATGGGTGTAGTCAGTGGCTGATGTCTTATTGACTACTGTACTGCTTGTGAAAGGGTGTCAAGGTAACCAGTGCTATGGAGGCTGCCATCCAACCCAGTAGTCGTAGGAGTAATTTGGCTGGAGGTGAATGAAGAGTAAGGATGTGTAATGCCCATTTCCTTAAAAATATCCAGTTTTGTTTGTTGTAAGTTTGACACTTGTGTTCTTGGTATCGAGACAGGGTCTGATGAGCTCCAAAGTTTGTGTAGGATAAAGTTGTGATTTGGAGAGATTTATAGCAATGTCCAGCTGGATACAAAGATGGAACAAGTAATCCCTGCTTGAAGTAGTAGAGTCTTGGTGGAAGCAGACAGAAGCCAGTTGTCTAGATATGGATTCACCCAGAATCTCTGCAGCCTCAGGTAAGCTGCAATCACTGCCATACACCTGGTGAACATCCTGGAAGGTGTGGTGCGAACAAAGGGTAATGGTCTGAATGGTAGTGACTGGCTCCCTGCTGGAAGCAAAGACATCTCCTGGAGTGCCTGTGTACTTTGATATGATAGCAGGCATCCTGAAGGTCTATACAGCACTTCCAATTGTCCTTCATAAAAGCGGCAAGATGGAATGAACCATGACCATCTGGAACTTCAAGCTTTTCACTAATTTAGATTTCTAAGAACCAAAATTGGTCTTAGGTCCCTGGTCTTTTTTGGCAATAAAACTAATCTAAAGTAATTTCCGGATCTTTGTTGGTTTGGCGGGACTGGCTTCATGACTCTTCTCCAGACGATTTTGGTGTCTGTAGCTGCTACTTTCCTCTGACTGGATGGAACATCGGCATTTCTTTTGTTGTGGTTTTGGGGGAAAAGGAAAATGGTATGTTATAACATGGATATCATATTCTGCACCCAAGAATCTTTGCTAAGGACTATCCAGGCTTTCGGGTGCAGGGATAAGCATCCCCGACTACCTCCAGAGTGCAGCAGTTGAGTAACCCTTCAGGGATGCTGGTAGGGCTTCCCTGAGAAAGGAGCTCTGAAGCCTTGGTGTTGCAGGCCACCTGCTGTGAGGGCAGCACCTCCCATTAGAATTTCACCCTGTGCTGCAAGGGAATCTTTTTCCATAGGAGTTTTGGGAAGAACATTGTGACTTTCTGAACCACAATTTTATGCCACCTGTCTGGTTCTGGTAAAAGGTCCTCTGAGAGGTAGAAAAGCAGATTCCCATGGCAGAAAGGGTCTTCCCATCCTGCTCACTCCTGTAGAGAGTGTCTCTTTCACCGTAGGGCCAAAATAAGATGGAGCCATCATAGGGGGCATTGATGGACAAAGACTTGGCATAAGAGATCAAGATAATGGATGCACTGGATAAAGATGGTAGGATGGCCAGTTGTGAAGAAATTATTTTCTTATCCTCTGCAGACATGGACCCGGATATGGTATTGGAAAACTGTTTAATCAATTCCGTCTGAAATAACATGTGCCAAATAACTCAAGAGACCCAAGGGCAAAGGTCGCTGATGCATCGACACATGTCCTGAATCTCTGCAAAGCCTTAGATTCCTAATAAGGGGATGGACAGTACAGCTCTGTTCCACTAACTCCTTTGTTAGTGGCTGCTGCAACCACCATAGCATCCACTTGTGGACCTTTGTTCCAATGCGCCCTATTTTCTGGTGCAACAAAGCTGACAATGAGGTGAGACAACTATCAAAGTCATAGCTGAGCCAGCTCCTAAAATCTCATGGAACACAGACTCCTCTTGGGAAGGTGGTTCAGAAAATCATCTTCCTTTCTGTTTCAAAAGTTTAAGCATCTGTCTG
Organism: Protopterus annectens; assembly: GCF_019279795.1. NCBI lineage: Eukaryota > Metazoa > Chordata > Ceratodontiformes > Protopteridae > Protopterus > Protopterus annectens. The sequence goes on from NC_056739.1 coordinate 1,139,236,759, forward strand.
AATGAAACCTCCTCAAGGGGTACTCAGAGGTTTATCTGTGAGACCCTTCCTCTTCATTAGTGTTTCCTCTTGCATGTCAGCTTCTTAGGGAATTCTTCAGTGGGACATCCCAGACAGGACTCAGAAGTGCCAGCAGTGCCCTGAATGAAGACAGTCTCTAGGCTTGACCAGGTCGGCTGCCCTGATGGGATAGGATGAAAGGACTCGGCCAATACAGTAGTAGAGTGTAAGACGAACCTGGGGGGGGGGGCATATCTTTTCCATCAGAGGAGAGAAAGCTTTCTCCACTACCTCAAAAGCTGAAGCCATGGGGACCTTTAATCTCACCCCACTAGATCCAAAGAAGCCTGTGTGGCCCAAAACCTGACCCCCCCCCCCCCAGCTCCAACCTCAAAGCGGAGGTCACAGCCGGGTTTGTCTAGTGCCAAAGCTCCAAAAGGGAGCGAGACAACTTCAAGAGAACCTGAGTCTATCCCAGACCCACAGATACAGCCGCTGACACTATGGCTCCAAGATCTTTCTGAATCTGACTAGGTCAGACTTGCCTGGTTCAGAAAAAGTGTCAGAATCTAAGAAAGGCAAGTCTTCTGATTTGACAGGGACATTCAGAAGCCTCTATTCGAAATCTACAAAGCCAGTGGATGGATCAGAGCAGCAGTTAAAACTTGAGCTCGTGTGGTGGACTCATGGGTCCAATGACAGCTGGAACCGGAATTACATCCAACAGAATCTGGGTTCTGAGAAATTCTCTCATCATCTTATCCACATCCACTTCTGACAGACTCTTGGATGATGTGAAGGAAGATGAATTTGATGGACGGGAAGCTCTTCAAGGTGCATCTTGAAGGAAGGGAGAATGAAGCCTCAAAGACACCTGTTCTGGTGAAAACCTAGGTGACTTAGACCTGGATCTAACTGGATGTGAACAAGAAGACAGATCTGAAGGTTTTATTTTCATTGGAGTTGAGTCATTGAAGGTGGACGGATCTCATATTTTAGAGATTTTTCTGAGATGGAGCAGAGTCTGAAGAAGGTGAGGGAGGAGAGGAGTCAGAGAAGTGCTTCCTCAAATCTTTAGGTTTTTCTGCTGCTTCTCCTGAAGATTTCTTGACGAAGATGGGGATCCAGAGACAGATGAAGCAGAAGATGAAAGGAGACTTTTGGGGATTAATTTATTCTTCCTTTCAATCATAGAAGTTGGAACAAATGTAACAATTAATGTTAAGATGTCCTTGACCCAGCAATACATGCACTGAGAATGGGTGTTAGAGTTTAGAATGTTGGGTCAGTGAAACACTTTTTAAAACTAGTAGTTTTTTTTTTTTACACTGTAGTAAGGACAGCAAGCTAAGGAAAATATCAACAATGGTAAGAAGAAATAACTAATTATAGGCAAGAATGAGATGTACCACAGGGGTAGCAATAACAAATGCAAGGGCTTAAGTCCCAAACACTAAATCCAAAGAGAAATGTCCAACGTACCTTTCCTCAGAACTGAATGCCTCAATCAAACCCCAGTCCCAGGACAGCTGTACAGGCTCTGTGCCATCCAAGAAGAGACAGTTCAGATGGAAAGAAGGGGGTAAGGTGGGAGGGAATGAATACTGCAACATGGAAGAGAAGGACATCTATGGTTATGGTAAGATTTTATACAACTATTCTATGTCCTTCTATTCTCATGTTGCAGTATTCCAAACTCTTTGGTGAATGCCAAAGCTCACAGGGAAAAAGAGGGTGGTGGTACGGAGCTACTCTCCACAAAGCCTTGCAGGACTGCTCTAGCAAACCCAGCTCTGAATATGGAGACATGATCCAATCTGTAGCATTTAGTGAAAGTATGGAGAGATGACCAAGTAGCTGCCTCTAAGATGGAAGCCGTGTCCAATCCTTTAAAAAAGGTCCCAAATGAAGCCATGACTCTAGTGGAGTGGGCTTTAAGTTTGGATTTGAGCTGTTTCCCAAGGAATGTATAGCAAAAGGTCATAGGTTTGGAAATCCAAACAGAAATGGTCTGCTTTGTCACCACTTTTTCCAAGGTTCTGGGGTAGAATGCGACAGATAGTTGGTCAGATTTTCTAATGGCCTTAGTCTTGACAAGGTAAAATCTAAGTCGTCTGTGAACATCAAGGGAATGTAAAATTCTCGCATGGTCATTTTGGGTATGAGGGAAAAGGTGGGCAGGTGAATACCTGATTTAAGGACAGCTCATTGACCACCTTAGGCATAAAGGCGGGGTTGGTCCTCAGAGCCACTCTATCCTTGTGGAAGATGAGGAAGGGAAGTGTTGCCATAAGGGCCTGAAGTTCTGACACTTATGGCTGATGCCAGGGCCACAAGGACTACAGTGTTTCAGGTACAAGGTTTCAGAGATGCCTTGGAAGTTGGTTCAAAGGGGGCAACAGCAAGTTTCTCTAGAACGTAATTCAGATCCCATTGGAGGAGGGACCTGCCTCCTGTGGGGTCTGAGGTGTAGTTCTCCCTTAAGGAATAACTTTGAAGGAAGAAGGAGGCTAGAGGAGGATCAAGAGGCAGACAGGCTGAAACAGCAGCATGGCGTGCTTTGACAGAGGAATATGGCAACCCTGCTTGCACGACTTCACACAGATAGGACAGCACTAAGCGGACCTCACTTTGCAAAGGGTTTAGCTGCCTTTGTTGACACCACATGGAGAACCTCTTCCATTTAGACAAACAAGATCTCCTAGAATTAGGTTTCCGGGCCTCCTGCAGGACTGCTACCACATCATCAGTGTAAAGATACCCAGAAGGGATCAGAATTTTATCAACCACAGGGTTAGATTCAGAGATTCCAGGTGGGTATGGATCAGGGATCCCTTTTCTTGTGTGAGAAGGTCCACTCTGTGAGGTAACTTGTGGTGACTGCCCCTGGCTAAATGTAGGAGGAGGGGGGAACCAATGCTGTCCTGGCCAAAAGGGAGTCAACAGCAAGATTTCTGGTTTGTCCTGCGGGATCTTCAGCAGGAATTTTTGAAGTAATGGGAAGGGGGGATGCATACAGAAACATCCCCTTCCATGAGATGAAGAAGGCATCCATTTGCCCTTGCTAAGGGACTGGGTAGCCTGGTGAAAACAGTTGTAGTTGTCTGTTCAGGGGGGAGACAAACAGATCTATTTGATATGTACCCCACCTGTGGACAATGTCCAGAAACACATACCTGTGAAGCATCCATTTGTGGGATTGTGACATGGACCTGCTCAAGGTGTCTGCCTGAATATTCTGAGCTGAAGGGATATAAACTGCCTGCAGGGAGATTCTGTGGTGAGGTGCCAGGTCCCAGGCCTGGAGAGCAAGTCTGCAAAGCAAATAGGACTTGGTTCCTCCCTGTTTGTTCACATACCAAAGAACTGTAGTATTGCCTGTGAACAACTTCAGGGACCCTTGTTTTAGGGCATAAAGAAAGACCGTCAGGGCACATATGACCGCTCTCAGTTGCCTGCTGTTGATGTGTTCCTGCCTGAAGGTGTGGGACCAGGTATGTGCACTTTCAGGCTGCTCAGATTAGCCCCCCCCCCCCCAGCCCAAATCTGAGGCATCTGTGTACATCTCCTGGACGGGGGAAGGAGTTTCAGTGGAAGTCCTGGGTTGAGCATAACCTCATTTAACCACCAAAGAATCTCCTTCCTCAGACAAGGGAGGAAAAGGATGATGAAGCCCAATGGGTGTGTTGAGTCCAAATGGACATGAGATACCATTGCAATTTCTCATGTGGAGTCTTGCCAGAGATAGCACGGGAATAGTGGAGGTCATGTAACCCCCACAGCCTGAGGTATTGTCTGGCTGTCAAAGCAGTGGCTTTGAGGACGGTGGCCAGGTACTGGTTCAGGGTTTCCACTTTCTGGGGTGGGAGGAATTCCCTTCATAACATCTGTCCTTATTCTGCACCCCAGGAAAAACCTGGTCCTGGGAAGGGCTCAGGTTGGACTTGGGAAAGTTTATTGGCCTACACAGGAGCCAGGCATTTGGTGAAGACCCATGCAACAGTAGAGTCTCCAAAGGGAAAGGCTTAGAACTGGAAATGTGAGGAGTCCGCAGCAAAATGCAGAAGATATGCGGAGGTAGGCGTCCTTTATGTCCAAGGTGGCTAGAAATCCCAGAGTTATCAGTAAAGGAAAAAAGGTATGGAAGAATAAGCATGTGAAAGGTGGGGTCCTGCAAAAACAGGTTGAGGTGATAGAGATCCAGGATAGGTCTTCATCCTTCCTAGGCACAAGAAAAAGTCTTGAATAGAACCCCTTTCCTTTTTCCACCACAAGAACTGGTTGTATGGTTCACTGAGAAAGGAGGCTGTCTATGACTGGCTGGAAAAGGTGGAGTAGATCTTTGGGTGGCTGGAAGATCCGTCTGGGAGAAAGGGGAATGACCCAGGACATAAAATGGCCCCTTTCTATGAAGGAGAGGACCCACCTGTCTGAGGTAATGAAATGCCAAAGGGGTAGACAGTGAGGCAAGCCTTAGGGACACGGGAATGAAGTCTGGGGGGGCAATGAAGGCAGGTAGTCACAGGCTACCTGCCCTATCCTGAAAAGGAGTTTGCTGGGCAGGAGCCTGAGCAGACTTAGAAGGGGTCTGCTGTTTCCTTGCTACTTTTCTGCCTGGAGAATGGGAAGCTGGAGCAGAGCGTTTCCTAATGAACTGTGTCTTTAATGGATAGTTCCTATGAAATTTGTGATAGGGGAGACAAACAGGTGTTTAAGGTCTTGCAGCTCTCCTTCCCTTTCTGCTCAAGGGCCTTAAACAGCTCAGCTACTTTAAACCCCAAAAGGGCAGTTATCCAGGGGTGCATCCATTAATTTTGCCTCAATGTCATTAGGTAAGGGCTGAAGCCTTAACCAAGAATATCGTCTTAGGACTGAAGCTGAGGCAGCTGATCTTGCACAGGCTTCTGCAGCATCACTGCTGCAACAAATAAAGAAGTTATGTACTCACCATAACGTTCCATGTGAGTTGTTCCATCTCACCTTCATTCTTCACTGATGGGTTCAGAGCCGATCCTCTGCTTCGACACGGCCAACTAGCAAGCTCAAAGTTCTCCATTAGCTCGAGACCCAACCCCTTATCCCACAACGCACTGCTGGAATTACCTCAGATCTTGTTTGCTGCATACCATATAGAAGTACAATAATTATTCTGCCTAGGAATGAAGACACATTGAAAAACCAGGATGAAGACAGCCTCCAGGTCAACTGCCAGTCAGGAGGGGGAAGGAGGGAGGGACGTGAGAATGAAAGCGAGATGGAAACTCACATGGAACGTTATGGTGAGTACACTTCTTTATGTGAAGTTGTTCAATCTTGCCGTTAATTCTTCACTGATGGGTAGCGTCCCTAGCACCCTGATCTTGGGTGGCTCACAGAAGTACACTCTTCAGAACCGTATAACCAAATGAAGCCCTGTTCATAGAGGCCTTATCCACTTTGTAATGAGTTATAAAAGTGTGAGATTTAGACCATGTGGCTGCTGCGCAGATATTGTCCAAAGGTAATTTGGCTGGAAAGGCTGAAGAGGTAGAAACTGCTCTGGTGAATGAGCCTTCACCTTACTAGACAAGGGCATGTTATGACAAGAATATGTGTGTAAGTGATACAATCCAACAGCCACTTAGGGTTGTTTTGGCAACTGGTTTACCTTTCCTGGCCTCAGAAAAAGACACAAAGAGCTGATCTGGTTTCCCAAGGTCTTTTGTTCTGTCTAAATAAAATCTAAGTTGTCTATGATAAACATCCGGTTTGTGCAACATATATTCCAATTTGTTGGTGTGATTAGGAAAGAAAATGACCAACTCAATGACTTGATTAATGTTAATCTCAGAACATACTTTTAGACAAAAAGGATGGAATTGTCTTGAGAGATACTCTATCAGCATGAAGACCATAAAAGGGGGCTTGATGGATAGGGCTTGGAGCTCTGACACACTGCGGGCTGAAGTGATGGCTACTAAGATAGTTTTCCACAAGAGAAATTTTAGTTCACAAAATGATTCAGGCTCAAAAGGAGGAAGAATGATGCGAGATAACATAAAATTCAAATTTCAGGGGGAGTAAGGTGTCTTCACTGGAGGCCTCGTGAAAATAACCTTTTAGAAAAGCCTTAGACAATGGGTGAGCCATAATATTCAAACCATCGATTCCTAAATGGAAATTAGATATAGCAGCTAACTGCACTCGCACTGTAGCAGCCGCTGCTCCTTTGTTGAAGATTTCTGTCAGGAATTGCAAGATAGAAGACAATGGCACTTGGTAAGGGTCAATCAATGTTGTGGGAAGAAGTTCAAATAGAAAATCTCTTGCACTTACTACGATACAATTTTCTAGTCGAAGGTTTATGGGAAGCCAACAAAATCAGACTAATGCCATGGAAAGATTATAAAGTTTGGCTATGCAGGGAATTGGAGGAGCCAATCGGTTAGCTTCAGTGTCTGCAAGGATGGATGAAGATCCCCTGACGGATGTGTCAACAAGTCCGGAACTGGGTCCAGGATCCATGGTTCTTCCGGAATGTGATGGTAAAGAAACGGAAACCAAATCTGCCAAGGCCAATGAGGGGCTATAAGGATGATCGTCCGTCCCAGCAACTTTGCTTTCTGTAAGAATTTGGGTATCAGAGGAATTGGTGGTAATGCGTAGAGGAGACCCGGGGGCAAATCGTGAACAAGAGCATCCCCCGGGGAGTGACCTGGATGTGGGAATCAGGGCAAAATAGCTTCTGCATTTGTTGCTGATACGACTGGCGAACAGGTCGCAGGAAGGCTGGCCTCATTTGCGGAAGATCCTGTCCGCAATCTCTTGTTTGAGGGACCATTAGTGGGGCAACAATATTGCTCTACTCAGTCTGTCCGCTATGACGCTGGATTTGCCCGGGATGTGTGTTGCTAACAGAAAGCACTGGGATGACATTGCCCACTGCCATACTCTGAGGGCTTCTTGGCAAAGGGGATAAGACTTGGTCCAGCCTTACTTGTTCAGGTACCAGACCATGACATGTCTGTCTGTCTGTATTGCAATTGTCCCTAGAGGAAGAGAGTCCTGAAAGAATTGCAGAGCTAGAAGTACTGCTCTCATCTCCAGGACATTGATATGCAGATGTGATTCTTGATCTGTCCATATACCTTGGGCAGTCTTTCCCTGAAAAAGCCCCCCCCCCCCACCTATCAGGGAAGCGCCCATTGTCACAGTGGCAACTGAAGAGGGGAGCATGAAGGGGCGTCCTATTGTGACATGAAGAGAAGTCAATCACCACCGAAGATCCTTCTTGCAAGGAATTCGTTATCAGGATCATGTGACTCATTGGAAGTTCGTGGTAAGAGCATTGCGTGAATAGAAGCCATTAAAGGAGTCTCATATGCATTCTTGCTAACGGCATTGCTAAAATAGCTGCCACCATCAATCCTAGAACTTTCAATACCTCTGCAGCTGGTGCTCTGTTCTTTGATATCAGGGACATGATGTGTTGGCAAAGAATAATAAATTCTTTCTGGTGGAAGGCGAAGAGTGGTGGCTGACTTATCTAATTCTGTCCCTATAAAAACGATATGCTGCAATGGCAACAAGGCAGATTTTTCGAAGTTGAATGTAATGCCTAGCCGATCACAGAGTGTCAGAGTAGCCTCTCTCACTTGAAGAAGTTGATGCCTGGTGGTGGAGGTAAGGAGCCAATCATCCAAATACATAAACACCTGGAATACTAAACGCCTCAGGTGAGCCGTGACTACTGCCATGCACTTCGTGAACACTCTGGGGGCTGTAGTGAGACCAAAGGGCAGAGCTCGGAATTGATAATGATTGGCTCCCAGCCAGAAACGCAGGTGATCTCTGGATGGCCTGGACATATTTATGTGGAAGTACGCATCCTTGACATCGATCGGGCACATCCAATTGTCCTTCCCTACAAACGGGAGTATGGACAGTAGCGTGACCATTCGGAACTTCTCTTTTCTCACAAGTTGGTTGAGTCTGCTGAGATCCAAAATGGGTCTCCAGTTCCCTGTTTTCTTTGGAACCAAAAAGAATCTTGAGTAAGTTCCAAATACTGTTTGGTCTGCCGTCCTGGCTGAATGACTCTCCTCCTAGCAATCGGCGTACATCTATTGCTGCTTGTCCCATATGACTGGGTGAAACGTCCGTGGTTTTTTTGACGGGAAGGGGCTAGGTGGAGAACAGTATGAAATACCCTCTGGAAATGATACTTTGTACCCAACTGTCGTTTGTTATATTTAGCCAGGCTTTTGGGTACAATATGACAAGCAACCCCCGACTGCTTCCAGAGTAGGACAGCTGGGCCTCCCTTCAGAAGCGCTGGTAGGACTGACCAGAGAAGTGATCTCTGTCACCCTGGTGTTGTGGACCCCCTCTGCTGTAAGGGTGGCGTCTTCAATTGAAACCCCCTCCTCTGTCTCTGGAGAGGGCTCTCCACGTGTGTCTTGAAAGGCTCCTTGGGCTTTCCGGAACCATATCTTTCCTCCCCTCTGACCTTTAGGAAAGAGTAGAGTGGGGATGGAAAAATGGACTCCGACGGCAGAGTCTTTCCTTCTTGCTCACACCTGGTCAGTCTCCTTCACCTTTGGCCCAAACAAAGATGAGCAGTCAAAGACTTGAAGGGTTACGTGAAGGAAAAGTCTCGCATCCAGGCATGCCTACGAAGAGCGATTCCTGTACCTGCAGCTCTACTCAAACCACCAGCTGCCTAAGATACGAGACGCATGGACGAGTTGACTATCAAATTGAGGGTAGAAAACTGAGTGGCAATCTTGTCGGATAAACTCGTCACTACAGCACCCTGAAGAGCATCTCCCAACTCCTTAAGGAGATCTCTCTGTAGTCTGGTAAAATGTGTCAAGTAGTTCAATGATCTGAGTGAGAAAGTCGCTGAACTGAACATGTGTTTCCCATATCTATCAATGACCCTAGATTCTCTGTTAGGAGGATGGATAGACGAGGAAGTCTCAGACATTTCCTTTTTGGCGGCCGCTGCCACCACAGTGGCATCAACAGGGACTCCCTTGGTCAAAAAGGACTTCTCCACGGGTGCAGAAATAAACTTATTAGGCCTCCTGGGAACAGGTTCCATAAATTCTGGTGACTCCCATGCCCTACAAGAGACCAGATCCATAAGCTCATCGTAGGGCGGCGATACCAAAGAGGTGGAAGGTTGAGACCTGAACGCCTTCAGGAGAACTGACTCATCCTCAGTAGGGCTCTTGGACTGCCAATCACCCCACTGTCTAAGAATTTCAAGAATCTCTGCAAAGGAGATGTCCTCAGAGGGGGATCTAGGGGACCCTTTCTGATTCATCCAAGTCTTTGTCCGATGTGAGAGGCTCCTGGGGGGGGGGGGGTTCCAAATGCCTCCTCTTGCATAATCTATCCCTGAGAACCTCTTCAGGGGGAACTTCTGGAGAAGACTCAGAAGAGCAGGGAGCACCCTGTGGGGCTACCTGAGGCTCAGGGTCTCTACGCTTGGGATGGCCGGAGGAGACAGAAACTGACACAGGCACTTTAGGGGAAGAAGAGGCCATACCTTGAGATGAGGAAGTCTTAGGAGACAACACTCACCTCATGGCTTCGAATGCACCTCGGCTCAGATGAGAAGGAGTCAACGGATCTGATGGAGCCGTTATCTCCTCCCACACCAAAGCCGTGGGCTCAGAGCTCGAGGTAGGAGCCGAGCTCACCCGAGCAGAGGCCTCGAGAGGAAGAGTTGGCACTGACAAGTCAGTGTGGCTATCGTCCCCGGACCCGACTGGAGAGTGTTGGCTCCTAGAGTACCCAGTCTGCGCTGAGAACTTCCAAGCAGATGGAGCCGACGACACTGGAGCAGGTGTCTGCTCCAAGGGATCCACAATCATCAGGTCGGCCTCCTCCGGCTCCGAAGGTCCGGTATGGCTCAGAGGAGGAGCAGACAATTCAAGAGTACTGGTCTTCGGCTCCAATGGTTGGGTCTGAGCCGACAGCAATTTAACTAGGCCTGGTGCCTTTAAGAGTTTCTGAACTAGCTGGTCCATATCCAGATCAGAAAGGCTGACAGAGAACCTGGAAGAGTGAACAGATGGAACCGATTGGAGTAGTCGATGGAGGTTTTTCGGCAACCGGTTCCAGAGCAGTGTCCCGGTTCCGAAAAGAACAGACTGTCGGCTCCGAAGGCAGTGGAGCCGAAGTCACCACCACTTTGACCTTTTTCCTTTTTTAATTGCAAACCACACACTTGAAGGAAATCAGGCTCAGCCTCTGGAAACACCAAAACTCTTTATTAATCCACAAGGAGACAAATAACTTTAACGCTAAAAGTTGTAGTGCGTTTTCGATTCGTAGTCTTCTTCAGAAAATCAAAGTCAAATGGGCTAACAACAAGAACCACTCCTTTTATACACAGAATGGTACAATAATTAATTTCAATTAATTCATTAAGCCATTAACCCTTAGACTCTTGGTACTTATTCTCCCATGAAAAATTCTAATGTTAACAACTTTAATCACTCAATAACACACTTATTAAAAATTTTTTTTACTAAACTTTCTAAAATATGCTCAAAATCCTATTTTACTTAATAATATATTTTAAAAATACACATATAATGTATATAATTATCCAAACTTTTAACTTCATTTGAACATATTTAAATACATTAAAATATGCTTTGGCGCCATCTGGTGATGCAAGTGACACAAAACTACATTACAGCAAAACACAAAAGCATTCAAATATGTTTTCCCATATATATTTATATCTAAATTGAATGTGAATACATAACATATTCTAACATTTCAGAACATCTAAACTGATAAATAAAATATACAAAATGCAATACAAAATGCATGCATTCAAGATGCTATAGTATAATTCATTATATAAACCATTAATTAATTTAAAAATGTGTATATCACAAAACAATAAAATATGCTAACGTTCTTATGAATGAATATGCTAAAATCACACGCATAACTATACCAGAAAATGTATATAAAAATATAAAAGGACTATATGTAAAAATATATGTATATATGAAAAATGCACATATATATATAGAAAATGCACATATAAATTCAAACCTATCTTAGGCCTAGGGAAGGAATGGTTTGCTAAGGAACAACAGAAAAGGACTGAATTAGATGGCAATTTAATTATTGACTTTAGTGGCCAAGCTGTGAAAATTAAAAAATTGTTGGAAAAAGAATGGGCAAGATTTGGGAAATTATCGGATCTTAGATGTCTATTCCAACAGCCATTGAAATGTACATACAGAAAAGGAAGATGTGTAAAGACAATATTAGAGAATAAAAGACAGATGGGAGTGATAAAATCTGGGAAAATTGGCACGTACAAATGTGGTAGGTGCTCTCAATGTTCATATATTTTGGCAAAAAATACAATATATATCCCTAGCAGGGATTTTTTTATTGAGAGTAAAAGTTTTGCCAATTGTGAAACGATGGGTATTGTATATATCGCTTTATGCAGGTCCTGTGAGGCCTTCTATGTTGGAAAGTCTGAGAGAAAACTCAAGAATAGAGTTTATGAACATAACTATGAGATCAGGACCAATTGTGTTAAAAATGCATTATATAGGCATAAAGCTAGTTGCCCAAGTGCACCATTTCATTTCTTTGTGTTAGAAGTGGTGGATAAGGATGTCAGGGGAGGCTTGTGGGAGACATCTATTGAATATAAAGAATTGATTTTGCAGATAATTCTTGAAGCCAACAAGTACCCAGGTCTCAATGACATCATTTCCATCGCCCCTGTGTTGAAAATGAGAGCAGCAAAGCTGTAACTTTATAATAGCTTAGACTATATTGATTTAGTATACATAGAATAATTTCATTTGATTCTAAGGTTAGTCACTCCCATCTGATTATCATCAATATAATATTTATATTTTCTCTAAATATGTGCATCCTTTCTATATATGTGCATTTTTTATATATGTGCATTTTCTATATATATATATATGTGCATTTTTCATATATACATATATTTTTACATATAGTCCTTTTATATTTTTTATATACATTTTCACATATTCTGGTATAGTTATGTGTGTGATTTTAGCATATTCATTCATAAGAACATTAGCATATTTTATTGTTTTGTGATATACACATTTTTAAAATTAATGGATTATGTAATGAATTATACTATAGCATCTTGAATGCATGCATTTTGTATTGCATTTTGTATATTTTATTTATCAGTTTAGATGATCTGAAATGTTAGAATATGTTATGTATTCGCATTCAATTTAGATATAAATATATATGGGAAAACATATTTGAATGCTTTTGTGTTTTGCTGTAATGTAGTTTTGTGTCACTTGCATCACCAGATGGCGCCAAAGCATATTTTAATGTATTTAAATATGTTCAAATGAAGTTAAAAGTTTGGATAATTATATACATTATATGTGTATTTTTAAAATATATTATTAAGTAAAATAGGATTTTGAGCATATTTTAGAAAGTTTAGTAAAAATCTTTTTAATAAGTGTGTTATTGAGTGATTAAAGTTGTTAACATTACAATTTTTCATGGGAGAATAAGTACCAAGAGTCTAAGGGTTAATGGCTTAATGAATTAATTGAAATTAATTATTGTACCATTCTGTGTATAAAAGGAGTGGTTCTTGTTGTTAGCCCATTTGACTTTGATTTTCTGAAGAAGACTACGAATCGAAAACGCACTACAACTTTTAGCGTTAAAGTTATTTGTTTCCTTGTGGATTAATAAAGAGTTTTGGTGTTTCCAGAGGCTGAGCCTGATTTCCTTCAAGTGCGTGGTTTGCAACTGGAGTCATATTGTTTGCACTTGAATCCTTTTTTTGGTTACTTTTTCCTTTTTTAAACCTGGACTCAGAGGAAGACTTGGACGATTTGCTGGCCCTATCCTGGTCAGACATTTCCTCAGAAAAAGGGTGTTTGTTAATACCCCTGTCGATTAACTTCCTCTTCTTTTCTGCAAGCACACTGGTGGAAAAGGAACGACAGATACTGCATGACTCTTGCAGGTGCACCTCACCCAAACAGTAAATACACTGCACATGGATATCCATGACGGACATTTTCTGTCCACAGTCTGGGCATTTTTTAACTCCAGACCTTGGTTGTTTATCTTTTTCTTCAGACATTTCACAATATCCAGTAAAATGGAACACACTGTTTAACTATGAGCTATTTCAGAAATCTAACTAACTCGCACAAAGCACACACAGCCCAAAAGGGGCAACTAATAACTATACCAATATAAACAGGATTAAGTAATCCAATAATAAGAGTCCCAAACAGGGAACACTAACTAACAACTATAAGAAGAGATCCTAAGGCCAAAGGGCCGAAGGCAAATAAAGATTATACTGAGGAAAGGGGGTTGAACACAGAAAACAACTATTTACTAGCTAGTAATATCTAGTATTATATAGTAATCAAAGATATATAAAAAATTGAAATATAAAACTTGCTGAAAGTTGAAAACTCCCAATAATAGTCTCGAGCTACGCTGGAAACCAAGAGATCCGTGCCGCGGCAAACTAGATCTGAGGTAATTCCAGCAGTGCATTGTGGGATAAGGGGTTAGGTCTCGAGCTACTGGAGAACTTTGAGCTTGCTAGTTGGCCGTGTTGGAGCCGAGGATCAGCTCTGAACCCATCAGTGAAGAATGAACGGTGAGATTGAACAACTTCACATTGAGTGTTCAGCGACTTGTGATAAGAGATTAATGAGGCTAGAAATTTGAGCCTTGGAAGGTGAGTCTGGAAGGTCAGCTAAGATTTTGATGACCTGGGTCAAAAGTGCCAAGGAATACTTGGACACGTGCGTCAGGTAATTTACTTCCCTGAAAGCCAGGGAAGAGGAAGTGTAGACTTTCTTATCAAGGCACTCCACGGCCTTACTATCCACATCAGTGGGGAGAACTGAGGTACATGGCAATAATTTGGATGGCTTGTCTACACAGACTGAGACAGTGGCAGCATCAGCTACAGGGCATTTGATCAGATATTTTGCCCCTTCAGGGACTTTGCAGAACCTGTCAGGCCCCCCTGGGAGCAGGTGGTTGAGAATCAGGGTTAACAGACAGCATTGAAAGCATCCAAGAAAGCTAGTAATACTGGGGGGGGGATTGCAGAAGGAGCAAGTGTTTCCATCTGCAGGCGCTCATAATACCTTTTTTGTCCCGCAGACAATTCAGAGGAATCCCACTAAAAAAATTCCCGCATTTTGAAAATTGTCTCCCCAAAGGTGTGGTCCTCTGCTGGGGAATCAGCCTGTATGGATTCGTCCTCTGGAGAAGCATATCCAAGAGAAGGCGGCATCTGGGAGACACAGGAGAAGGAATCCCCACCTTCGGGTAGGATGACATTTGGTCTTGGATTTCTTTTTCAATGCAGGCGTAGGCACCGAGGAAGGCCCAGGTTCAGTGGACTGGGAAACAGAGGAAAGGCCTGTCTGGGCAGCCGTAGGAAAGTACAGTTTTGTACCTACCATAAATGTAGATGGTCGAGTGTATTCACTGTGGCAGTCATTACACTCAGGTTATCCTGCCGTCAGGCGGTCCCGCAGTCGGCCAGAGTTCCAAAGTCTTGGTCCGGCGTTGGTTGCTGTCACTTCTTCCCTGACGTCAGTGTGCCAGGGGTATATAAGATGCAGCCGATGCCATTTTATTCAGTATTTCTTGCCCCAGATGTCAGGTGCCCCCCAATAGGTAGGCAATACATATTGCCAATAAAACATACATAAAAAATAAAGACAATACCTTCAGTTACAAGCAAATACACCACATAGGTTGTATAGGGTAGAAAGGCTATAAGTCCTAGGTAAGAAAGTGGGGATGGAGGGAGGGTAACCTGGACTGCAGCAGTGAATACACTCGAACATCTACATTTATGGTAGGTACAAAACTGTACTATGTTCATCATGTTTCACTGCTGCAGTCATTACACTTGGGTAGAACCCCAAAGCTGAGGTAGGGTGGCTGAATCTATAGAAGATTCGGGGTGGCTATGAGGCCCTGCAGCACTGCAGTGGCAAAGCCAGCTCTGGATTTAGAGTAAAGAGGCAAGTGGTAATGCTTGGTAAAGGTGTGCACTGAACTCCAAGTTGCAGCCTCCAAACTATCCTTGGTAGGTACTCCTCTGAGGTAGGCAGTTGAAGTGGCTGTTGCCCTGGTGGAATGTGGCCTGATGTTGCTAGGTACAGTTTTTCCATGTTGTGTGTAGCAGAAACGGATACAATGTCCTATCCACTTTGAAATGGTCTGCTTTGAAATAGCCTTTCCCTGTGATCCTGCAGCATATGCTACAAACAATTGCCCAGTTTTCCTGAAAGCTTTTTGTCCAAGTAGAAGCGTAACTGTCTGTGTATGTCCAATGAGTGCAGAAGTCTCTGGGGATTTGGATAAAAAGTTGGCAAGTGAATAGTTTGGTTAAGAGCCACACTGGATACCACCTTTGGTATAAAGGTAGGATTTGTTCTTAAAGAAACCCTGTCCTGATGAAAAATTATGAAAGGTTCCACTGCCATTAGTGCCTGTAACTCAGACTCTTCGTGCTGAGGTTATTGCCAGAAGCAGAGCAGTTTTCCATGACACATTTTAATTCTGCTGAATTGGCTGGCTCAAAAGGAGGTAAAGTTAGTTTTTCCAAGACAAAGTTCAGGTCCCAAGTTGGAGTTCGTACTCTCCGGGGCGGTCTTATGTTTTTAGCCCCTCTGAGGTACTGTTTTAATAATGGAGGAGAGAAAATAGGAGGATACGCGTTGTAATGAGCTGAGATGGCAGAGGCGTGGATCTTAACGGATGAAAAGGATAGGCCTTTGTCCAGCATCTCAGTTAAGTATTGTAATATCTGAGGAATGTTTGGAACAAGAAGGTCAAAGCTTTGTGCCTGGTTCCAGGCACAGAATCTCTTCCACTTTTCTGAATAGGATTTCCTGGTGCTGGGCCTCCTGGCCTCCAAAATGACATCTATAACAGCTTTAGATAGAGGTGTTGGCTGCTTGGCTAAGTAATCTGCCATGCAGCCAGGTTTAAGGTTTTGAGCTGGCTGTGCAGGATCTGATTGTTTCGAGTCAGAAGATGAGGAATTTGAGGTGAAATCCATGCTGGGCCTTGAGCCAAGTTCTTTACGATTGGGTACCAGTGCTGGCGTGACCAGTCTGAGGCAATCAGGATCATTTTTGGCCTTTCTTGTCTGGCTTTTAGGAGTACCTTTGAAAGGAGAGGCAGTGGTGGGAAGGCATAAACTTTTAGGGTTTTCCAGCTGAACGAGAGATCATCCACTTTCCATGCTTGTGTGTGGTAAGTCCTTGTGCAGAATTTCTGTAGCTGGCAGTTCAGACGGGAGGCAAGAAGATCTATGTCTGGGCACCCCCATTTTTGTGTTACCATGCTGAATACTTGTGGATTTAATTTCAATTCGTGAGGGTCCATGATGTTTCTGCTTAAGTCACCTGCCAGAGTATTTTTCTTTCCTGGCAGGAATTGTGCTTGCAGATGAACTTGATAAGTCAGTGCTGTGTTCCACAAAGTCATGGCTTGTCTGCAGAGGGGATAGGAATGAGTGCCCCCCCTTGCTTGTTTATGTACCACACAACTGTGGTGTTGTCTGCCTTTAGTAATAGTTGTCCTGGATGCAGAAGGTCCTTGAAAGCTGTTAGGGCATTTTGTACAGCTAGCATCTCTTTTTGATTGATGTAAAGATGCATTTGGTCTGCGGCCCACTTGCCCTGAATACATTTTCCTGCCATGTGTGCTCCCCAGGCGTAATCCGAGGCATCTGTTGTTAGTGTCTGCCTGGCTGTGGGTAAAGTGAAAGGCTGTCCCTTGTTGTGGTGACATGCCTGTGCCCACCATCGAAACTCCTGTTGTACACAGGGAATAAGTGGTACTACTGTTTCCAAACTGTGACAGTGTCGAGTCCAAACACTTTGTAGGTACCGTTGTAATTTCCTCATATGCAGTCTGGCATATGGTATTAGTAGTATGCAGGACGCCATGAACCCCAAGGCCTGCAGAATTTTTCTTGCAAGGAGTTGGGTTTTTGTTGCCATCAATTGAAAGTACTGAGTCAGTTGTTGTTGCTTGTCTGGCGTGAGATAAGCCATCTGGGCCGTTGTATTTAAGCTGGCACCCAGGAATATTATCTCTTGTGAGGGCACTAGTTTTGACTTCTTTTCGTTTACTGTGTACCCTAGGCAAATTAGCAATCTTTTTACAAACGCCAGATGCTTTAGAAGAATGTCCTTGCTCTCTGCTTGAATAAGACAGTCGTCCAAGTAAGGATATATTTGAATTCCTTTTTGTCTGCAAAATGCAATTACTGGTGCCAGGCATTTTGTGAAGACCCTGGGCGCAGTAGATAAGCCAAAGGGCAGTGCAGAGAATTGGTAATGCATTGTGCCAGCTATGAATGTGAGGTATCTTCTGCAATTCTGTCCGATTGGGACATGCAGGTATGCCTCTGAGATCCAAAGTAACAAGCCAAGCCTTCTTGCTCAGCATGGGAAGAAGTTGCTGTAGTGTCAACATTTTGAATTTCGGAACATCCAGGTAAGTATTTACAGTAGATAGGTCCAGTATGGGTCTCCAGGCTTTGTTCTTTCTGGGGACCAAGAAAAGTCTTGAGTAAAATCCTTGTCCTTGTTCCTGTTGTGGCACTTTTTGAATAGCTCTCATGTCCATGAGGGCTGTAATTTATTTTTGTGCCTCTGCCCATTGATTTTGTGACTGGTCTGGCATTCCTTTTGGCCTTGGTAGAGTGCGAAAGTGGAACCTGTAACCTTGAGACACAATATTCAGAACCCATTTGTCTTGGGTGATTACATGCCAATTTTGTGAAAAAAGTGCTAGTTTCCCCCTAAGGGAGCTGCCAAAAGGTAAGTGCTTGGCATTTGAAGGGGGAAGTCATTGGGGCGGTTTCCTATAAGGTTGTGACTTGTCTTCTCCTCCTTTTGGGGTTGAAGCACCCCACTGTCGTGGTATGTAAGAGCCTTGGGGCTGAGATCTGCCTCTTGGGCGTCTGTATCTGCCTCTTTGTGGTCTGTCTGACATGGGAAAGGACCAATTTTTTGAAGGCTAATTTCTGCTAAATCGAGGTGGCTGTACCTGTAAGAAATAGGATGGTTTTGTACCTACCATAAATGTAGATGTTCGAGTATATATACTGCTGCAGTCATCACACTTGGGTTATCCTGCTGTCAGGCGGTCCCACAGTTGGCCGAATCCCAAAGTACTGGTCCGGCGACGGTTGTCGTCGCTTCTTCCCTGATGTCAGTGCGACAGGTATAAGAGGCAGCCGATGCCATTTTCTTCAGTTTTTCTTGCCCCAGATGTCAGGTGCCCCCAACTAGGAAGGCAATACAATTTTTATGCAAAAATACCTTAGTATATAAACTATAGTACTAGTTGTTAGCAAATACACCATATAGACATGCATCCCATTGATTGATGAACATGGGGTTATAAGTAAAGTACAGTTTTGTACCTACCATAAATGTAGATGTTCGAGTGCTAATACAGCTGCAGTCATAACAGATGGGTTTTCCTGCCGTCAGGCGGGTCCTCGGTCGGCCGAATTCCAAAGTCTAGGTCCGGCGTCGGATGTCGTCGCCTCTTCCCTGACGTCAGTGCGACAGGGGTATAAAAGAACCAGCCGACGCCATTTTCTTCAGTTTTTCTTGCCCCAGATGTCAGTTGCCCCCAGAAGGAAGGCAATACATAAATTTATGTAATAATGCAATGCAGTATAATCAAAAAACAGTAGTTGCAAGCAAATACACCATAAAAGAATACCCCAATCAGGTTGTATGAGGAAGTGTTAGCCATTAGGCCTGTCCCAGAGGGGAAGGAGGGAGGGAAACCTGGACTGCAGCTGTATTAGCACTCGAACATCTACATTTATGGTAGGTACAAAAAGTACAGTTTTGTACCTACCATAAATGTATATGTCCGATAGATATGCAACTGCAGTCCTGACATATGGGTTGTCCTGCCTCAGGCAGCCCTTCGGTCGGCCGGATTCCAAAGTCTGGGTCTGGCGTTGGCTGATGTCGCCTCCTCCCCGACGTCAGAGCGGCTGGGTTATAAAGGCATCCGCCGACGCCATCTTCTTCAGTGTTTCTTGCCCCAGATGCCAGGTGCCCTCCAAAGAAGGCTAAATTTGGTGAATGGATAAAAAAAAAAAATTCCAGACATGCACAACAGTAATAAACAGATACACCATAACAGATATCCCCAGCTAATAGAGAAAAGGGGGAATGGACCCAAAAGGAAAATTGCAGAGGGGTAGGAGGGAGGGAAAACCTGACTGCAGTTGCATATCTATCGGACATCTACATTTATGGTAGGTACAAAACTGTACTATGTCCTTCAAGAATGCAACTGCAGTCCAGACATATGGGTTGAATACCATAGCCAAGCTGGGGGTGGTAGGATCTAAGAAAGGGATGGTGTAGCTAAAATGCCCTGCAGGACTGCCGAAGCAAAGCCTGCTCGGGATCTGGAGTATAAAGGCAGGTTGTAGTGTTTGGTAAATGTATGCACGGAGCTCCATGTAGCAGCCTCTAGAATGTCCTTTGCAGCCACTCCTCTTAGAAAGGCTGTGGATGTGGCTATAGCTCTGGTGGAGTGTGGCCTAATATTGGCTGGCACACCTTTTCCATGGAAAGAGTAACAGAATCTGATGCAGTGTCCAATCCATTTTGAAATTGTTTGTTTGGAGATTGCCTTTCCTTGCACTCCAGCAGCATAGGCTACAAATAGTTGGTCAGACTTTCTGGTGGTCTTTGTTCTGTCCAAGTAGTAGCGTAATTGTCTGTGTATGTCCAAAGTGTGCAGCAGCATTTCCCCCCTTATTTTGAGGATTGGGAAAGAAAGTAGGCAGGTGAATTGCTTGATTTAGAAAAACCCTGGATATCACTTTTGGCATGAATGAAGGATTGGTTCTTAGAGAAACTCTGTCCTGATGAAAAATGAGAAAGGGAGGTACTGCCATGAGGGCCTGTATCTCCGAGACTCTTCTTGCTGAGGTAACTGCCAACAGGAAAACCGTTTTCCAGGAGAGAAATTGCATTTCTGAAGATGCTGCTGGTTCAAAAGGAGGAAGAGTTAATTTTTCCAAGACGAAATTGAGGTCCCATGCAGGTACTGGTGGTTTTCTGGGAGGTTTGATATTCTTTATCCCTCTTAGAAACTGTCTTAGCAAGGGATGCGAAAACACAGGTGGGTCACAGTTGTATTTTGCTGAGATTGCTGAAGCGTGAATTTTTATGAAAGAATATGAGAGGCCACTATGAAACATTTCTGCCAAGTATTCTAATATCTGTGGTATGCTGATGCATCCTGACCCTTGTTGGCATTCCAGATGATGAATCTCTTCCACTTGGCTGAATAGGTTTTTCTGGTGGAAGGTCTGCATGCTTCCAGCAAGATTTCTTGAACTTTTTCGGAAAGAGAGATATAGGTAAAAGTCATGGAACCCTCCAAGCTGTCAGCTGCAATGTTTGCAGGTTTTGATGAACAGTCCTGTAATTGTGCTGAGTTAGAAGCAGAGGCCATTGAGGCAAGGGCCACGGTTTGGTGTGAGTTATGCTCAGTAGCAATGGATACCAGTGCTGCCTTGGCCAGTCTGGAGCTATCAAAATTCCTTTTGGTTGTTCTGCTTTAATCTTCAGTAACACCTTGGTCAATAATGGTAGAGGAGGGAATGCATAAATTGTTAGGGAATTCCAGCTGAAGGAGAGAGCATCCGTTCTCCAGGCTAGAGGATGGTGCATCCTTGAACAGAACTTCTCCAGGTGATGATTGAGGTGAGAAGCAAAGAGATCTATGTCCGGTCTTCCCCATGCACTTGTTATTTGTGAGAAAATGTGTGGATGCAGCATCCATTCGTGTGGATCCAAGAAATTTCTGCTCAGCCTGTCCGCCAGAACATTGTCCTTGCCTGGAACAAACTGGGATTGCAAGTGGATGCTCAGTTTCAGGGACTTTTCCCAAAGAGTCATTGTTAGTCTGCAGAGGGGATAAGAATGAGTGCCTCCCTGCTTGTTTATATACCACATGACAGTGGTGTTTGTCTGTCCTTATTAGCAGATGACCTTGTTGAAGGGATTTCCCGAAGGCCTCGATTGCATGTATCACTGCCAACATCTCTTTTTGATTTATGTGCAGATGCATTTCCCTGGGAGTACATTGCCCTTGAATGCATCTGTCCTCCATGTGCGCCCCCCATCCATGATCTGAGGCGTCTGTTGTAATGGTTTGACTTGCTAGAGGTTTGTTGAAAGACATGCCTTTGTTTAAATGACTTGCTTGAGCCCACCACAAAAATTCCCTTTGCAGGCATGGAATGAGTGGTATTACGTCTTCTAGATTGTGGCTGTGTTGAGACCATAAGCTTTTTAGGTACCACTGTAGCTTTTTCATGTGCAGTCTTGCCAGAGGGATCAGAAGAATGCAAGATGCCATGAACCCCAGGGCCTGCAGGATTTTCCTTGCGGTCAGCTGGGTGAGCTCTGCTAGGCTTTTGAAGTAATCTGGTAAATGTTCTTGTTTCTCCTCTGTGAGGAAAGCCATTTGTGATTGTGTGTCCAGTTTGGCTCCTAGAAAAATAATCTGTTGGGATGGCAGTAGTCTTGATTTTTGAATGTTGACTGTGTATCCCAAAGCCTGTAGTAATTGAATGACATAGTCCAAGTTTCTTATCAAGGTTTGTTTGCTGTCTGCTTGTATAAGGCAGTCGTCCAGGTAAGGGTATATTTGAATCCCCTGGAGCCTGCAATGTGCAACTACTGATGCCAGGCATTTCGTGAATACTCTGGGAGCAGTAGATAAGCCAAACGGCAATGCTGAGAATTGATAATGCTCTGACCCTGCAAGAAATCTGAGGTATCTTCTGCAACTGTGTCTGATTGGGACATGCAGGTATGCCTCCTTGAGGTCCAGAGTAACCAGCCAAGACCCCTTGCCCAGCATGGGAAGGAGTTGCTGTAACGTCAGCATTTTGAATTTTGGCGCAATGAGAAAAGTGTTTAGAGCGGACAAGTCCAGTATACGTCTCCATTGCTTTTCTTTTCTTGGAACAAGGAACAGTCTTGAATAGAATCCCTGGCCTTGTTCCTGAGGAGGAACCTTTTCTATTGCTTTTATTTGTAACAGCTTTGAAACTTGTATGAGTGCCTCTGCCCTTTGATTTTGTGGCAGGTTTGGCATGCCTTGTCTCGTTGGTAAGGTACGGAAGTGGAACCTGTAACCTTTGTTTACTATGTCCAGAATCCATTTGTCCTTGGTTAAAATGTGCCAGTTCTTTGAGAATAAGAATAATTTTCTGCCTAGAGGTGCTTCTCTTTGAGCCTTGGTCGGCGGTGTGAAAGTCAAGTCATTGTGATTGTCCCTGTGGTGCAGGTGAACTCCCTGCGCCACTTCTCTGATTTGGTGGTTGCCATTGGCGGCCCCTGTAGGAGCCTCGGTATTGCCCTCTACCTCGAGCACGCCTGTTTTTTCCCCTTTGAAACTTGTCAGTGTCTGGAAAGGACCAATTCTTTGAAGGCCAATTCCTGCTGAATCTGGGTGGCTGAACCTGGAGGAAATCCTTGACTGTCTGTACTGATTTAGTCTTTTCCTCAATAGACTTTAACGCATCCTGTGCATTAGCACCAAAAAGCTTCTGTTTTTCCAGAGGTGCATCTAGGAGCTTTACTTTAACATGGTCTGGCAGTGGCTGTTCTTTCAACCAAGCATGTCTATGTATAACGGCCCCTGTCATAGCTGCCCTACATGAAGCTTCCAATGCATCATAACCACACTGAAGAAAATGATTGCTAACCTGCTGAGTGTTATGAACCAAATCCTGCAATGCCTCAGGAGAGGCTAACTTTTTCTGCAAATCATCCATTAAGTAATCCTGGTACTGAAACATATGAAAAAGACAGTTAAGTGACCTCATGGCAAGGGTGGAAGAGGTATAAACTTTTTTGCCCCATCTCTCCAGGGACCTAGATTCCCTGTCCGCGGGCAAAGGGTTTTTGGCTGAGGAAGTAGCCACTCCTTTGGGCCCCTGAGAAATAGTTTCTAGATCCACAGAGTGGACCTTAAAGAGATGCTTATGAGTTTCAGGAACCCTGTAATATCTGTCTGGCTTGACAGGAGCAGGAGGGAGAGAATCAGGGGAAGCACTGGAGTCTGAGTATACATCATCCAAGACATCCAACACTGGAGAAATAGCTAATGGTCTGTGCTGGGGTAACTTAAGGAAGGTACGTAGCCTTTTCCTGGAGTCAGAGAATTCCTGACCCTGCCACTGAAAATGTTCTCTCATGGAGTGGAGAACTTCTCCGAAAGAAATATCCTCTGGAGGAGAGGCAGAAGGAATTGATTCCTCAGCATCAGAGTCCTCGTAGGCCTGGAAGGATTCTTCCTGGGTATCTGAGTGCTCTGAATCCCTAGAGGCTTCATCTGAAGAGAGGGTATCTGTCTGCTCAGTCCTAGGCCTTTTATCTGCAGGAGGCTGAGAACCTCTGTCTGGATGCGACTGAGAACCTCTGATTAGAGAGATTAGATCTGCAGCTAGAGTCATGATCTGTTTATCAGAAGAGGGGCCCTGGGAAAAAGATTTAGGCGGATGGGCCTTAGCCTGGCTGGCAGCCTTAAGCATGTGTGTAGGCCTTGATGGACATGGAGACCGGAGGCCTAGCTGCCCCACGTGCAGGAGTAACTTTATCCACTGGTATGGTGTCAGGTAAATCTTGAGCTTCGGTTTCGGGAGGAAAATCAACAACCGGCACCGGGGAAACCTCCGGGACCAAAGTACGCGGTAAAGCGGTGTTGTCGGCCTGGAGCGGTTGAATTACCGCCTCCGAAGAGACCGATGCACTCGCGGAAGGCTTAGGGGTGGTATCGGTGGACGACGCTGGCCGAGGATGTCGGTCCCGGTCCTTACGTTTTTTGGAAATATGTGCTGTCGGTTGTTCCGACGGCATGATATAAGCGTAATTTTCGCCGAAAAAGTCTTCGGCAAATTCTGCCCGGCGCCTGAGTGTGCGCTTATTAAAGCAAGCACAGGCAGCACAAGCCGAGATGTCATGGTCTGGGCCCAGGCAGGGAAGGCAGTAAGAATGGAAGTCCTTATGAGGTATTTGTTTACCACAAGACAAACAATTATTAACCTTTTCAATTTTTTCTGACATCGGCTGAGGCAAGAAAAATGTTCCCCAACGGGGTACTTAGCTTTTTGATGACTTCGGTAACTGAAAACACAGGAGCTGACCGACCGGCACTTGCGAACTGCTTCTGCTTCGGGCACCGTGCGGCAAGAAAGTCTGAAGAAGATGACGTCGGCGGATGCCTTTATACCCCAGCCGCTCTGACGTCGGGGAGGAGGCGACATCAGCCGACGCCGGACCCAGACTTTGGAATCCGGCCGACCGAAGGGCTGCCTGAGGCAGGACAACCCATATGTCAGGACTGCAGTTGCATTCTTGAAGGACATCTGTACTATGTTCATTGTGCATACAGCTGCAGTCATAACAGATGGGTAGAATACGAAAGCTAAAAAAGGGGTGGTAGGCACTAGGTGGAACTAGGAGGAGTCAGGATGCCCTGCAAGACTGCAGTGGCAAAGCCTCCTCTAGATTTGGAGTATAATGGTAGGTGATAGTGCTTGGAGAAAGTATGTACAGAACTCCAAGTGGCAGCTTCCAAAATATCTTTGGTAGGAACCCTCCTGAGGAAAGCTGCAGAGGTAGCTGTGGCCCTTGTGGAGTGAGACCTGATGCCTGCAGGTACAGTTTTACCATGAAGAGAGTAACAAAAGCGTATGCAGTGGGCTATCCATTTTGAGATTGTCTGTTTGGAAATAGGCTTCCCTTGAGCTCCTGTAGCATAGGACACAAAGAGTTGCTCTGATTTTCTGAAAGGCTTTGTTCTGTCCAAATAATAACGCAGCTGTCTGTGAATGTCCAAGGAATGTAGTAGTCTCTCCCCTTTGTTTTGAGGAATGGGGTAAAAGGTAGGTAAGTGGATAGCCTGATTCAAGGCTACCCTGGATACTACCTTTGGCATAAAGGAAGGATTGGTTCTTAAGGAAACTCTGTCCTGATGGAAAATGATGAAAGGCTGCACAGCCATGGGGGCTTGTAGTTCCGAAACCCTGCGAGCTGAGGTGATAGCCAGCAGGAAGGCTGTTTTCCAGGACAAATATTGCAGTTCTGTTGAGGCAGCTGGCTCAAAGGGAGGCAAAGTCAGTTTTTCTAGAATGAAATTGAGGTCCCAAGTAGGTACTGGTTGTTTCCTTGGGGGTTTTATATTCTTAGCCCCTCTGAGGAACTGTCTTAAGAGGGGGTGAGAGAATAAAGGAAGGTCAGTGTTGTATTCTGCAGAAATGGCTGAGGCATGGATTTTGAAGGAGGAGAATGAAAGTCCACTGCTTAGCATCTCAGCTAGGTACTGTAATATTTGAGGTAAATTCAGTATTCCAGAGTTTTGGCCCTTTTTCTCATTCCAAGCACAAAACTGTTTCCATTTTGCGGAGTAGGCTTTTCTAGTAGAAGGTCTTCTGGCCTCCAAAATGACATCCTGCACCTCCTTGGAGAGTAGACCCTGTTGTGGTTTTAAGGAATCCTCCATGTGGCTAGATTGAGTGTTTTCAGCTGACTGTGAAGAGTTTTGAAGTTGTGCCGAGTCAGAAGAAGAGGCATTAGAGGCAGGATCCATGGTGGGGAATGCGTCAGGCTCCTCAGGAGTGGGTACCAGTGTTGCCTTGGCCAGTCTGGAGCAATGAGAATCATCTTTGGTCTGTCTGCTCTGGTTTTTAATAGAACTTTGGGCAGCAGAGGAAGAGGTGGAAAGGCATAAACTGTCATTGTTGTCCAACTGAAAGAGTGCGTCCACTTTCCAGGCCTGTGGATGAAAGGTCCTTGAAAAGAATTTTGCCAATTGGTGATTTCTGTGGGAGGCAAAGAGATCTATGTCTGGCCTTCCCCATGCTTGAATTATCTTTGAAAAAACTTGAGGATGCAACTTCCATTCGTGTGGATCTGTCATATTTCTGCTTAGATTGTCTGCCAGCATGTTTTCCTTGCCTGGCAGGAACTGTGCTTGAAGCTCGATTTGCAATTCCAGAGCCATGTTCCAAAGGGGCATGGCTAGCCTGCATAGGGGGTATGAATGGGTTCCTCCCTGTTTGTTTATGTACCACATTACTGTGGTGTTGTCTGTCCTTATCAATAGCTGGCCTGGATGCAGTAGGTCTTTGAAAGCTATAATAGCATTTATTACTGCTAGCATTTCCTTTTGATTGATGTGTAGGTGCTTTTCTTTTTGGGACCATTTGCCCTGAATGCACCGATCTGTCATGTGCGCCCCCCCCAGGAGTAATCCGAGGCTTCTGTTGTGATGACTTGATTTGCTTGAGGCTTGCAGAATGGGAGACCTGTGTTTCTTTGGCATGCTTGAGCCCACTACAGAAATTCCTTTTGAAGACATGGAATCAGTTGTATTATTTCCAAACTGTGGCTGTGTTGAGACCATAGGTTTTTTAGGTACCATTGAAGTTTCCTCATATGCAGCTTTGCACATGGGATTAGTAGGATGCAAGATGCCATGAATCCCAGAGCCTGCAGGATTTTCCTTGCAGTCAGCCTGGTGAAAGTTGCCAGTTTTCTGAAGTATTGAGTTAGTTGCCCTTGTTTTTCTGGCATGAGGTAGGCCATCTGGGTGTTTGTATCCAAGTTGGCACCCAGGAAAATTATTGTTTGAGAGGGTATTAGCCTTGATTTCTTTTTGTTGACTGTGTATCCCAGAGAATTCAATAACATTATTATAAACGCCAGATGTTTCAGAAGTATGTGCTTGCTGTCAGCTTTGATCAGGCAGTCGTCCAAATATGGGTAAATTTGTATCCCTTGAAGTCTTCTGGAGGCAATTACTGATGCCAGGCATTTCGTGAACACTCTGGGCACAGTAGATAAGCCAAAGGGCAATGCAGAGAATTGATAATGTGTTGAACCTGCAAGAAATCTGAGGTATCTTCTGCAATCTTGTCTGATTGGGACATGCAGGTATGCCTCCTTGAGGTCCAATGTTACCAGCCAAGACTCCTTGCCCAGCATGGGAAGAAGCTGCTGTAATGTGAGCATCTTGAATTTTGGCACAAGTAAAAATGTGTTTAGGATGGATAGGTCCAAAATAGGTCTCCAATCTTTGCCCTTCCTTGGAACCAGGAATAGTCTGGAATAAAAACCTTGACCCTGTTCTTGTGCAGGTACCTCTTGAATAGCTTTCATGTCCATGAGATCTGAATTTTGTTTTTGTGCCTCTGCCCTTTGTGTGGCAGGTTTGGCATGCCTCTCATTTTTGGAAGGGTGTGAAAGTGGAATCTGTAGCCTCTGTCTATAATGTCCAGGATCCATTTGTCTTTTGTGACAATATGCTAATTTTTCGAAAATAATGCCAGTTTTCCACCTAAAGGTGTTGCCATTTGAGCCTTGCTTGGCATGCAAAGGGGAAAGTCATTGGTTCTGCTTTCTGAATGGCTGTGAATTATCCTCACCAGCTCTTTGTGTAGGTGCTTGCCATTGTCTGCCTCTAAACGATCCTTGAGATTGCCCTCTAACCCCTCGGGCGCCTGTATCTACCTCTTTGGGGTCTGTCCGTGGCAAGAAAGGACCAATTTTTTGAAGGCCAATTTCTACTGAAACGTGGAGGTTGTACCTATAGGAAATCTTTCACTGTTTGCATTGATTTTGCCTTTTCCTCCATTTTCTTTAATACCTCCTCAGCTTTAACACCAAACAATACATCCTTTTGCAGAGGTGCATCAAGTAATTTAGCTTTAACATGATCTGGTAAGGTTTGCTCTGAGCCAAGCATGTCTACGTATGACTGATCCTGTAACAGCAGCTCTACATGAGGCCTCTAAAGCATCAAAACCACATTGCAAGGTATGTTTACCCACTTCTGCACTACGTAACAAATCCTTCAAGTCTGTTTGTTCAGGTAGTGACATTTTGCTTTTCAACTGTGATAACAGAAACTGTTGGTACTTTAACATATGGAACTGACAGTTTAATGCCCTCATGGTTAAGGTGGCCGAGGTATATACCTTCGTCCCCCACCTTTCTAAAGCTCTGGAATCTCTCTCTGAAGGTAATGGATTTTTAGCAGTGGAGGCCTTAATTCCCTTGGGACCCTGTGAAATAGTTTCTGGGTCAGCCGCATGGCTTTTGTATAAAAAGTGGTGTGAATCAGGAACTCGGTAATACCTATCAGGCTTGACTGGAGCTGGAGGTAAAGAATCTGGGTTAAGGCAGGCCCCCGAATACACATCATCTAGAATGTCTAAGACAGGAGGTATAGCCAGAGGCCTGTGCTGAGGGAGTAAGAGGAAATCCCTAAGCCTTTTCTTGGAGTCTGAATACTCTTGGCCTTCCCAGTGGAAGTGTTCCCTCAAGGTATGTCAGGTTTCCCCAAAAGAGTAATCCTCAGGGGGTGGAGACAGAGGGAATGGACTCCTCTGCATCAGAATCTTCAAAAGGGGAGTAAGAATGTTCCTGGTCTTCAGAATGGTCTGAAATAATGGAGGCCTGGTCCGAGGAGGGGGATTCTTCCTCCACTCTGGGCCTTTTGTCCAGGGGGGGGGGTTGGGAACCCCTGATTAGAGTAATCAAATCCTCAGCCATTTTGAGCATCTGTTTTTTAGGCATGAGGCTTTGCGAAGGGCCCTGTGGAGCCTGTCTTTTAGTATGCATGGCTGCTTTAGACTTAGTGAAAGCCTTGATGGAAAAAGAAGAGCAAGGCCTGTAGACACCTTGAGAGGTGGCAGGTCTGTCTAAACTCTGAGTTTCACCGCCAAGAGTGGCTTTGGTATCTGTAGCCGGGGTATGGGCCGAAGAGCCTGC
The DNA here is from genome assembly GCF_019279795.1 of Protopterus annectens. NCBI lineage: Eukaryota > Metazoa > Chordata > Ceratodontiformes > Protopteridae > Protopterus > Protopterus annectens. The sequence continues at coordinate 1,139,265,651 of NC_056739.1, forward strand.
GACCTCGAGCACAGAAGACACCGCCAATGAAGTGTCGTCGGCAGTCAGGGGCTGCGTAGGCGCCTCACTGAGAACCGGACCACCTGTAGTCGGCTTTGGCGTGGTGTCGGTAGAAGTCGCGGACCTCGTATGTCGGTCCTTATCTTTGTGTCTTTTACTTAAAACTGGAGTCGGAGTATTCGACGACATAATGTAATTAAACTTTTTGCCAAAAAAGTGTTGGGCGAACTCCGCCCGACGCTTAATAGTGCGTCTGTTGAATGTAGCACAAAAACGACAGGCCGAGACATCGTGGTCTGGGCCTAAGCAAGGAATGCAGAGGGAATGAAAATCCTTATGCGGTATTTGCTTCCCACATGAAATGCAATTATTAACTTTGTCTGACATCGGTCTGAGGCAAGAAAAGTTTCCCCAATGGGGTACTTAGCTTTCAAGACGACTTCGGTTGAAAAATATTCGTAATCTCAGGAGCTGGCCGACCGGCACTTGCGAACTGCTTCTGCTTCGGGCACCACGCAGCAAGAAAAACTGAAGAAAATGGCGTTGGCTTGTTCTTTTATACCCCTGTCGCACTGACGTCAGGGAAGAGGCAACGACATCCGACGCCGGACCTAGACTTTGGAATTCGGCCGACCGAGGACCCGCCTGACGGCAGGAAATCCCATCTGTTATGACTGCAGCTGTATGCACGATGAACATCACCCTGGTATGTAGAGGGGATGGTGGGAGGGTAACCTGGACTGCAGCAGTATATACACTCGAACATCTACATTTATGGTAGGTACAAAACTGTACTATGTTCATTGTGTTATACTGCTGCAGTCATCACACTTGGGTTGAATCCCAAAGCTATGGATGGGTGGCTGGTACTAAACTGGGTTAGGCGAAGCTAGGATGCCCTGCAGAACTGCAGTGGCAAAACCAGCTCTGTTTTTTGAGTATAATGGAAGGTGGTAGTGCTTGGTAAAGGTGTGCACTGAACTCCAAGTAGCTGCCTCCAGAATGTCCTTGGTTGGAACCCCCCTGAGAAAGGCTGCTGAGGTAGCTGTAGCCCTGGTAGAATGGGACCTAATATTAACAGGCACTGCTTTCCCATGGTGCGAGTAGCAGAAGCGGATACAATGTGCTATCCATTTGGAGATGGTCTGTTTTGAAATAGCCTTTGCTTGGGAACCTGCAGCATAGGATACAAAGAGTTGGTCAGTTTTTATGAAGGTCTTTGTCTTATCTAAATAGTAATGTAGCTGTCTGTGAATGTCACAAGAGTGAAGGAGTCTTTCTCCTTTATTCTGGGGGTTTGGATAGAAGGTGGGTAAATGAATGGTCCGATTCAAAGCCACACTGGATACTACCCTTTGCCATAAAGGTAGGGTTAGTTCGTAAAGAGACTCTGTCCTGATGGAAAATGATGAAAGGTTCCACTGCCATAAGTGCCTGTAGTTCTGAGATCCTGTGTGCTGAGGTAATAGCCAGCAGCAGAGCTGTTTTCCATGACAAGTATTGTAGTTCTGCTGAGAAGGCTGGTTTGAAAGGAGGCAGTGTTAATTTTTCTAAAACGAAGTTGTGGTCCCAAGCTGGCGTTGGGGGTTTTCTGGGTGGTCTTATATTCTTAGCCCCTCTGAGAAACTGCCTTAGTAAAGGGTGAGAGAATATGGGAGGATCCGTATTATACTGAGCTGAAATGGCTGAAGCATGGATCTTAAGGGATGAGAAAGAAAGGCCTTTCTGTAGCATCTCAGTTAAGTATTGCAGAATTTGAGGAATGTTTGATATCCGAATATTTTGGCCTTTAGCCTGGTTCCATGCACAAAATCTTTTCCATTTGTCTGAGTAAGTTTTTCTGGTGCTGGGCCTTCTGGCCTCCAAGATGACATTCAGGACGTCCTTTGAGAGAAGTGTTGATTGATAATTCAAGGTATTCTCCATGCAGCCAAATTTAAAGTCCTGAGCTGGCTGTGAAGGATCCGAGAGTTTTTCTGGGTCAACAGCAGTGGGAATTGAGGCAAGATCCATGGAGGGCTGTGAGTCAAGTTCCTTAGCAATGGGTACCAGTGCTGGCGTGGCCAGTCTGGAGCAATGAGGATCATTTGTGGTCTGTCTGATCTGACTTTCAGTAGTACCTTGGTCAATAGAGGTAGTGGTGGGAAGGCATAGACTGTCAATGCTGTCCAACTGAATGATAGGGCGTCCACTTTCCAGGCTAGGGAGTGATAAGTCCTTGTGCAGAATTTCTGTTGTTGGCAATTGTTGGGGGAGGCAAATAGATATATGTCTGGGTGTCCCCACCTTTCAGTAATCATTGAAAATACTTGTGGGTGTAGTCTCCACTCGTGAGGATCTGCCATATTTCTGCTTAATTCATCTGCCAATATGTTTTCCTTTCCTGGCAGGAATTGTGCTTGCAGTTGTACTTGGTAAGTCAATGCTGTGTTCCACAAGATCATTGCCTGTCTGCATAAAGGGTAGGAGTGTGTTCCTCCCTGTTTGTTTATGTACCACATAACTGTGGTGTTGTCTGTCCTTATTAGTAGTTGCCCTGGATGCAAGAGGTCCTTGAAGGCTGTCAGTGCATTTTGCACAGCTAGCATCTCCTTTTGGTTGATGTGAAGATGCATTTGTTTTGCAGACCATTTGCCCTGTATGCACTGTCCTACCATGTGTGCTCCTCAGGCGTAGTCTGAAGAATCTGTTGTCATAGTTTGGTTTGCTGGAGGTAAGACAAAAGGAAGACCCTTGTTTATTTGACATGCTTGAGCCCACCATAGGAACTCTTTTTGAAGGCAGGGAATGAGAGTTATACTTGATTCGAAGCTGTGCCTGTGTTGAGTCCATACACTTTTCAGGTACCATTGTAATTTCCTCATATGCAACTTTGCATATGGGATTAGTTGAATGCAGGATGCCACGAACCCTAATGCCTGCAGGATTTTCCTTGCAGTGAGCTGGGTAAAAGTTGCCATCTTTTTGAAGTACTAAGTCAGATGTTTTTGTTTGTCTGGTGTGAGATAAGCCATCTGGGCCATTGTATTTAAGCTGGCACCCAGGAATACTATCTGTTGCGAGGGTATTAGCGTTGACTTCTTTTTGTTTACTGTGTACCCTAGGCAACTGAGCAGCTTTATTACAAATGCCAGATGCTGTAAAAGAATGTCCTTGATGTCAGCTTGGATCAGGCAGTCGTCCAGATATGGATAAATTTGTATTCCTCGTTGTCTGCAGTATGCAATTACTGATGCCAGGCATTTCGTAAATACTCTGGGCGCAGTAGATAAGCCAAAGGGCAATGCAGAGAATTGATAATGCATTGTACCTGCCAAAAATCTGAGGTATCTTCTTCAATCTTGTCTGATAGGGCCATGCAGGTATGCCTCTTTGAGGTCCAATGTTACTCCTTGCCCAGTATGGGAAGAAGCTGCTGTAGTGTGAGCATTTTGAATTTGGGTACCTCCAGGTATGTGTTTAGAATTGAGAGGTCTAAAATGGGTCTCCAGGCTTTGTCCTTTCTTGGTACTAGAAGTAGTCTTGAGTAAAAACCTTGACCTTGCTCCTTTGTAGGTACCTTTTGAATTGCTTTCATATCCATGAGAGCTGAAATTTGCGTTTGTGCCTCTGCCCATTGGTTTGGAGGCAGATTTGGCATGCCTCTCATCCGCGGTAAAGTGTGAAAATGAAATCTGTAGCCTCAGGTAATAATATCCAGAACCCATTTGTCCTTTGTTATGATGCACCAATTTTGTGGAAATAGAGCCAGTTTTCCTCCCAAAGGAGCTGCCAGGGCAATTTTGCTTGGCAGGCGAAGAGGGAAGTCATTGTGTTTCCTGAAGGGTTGAGATCTTTCGTCTCCACCTCTTTGAGTTGTTGTACGCCATTGTCTAGGCCTGAAAGAACCTTGTGGCTGGCCTCTGCCCCTTGGAAGTCTGTACCTACCTTTTTGGGGTCTGTCTGATGCAGGAAAGGACCAGTTTTTTGATGGCCAGTTTCTGCTGAAACGAGGAGGTTGTACTTGTAAAAAATCTTTAACTGTTTGCATAGATTTTGCCTTTTCTTCCATTTTCTTTAAAACTTCCTCTGCTTTGACACCAAATAACACATCTTTCTGCAATGGACCATCTAATAACTTTGCTTTAATATGTTCTGGTAAGGCTTGCTCTTTTAACCAAGCATGCCTACGTATTACAGACCCAGTGACAGCTGCTCTACATGAGGCTTCCAATGAATCAAAACCACACTGTAAGGTATGCTTTTTCCCACCTGTTCTGCTGCATGCAGCAAATCCTGCATCTCTTTGAAATCAGGTTGATCTGTATGAGGGATCATTTTCTGCTTTAACTGTGTAATCAAGTACTGCTGGTATTTTAGCATGTGGAATTGGCAGTTTAAGGCCCTCATGGCCAAAGTGGCAGACGTATACACTTTCTTCCCCCATCTTTCTAATGCTCTGGAATCTCTTTCAGAAGGTAGTGGATTCTTAGCAGTTGAGGCCTTAACCCCTTTGGGACCCTGGGAAATGGTTTCGGGGTTTGAAGCAGGACTTTTATATAGAAACTTATGAGTATCAGGAACTCGGTAGTATCTGTCTGGTTTAGCTGGTGCAGGAGGTAAGGAATCTGGGTTTAGACTAGATTCGGTGTAAACATCATCCAAAATGTCTAAAACTGGAGGAATTGCCGGGGGGGGGGGGTCTATGCTGTGGAAGAAGAAGAAACTCACTGAGTCTTTCTTAGAGTCAGAGTAATCTTGGCCTTCCCAGTGGAAGTGTTCCCTCATGGTGTGTAAAGTTTCCCCAAAAGAGTAGTCTTCAGGGGGGGAGACAGAGGGAATGGACTCTTCAGCATCTGAGTCTTCATAACGAGGGAAGGAATAATCCTGGTCCTCAGAGTTAGCGGAGGAAATGGATGCTTGGTCAGAGGAAGGATCATCTTCCTCCAGTCTAGGCCTTTTGTCAGGTGGGGGTTGGGAACCCCTGATAAGGGTAATTAAGTCCTCAGCCATCTTAAGCATCTGTTTTTTTAGGCATAGGGGCCTTGTGGTGGGGTGTGTGAACCCCGTTTCCTAACTTTCAAGGGGGCTTTAAGTTTAGCATAAGACTTAATAGAGATAGTTGTCGGTTTGAAGACACCTTCAGAAACCGAAGGCCTATCCGGAATCTCTGGATCACTGTCAGGGCCGGCGTCCGAGGAGTGAGATGGAACCAGCTCCTGAGGCCCAGCTGATTCGGTCTGGGAGGCTGTCAGAATTTCTAAATCAGCAGTAGTCAGGGGCTGCGTAGGCGCCTCGCTGAAAACCGGAGAACCAGCGGCAGGCCTTGCTGAGGCCTCGGTATCTGGTCTTGGCCTTGGCTGCCTGTCCTTATCCTTGCGTTTTTTAATCATTGCTGATGTTGGTTGCCCCGACGGCATGCTATAGTTAAATTTTCTGCCAAAATAATGTTGGGCGAATTCTGCCCGACGCTTGATTGTACATTTGTTGAATCTAGCACAAAACCGACAACCAGAGACGTTATGGTCTGGGCCTAGGCAAGGAATACAATAAGAATGAAAATCCTTATGAGGTATTTGCTTCCCACAAGAAATGCAATTATTAACTTTGACATCGGTCTGAGGCAAGAAAAGTTTCCCCAACGGGTTACTTAGCTTTAGAGAAGACTTCGGGCTGAAATTCGATGTGAAAATCTCAGGAGCTGGCCGACCGGCACTTGCAAACTGCTTCTGCTTCATGCACCGTGCGGCAAGAAAGACTGAAGAAAATGGCGTCGGCTGCCTCTTTTATACCCCTGTCGCACTGACGTCAGGGAAGAAGCTACGACAACCGACGCCGGACCAGGACTCTGGGATTCGGCCGACTGTGGGACCGCCTGATGGCAGGATAACCCAAGTGTGATGACTGCAGCAGTATAACACGATGAACATACATCCTTCACTGTTTGCATAGATTTTGCCTTATCCTCCATTTTTTTTTAATACCTCTTCTGCCTTAACACCAAACAAGACATGCTGTAAAGGAGCATCCAGTAATTTTGCCTTAACATGATCAGATAAACCTTGTTCTTTTAACCAAACATGCCTTCGAATCACAGATCCTGTAACTGCGGCTCTACAAGAAGCCTCTAATGAATCAAAACCACATTGCAGAGTATGTTTTCCCACTTGATCAGCAGCATGCAATAAATCCTGCATTTCCTTATAGTCAGGACCTTCTGAGCTCGTAAGCATTTTCTGTTTTAACAGACATTAAATATTGTTGGCATTTAAGCATGTGGAACTGGCAATTTAAAGCCCTTACTGCTAGAGTTGCAGAAGTGTAAACTTTCTTCCATCTATCTAATGATCTAGAATCCCTGTCAGAGGGAACTGAATTTTTAGCAGTGGAAGCCTTTACCCCTTTGGGACCCTGGGAAATAGTTTCTGGGTCAGCAGCAGGGTTTTTATAAAGAAATTTGTGAGAGTCAGGGACTCTGTAATACCTATCTGGCTTGACTGGTGCTGGGGCAAAGAATCAGGGGTTAAACTGGATTCAGAGAACACATCATCCACAATATATAACACAGGCAGAATAGCAAGGGGCCTGTGCTGAGACAATTAAAGAAAATCTCTGAGCCTTTTCTTGGATTCTGAATCATCCTGGCTCTCCCAATAGAAATGCTCCCTCATGGTATGTAAAGTTTCCCCAAGAGAGTAATCCTCAGGAGGAGAGGCTGAAGGGATTGATTCTTCAGCATCAGAGTCCTCATAGGGGGGTAAAGAGTATCCCTGGTCTGAAGAGGAATCCGAAGAAATGGAAACCTGGTCAGAGGAATCATAGTCTGTATCCTGCCTAGACATTTTATCAGGAGGGGGATGGGAACCCCTGATCAGAGTAATTAGGTCTTCGGCCATTTTGAGCATCTGCTTTTTAGGCATGGAGGCCTGTCCAGGTGAATGCTGTACTTGTTGCTTTGTCTTTAATGGAGTTTTAGACTTGGTTGTTATTTTAATGGTAAGCTGTGAAGGTCTGAAAACACCCTCAGAAGCCGATGCCTGCTCAACGGCTCCGGACCCATCTGAGGGTTTAATTTCCATAGGCCCAATACCTTGAGTTTCCAGAGGCCTAGAAATTTCCAAGTGGGAGTCGGAGGCGGCCTGTGGCTCTGAGGTAGCGAGTGTCAGGGGCTGCGAAAGTGCCTCACTGAGAACCGGCGACTGGCCTAGAAGAGGCTTCGTCAGTTTTGGAGCTCGGATGCCGGTCCTTATCTTTGTCTTTGCATTTTTTGTGTATTCCGGTCGTCGGTTGTTCCGACGGCATGGTATAATTGAACCTTCGGCCAAAATAATGGCGAGTAAAATCAAACCGACGTTTAATAGTGTGCTTGTTAAATCCAGCACAAAACCGACAACTAGTGACGTCGTGGTCTGGGTCTAGGCATGGAATACAGTAAGAATGAAAATCCTTATGGAGGTATTTGCTTCCCACAAGAAATGCAATTATTAACTTTTACTGTCATCGGTCTGAGGCAAGAAAAAGTTTCCCCAACGGGGTACTTAGCTTTATTGAAGACTTTGGTTCTGAAATTCGAAAATCTCGGGAGTCGGCCGACCGGTACTTGCGAACTGCTTTTGCTTCAGGCACCGCGCGGCAATAAAGACTGAAGAAAATGACGTCGGCTGCATCTTACATACCCCTGGCGCACTGACGTCGGGGAAAAAGCAACAGCAACTGACGCCTGACCAAGACTTTGAACTCTGGCCGACTGCGGGACCGCCTGACGGCATGATAACCCGCGTGTAATGACTGCAGCAGTGAAACACGAACATCCTGTGTTCCCCCTCGACTTTGCCAGGCGACATCTGTAAACCTTTCCTGGACGTGCCTTCTGCTCTAGGTTCTGCGGCATCCTGAGGAGTAACCGCTATACCTGCTTCAGCGGGCTCACAGCATTCTTCCAGACAAACGTTGGGCACACGAGGGACATCAACTGGAGGAGGAGCAACAGTAGCTACTTTGGGCCTGGAAACCTTGGCCTTCTTTTTAGGTGGTTCCATGGACTGACCGACGACCCTTCCATCCCTCAAGCTAAGCGTTTAACACACTTATTTTCTAAATATATATTCAAGGCATGCAGGCCGATGTGTAGGGTTTTAGGCACAAAGGCCTGACAGACTGTGTAAGAAAGACTGTCAAGCATAGGCCCTAGACAGAAAAGGCAAAGTTTGTGGGCATTCTTATGAGGAATTTGATGACCGCACTTGCATTTTCCCTTCCTGAATGACATCTAACCCTAACAAGCATGCAGTGACAAAGGAATCAAAAACAGCCCCAATGGGGTACTTACCTTTCGCAATTCAAAGATCTGAAGCGAAGACAGAAGGAACGTTGTCGTTCAACTGGTGGCAGACACGTTCTGAAAAGGTACGTGAAGATGTCACTTTTATGGCCCATGCTCCCCAGGCCAACATCAGATGTCCTACATACCTAGCAGTGACTACAAGCTTTTGTATACTGGCCAGACCGTTTGGGTAGCAAGAGAGGAAAACCCAAATGTTTTTAATACTGCAACATGAGAATAGAAGGATATAAATATTTATATATATATATATATATATATATATATATATATATATATATATATATTTGTATTGTCCGGGGGAACTAATAGAAAGGAATTATCCTACATGGAAGGAAGAAATATAGAAAATTATATAGAGCATCAAAAAAAACACACTTGCTCTTATCTAATTTAATCTGCTTGAACTAACTATGACCATGTGTTATTGCTGAAAAGGCAAATGAGTTCTGAGGTATATCAGGAGTAGATGAGAGATTATGAGTAAGGAAGAGCTTGAGCTATGGAGCTTATGCAAAGTCTGAGGCTGGATCAGAGACATATCAGTTGAAAAATGGACGAAAACACATCAGATCAATGTTATCTTGGCCAAAATGGGGTCCGCAAAAGTATCCTAAGATTGTCCCTTCTTATCTTTTCTAGCAACCTGGGAAGCAACTGAGGCTGGGAAGAAACACAGAGACTTTCCCTTAAAGGTTAGTAAGAAAGCATCTGTAGCCATTACTTGTTTGCAAGGAGTTCGGAAGAAGAATAAAGTTACCTCCTCTGTATTGATGCAAACAAGTCAACCTGAGGAACTCTTGAACTGATGAATGAGCTGAAGGAAAACCTTTCTGCTCAACAACAATGTGTGGACCTGTTCTGGATCTACTTAGAAAAAAGTACAGTTTTGTACCTACCATAAATGTAGATGTTCGAGTGCTAATACAGCTGCAGTCATAACAGATGGGTTCTCCAAAGTCTAGGTCCAGCTTCGGTTGTCGTCGCTTCTTCCCTGACATCAGTGCGACAGGGGTATAAAAGAACCAGCCGACGCCATTTTCTTCAGTTTTTCTTGCCCCAGATGTCAGGCGCCCCCAGAAGGAAGGCAATACATACATTTGTGAAATAAAGCAATGCCATATAATCAAAATACAGTACATGCAAGCAAATACACCATAAAAGAATACCCCAATCAGGCTGTATGAGGAGGTGTCAGCCAAAAGGCCTGTCCCAAGAGGGGAAGGAGGGAGGGAAACCTGGACTGCAGCTGTATTAGCACTCGAACATCTATATTTATGGTAGGTACAAAACTGTACTATGTTCATCGTGCATACAGCTGCAGTCATAACAGATGGGTAGAATCCCAAAGCTAAGAAAGGGGTGGTAGGCACTAGGTAGAACTAGGAGGAGCCAGGATGCCCTGCAAGACTGCAGTGGCAAAGCCTGCTCTAGTTTTGGAGTATAATGGTAGGTGGTAGTGCTTGGAGAAGGTATGCACAGAACTCCAAGCGGCTGCTTCCAAAATATCTTTGGTAGGAACTCCTCTGAGGAAGGCTGCAGAAGTAGCTGTGGCCCTTGTGGAGTGAGACTGATGCCTGCAGTTACAGTTTTACCATGAAAAGAATAACAAAAGCATATGCAGTGGGCTATCCATTTTGAAATTGTCTGTTTGGAAATTGGCTTCCCTTGAGCTCCTATAGCATAGGACACAAAGAGCTGTTCTGATTTTCTGAAAGGCTTTGTTCTGTCCAAATAATAACGCAGCTGTCTATGGATGTCCAAGGAATGTAGTAGTCTCTCCCCTTTGTTTTGAGGATTAGGGTAAAAGGTAGGTAAGTGTATAGCCTGGTTCAAAGCTACCCTGGATACCACCTTTGGCATAAAGGACGGGTTGGTTCGTAAGGAAACTCTGTCCTGATGGAAGATGATAAAAGGCTGCACAGCCATGAGGGCTTGTAGTTCCGATACCCTACGAGCTGAGGTGATAGCCAGAAGGAAAGCTGTTTTCCAGGACAAATATTGCAAATCTGTTGAGGCAGCTGGCTCAAAAGGAGGCAAGGTCAGCTTTTCTAGAATTAAATTGAGGTCCCAAGCAGGTATTGGTTGTTTCCTTGGGGGTTTTATATTCTTAGCCCCTCTGAGGAACTGTCTTAAGAGGGGGTGAGAGAATGAAGGCGGATCAGTGTTGTATTCTGCAGAAATGGCTGAGGCATGGATTTTGATGGAGGAGAATGAAAGTCCACTGCTTAGCAGCTCAGCTAGATACTGTAATATTTGAGGTAAATTCAGTTTTCCAGGATCCTGGCCCTTTTTCTCATTCCAGGCATAAAACAGTTTCCATTTTGCGGAGTAAGCTTTTCTAGTAGACGGCCTTCTGGCCTCCAAAATGACATCCTGCACCTCCTTGGAGAGTAGGGTCTGTTGTGATGTTAAGGAATCTTCCATGCGGCCAGATTGAGTGTTTTCAGCTGACTGTGAAGAGTTTTGTAGCTGTGCTGAGTCAGAAGAGGCATTAGAGGTAGAATCCATGGAGGGGAATGCGTCAGGCTCCTCAGGAGTGGGTACCAGTGCTGTCTTGGCCAGTCTGGAGCAATGAGAATCATCTTTGGTCTGTCTGCTCTGGATTTTAATAGAACTTTGGGCAGCAGAGGAAGAGGTGGAAAGGCATAAACTGTCATTGTTGACCAACTGAAAGAGAGAGCGTCCACACTCCAGGCCTTTGGATGAAAAGTCCTTGAGCAGAATTTTGTCAATTGGTGATTTTTGTGGGAGGCAAATAGATCTATGTCTGGCCTTCCCCATGTTTGAATTATCTCTGTAAAAACTTGAGGATGCAACTTCCATTCGTGTGGATCTGTCATATTTCTGCTTAGGTTGTCTGCCGGCGTGTTTTCCTTGCCTGGCAAGTACTGTGCTTGAAGTTCGATTTGTAATTCCAGAGCCATGTTCCAAAGTGACATGGCCAGCCTGCATAGGGGGTATGAATGGGTTCCTCCCTGTTTATGTACCACATTACTGTGGTGTTGTCTGTCCTTATCAATAGTTGACCTGGATGCAGAAGGTCTTTGAAAGCCATAATAGCATTTATTACTGCTAGCATTTCCTTTTGAGTGATGTGAAGGTGCTTTTCCTTTTGGGACCATTTGCCCTGAATGCACTGATCTGTCATGTGCGCCCCCCCCCAGGCTTAGTCAGAGGCGTCTGTTGTGATGACTTGATTTGCTTGAGGCTTGCAGAATGGGAGACCTGTGTTTGTTTGGCATGCTTGAGCCCACCACAGAAATTCCTTTTGAAGACATGGAATTAGTGGTATTATTGTTTCCAAACTGTGGCTGTGTTGAGACCATAGGTTTTTCAGGTACCATTGAAGTTTCCTCATATGCAGCTTTGCACATGCGGTTAGTAGGATGCAAGATGCCATGAATCCCAGAGCCTGCAGGATTTTCCTTGCAGTCAGCCTGGTGAAATTTGCTAGTGTTCTGAAGTATTGAGTTAGTTGCCCCCTGCTTCTCTGGCGTGAGGTAGGCCATCTGGGTGTTTGTGTCCAAGTTGGCACCCAGGAAAATTATTTTCTGAGAGGGTATTAGTCTTGATTTCTTTTTGTTGACTGTGTATCCCAGAGAATTCAACAACATTATTACAAAAGCCAGATATTTCAGTAGTATGTGCTTGCTGTCCGCTTGGATCAGGCAGTCGTCCAAATATGGGTATATTTGTATCCCTTGAAGTCTGCAGTAGGCAATTACTGATGCCAGGCATTTCATGAATAGTCTGGGCGCAGTAGATAAGCCAAAGGGCAATGCAGAGAATTGATAATGGGTTGAACCTGCAAGAAATCTGAGGTATCTTCTGCAATTTTGTCTGATTGGGATGTGCAGGTATGCCTCCTTGAGGTCCAATGTTACCAGCCAAGACTCCTTGCCCAGCATGGGAAGAAGCTGCTGTAATGTGAGCATCTTGAATTTTGGTATGAGTAAAAATGTGTTTAGGATGGATAGGTCCAAAATAGGTCTCCAATCTTTTCCCTTCCTTGGTGCCAGGAATAGTCTGGAATAAAAACCTTGACATTGTTCGTGAGTAGGTGCCTCGAATAGCTTTCATGTCCATTAGATCTGAAATTTGTCTTTGTGCCTCTGCCCTTTGATTGTGTGGCAGGTTTGGCATGCCTCTCATTTTTGGAAGGGTGTGAAAATGGAATCTGTAGCCTCTGTTTATAATGTCCAGGATCCATTTGTCTTTTGTGACAATATGCCATTTTTTTGAAAATAATGCCAGTTTTCCGCCCAAGGGTGCTGCCATTTGAGCCTTGCTTGGCATGCAAAGGGGAAAGTCATTGGGCTTGCTTTCTGAATGGCTGCGAACTATCCTCACCACCTCTTTGTGTAGAAGCTTGCCATTGTCTGCCTCTAAACGATCCTTGGGATTGCCCTCTGCCCCTCGGACGCCTGTATCTACCTCTTTGGGGCCTGTCCATGGCTGGAAAGGACCAATTTTTGGAAGGCCAATTTCTACTGAAACGTGGAGGTTGTACCTGTAGAAAATCTTTCACTGTTTGCATTGATTTAGCCTTTTCCTCCATTTTCTTTAATACCTCCTCAGCTTTAACACCAAATAATACACCCTTTTGTAGAGGGGCATCTAGTAATTTAGCTTTGACATGATCTGGTAAGGTTTTGCTCCTTGAGCCAGGCATGTCTACGTATGACTGATCCTGTAACAGCAGCTCTACATGAGGCCTCTAGCGCATCAAAACCCCATTGCAAGGTATGTTTATCCACTTGTTCTGCACTATGCATCAAATCCTGCAACTCCTTCAAATCTGGTTGTTCAGGTTGTGACATTTTACTTCTCAATTGTGATAACAGAAACTGTTGGTACTTTAGCATATGGAACTGGCAGTTTAATGCCCTCATGGTTAAGGTGGCCGAGGTGTATACCTTTTTTCTCCACCTTTCTAAGGATCTGGAATCTCTCTCGGAAGATAATGGATTTTTAGCAGTGGAGGCCTTAATTCCCTTGGGGCCCTGTGAGATAGTTTCTGGGTCAGCCGCATGGCTTTTGTATAAAATTTGGTGAGAGTCAGGAACCCGGTAGTACCTGTCAGGCTTGACTGGGGCTGGAGGTAAGGAAACCGGGTTAAGGCAGGCCTCCGAGTACACATCATCTAGTATGTGTAAGACAGGAGGTATAGCCAGAGGCCTGTGTTGAGGTAGCAAGAGAAAATCCCTAAGCCTTTTCTTGGAATCTGAGTACTCTTGGCCTTCCCAGTGGAAGTGTTCCCTTAAGGCATGCAAGGTTTCCCCAAATGAGTAATCCTCTGGGGGGGAGACAGAGGGAAGGGACTCCTCTGCATCAGAATCTTCAAAAGGGGAATAAGAATGTTCCTGTTCATCAGAGTGCTCTGAAATAATGGAGGCCTGGTCAGAGGAAGGGGATTCATCCTCCACTCTGGGCCTTTTGTCCTCGGGGGGGGGGGGGGGGTGAGAACCCCTGATAAGAGTAATTAAATCCTCAGCTATTTTAAGCATCTGTTTTTTAGGCATGGGGCCTGGTGAAGGACCCTGTGTAGCTTGTCTCTTAGAATGCATGGCTGCTTTAGACTTAGTGAAAGCCTTGATGGAAAAAGAAGAGGAAGGTCTGAAGACACCTTGAGAGGAGGCAGACCTGTCTACATTTTGAGATTCACCACCAAGAGTGGCTTCGGTATCTGTAGTCGGGGTGTGGGCCGTGGAGCCTGCGACCTCGGGCACAGGAGACACCGCCAATGAAGTGTCGTCGGTAGGCAGGGGCTGCGTAGGCGCCTCACTGAGAACCAGACCACCTGTAGTCGGCTTTGGCGTGGTGTCGGTAGAGGCCGCGGACCTCATGTGTCAGTCCTTATCTTTGCGTTTTTTAGACAAAACTGGAGTCGGAGTATCCGACGACATAATATAGTTAATTTTTTTGCCAAAATAGTGCTGGGCGAACTCCGCCCGACGCTTAATGGTGCGTTTGTTGAAAGTAGCACAAAAACGACAGACCGAGACGTCATGGTCTGGGCCTAAGCAAGGAATGCAGAGGGAATGAAAATCCTTACGCTGTATTTGCTTCCCACATGAAATACAATTATTAACTTTGTCTGACATCGGTCTGAGGCAAGAAAAGTTTCCCCAACGGGGTACTTAGCTTTCAAGAAGACTTCGGTTGCAAAATTTTCGTAATTTCAGGAGCTGGCCGACCGGCACTTGCGAACTGCTTCTGCTTCGGGCACCGCGCGGCAAGAAAGACTGGAGAAAATGGCATCAGCTGGTTCTTTTATACCCCTGTCGCACTGACGTCAGGGAAGAAGTGACGACAACCGACGCCGGACCTAGACTTTGTAATTCGGCCGACCGAGGACCCGCCTGACGGCAGGAGAACCCATCTGTTATGACTGCAGCTGTATGCATGATGAACATCTGGCACTGTTCAGATGTGAGGGAATGTAGAGTTTCTAGAAAAAGATTCTGTTGAATGGTCACTTACTAAGGCGTCATAGATAAGTCTGCAAACAAGGTAAGACTTTGTTCCACCTTGTTTATGTATATGGTAGTGTCTAACATTATTTGAACAGTATCTAGTGTCCACAGTTTGTGCTGAGCTTTGAGACTACTGATCGGGACCATCATCTCCTTGATACTAATGCAACACGTCTTGTGTAAGGGGCTCCACATACTTTGAACCGTGGTTTGTTGGGAACAAGCTCCCTAAACAAAGTCCAAATCTTCTGCTGCAGTGCTCTGAACTTGCAGAGGCTGCCAAACTGGAATCGACCTGACTGGCCCACCAGAGTAATTCCTGAACCAGAAAGAATGACTGGAATTTGTTGGCTGAGAGAACTCTGGTAATGAGTCCAGACTGGCCTGAGGTAACACAGGAATTTCCTCATATGAAGTCTAGCATAAGGAAAAAGAAGAAAAGTTGAAGCCATGAACCAAAAGGCTTTTTCTGAGGCACATTTTTATTTGCTTGCTAGACTCAAGGTAGCTTTTGTATGCAACTGTTGGTCTGGACAAAGAAAGGTTGCTTGCACTGTGATATATATTAGGCACCCTAGCAAAAACACCATGGATGAAGGAATTAGAAAAGATTTGTTTAGAATGAGAGTGATCCCTAGATTCTAGAGAAGGTTCAGAAGGTTCATCCAAAAATCCAAGGCCTTTAGAAATTTTGGACAAGAAGTAAAGTACAGTTGTGTACACTTACCATAAATGTAGATGTTGGAGTGAATTCACTGTTGCAGTCAATACATTTGGGTAATCCTGCTGGCAGGTTGCCCTCAGCCGGCCTGAATTCCAAAGTCTTGGATCCTGCATTGGCTGCTTTCGCCCCTTCCCTAAAGTCAGGTCGTCAGGGGTATAAAAGCAGCAGCCGACGCCATTTTCTTCAGGTTTTCTTGCACCAGATGTCAGGGGCCCCCAAAAAAGGGTAGCCAAACTTTATGTATATATTCAGAAATACATCAATATAAATTCTACCTTCATCTATAAGCAAATACACCACATAGGTAGTATAAATCAAAGAAGGAAAGATAAGATCCAAAAGAAAAAAGGGGGAAGGTGGGAGGGTAAACTGGACTGCAACAGTGAATACACCAACATCTACATTTATGGTAAGTGTACACAACTGTACTATGTTCTTCGTGTTTCACTGTTGCAGTCATTACATTTGGGTAGAGTCCCAAAGCTATGGTTGGGAGGCTGGAACTAGACAGCAGTAGGAGCGGCTATGAGGCCCTGCAGAACTGCAGTGGCAAAGTCTGCCCTGGATTTAAAGTAGAGTGGCATACGATAATGCTTTGTAAAGGTGTGCACTGAACTCCAGGTAGCTGCCTCTAAAATGTCTGTGGTAGGTATTCCCCTGAGAAAGGTTGCTGAGGTGGCTGCAGCTCTGGTGGAATGAGGCCTAATGCCCTTAGGCACTGGCTTGTCATGGTGTAAGTAGCAGAAACGAATACAGTGGCCTAACCACTTAGAAATAGTCTGCTTTGAGATAGGCTTTCCTTGTAATCCTGCAGCATATGCCACTAGTAATTGCTCTGTTTTCCTGAAAGCTTTGGTTCAGTCCAAGAAGAATCTAAGCAGTCTGCGTACGTCCAAAGAATGCAGTATTCTCTCCCCCTTGTTCTGTGGATTTGGGTAAAAAGTAGGCAGATGGATGGCTTGGTTAAGAGCCACACTGGACACTACTTTAGGCATAAATGTTGGGTTTGTCCTCAGGGAGAGGCTGTCTGGATGAAAAATGATGAAAGGTTCCACAGCCATGAGCGTCTGTAGCTCTGAAACTCGCCTTGCAGAAGTAATTGCTAAGAGCACAGCTGTTTTCCAAGATAAAAACTTCATATCAGCTGTAGCTGCTGGCTCTAAAGGAAGCAGGGTGAGCCTTTCCAAGACATAGTTGAGGTCCCATGCAGGTATTGGTAGTCTTCTTGGGGGCCTTAAATTTCTGACTCCTCTGAGGTACTGCCTTAATAAAGGGTGAGAAAAAAGTGGTGGCTCTGTATTGTAATGAGCTAAAATGGCAGAGACATGAATTTTAATAGATGAAAAAGATAGGCTTTTGTCCAGCAACTCAATTAAGGATTGCAAAATCTGAGGAATATTTGGTACCGCTGTATCAGTTCCTTGTGCCTGGTTCCAGGCACACAATCTCTTCCATTTTCCAGCATAAGACTTTCTAGTACTAGGCCTTCTGGCTTCCAAAATTACATCCATCACAGCTTTACTGAGAGATGTTTTTTGTATGTCTACATTATCCGCCATGCTGCCAAGTTTAATGTCCTTAGTTGGCTGTGCATGATCTGATTGTTTTGCTGGGACAGTAGTCGAGGTATTTGAGGTAAGGTCCAAGCCGGGTATAGAGATAAGTTCCGTAGTATTAGATACCAGTACTGGCGTGGCCAGTCTGGGGCAATTAGTATCATCTTTGGCTTCTCCTGTCTGATCTTTAGGAGCACCTTGGGGAGGAGAGGCAGTGGAGGAAAGGCGTATACCGATAGGTCTCTCCAGCTGAATGATAGGACGTCCACTTTCCATGCTTGTCTGTGACAAGTCCTTGTGCAGAATCTTTTTAGTTAGTAATTGAGAAGGGAGGCAAATAGATCTATGTCCGGGCATCCCCATTTCCTTGTTATGCTGAAAACTTGTGGATCCAGCTTCCACTCATGGGGATCCATGAGGTTTCTGCTTAGTTCATCTGCCAGAGTATTTTCCTTTTCTGGCAGGAATTGTGCCTGCAGATGTACCTGGTAAGTCAAAGCTGTGTCCCACAATGTCATGGCTAGTCTGTAAAGGGGGTAAGTGTGTGTGCCCCCCTGCTTGTTTATATACGACATGACCGTGGTGTTGTCTGTCTATAAGTAGTTGTCCCGGATGAAGTAGGTCCTTGAAGGCTGTCAGGGCATTTTGAATAGCTAACATCTCTTTTTGATTGATATGTAGATGCATTTGGTTTGAGGACCATGTGTCCTGAATACCTCTTCCTGCCATGTGGGCTCCCCAGGCATAATCTGATACATCCGTCGTTAGTGTCTGCCTGGCTGGAGGTAATGTGAATGGCTGTCCCTTGTTCTGTTGACAAGCCTTTGCTCACCATCGAAACTCCTGTTGCAGGCAGGGAATGAGGGTAATGACCATTTCCAGGCTGTGGCAACGTTGAGTCCAAACGCTTTTTAGGTACCACTGAAGTTTCCTCATATGCAGTCTTGCATATGGAATTAGTAGGATGCCATGAAGTCCAAAACCTGCAGAATTTTTCTTGCAGATAACTGGGCCTTTGTTGCCAGCATTTTGAAATAGGTAGTCAGTTGCCTTTGTTTGTCTGGCGTGAGATAAGCCATCTGGGCAGTTGTATTTAAGCTTGCACCTAGGAATATTATCTCTTGTGCGGGTACTAGTTTTGATTTCTTTTTGTTGACTGTGTACCCTAGGCATGATAGAAGTCTTTTCACAAATGCCAGATGTTGAAGAAGAATGTTCTTGTTCTCTGCTTGAATGAGACAGTCGTCCAAGTAAGGATATATCTGTATTCCACTTTGTCTGCAGAATGCAATTACTGGTGCCAGGCACTTTGTAAAGGCCCTGGGCGCAGTAGATAAGCCAAAGGGCAGTGCAGAGAATTGGTAATGCATTGAACCAGCCTTGAATCTTGGGTATCGTCTGCATGATTGTCTGATTGGAACATGCAGGTATGCCTCTTTTAGGTCTAAAGTCACAAACCAAGCATTCTTGCCCAACATGGACAGAAGCTGCTGCAAAATCAACATTTTAGATTTTGGAATATTCAGGAAAGTGTTCAGTATAGATAGGTCCAGTATCGGCCTCCAGGCCTTGTCCTTTCTGGGTACCAAGAACAGTCGAGTAAAATCCTTATCCCTGCTCTTGTTCTGGTACTTGTTGAATGGCCATGTCCATGAGGGATGAGACTTGTTTTTGCACCTCTGTCCATTGATTTTTTGGCATATCTGGCCATCCGTTTGCCTTTGGCATAATATGGAAATGGAACTTGTATCCTTGTGACACTATGTTTAGAACCCACTTGTCCTGGGTTACGATGTGCCAATTTTGAGCAAAACGTGCTAATTTTCCCCCTAAGAGTGCTGCCAGAAGAAAAGTGCTTGGTGCAGGCAGGGGGAAGTCATTGGGACTGTTTTCTGTATGTTTGTGATCTATCTTCTCCAGCTTTGGAGGTAGAAGTACCCCATTGATTGGGCCTATAAGAACCTTGTGCTTGGGATCTACCCCTAGGGTGTCTGGTTCTGCCCCTTTGAGGTCTGTCTGACACAGGAAAGGACCAATATTTTGTAGGCCAGTGTCTACTAAACCTGGGTGGCTGTACTTGTAAAAAATCTTTGACAGTTTGCATATATTTAGCTTTGTCCTCCATTTTCTTTAACACCTCTTCTGCCTTAACACCAAACAAAGTATCATGCTGCAAAGGTGCATCTAGTAATATAACTAACATATCAGGCAAATGTTGTTCCTTTAACCAAGCATGCCTCCTAATTACAGAGCCTGTAACTGCGGCCCTGCAGGAGGCCTCCAAAGAATCAAAACCACATTGCAAAATATGCTTTCCAAATTGTTCTGCTGCATACAATAAATCCTGCATTTCTTTTTCTGCATATTCAGAATTTAACAATATTTTCTGTTTAAGCAATCCCATGACATGGTGCTGATACTTAAGCATATGAAATTGACAGTTTAAGGCCCTTAGAGCCAAAGTTGCAGATGTGTAAACCTTTTTTCTCCATCTATCCAGTGCTCCTGAATCCCTGTCAGAGGGGGTTAGGTTTTTTGCAGTGGAAGCCTTAACTCCCTTTGGAACCTGTGAAATAGTTTTTGGGTCAGCAGCAGGGTTTTTAAAAAGAAATTTGAGAGAGTCAAGAACCCTGTAATATCTGTCAAGCTTAACAGGAGCTGGGGGTAAGGAGTCAGGGGTCAGACTAGACTCCGAAAACACATCTACAATGTCTAACACAGGTTAGACCTGTGCTGAGGTAGTAAGAGAAAACCCCTGCTCCTCTTTTCAGATTCTGAAAAATCTTGGCTCTCCCAATGGAAATGCTCCCTTATGGTATGCAAGGTTTCCCCAAAGGAATAGTCTTCAGGAGGAGATGCGCTGAAGGTATAGATTCTTCAGCATCAGAATCCTCATAGGGGGGAAGAGAATATTCCTGATCAGAAGAGGAATCAGAAGAAATAGAAACCTGATCTGAAGATTCACAGTGTCTTGCCTAGGCCTCTTATCAGGAGGGGATGGGAACCCCTGATCAAGGTAATCAAGTCTTCGGCCATTTTGAGCATCTGTTTTTTGGGCATAGAGGCCTGTCCACGTGGCTCTTGAATTTGTTTCCTTGCTTTAGAAGGTGCTTTAGGTCTTTGCCTTTGATGCTGAAGTCATTTTAATGTAAAGATGTTTAGGTCTGAATACACACTCAGAAGCCGGTGTCTGCTCAGCAGCTCCGAACCCATCTGAGGGATTAGGGTCCGAGGCTTCAATACCTTGAGTATCCAGCGGCATGGTCGACTCCACGTGGGAGTAGGTAGAAGCCTGTGACGCTAAAGCAGCGGGCATCAGGGGCTGCGAAAGTGCCTCACTGAGAATCAGCGACTGGCTTAGAAGAAGCTTTGTCGTTGGTTTTGGGCCTCGGTTGTTTTTTTTTTTCTTTGTGTTTTTTTGTTAACTCCGGTAGTCGGATGGCTATCCGACGACATTTCAGGGTAATTAAACAGACGTCCAAAAAGTTTAAAGCAAAATCATACCGACGCTTAACAGTGCGTTAGTTAAATCTAGCACAAAACCAACAACCAATAACGTTGTGATCAAGGCCTAGGCAAGGAATATAATAAGAATGGAAATCCTTATGAGGTATTTGCTTTCCACAAGAAATACAATTATTAACTTTTTCTGACATCGGTCTGGAGCAAGAAAAAAGTTTCCCCAACGGGGTACTTAGCTTTATTGAAGACTTTGGATCTGAAACTCAAACACGAAAATCTCAGGGGTTGGCCGACCGACACTTGTGAACTGCTTCTGCTTCGGGCACCACGCGGCAAGAAAGACTGAAGAAAATGGCGTTGGCAGCTTCTTTTATACCCCTGACAACCTGACATCAGGGAAGGGGCGACAGCAGCCGACGCAGGACCCAAGACTTTGGAATTCAGGCCGGCTGAGGGCAACCTGCCAGCAGGATTACCCAAATGCAATGAAACACGAAGAACATCTTGAATTAGACAATTATCCTGATAAAGGACAGATGTGAATTTACTGGAATTTGAAAAAAACTATGACTGGGGACAGGTGCTTTATAAATACCCTTGGTTCTGTGGAAAGCACAAAGGGCAAAAAAATAAACCGATAGCATGAACTCAAGATAGATAAGCTTAAATACCTTCTGTGACTAACAGGAATGTGTAAGCACGTATCCCTTAAATCCAGAGTAATCAAGAGTGTGTGTACGCCAAGACAGAAGAGTTTGAAGGGTAAGCTTTCTAGAAACCCTCAAAAAGGCTTTGAGTATGGATAGATCTAGAAATGGTCTCCAATCTGTTTCTTTCCTAAGGGCTGAAAATGGAATTGAATAAAATCCTTTTCCTCATAAATGTGAAAAAACTTCTATTACTTCTAACAGAAGGTGATAATGTTGGTTAAAAAAAAATTACACTCCTTAAGAGTGAACCTGTAAGCCATCTTACGAACTAGAGACCAATAACTCACCTTCAGTCAAAATACAGCATTCTATTCTGGAATTGATGCAGTTTATAATCATTTAGAAAAAAATTAGTTATGGCAATAGAACAAGGTAGAAAAAAGTCATATGAAATAAAAGATCGTTTGTTGCTAAATGAAGCCAAGAATCTAAATAGGGCATGAACAGATTACAAAAAAATATATATATGTCAGCATCCCACATTCATCAATAATAAAATTCTCACAGATATACATCACATACATTACATTGATCAATCTACACTGCAGTGACCATGAAATAGTGTCAAGCCACTTTGCAGTTGAGTCATGACAAAGTGCAAATTATCATCCCAGGGATAAAATTCAAAGGGGGATATTCCAGTGTGACTTCCGCCATTGTTGATTTGTCTTGCCCATAATCCAGTTAAGCCGTTCACTTAACTTTAGGCTGTTTACAACTGCCTCCCAGAAAAGTACAGTTTTGTACCTACCATAAATGTAGATGTTCGAAGATCCACATTGCTGCAGTCCTAACACTTGGGTAGTCCGCTGTCCCTCGGTCGGCCCGAATATCAGAGTATAAGGCTGACGTCGGTCAAGGCGCATTTGACTGACATCAGAACGTCAGGGTACAAATGCGCATGACCGACGCCATATCCTCAGTCTTTTCTTGCCCCAGATGTCAGAAGACCCTAAAAAGAAAGGTCAAAACCCATAGACAACAGCTAAACAACCAACCAGCCTAACACCAAAAACATGTACAATATATACAATATATACAATATACACAATATACCTCAGATGGATAACCCAACCCACACAACCACCTCAAACTACAGAGGGGAAGGAGGGAGGGTAAATTGGACTGCAGCAATGTGGATCTTCGAACATCTACATTTATGGTAGGTACAAAACTGTACTATGTTCTTCATCTCACATTGCTGCAGTCCTAACACTTGGGTAGAATCCCAAAGCAGAGGTAAGGGAGGATGGCTAAACTATAATGAAGCAGGAGCTGCCAAAATGCCCTGCAACACAGCAGTGGCAAAACCAGCCCTAGATTTAGAGTATAATGGAAGGTGGTAATGTCTAGAGAAGGTATGCACTGAACTCCAAGTTGCTGCCTCCAAAATATCCTTAGTTGCCACCCCCCTCAAAAAAGCTGTTGAAGTGGCAGTAGCCCTAGTGGAATGAGGCCTAATCCCAGCTGGAATCTCTTTGCCATGATGGGAATAACAGAAAGCAATGCAAAATCCAATCCACTTAGAAATAGTTTGTTTTGACACGGGCTTGCCCTGAGAGCACAAAGCAAAAGAAACTAATAACTGCTGTGATTGTCTGAACCCTTTAGTTCTGTCCAAATAATATCGCAACTGCCTGTGTACATCTAAAGTGTGCAAAATCTTTTCCCCTTTATTTTGGGGATTTGCATAAAAAGTAGGCAAATGAATAGTCTGGTTTAAAGCCACACTAGAAACCACTTTAGGCATAAAGGAAGGATTAGTACGTAAAGATACCCTATCCTTATGGAAAATTAAGAAAGGCTCAACTGCCATAAGGGCCTGCAATTCAGAAACCCTTCTTGCAGAGGTAATGGCCAACAAAAAAGCAGTCTTCCATGACAAATATTTCAACTCAGCAGTAGCTGCAGGCTCAAAAGGTTGTAGAGTGAGTTTCTCCAACACAAAATTGAGATCCCAAGCAGGAGTAGGAGCCCTTCGTGGGGGTCTTATATTCTTTGCCCCTCTAAGAAATTGCTTGAACAAAGGATGAGAAAACAATGGTGGGTCACAGTCGTAATGAGCTGAAATTGCTGCAGCATGAATCTTAATAGAAGAGAAAGACAAACCTTTGTCTAATAACTCAGTAAGATATTGAAGAGCCACACTTAAATCAGGCTCAGTAACATCCAAATCCTTAGCTGCACTCCAAAACAAAAATCTCTTCCATTTATCTGCGTACACTTTCCTTGTACTAGGCCTTCTAGCTTCCAAAATCACATTCAAAACTTGTTGTGGAAGTTGAGACCCTCTATGGTTTAAAACAGAATATGCCAGGCTGTTAATTGAAGAGAGCGAAGTTTGACATTGAGCAAATGACTGTCCTCCTGGGACAACAGATGTGGAATCAAAGGCAAAGGCCATGGAGGCTTCCGTACCAGACTTCTCAGTAATGGGTACCAGTGCTGTCGAGGCCAATCTGGAGCTATCAAAATCATCCTTGGCTTGTCCTGTCTGACCTTCAGAAGTACCTTTGGGAGGAGAGGCAGAGGTGGAAAGGCATACACATGAAGATTTTTCCAACTGAAAGAAAGAGCATCCACTTTCCAAGCTGTGGGATGAAACCTCTTTGTGCAAAACTTTGGCAGCTGATGGTTTAGTGGAGAAGCGAACAGATCTATGTCTGGAGTTCCCCAGGACACTGTCAATTTCTGAAATACATGAAGATCCAGTTTCCACTCGTGGGGATCCATGATTTGTCTGCTTAACATATCTGCTAAGGAGTTCTGTGCTCCTGGCAGAAACCTTGCCTGAAGACTTAGTTGTAAACTGAGAGCAGTCTCCCACAAAATCATTGCTTGCCTGCATAGAGGATAAGAATGTGTTCCCCCTTGCTTGTTGATGTACCACATGACAGTTGTGTTGTCTGTTAGAATCAACACCTGCCCTGGAAGAAGTAAATCCTTGAAAGCTATTAATGCAAACTGGACTGCTAACATCTCCTTCAAGTTGATATGTAGATGCTGTAGTCTGACAGGCCACTTGTCTTGTATCCACTTTCCGCTTAGATGAGCTCCCCAAGCTTTGTCCGAGGCATCTGTCGTTAAAATTTGACTCGCCTCTGGCCGGGTCACAGAGAGTCCCTTGTTTAGGTGACATTCCTGAGCCCACCACAAAAATTCCTTTTGAATGCAAGGTATTATTGGAATGACAGTGTCCAGATCCTGGCAGTGCTGTGTCCATACATTTTGAGATACCATTGCAACTTCCTCATATGCAGTTTGGCATTGGGAAGCACCAGAATACAAGATGCCATGAACCCTAAGGCTTGAAGGACTGTCCTTGCAGTCAGCCCGGACTGAAGAGATAGATGATGGAAGTAAAGTGAAAGATTCTTTTGTTTGTCCGGGGTTAGAAAGGCCATCTGGGATGCTGTATTCAGTCTCACACCCAGAAAGCACATGTCTTGAGAGGGTACTAGACTGGACTTTATTTCGCTCACAGAATACCCCAGGCATCTTAGCACTGCTATCACATATTCCAAATGACGAAGAAGCTCGTCCCTTTCTTGAGCCAGAATCAGGCAATCGTCCAAATAAGGATAGATTTGTATTCCTTTCAGCCTGAAGAAAGCTATCACTGGAGCCAGAACTTTCGTGAAATACTCTGGGCGCAGTAGATAAGCCAAATGGCAATGCAGAGAACTGATAGTGAGAAGTCCCAGTCCAAAACGCAGATACTTCCTGCAACTTAGCCTGATAGGAACATGAAGGTAAGCCTCCTTGAGATCCAAAGTTACCATCCAGTGATCCTTGCCCAGCAGAGGTAAAAGCTGTTGTAACGTCAACATTTTGAACTTGGGAATGTCCAGATAAGTGTTGAGGATAGATAAATCCAAAATTGGTCTCCACGTGTTCCCCTTTTTTGGTACAAGGAACAGGCGAGAATAAAATCCTAGGCCCCTTTCTGACATAGGAACCGGCTGTATGGCCCCTATTTGAAGTAACAGAGAAATTTGCTTGTGAGCCTCTATTCTTTGTTGAGGAGGAATGTCTGGCATGCCTTTGAAAGGAGGCAAGGTATGGAAATAAAACCTGTAACCGTGATGTATGATATCCAATACCCATCTGTCTTGGGTAATCAAACTCCAATTTTCTTTGAAAAGTGCCAACCTTCCTCCCAAAGGTGCTGCCAGGCGAGAAGGTTCTGGCAGCTGAAAAGGTAGGTCATTGGGTTTGTTTACAAAAGGACTGACCCCTGCCCTCACCTGAAGACTGTGCAGGAGAACTCCCTGTTCTAGGTCTGAAAGAGCCCTGACCTCTGCCCCTGCCACGTCTAGATCTACCCCTAGACTGGGAATCATAAGAAGGATACGTCCACCCCTTAGTAGGCCAATTTCTACTAAACTTTGGAGGCTGAACCTGCAAAAAATCTTTAACAGTCTGCATAGAATTAGCCTTGTCTTCCATTTTCTTTAAAACTGCCTCAACAGGGGAACCAAACAAGACATCAGATTGCAAAGGGGCATCCAAAATCCTAGTTTTAACATGGTCAGATAAATTTTGATCCCGGAGCCAGGCATGCCTGCAAAGAACTGACCCAGTGGCAGCCACCCTAGACGAGGCCTGTACAGCATCAAAACCACATTGCAAAGAGTGCTTACCCACCTGTTCAGAAACATGCACTAAATCTTGTAACTCTTTACAATCAATACCTTCCGCCAGAGCATCAACCTTAGATTTCAACTGTGAAAGGAGATAATTTTGATATTTCAACATGTGAAACTGGCAATTCAAAGCTCTCATGGCTAGAGTGGAAGAAGTATAAACTTTCTTTCCCCATCTATCCAAGGCCCTGGCCTCTTTATCTGCAGGAACCGGATTCTTGACAACAGAAGCCTTAACACCCTTAGGCCCCTGGCTAACAGTTTCTGGGTCTGCCCTAGGACTCTTAAAAGATACTTATGAGCTTCAGGCACCCTGTAATATCTATCAGGTTTAACAGGAGCAGGAGGCAAAGAATCAGGATTAAGAGAAGCCTCTGCAAACACATCTTCCACCACATTCAGTACAGGAGGTATAGCCAAAGGCCTATGCTGGGGTAAAAACAAAAATTCCCTAAGCCTTTTCCTGGAATCAGAGAAGTCCTGACCTTCCCATTTAAAATGCTCTCTCATGGAGTGAAGGGTCTCTGAAAAAGAAAAATCCTCAGGAGGAGAAGCAGAAGGAGTAGAGTCATCCACATCAGAATCAGAATAATGAGCATACTCCTGCAAGTCTTCAGCCGAAGACTCAGACACATCCGAAACCTGCTCCCAATCCCCCAACACTGGTTCAATCCTAGGCCTCTTATCAGGAGGGGGCATAGAGCCTCTAATTAAAGTAATTAAATCTTCTGCCATTTTAAGCATGTGCTTCTTGGGCACAGCACCTGAAGAACTAGGAGTGACACCCACAGAAGCTAAACTAGACCTGCCTCTAGGAGAAGCCTTGAAAGCAGAAAGAGAGGGCCTAGACCCCTTAGGAAGGGAGGGGAGTACAGTTATCTGAGAAGCCCCTACAGCCTGACATGCCTCCTGGGAGGCCACATCCTGTAAAATCAAAGTTTCTCCCTGGGACTCCAGAGAGGCCTCCGTCGGAACCACCGGTTCGGTTCCACTGACGCCTCTAAAGAACCGGCGTCCGGTTCGGACGACTCCTCTAACCTAGGTTTAACTACCTTGTCCTTGCGCTTCTTTGAGGAAGCCGGCGTCGGAGCATCCGACGGCATTTTGTAATTGCACCGCTTCCCAAAGACCAACCTGGCACAATCCAACCTCCGCTTTATAGTGCGTTTATTAAACCTAGCACAAAAGCGGCACCCAACAACGTCGTGCTCAGGCCCCAAACAAGGTATACACAAATTATGGTAATCCCTATGCGGTATCTGTTTCCCACAAAAATACAGTTATTCACTTTTTCTGACATCCGGTAAACCACTGAGGCAAGAAAAAAACAAAATATTCCCCAACGGGGTACTTAACCAACTCTGACTTCGGTCTGAAACTCCGAATTCGAAAAATTTCAGAACGCCGAACGGCACTTGCAACACTGCTTCTGCATCGGACCATGCGGCAAAAAAGACTGAGGATATGACGTCGGTCATGCGCATTTGTACCCTGACGTTCTGATGTCAGTCAAATGCGCCTTGACCGACGTCAGCCTTATACTCTGATATTCGGGCCGACCGAGGGACAGCGGACTACCCAAGTGTTAGGACTGCAGAAATGTGAGATGAAGAACATCCAACCTTGTTTACAGACTACAGTTGGTTAAAACATTTTCAGAATGGCATTTGGTCATCATAAATGTGCAAAAGCAACAGTTAAAAAAAAAGGAATTTTGTAGCAGCAAGGAAATAACCTGGGACAGGAATGCGATACTAACCGAACTTGAACAGGGGGAGTGTATAACTATTTGGTCAGCAATAAAACTTCATAAGACTAAAATTAATATTGAGAACTGCAATGACATTTAGTAATAAAGTTCAAGCTATAAATCAATTTGCTCTTCCTGTTCCAACTTATAGCATTGGGGTAAATGATTAGCCCCACAGAAATACTGAACCATTTGGTCATGAGAACAAGAAAAAGATGCTTCATAGCTATCAAATATAAAAATCAGTGTATACTAAGATTATATACACCTCATTCTAAAGGAAGTATAGACCTCTTTGAAACTGACTACATGTATGTATCTTGCAGTTGTGGGACTGCATGCATACCAACTGTCCATATCACAGCCAAATGCAGTAAAAGTTTTAAAACATGACAAGTCTAAGAATGACGTCTTTGCTTGGTTTAGCAAAAGCATTTCAGAATAAAGTGAGAATGGTTATCAAACCAGAGGTAGTTAAAAATCAGACATCAACTGAATATGACATAAAAAACAAAGGAAAAGGATCAGATGAGAAGGGGAAAAGAAGATTGGAAAATACACATAGTGGCATGTACAGAGTGCTGGAACAACCTTGTACTAACCAAAATTTGACATAGGAATGGTTAAAGGAGATGTGAACTGAAACCTAAAGATTAAAGGCTAATAACAGTGACCCAGGACAGTGGACTACATACACACTGACTTTCAAAGTCCACTGAAAATGTTGGGGGGTTCTGTAAAATGGAACTCTGTTAACCTGAAGAATGTCTGAGGGGGTCAGTCTGGAGTTCCATTAAAAACTGTAATGTTTTCTTATAATGCTTAAGACCCAGTTTCATGATAACAACAATGTAATTATTTATTTATTTTACATTTGTTGACCGAGATAGTCCGACTGGATACATGTCAATTTTCAGCGGAGGCCCGGGGAGAAAAGCTCCAAGATAATAATACACATTGAATATTTAGTAAATGCTAGTTTCAAGCAGATTACAGTCATAAGCAATACCAGCATTTAGCACATATAGTACTTATTATAAAACACTTTACAAAACATAACATTATTTTCAAAGTTAAACATACATAACATTACATTCAGGTTTAAGACACACTGAGCAGCAGTTATACAATTGATCCTTCCTGAAATGGAGTGGTAGAAAAAACTTAGAAGTAGATGAAGGTAAGGCACCTAAGAAATAGAGAGGTCACTAGTTGGGATTAATGCAGGGACATAACCAATGAGTTTTGAAGTATTTGAGCTTGTTTTTGAATTAAGTTAGTGAGGGTTCTAGGGTCATTGGATCAATTAGTCATCAATTGGTCATTAGTAATTGGATCAATCTTGAGTGAAATGACTGTTTCCCATAATAGGAGTCGGTGAAAAAGATGTGCAGAAATTTTGGGAAAGGGAAGTGGGCAGGCTGAGGTAGGGAAGAGGAGGGGAAAGGAAGCTGAAGAGACATAATTAGGGATGCTCTCCCTCTCTCGTTCAATGCTTTTACTAAATTACCACTCAAGACAAACACACAAGAGAAAAAACATATAAAAATGTTTCCAGTTACATATCACATAAGTTGTTTTTTACAACTATCATAAGACCAACATTACATCAAATTACTCAGTTCTTCCCTTCCCTTAAAACCTCACTCCTCCAGTAGATTATTCTGCATTTATTGTTCCCATAATTTCCATTTAGTTTTATGTAACAATATTCAATACTTCAAATACAGTTGGTTTAGATATTGATTTCCATTTTCTAGTAATTGCTTTTCAGCCACCAGAATTCAACTTAACACGGCCTTACTATGTTTAGGCAAATCAGATCCTGCGTCCCAGCTCAAGAGTCATTTCCTTACTTATGCTCAGTTGCTCATCCAATATTTCTGACAGAGTACTTTTGCAGGGATTTTTTTAAATCTGCCAACTCATTCTTCTCCTAAAACATGTGGTCCCACTTACTACTCTCCCCCATTACATCTCCAAAATTTGCCATCTACCTGAGGAAAAATTTTTTGGAGTGTACTTGGAGTGTAAATAATGGTTACCTATCAAAACATCGAATGATCATAACATCTGAAAGTCATAACATCGAATCTCAAAACATTGAAAACTACAAAGCAACTATAAATAACATCCCTGCACACAGTTTACTTAATGCACCCTGCACCGCCCTTACTTAAATATGTCAACTTCGAGATCGCATTACAGTGGGGTTAGGAAATTAAATTTCCTCTCACTGTAGTGTGATCTCGGAGTTGGTATATATAATTTATGGGGGGTGTGGGGGGTGGAGCCCCCCACTTGGGGGGGGGGGGCTTGCCTCCCTGCAGAAACATAGTAAACCGTGTGCAGGGGTGTTATTTATAGTTGCTTTGTAGTTTTCAATGTTTTGAGATTCGATGTTATGACTTTTAGATGTTTTGAGGTTTATATGTTATGGTCTTGATGTTATGATCATTCGATGTTTTGATAGGTAACCCTACAAAATACCTGTGCAAATGGTTCCAAGCAAAAATCCTAAACCTTTTAGACTTTACTGAATACTTATGAGACAAATATATGTCCTCCCAATGCTGCCTTGTAAATTATTTATCAAACCTCTCTTCCCAATCTCTTCCATCCTCTTCTGACTGATTCTTACAGCTAACACACAATGTTTTATATGCCCTTAATTATCCCTTTTTATGCAATAGGTTCATAGGTAGGTACTAGGCTATCGGCCCAAGGGCCTATGCAAGCCTAGCCAACAAGGTTCCCTGGCTTACGCCACCCAAGAAAGTTATTTTCCTGTGCCACTGACGAGCAGAGACACAGAAGTGATCCCTGGGGTGTATTTCCTATTTCCCATCCACTCATCAAGATTTTTCTTGAAGAGTGCTAATGAAGAACTTTGCTTGACATAGATGGGTAGCCTGTTCCAGAGTATGGGAAGTCTCTGGGATAGGAATCTATCCCTCCAGCATGTCCTGTTTATTGTGGCGACAAGGTTTAGGTCCCTAGAGCATGTAGCTCGGAGGGATTGGGATTTCTTTAGGTGTAGCATGTCCAACAGCTCTGGGTTTGACTTAGTATCTTCGTAGAACAAAGCCTGTCAATTACTCTCCTCAAAAAGATTTTAGATAAATGGATGAGGAACCATAAATTCACTCCTGGGGTACTGCCCATGCCCATTATGGACAGAGGCAGTCTAAAATGACTCAGGGCTCCAACAACCAATGACCCACTACCCTGATACTACCTCATCCCATACCTGGGGAATTAAGATAGGATTACTGGCTAAGCTTGTAAAGGCTCTTGTGTCATTAGCCTAGTAATCACCCACGAACCTATAAACAGCAGCTTCTGTTCCAGATTCAATTAAAAATTCTACCAAAGTAGGTAAATCACTTAGGATTCCCCTATCCCTTTCTCTTTGCCTGTACTCCAATATCATTCCTTGGTAGGTAAGGCAGTTTCACGGCTTGAAGTCCAAATATTTTCCTGGCCTCATCCCATTCTATTACCTTTCCATATCTAATTATTTAATCCCAATATCTTGGTTCCTTTGCCAGTTTTCTCCCGTAAATTCCATTCCCCTCTTGCTTATTCTCTGTACCCCTACTTGCAGTCAACTCCATCTGCAAAATCGCCTTTCTCCATTCCTGTGTTGATTAGTTCTTGGAATACTTTCTGCTACTTTATGAATATAATACTCTGTATGGCTGCTGTTATTCTCCTCGAGGATCTGCATCCAAAATCCCACACACTCATTTCTTGAACACCCCCCCCCCCCCGCTTTGTCATCCCTTTCTACTTTGAATTACAACTATCTGCTTGTGTTATACACATTGAGGATGATATTTCATAGTCAGGGACCAGAAATCTAGTCTGCTTGATCTAAAGAGTTCCTTTGCTACTTTCTCTTAAACTGGATTTTATGTATTTTTGTTTAGATTACCGTTTAAAGAAAGGACCTGGTTTTTCAAATACACTTCTGTCATATCTAGGTACCTGCTAGTAAACAGTGTTTTTTACCCCTTGTATCACTTTACCCCCCCCCCCCCGTTTTCTTGAAGACTTCAGCTGTAGGTTACCCAAATATCAACTGTTTATGGACAGCAGCATTCCAAAGCTGAGCCTTTACGTCGTCTGGTAGAGAGAGATTGGAGCTTTAACCAAATATGCCTCTAGATGAGACAGCCAATGGCTGCTGCTCTACATGCTGCATCAGTGGCACCAAATCCACATTTTATAGAACATTTAAGCAATATGAGAGGCAGAATGAAGCATCTCTAGAAATTCTGATTATATGTTTTGGTCAGGAATATCAGAAATTAGCTGTCCGATATTGTCTAACAAAGCAAAAAATTATTTTCCATTTGACAATTTATAGCCCCAAAAGATAGAGTTGGAGAAATATATATTTCTTCCAACCCTGACAAGAGTTGTTCTCTCATCATTTGAAGAATTAAAATACTGACTTATTTAGTTCTTTTTTTCCCCCAAGTTCATGGAAATAACAGCAGGGTCAGCAACTAAGTTTTATAAAGAAATGTATGCAAGTCCTGTCTGGCCTTTTAGGAACTGAAGGTTAAGAATCTGGAGTAGGGGAAGCTGCTAAAAAAGCCATCTTCCAAGTTTCCAAACAGTGGGGGAATACCCACAGGTTTAAGAACATCCATATGAAGGTCAAAAATATTTCTTTGAGCATCACAAAATTTCTCCCTTCCCTCTTTGGAAAAATACATCATTTCAGAGACCATGTATGTCACCAAAAGAAATGTTCTCATCTGGAGAGTCAGAAGAAATTCTTACCTTCTACATGTGACTCGGTCTAAAGGAGAGAAATAAAGTTTGTCTTGGTTGTAAAGCTTGAATAGCCTTCAAACATCCCAGTGCTACAGCAAACCAATCATCTTGAGAAGTTTTAGGACCAAGTTTCTCAGAACGTTGCCAAAGAATTGGGGGGGGGGGGTAACTGTTTTGTCTTCTGATGCTTCTTTTGGAGAACATCTACCCGAGATCTGGGTGCTAAGGATTTGACCTCTTTTCCATAACCTTCTATCTCTACTCTGAGAAGAACTTAACCTTTTCACCTTCTGTTATGACTCTAGGTTCAAGGACTCACTTTGGAAAGTTGACAGAAGGCATAGGACAGTCTGCAACAATGGATGTGCTATTATACCTGGTCATAATGTCCTCCAAAACAGAAATGACAGAGGGCCTGAGAGATACTAATAGACAGGCTGAGGTGGACTACAAAAAAAAAAAACTGACTGGGATCCAGAGTCTCTGACGCCGATGAAGGAGTAGAAGCTGAGATTCAATCTGAATTGTCCACTTCACTGGGCACCTTTTTCCCTTAACTTCTTTTTAGCTGAAGGGTCATACGCTGAAACAGAAGTGCACATGATTGCATGAGTCAACAGCAACAACTATTTTTACCCCGCAAGACAACAGGCAAGGGTCCAAGTTTTAGGAGCAAAACCAGACAGGAAAAAAAAAGTTATGTACACACCATAACACTCCATCTACGTTGTCCATTTTCATTCTTCCTCAACTAATGGGTTTGGATCTGACTCTGATATTATACTAACTTCTCACTTCCATTAAACTCTGCCAAAAAGACTATAAAGATGTCATAACTGCAGTTCAACACAAAGGGCATTGGTGTCCGTGAAGTCTCTCATTCCTCCAGAAGTCAGTCATGAAAAATGGTGGGGGTTGGTGGGTGGGCAGTTGAGGAAGAAAATGGACAACACAGATGGAACGTTATGGTGAGTACATAATTTTATCTGATGATGTTAATTTTCATTCATTCCTCAACTAATGGGAGAGAGTCCCTAGCCACCTGACATCCTGGCTGGTCTCTAAGGAAGGATATTCCTGAGTATGGTTATGACAAAGGCTGCTCTTCCCTTTGAGACCAGCTTAAGTTTGTAATTAGTGATAAAAGTATGAGGAGAAGACCAAGTTGCACCCGCACATACATCATCCATAGAAGCCCTAGACTGGAATATAGCAGACGTTGCCATGGATCTGGTTGAGTGAACCCTTTAGGGATTTGGTAAAGGGAGATTCAATTTAGTACAGATAAATGAATCAGAATCTGTCAACCATCCAGCAAGAGTTACCTTTGCAAATGACTTGCCCAATTTATGTGCAAAGGAAATAAATGCTTGATCTTCCTAATCTTTTTTGTTCTGTGTAGACAGAAACACAAGTGTCTATTAACATCCAGTAAGTGCAGCATATATTCCACTCAGTTTGTAAATTTTGGAAAGAATACTGGCAAATTAATGGATTTGTTAATGTTGGATTCTGACACCACCTTAGGAAGGAAGGAAGCATTTGTATGCAACTTAACCCTATCCTTATGAAAAATCAAATATGGAGGATTAGAAGATGATGCTTGAAGTTCTGAAATTTTTCTAGCTGATGTAATTGCAACTAAAAAGATAGGTTTCCAGGTCAAATATTTTAGATCACATTTAGCTGCCGGTTCAAAGGGAGAATGAATTATGGCTTGCAGTACCAAATTTAAATCTCATGGTGGCATGGGGTCTTTATAAGGGAGTCTTACTAGAAGAGTGCCTCTCAAAAAAGCCTTGCACAATTTAGAGGAAGCCAGTATAGAAGTTGAAATCCCACAAGAAAGTTAGAAATTGCTGCGAGTTGGACTTCAATAGTTGATGAACTAGCACCTTCATTAAATAAACTCGCTAAAATTCTAGAACAGTTATAATTGGAGCACTAAAAGTGTCTATCTGATTTTGCTCTGTCCAACAAAGGAACCTTTTCCACTTACTACTGTGGAGTTTCCTAGTAAAAGGTTTATGGAAACACAAAAGTATGGAATGTTTGAGGAAGACAGCGCTGTTTGTCTAGCTATTAAAGGAATTGGAGAAAACATGCTGTTAGTTTGAGATTTGAGATATCCAGGCGAATCATGCCTGTCAGGTGAGACAGAATATGTCTGGAACTGGATGCAGAATCCAAGGTGGGTATAGATGTGGCCAAAGGAAGGGAAAACAAATTTGTTGAGGCCAGTAAGGTGCAATGAGAATGACTTTGCTCTTCAACCTGGCTGCTTTCTGAAGGAATTTTGGAATTAGGAGAATACGCATACAGAAGACTGGGGGGGGGGGGTAGGGGAGATGACTGTGGAGTACAGCATCCCTTGCTGATTCCCCCAGTGGGGGGATAAGGGCAAGGAAGCTGTTGCACTTGTTTAGGGCAGATGCAAAAATCACACAGCAAGGTTGGTCCCACTGACTGAAAATCATTCACATCACTTTGTTGTTGAGGGAGCACTCATGAGGTAGTAAGATGGACCTACTGAGTTTGCGATCATGTTGGACTTCCCTGGAATATGCATTGCTATTAGAAAGCGGTTGGAAGATATCATCCAATGTCACACACTGAGGGCTTCTCGACACAGGGGATAAGAGTGGGTTCCTCCTTGTTTGCTGATGTACCAAACTATTGACATGTCTGTCTGGACTACAATTCTCCTAAGATGGACAGAGTCTTGGAATGCCTGCAATGCCAAAAGCGCCCCTCTCATCTCTAGAACACTGATATACAAAAGTTGGCCTCTTCAGGGGACCAAGTGCTTTGGACTGTTTTCCCCAGGAAATACTCCTTCCCACCCAATCTAGGAAGCGTCTGTGGTCACTATGGTCTTGGGCTGAGGGAAGATGAAAGGACAACCTTTAACACCTGCTGCAACTGTATCCACCAGCAAAGGTTTTGTTTGCGTAACAGAGTTATTCTTATCTTAGCTTACATGGGTTGAGAAAGCATTGACCATTCTATTGCTAGCTTCCATTGTGGAATTCTTATGTGGAATCTTGCTAAAAGTTCTAAAATTATCGCTGCTGATACTGATCCTAGGGCTTGCAGAATCAATTGGGCTGAAATTCTGGTACTGCAAATTACATTCCTAACCTGCATCCTTATCATTTGTACTCTTGATAGTGGAAGAGAAGCTACCATACATACTGTGTTAAAACACTGCTTCTATGAATTCTGTTCATCTTTATGTGACAATATGTATCCTGAAGATCTACTGAGCACATTGAGTTGTCCCTGCCCAGAAAGGGCAGAATGGATTGAAATGTGACCATCTGGAACTTTGTGCATCAAACTGACTTGCTCAACACACTGATATCCAAAATTGGTCTCCAGTCTCATTTTCTTTGGCACTAAAAAAGAATCTTGAGTAAGCTCCAGAGTCTGTTTGGTCTGGAGGGACCTCTTGGATGACTTATCTAACAGCTTTTGAATTTGTAGTGCTGCTGCTTTCCTCTGATTGTGTGGAACACATCTGGAAATTTTCTTGAAAATGCAGGAGGTAGGGAAAATGGAATTATATAACCTCTGGAAATAATTCTCTGCACCCAACTGACTTTTGTTACATCTACCCAGGTTCTCTGGTGTAGAGATAAGCAACTTCAGACTGCCTCCAAAGGTAAGCAATCTGCCTCCAAAGGTAAGCAATCTGACCTCCATTCAGAAGTGCTGAAAGGGTCTGTCAGATAAAGAATCTCTAGACCCCCAGTTCTGCAGGCCACCTGTGTCACAAGGGTGTTGTGTTACATTATACTGGGGGAACTATCTCCATGTGTGCCCTGGAAAGGGCCCTGGAACTTTCCGAATCATATTTTACGACCTCCCCATTGATTCCTGAAAAAGGTCCTTTGAGGGGTCGAAAAACACATGCCACTGCAGATGGACTCTTTCAGTCTTTCTTTCCTCACATCTGCAGTGTGTGTGCCCTTCACTATGGGGCCAAACAAAGAAGTGCCGCCAAAGGGAGCACTGGCAAATGAAGATTTGAAGGGCTCAGGAAAATCACACAGGCACATCCATACATGCCTTCTGATAGAAATACCTGAACCCGCGGTCCTTGATGCTTTTTCTGCAGCGTGCAAGATAAGATTCATAGACAAATTAAATATAGCTTCACCTGAGAGACTACTAAAGATGGAGCCTCAGCAGTTTCAGTTCCAGAAAAAGATTTTGACAGCTCTTTAATCAAACCTCTTTGAAGTCTTGTAAAACGTGCCAAAAAGTTCAACAATCTGAGTGCAAAAAAATCACCGAAGCATAAACACGCTTCCCAAATCTATCGCCATGGACTCTCTATTAGGAGAGGATGGAAAGTGGAACTCTGTTCCGTAAGTTCCATTTTTTGTAGCTGCCACCACAACCATGGCATCTAGTTGCACCCCTTTACCCCAAAATTCCCTGCCTACTGGTGGAGCCAGATTCCAGTCTGGTTTCTTTGGGAATGGCCTCAACCATATCAGGTTCCCTCCACACCCACCTAAAGATCAAGTCAATAAACTCAGTGGTGGGTGGAGTAACCCAAGAGGTAGATGGGCCAGTCCCAAAGGCTTCCAGAAGTACTGATTTCTCCGGAAAAGGGTCTTAGGAAGACCAGCCATACTTCTGCTCAAGGATCTCAAGAACATCTCCAAATGAGACGCCATCGCGTGGTGATTTTGGAGACCACCTACTTCTTTGAAATCAGTATCAGCAGTGACTGATTCTTGACGAGAGTCCAAGTGCTTCATTTTGCACTTTCTCTTCCTAGAGACTTCCTTGGTGGGGTGGCCCTGTAAAGTATCAGAAGAGATTAGGATACCCTGCTAAGTAGTCTGGAAGCTCTGAGCTGGCTGTCCCTGTGAGGCAGAATGTTGAAGGTCATGGTGCAAAGTCATCTGAGAAGTAAAGCATGGATCTGAGGGGGTAGGACCCATCTGACCTGCTGGAGCAGAGAGCAGTCTCTTCACAACCTCAAAGGCAGATCACACCAGAGATAAGGAAAACAATGGAGCCCAGAAATGGAGTTTCTGGTTCAACACATCTCTTCAGCCCAGAACAATCCACCTGAGGCAGATGTCGGAGTACAGCTGTCCAGTGCTGAGGCTCAGAGAGGAAGAGATGGCTCTGAAAACCTCTGAGTTGACTCCGACCTCCCGGATCCTACAGGGGATGCTTCTGCTCCAAGAGTCATCTTGCTCAGAGGATGTCGAAACCAGTGCACTCAGAGCAGTATTCAGATCCAAAGACAATGCTTTCTTCGTATCCAAACCAGAAGGACAAAGAACACTTGGATTTGAAGACGCAAACAGGTTGAATTAGAGAAGGAGCTTGTAATGGGTAGAGTAGTAGATCACAGGACTTCCTGATCCGAAGGGGCAGGAACTGTGAAAACTCCCATCTGAATCTGCTGCGTGAAGAACTTCCTCATCATCCTCTCCACATCTGCTTCCATAAGACCCCTGGAGGAACAAGAAGATACTAGGGATGACGACATGGAGTGCCTCTCTAAAAAGGGAGAGGGCGCTCTGGATGGGACTGGATCCAGACTAGGAGAATAAGTTGTCCTTGGTAAAGGTTTTGGATCAAAGGATGTAGGATCCAGAACAGGCTTGATTGGATCCAATGAGGGTTGGATCGTAAGTAATTTCAGATTCAATTTATTTTTCTTCCTTTTAGGTTCAGAGGAAGTGGAGGTTGGAGACTCATAAGGTTTAGACCTTTTCACAGGGTCTCTAGATTTGTGTATGGGGGAACTGAACCCCAGTAATAGCATCACAGAAGGAAGATAGCAGCAAGTCTTTTAAAATCAATTTATTCTTCCTGTCAGATAGTGCTCTGGGAATGAACCCATGACAGATACGGACATCTTGTTGTAAATGATCTGGGCCAAAGCAAAATACACAGATTGTGGGCATCGGAATAAGGCAACTTGTGCCCACACTTATCACACTTTTTAAATTCTGTTGGACCTTTTTCAGATATTTTGAATGAAATAATTATTGTAACAGAATACTACTAAACTTTTTTTTTTTTTTGTTTACCAGATAGAGAAGGAAAAGTTAAATACCAGCAATGGCACTGAAGAAAAAGAAGCTATGTACTCATCATAAATAGAAGTTATGTTCTTACCATAACGTTCCATGTTAGTTGTCTTCTTCCCGCCTTCTTTCTTGCTGGATGGGTTCGGAGCCGTCCTCGGCTCCGACTCGGCCACTCTAAAGCTCGAGAGTTGGTTCCACCGGCTCGAGGCTGCCCCTATATCCCACAATGCTAGGCGTGAATTACCTCAGATCTCGTTTGTGAGCTAGGCCCAGCTAAAAATACAACCAGAAATACTGGAAAGGGAGTCCACCTCTATAAGCAAAGGGAAAGAGGAAAGGTAACCTAAATCCTGATCCAGGAAATATGCACCGCAGAGCATATAGCTATAGCAAAGAGGTGGTAGAAAGAGAGGTCATAATCAAACTCCTCCAGCTCTGTCCAGGCCAGGGGGAAGGAGGGTGGGACGCAAGAAAGAAGGCGAGAAGAAGACAACTAACATGGAACGTTTATGGTAAGAACATAACTTCTATATGTTAAGTTGTCTATCTCGCCTTCATTCTTGCTGGATGGGACCGCATCCCTAGCACCTTGTCCCGGGTGGCCTAACGGAACAGACTCTTGAGAACAGTGGTACCAAAGTTAGCTCTATGCCTAGAAGTTAATCCAACTTATAATGTGAAATGAAAGTGTGAGGAGTAGCCCAAGTAGCCGCTGCACAAATGGTGTCAATAGGCATTCTGTCTTGGAAGGCTATAGAAGTAGCCAAAGCTCTGGTGGAGTGGGCTTTAGGTTTGTTAGGCAGCTTTTGGTGTCTAATTTCATAAACAATAGAAATCAGAGATGTTAGCCATCTAGATAGCGATACCTTAGAAACAGAAAGTCCCTTTCTGCCTACCGCATAAGATACAAACAGCTGGTCAGTTTTTCTGAATTGTTTTGTCCTATCCAAATAGTACCTTAACTGACGATGAACATCTAGCCAAATGCAGTTTTTGTTCAGACCTATTAGAATACTCTGGAAAAAACACAGGAAGGTCAATGCTTTGATTAAGGTTAGAAGCAGAGGCTACCTTAGGTAAAAAGGACGGGTTAGTCCGTAAAGATACCCTGTCTTTGTGGAACAACAGATATGGTGGTCGACAGCTGAGTGCATGAAGTTCTGAAACTCTTCTAGCTGAAGTAATTGCTACCAGAAAGAGAGTCTTCCATGATAGCAATTTTAAAGAACAGGAAGCTGCAGGTTCGAAAGGGGGGAGAATCAGAGAACTGAGAACTAAATTAAGGTCCCAAGGGGGAGGAGGATTTCTTATAGGAGGTCTGAGTAGAAAAACTCCTTTCAAAAAGGCATTGCAAAGCTTGTGGGACATTATGGCAGACTCTGAAATGCCCACATGAAAGTTAGATATAGCCGCCAATTGAACTTTGAGAGTAGAAGGAGATGAACCTGCATGAAAGAGTTCAGCTAGAAAATCAAGAACCATATGAAAGGGAGCAGTGAAATGATCTAAGTCCCTTCCTTGAGCCCAAAAGGCAAAATGTTTCCACTTACTCAGATAAATCTTTCGAGTGGAAGATTTGTGGGAAGCTATCAAAATATCTCGAACAGAGTGAGATATTTGAGGAAGCCTGGCTAAGGTTGGAACTGGAGGAACCAAGCAGTGAGGTTCAGAGAGGGGAGGGAGCGATGTAACTGACCCGACTGATGGATCAAAAGATCTGGAACTAGGTCCAGATGCCAAGGTTGCTCCAACAGAAATTGATGTAGAAAGGGGAACCAAACCTGTCGAGGCCAGTAAGGAGCAATGAGGATCAATGTGGCCTTCTGAGCGATAGCTTTCTGTATCACTTGAGAGATTAGTGGGAAGGGAGGAAATGCATACAGAAGTCCCCGGGGCCAAACTTGGACTAGAGCGCTGGGCTGGTCTGGTAACGGGAATAGTGTGAAAAAATCTCTGCACTTGCTGTTTTGGGGAGTAGCAAAAAGGTCGCAGCAAGGCTGACCCCACTTGAGAAAAATTTCTCTTACAAGAGAGTCTTTCAGAGACCACTCGTGAGGCATGAGGATAGCTCTGCTCAACTTGTCCGCGATTTGATTGGACTTCCCGGGGATGTGCGTTGCTATCAGAAACCGCCGAGAAGAAATCGCCCATTGCCACAGTCTGAGTGCTTCTCGTTATAGGGGATAGGACCTGGTTCCGCCTTGTTTGTTGATATACCACACTACAGACATATTGTCCGTCTGGATTGCTATCGTTCCCAAGGGAAGAGAGTCTTGAAGGGCTTGCAACGCTAAAAGCACTGCTCTCATCTCTAGAACATTTATGTGCAAGTGGCATTCGTCTGGTTGCCATGTGCCCTGGACAGTTCTGCCCTGATAATGCCCCCCCCACCCGATCAGGGAGGCGTCCGTTGTCAGAGTAGCAACCGGAGGGGAAGGAACAAAGGGTCTTCCCAATAAGAGCTGAGGGGAAGACATCCACCACAGAAGATGATTCTTGCATGTTTGCGTAATCATAATGGTGTGGGACATCGGAAGTTACTGGTATGACCATTGTGTGAAGAGCATCCATTGAAGGATTCTCATGTGGAATCTGGCTAATGGAAGCAGAGGTATGGCAGCCATAATCCCCAATACTTTTAGAACTAACCTGGCTTTGACTCTGTTGTTGCTGAAGAGGAGCGAGACCAGTTTGTGTATGTCTGTTATTCTCTGATCTGTTAACCTCGCAGACATGTTGACTGTGTCTAGATTTGCGCCTATGAAGGTAATAGTACGACAAGGCGACAAAACAGACTTTTCGCAATTTATTGAAATGCCTAAGTTTTGACAAATGCGAAAGGTGTAGTCCCTGGCCATTAGAAGAAGATGCTTGGTGGGAGCTGTGAGGAGCCAGTCGTCCAAATATGGAAACACATGGAATCCTTGACGTCTCAGGTGAGAAGCTACCACTGCCATGCATTTGGTAAACACCGGGGCAGTGGTGAGACCAAAGGGCAGGGCCCTGAATAGAAAATGACTGGTTCCCAGCCTGAAGCGGAGGAATCTTCTGGAGCGTCTGTTCATTTTTATGTGATAGTACGCATCCTGAAGGTCTATAGAGCACATCCAGTTTTCCTTTCCCAATAG
This sequence comes from Protopterus annectens, assembly GCF_019279795.1. Classification (NCBI taxonomy): domain Eukaryota; kingdom Metazoa; phylum Chordata; order Ceratodontiformes; family Protopteridae; genus Protopterus; species Protopterus annectens. The sequence continues at coordinate 1,139,307,279 of NC_056739.1, forward strand.
TGGAAGGATGGACTGTAGCGTGACCATCCGAAATCTTGTTTTCTTGACCGACTTGTTCAAGATACTGAGATCCAAAATTGGTCTCCAGTCCCCTGTTTTCTTTGGAACTAAAAAGAACCTGGAGTAGATTCCGGATCCTTGCTGGTCTGCTGCAACTGGCTGAATTGCTCTTTTGTAAGCAGCTTTGAAATTTCCAAAGCTGCAAGATCCCTTTGAGCGGGTGGAACATCTGGAAGGGATTTTTTCGATTGGTTTGGAATGCGAACGAAGGGAATGGAATAGCCTTCGGAAATGATGGACTGTACCCACTTGTCTTGAGTTAGGGATAGCCAGGCTTCTGGGTACAGTGACAATCTTCCCCCGACTGCCTCCGAAGGTGGACAGTTGGGCAACACCTCAGGGATGCTGAAAGGGCTTATCGGAAAAGGTTTCTCGATTGCCCTGGTTCTGCGGGCCCCCTCTGCCTCTAGGGCGACGTCTACCATTATTGTTCCCTCCTCTGCCTCTGGAGGGAAAACGACTCTGTGCGTCAGGCAAATTCCCTTGAGATTGTTTGCGGAACCACATTTTCCCACTTTTCTGGCCTTTGGGGTAAGGTCTAGAAGGAGTAGAAAAACGGACTCTGATGGCAGACAGAGTTTTGCCATCCGTCTCGCACCTAGTCAAGGTTTCTTTCACTTGAGGACCAAAAAGAGATGATCCATCAAATGGGGAATTAGTGAAAGACGTTTTAAAGGGGTCCGCAAAATTGCATAGTCGCATCCAGGCATGCCGGCGTAAGGCGATACCTGTCCCTGCGACTCTACTCGCTCCATCAGCCGCGTATGAAAGGAGGCGCATGGAGGAGTTAGCTATCAAATTCAGGGTAGTCAGCTGGGTGTTCATTTTGTCCTGAAAATCTGCAGCTGTTGGATCCTTCAACATCTCACTCGCTTCCTTGATCAAGTCTCTCTGGAGATGGGTGAAATGGCATAGGTAGTTCAGCGAACGCATTGCGAAGGTCGCTGACGAAAACATCCGCTTCCCATACCTGTCCATAGACCTAGATTCTTTGTTAGGGGGATGAACAGGCACTGAAGGATCAGCTAGTTCCTTCTTGGTGGCAGCAGCTACCACCATAGCATCCACAGAAACACCTTTGGTCAGAAATTGTTTGTCAGTTGGTGCTGTTATAAATTTAGAAGGTCTCCTGGGGGTAGGGTCCACTGAGTCAGGAGCCGTCCAGGCTTTCTTTGCCACCACCTGCATGAGGGGATCAAAGGGGGGGACACCCAGGAGGTGGAAGGGCGAGAGCCAAACGCCTCAAGATACACAGATTCATCCTCCGAAGGGTTAAGGGCTGGCCAATTTCCCCTCTGTTTCAGGATCTCTAGAATGTCTGCAAAGGAGACATCTTCAGAAGGGGAACGGGGGGAACCCTCGGAATCCTCTAAATCTGTGTCAGAGGTGACAGACTCAGGTGAGTCTATGTGCTTCCTCTTACACTTTCTCTTCCTAGGGGGCTCCCCTGCCAATTCAGGAGAGGCCTCGGAAGAGGATGAGATCCCCACAGGGGATTCTTGAGGAGCTGGCTCTCTGCGGTCAGGGATGAGGGAGTGAGTAGACATAACCTGAGGCACCAAAGAGGGAGGGACGGACGGAGCCGACTGTGGAGTTGAACAAGGTTCCAACACACTCCGCATGACCTCGAACGCACCCCTGTCAGGCAGAGCCAGAGGTCCCCGCTCCGAGAAGCTGAGAACCTCCCTCGGCACCGAAAGAGATGGCTCCGAGGCCGATGTCGGAGCCGAACTCACCAGCGCCGAAGCACCGAGAGGGAGAGGGGGGTCGGACAAGGGTCCGATGCCACTCACCCCCTCGGAGCCGACGAGGGAAGTCCGGCGCCGAGATTCTTCAAAAGAAAAAATCGGAGCCGACGACAGAGCCGAAGACAAATGTATCGGCTCCGACGCTACCACAGTCCCGGTTCCGAGACGCCCCGGCTCCGAGCTCAAAGGAGTCGGAGGAGGAATATTTAGGGGAATAGGTTGAGGCATCGACTGATGAGTCGGGCTCTGAAGCATTTGGGCCAGTGCCTCGGACTTTAGAAGTCGACTCACTACCCTCTGGAGGTCATGATCCGAGAGCCTCGATGACCTGGAGGAGTGAGATCTGTGGCTCCGTTCAGACAGCAAGGGAGACGCTGGAGCCGAATGAACGGAGCCAAGGGATGGTGACCTCGACCTCTTTCTAGATGTCAGCTCCGATGGTCTGATCGGAGCCGACCCAGGAATCTCCAATACCTCGGCTCCAGCCAGAGCCGAGGGAACCACAGAAGCTGCAGTCAAGGACTCATCGGCTCCAGCCGGAGCCGATGCAGTAGCAGACTTCGAAGCCTTAGGCCTCGACTCAGAAGCTGGAGTCGAGGTCTTAGAAGCCTTGGAAGGTTTTCCCGAGGTAACAGATAGGGAACCTTCAGGCTTAAGCAAACCCCTTAGTATGAGTTTGTTTTTCCTTTCCTGCAGGACTCTGGGGCTGAAGCCATGGCATACAGCACAAGAGTCCTGCAGGTGTAAAGGTCCCAGGCAGTACACACAAGAAGTGTGACCGTCTGTCAGAGACATTTTCTGACAGCACGAGTCACACTTCTTGAAGCCTGAGACCTTTGAATCCTTGGACATTTTCAAGGAACCGAAGTGTAACCACACACAAAAAACACACACACAGATTACACTGTCAGAAAAAATAAGTTAATTACTTTAAATCAAAAACTTCTGAAAAGTTAAGTTGAGTTAAAGGTATAAACCCCTACCAAAAACACATACACACACTGTAAGGGATGGGAGGGCCCGAAGGCCTAAGGAAAGAACTTATTAGTTCTTAAAGAAGGGGCTGAATAAGGGTAGAAAGGATAAAATATCCAATACACTAAAGGTAAAAAGGGAAAAAACTAAGCTAAAGGAAGTTTAAACAGTTATTAGACTAATCTAATTAAAACTGACCTAGAGCCGGTAGAAACACAACCTCGATCGCTATAGCGGCAAACGAGATCTGAGGTAATTCATGCCTAGCATTGTGGGATATAGGGGCAGCCTCGAGCCGGTGGAACCAACTCTCGAGCTTTAGAGTGGCCGAGTCGGAGCCGAGGTCGGCTCCGAACCCATCCAGCAAGAATGAAGGCGAGATAGACAACTTAACATTGTTCCATTTGTGTTGTCCATTTTCATTCTCCAGCTTATGGGCTCGGATCTAATCCCTCAGATCTGACTTGGCCATTGCAAAAGCTTGTGGCAAACAGAAAACTCTCGAGCTACTCCCCTATCCACAATGCACCAATCCCATGTACCTCAGATCTGAGAGAGACAGGAGACTATATCTGGAGTTGTGTAGCAAGGAAATGGCATACTTAAAAACACTCACTCTTCCACGAGTTTTTAGGTCATGGGGATGGTGGGAGGGTAGCTGAAGGAAAACTGACAACACAGATGGAACATTAAGGTGAGCACATAACTTCTTTATCTGATGTCAATTTTCATTCTGTCCTCAGCTTATGGAACAGAGTCCTAACTACCTAAATCCCCAGGTGGACTCAAGGAAGGATACTCCTGAGCACCACTGAACCAAATAATGCCCTACATCTGAAGACCATATCTAATTTGCAATGAGTAACAAAGGTATGGGGAGTAGCCCAAGTTGCTGCTGCACAAATGATAAGACTGTCCAAATAGCCATGCCTTTAGCTGAATGAGCCATTAATGGTTTTGATAAGGGTGTGTGTGTGTGTGTGTATATATATATATATATATATATATATATATATGCATACAAAGAAATACAGTTCGCCACCTGGCCGGGATTTCCTAGTTTTACTTCAGAAAAAGAAAAAAAAGAAGAAGTTATGTACTCATCATAACGTTCCATCTGAGTAGGTACTTCATTTGTCTGCAACCTGTGGGTATCGGATCCGACCTCGGATCCAAGCCGGCAGCTTCACTAGCTAAAAGACCCGAGCTCCTAGCTCCTCCCCTACCCATAATCCCTTGCTGCCTACTGTACTACCTCAAATCGAGTTTGCTCAGTCCCAAAAAATTCAAAGTGCTGCCTAACCTCATGAAGAAAACATTTTTCAGATGACCAGGTATCACGATATGGTTAGGGGGCATGGAGGGGGGGGGGGGGTTGGTTGCAGACAAATGAAATACCTACTCAGATGGAACGTTATGGTGAGTACATAACTTCTTTATCTGAAGTAGTTACTTCATTTGTTCTGCAACCTGTGGGACAGAGTCCCCAGCTACCTATAACAAATAACCCTGGGTGGCCTTACGGAAGGATATTCCGAAGCACCGTGGAGCCAAAGGAAGCCCTACTCCTCGAAATCATATCCAATTTATAATGGGAAATGAACATATGAGAAGAGGACCAAGTAGCTGCTGAACATATGTCGTCCTGAGGAACCCTGGACCAGAAGGCTGCTGATGTAGCAATGGATCAGGTTGAATGAGCATGGATTCCCATAGGAACTGGTTTATCTGAAGACGTATACCCATGGATTATGCACTGGGAAAATCCAATTAGCCAGGGTTACTTTAGAAATTGCCTTTCCCATAGCTGATTTGGCAAAGGACACAAACAACTGATCAGACTTGCGAAAATCTTTAGTCCTGTGCAGGTAGAAACATAGTTGCCTATGTACATCCAGTTTGTGCAATGTGTACTCCCCTTTGTTCTGAAAATTTGGAAAGAATACCGGCAAATTGATTGATTGGTTAATATTTGACTCTGAAGCCACCTTCAGTAGGAAAGACGGCTTAATCCTGAGAGACACTCTATCCTTGTGAAAAATGAGGTAGGGGGGTTTCATGCACAGGGCTTGGAGTTCCGATACCCTCCTGGCTGACGTGATAGCCACTAAAAAGGCTGTTTTCCAAGACAAGAATTTTAACGGAACCGAAGTGGCAGGCTCAAAGGGTGGACTTGTCAAAGCTTGTAAGACCAAAGTTAAGTCCCATGGAGGAACCACAGATTTCACTGGTGGTTTCAAAAGAAAAATGCCCCTCAAGAAGGTTTTGCACATCTTTGAAGATGCTAGAGACCTCAATCCATCCCCCACATGAAAATGGCTGCTAACTGCACCTTAACTGTGGAAGCGCCCGCTCCTTTTTGAAAGATTAGGGACAAAAAATCCAGAATCGTTGGAATAGGGACTGTAAATGGATCCAGGTCCTTGCCTTCGGCCCACATGGAAAACCGTTCCCATTTACTATTGCAAATTTTTCTGGTAGCAGGCTTATGGGCCGCCACCAGAATGGCCTTCACTGGTGATGTGATACCGGGAGTCCTAGCTAACAGAGGAACTGGATCAACCAAGTAGTCAGCTTGAGGTTTAGCAGGTTCGGGGGTTGGCATACCGCAGGGTGCGAGATCAAATCTGGAACGGGATCCAGAATCCATGGAGGAACAATACTGTGAGACCGCAGATAAGGGAACCAGATCTGACAAGGCCAGAATGGGGCTATGAGGAGAACTCTGCTCCCCAACCGACGTGCTTTCTGAATGAACTTCATCATAAGCGGGAGGGGGGGATAAGCATAAAGGAGACCGGGTAGCCAAGCGTGCACCAGAACGTCTCTTGGGGCCTCCCCTGAAGGGGGAAGTACTGCGAAGTACTCGCTGCACTTTGTGTTTGACGGAGAGGCAAAAAGATCGCAGTGAGGCCAACTCCATGCGCAGATCATCTGATTCGCAACTGAAGGATTGAGAGACCACTCGTAGGGGGGGGTGAGGATCACCCGACTCAGTTTGTCTGCCAATATGTTGGACCGACCCGGAATGTGCGTTGCTACCAGAAAGCGGTTGGTGGATATCGCCTATTCCCACACTCTCACAGCTTCTTGGCAGAGGGGATAAGACCTGGTTCCCCCCTGTTTATGTACCAGACTACCACTATGTTGTCTGTCTGGATCGCAATAGTCCCTAGAGGGAGAAGGTCGTGGAGAGCTTGCAACGCCAAAAGCACCGCCCTCATTTCTAGGACACTGATATGCAAAGCAGCCTCTACAGGGGTCCACGTGCCTTGGACGGTTCTGCCCGAACAATGCCCCCCCCCACCCGAGGCGAGAAGCATCCGTGGTCAACGTGGCTTGGAGTGGGGGAATTACAAAGGGTCTCCCTTCTCGCAGCTCCCACGAGTGAAGCCACCAAAGGAGGGAGTCCTTGCAAATTCTGCTCAGAGGAATAGGGGAGTTCAGCGGGTGAAACACTAATGACCATTGAACTTGAAGAGTCCACTGTAAGATCCTCATCCGTAGGCGTGCCTGAAGAGAGAGACAGATGGCCGCTGCCATAGACCCCAGTGCCCTCAGGATTAACCCCGCCGCCAGAGATGGGCTTCGAAGAAGGGCTAAGACCTGATGCGATAAGCTGTTCAGCCTGTCCTGAGTTAGTAGGGCCCGACAGATGCGTGTGTCCAGTTTGGCCCCTATAAACTCCAAGACCTGCACTGGATGAAGGAATGACTTCTGAAGGTTCACTGATATGCCCAAACTCTGGGCGAGAACTAGAGCATAATCCCTTGCAACACAGAGTTGATGCCTGTTGGGGGCGGCAAGGAGCCAGTCGTCCAGGTATGGAAATACCTGAATGCCCTGGAGTCTCAGGTGGGCTGCAACCACTGCCATGACCTTGGTGAACACCTTGGGTACTGAGGTGAGGCCGAATGGGAGAACCCTGAATTGATAATGACCGTCTCCTAGCCAGAAGCGGAGAAACCTCCTGGATCGTCTGTCCATCAGAATGTGGTAGTACGCATCCTTGAGGTCTATGGAGCACATCCAGTTGTTCTCCCGAAGGGGGAGAATAGACTGAAGAGTGACCATCCGGAACTTCTCCTTGGGAACGAACAGGTTCAGGGCGGAGAGATCTAGAATCGGTCTTAAGTCCCCCGTCTTCTTTGGCACCAAAAAGAACCTGGAGTAGTAGCCCAATCCAGACTGGTCTGGTGGGACGGGCTGGATGGCTCTTTTTTCTAGCAGCTTTGACACTTCTAAGGCTGCTGTCTCCCTTTGATCGGGTGGGACATCGGGGAGGCAGGTTCATGAAGAGAATGGAGTAACCTCTGGATATGATTCGGAGCACCCATCGATCTGTCGTGATGGACTCCCAATTTGACAGATGCTCTGATAAACGCCTCCCCCCCCCAACTGCCTCCAGACAGGGACAGCCGGGTAAGCCCTCAGGGCTGTTGCGCGGGCCTGTCCGAGAAAGGTTCCCTAGACCCGAAGTTACATGGCCCCCCTCTGCCGCTGGGCCGGCGTCCACCTTGTCCTCCTCTGCCTCTAGAGGACAAGGGGTCCGAAGCCGGATGGGACTGCTGAGACTTGCGGAACCACAACTTCTTTTGTCCCCTCTGATTCCTAGAAAAGGATCATTGGGGATTCGAGAAGCGGACCCCGACGGCAGACAGCGTCTTCCCATCCTTCTCGCTTTGGACCAGCGTCTCGCGTACGGTCTTGCCAAAAAGCAAAGAGCCATCAAAGGGCGCATTCGCGAAGGATGCCTTGAAGGGTTCCGCAAAATCGCAAAGGCGGAGCCAGGCGTGACGCCACAAGACAACCCCGGCTCCGCTAGCCCTAGCGGCTCCCTCCGTAGCATGAGAGAGTAACCGCATGGACTTATTAGAAATGGACTTTAGAGTGGCCATACAAGTCGCAAATGTGCTTTTATCCGCAACCGTAATGGACTCTGCGGGGGCTGCAGCGTATTCCTTAAGTCTCGCTGAAGCCTGATATTGTGTGCCATATAGTTCAGCGCCCTTATAGAGAAGGTTGCTGAAGAAAACATCCGCTTCCCAATGCGGTACATCACCCGAGATTCCTTATCCGGAGGATGGACTGAGGAACTCTCCTGTGCGAGTTCCTTCTTCATGGCGGCCGCCACCAACATGGCATCAACAGGGGACCCCTTAGCCCAGGACTGCCTATCTGCGGGGGGGGGGCTAAGAACTTTGTCGGGACGTCTGGGGATTGGCTCCACGGTGTCGGGCTCTTTCCACGCCCTGGTAGTGATCAAGTCCACCAGGGGGTCAGCCGGAGGGGACATCCAGGAGGTAGATGGGCCTGCCTCAAACGCCTCCAGGAACACCGATTCGTCTGAGGAAGGTTTTTGGGCAGACCACCCCCCCCTCTAATACGCAACATTTCCATGACGTCTTCAAAGGAGACATCCTCGGGGGTGACCTTGGGAAACCTTCCCCTTCATCCAAATCCGTGTCCGTGGTGATGGACTCAGGGGAGTCCAGGTGCCTCCTTTTACACTGCCGTTTGCGAGGCACCTCCTCGGTGGGACTGTCCGAGGAGAGCTCGCCCACAGGGTCCTGTTCCTCCAAGGGAACTAACTGGAGGTTTGAGCAGGCTGTCCCATAGGATAGATGATGGAGGATAGACCCCACATGCATAGGGGGAGCGGGAGGATCAGAGGCCCGGACCGGAGATCTGGAAGACCTGGACAGAACCCTCTCCATTACCTCAAAAGTCGAAGGAGAACTACTTTCCCCAGGCTCCAAAAGTAGTCTCCTCGACTCCGAAGCAGGGATCGGAGTCGGAGCCAAAGCGGTCGGATCCGAGAGAGAAGTGTGCTCCGACCTACACTGCGCTGGAGATACACCAATCCCCACGGATCTGATGCTCGACCCCGAGAGCTAGGATCCGACACGCTCGAGGGTACGGTCGGCGAAGATACCGGAGCTATCGGCGCCGACAAAACCCCGGCTCCGAAAGGGCCTGGATCCGAAGACTCCAAAACCCTAAAGCGGGTCGGAGAAGGAGTGATCGGAGCAAAGAGAGGGGCTGTGCTCCCTCCCTGAGGGGGGGTGGCAAGAGCACCCCCATCTGCATTTGGGTCTGCAGGAATCGACGCATCATCCGATCCATGTCCGTGTCAGTAAGGCTCCTGGTTGACCTAGAGGAAGTCGTCGAGGTGGGCCGGTAGGGTCGCCTCGACGACCTCGAAGGAGACCGGTACTCCTCCTCCATCGAGAAACGAGGCGAACGGAGCCAAGAGGGGGAGGATCCAGAGACCTTCGAGGGAGAGCTAACAACTTTCGAAGGGGGGGCTGAGGGGTGAGCCTCAGCCCACCTTTTGTGAGACTTGTGCTTATCTTTCTCCTTATGTCTTTTCCCTTTTGAGAAAGAAGCAGAGTCCCCCAAACTCTGCACAGCAGAGGGAGTTTGAGTCCCAGGCAGATCGGGGAGAACTGAAGGCACCGGGGCTACGGTAGCAGCCTGAGCCTTCGAGGGGGAGGAAGAAGCCACATCCTGGGGAAGTAAGCCCGCCAGGATCAGCTTGTTCTTCCTGTCCCTAATTGCCCGGGGATTAAAGGCTGCACAAATTTGGCAAGCCGTTGATAAATGGACCACCCTCAGGCACAAGACGTACTGAGTGTGGCCATCAGCTGGGGAAAGCTTATGGCCAACACTCAGAGCACTTAGAAAAAAAATGGCCTTGGGCCCTTCAGCCATTACAAAACACACACACACACCCAAACACTAAGGGGGGAGGGGAACAACACGCGACGCTAACGACCACGAATAAACTACCACAGAAAAGGTTCTAACACACTAATTCTACTAATGGGAAATTAACACTACCAAACACACGCTAACTAGAACTTTAATTTTAAACTTAAAGATATTTTCTCAGAGAGAAAAAGCAGTAACGATCTCACTAAGCCTAAGGAGCTCTTCACAAGTAGCTGCTTCAGCTGCGGCAAACTCGATCTGAGGTAATACAGTAGGCAGCAAGGGATTATGGGTAGGGGGAGGAGCTAGGAGCTCGGATCTTTTAGCTAGTGAAGCTGCCGGCTCGGATTCGAGGTTGGATCAGATACCCACAGGTTGCAGAATAAATGAAGTAACTACTTCAGATAAAACAGTTATGTACTTACCATAATTTGGCATTTGTGCTATCCAGTGTCATTATTCACCATGAATAGGTCTTGGATACAACTTCGGATCCGAGCTGGCAAGTAACAGACAGATCTAGAGCTCAAGCTCCTACCCTTTTCATAATCCTTTTCTGCCTTCTAACCACTCAGATCAAGTTTGCTAAACAAGTGGAAATGCTGAACAATCTGCACAATAATCAGACTACCCCAAATACAAGTCACTCCAGCTTCAACAGAACCCCAAGAAGGAAGGGGGAAGGAGGGGAGGAAAGTGATGAATAATGACACTGGATAGCACAGATGCCATGTTATGGTAAGCACAAAGCTATTTGATGCTATCTGTGTCATTATTCATCACAAATGGGTCAGAATCCCCAGCTACTATGAACCCTGGGTGGTCTCAAGGAAGGAGATGCTGTAGAAATTTTATCCAAGGAAAGTCTATCCAAGAAGGCTGAAGACGAAGCCACAAACCTAGTAGAGTGAGCTCTACCTGGTCTGGGCACATGCCTACCAACATAAATGTAGTTAATAGAACTAGCAATCCATCTGAAAATAGTCACTTTGGAAACTGCCAGGCCCTTTCTGTTTCGAGAGGACGCCACAAAAAGCTGGTCCAACTTCTGAAATTCCTCACTCCTCTTTAGATAAAACTGCCAGGCCCTTTCTGTTTCAAGAGAACGCCACAAAAAGCTGGTCCGACTTCTGAAATTTCTCGGTCCTCTTTAGATAAAAACATAATTGCCTGTGGACATCTAGACAATGCAAGACATATTCTCCTTTATTAGGATAATTAGGGAAAAAGACCAGTAGTTGAATTGATTGATTGAGGTTGGCTTCCAAAAAGTTACTTTAGGATTAAACAAAGGATTTCTTCTCAGCGACACACTATCCTTGTGAAAGATCATAAATGGAGGTTTAATGCTTAGAGCTTAAAGTTCTGAGACCCTCTTGGCAAAGACAATGGCCACTAAAAAGACCACCCTCCAAGACAGGAACTTAATACCACAAGAAGCCGCTTGGTTTAAAGTTTTTTTGTGTCAAAGACTGCAGCACCAATGTCAAATCCCAAGGTAGGGAGGGATCTTTAACAGGAGGTCGAAAAAAAACTCCTTTCAAAAAGGCTTTTGACAGTTTAGAAGAAAAGGTAGGATTCCTCACTCAAATAGAAATTAGACATGGTTGCTAACTGGAGCTTAATGGTCAAAACACTTCCCCCATCCTGAAAAAGAGAAAATAACAATGGTAAAATATCAGGAATTGGGGCCAAAAAAGGATCCAGATTACCCTGTCTAGCCCAAATATAAAACCTTTGCCATTTACTGGCTTTTGAGAGGCCAAGAAAATGGTCCTCACCGGGGAAGGAAGCCTGGACTGCGAAAGGATTAGTGGAACTGGAAAAAACATGCAGTTAGACGAAGAGTCGGGAGATTGGGAAGTGGAAGTCTACAGGGATGGGAATTGAGATCCAGAGCGGGATCCAGTACTCAGGGGGGTGGATACGTCAGATGAGACCTTAGGAAGGAGAACTACACCTAATGAGGCCAGAAAAAGGCAATAAGAATGAGAGGGGTCTTCAGGTGGTGAGCTTTCTTTAAGACTTTGGGCATTAGAGGAGTAGGAGGATAAGCACAAGAGTCTCAGAGGCCAATCATAAAATCAGTGCATCCCTGGGTAACTCCCCTACCAGATGGATCAGGGCAAAATAATTACTGCAGTTGTGGTTGACTGGGCAGGCAAAAAGATTGCAGCATGGCTGACCCCAAAGGATGAATATTTGATTTGCCACTAACTGATTCAGGGACCACTTGTGAGGACCCGAGATCGACCTGCTGAGTTTGTCAGCCAGCACGTTGGAACTTCCAGGAATGTGAGTTGCAAGAAGAAAGCACTGGAAGACATTGCCAGTTCCCACACTCTCATGGCCTCTCTGCACAGAGGATAAGACTGTATTGTCCCCTGCTTGTTGATATACCAGACCACTGCCATGCTGTCCATTTGAATTGCTATGGTCCTCAGAGGGAGGCACTCCTGAAAGGCTTGCAATGTTAGAAAGACTGCTCTCATCTCCACCACATTTATGTGCAGTTTTGTCTCTGTGAGGGACCCTGTGCCTTGAACCATCCTGCCCTGCCACCATACCCCAACATGGGAGTGTCCAAGGTCACAGTGGCCTTAGGCAGGTGAAGACAAAATGGCCTGCCTAGAAAAAGGTCCTGAAACTGAAGCCATCAAGCAAGATGATTCCTGCACAACTGAGTCAACTTTACAGACATGGTATGAGGCTGAGCACACCGATGGACTGCCAAGCTCCAGAAAGAGACCTGACCTCGAATGAGTTGAACCCTGCGAAAAGGTTGTATTGCAGTTTCTGATACAGTGTCCAACTGGACACCAATGAAATCCAGGTTTTGGTATGGAACAAGACTGGACTAGAGAATATTCACTGTAATGCCTAGATGCTAAAAAATACTGAGGGTGTACCTGGTGGCCACTGAAAGTCAATGCCTCATGGGAACAGTGAAGAGCCAATTGTCCAGGTATGGAAAGACCTGGAATCCTCACAGCCCAAGATGAGCTGCCACAACTGCCATGCATTTGGTAAACACCCGGGGGACTGTGAAGAGTCCAAAGGGCAGGGCTTTGAACTGGTAATGATTGCCCGCTAACTAAAAGCTTAAGTGTCTCCTGGAGTGTCTGCCAATCTTTGTGTGATAGTATGTCCTTGAGATCTACCGAGCACATCCTATTGCCCCTGTGCAGGAAAGGCAGAATGGACTGAACAGTGACCATCTGGATCTTGGATTTCCTAACAGCAAGGTTTAGCTTGCTGAGGTACCAAATCAGATGCAGGTCTCAGTTTTTCTTTCGCACCAAAAAGAAGTGAGAGTAAGTTCTGGACCCTCTTTGTCCTGTTGGGAACACTTGGGTGGCCCTTTTTTTGGAAGATCTATAGGCTAACTCCCTTTGGAGGGGTAGAACGACCGGGAGAAATTTACAAATTGGAGGGGACTGAGAAAAGGGAATGGAGTAACTCCTGGAAATAATTTTTAATACCCACTGATTGGAGGCAAGACTTGTCCAGGCTAGTAGGTGAAGGGAGATTCATCCCTCGACTGTCTCCAGGGCAGGACAGTCAGGCAGCATCTCAGGAAAGCTCAAAGGGCTTCTCCAAGAGAGATTCCAGGGAGCCCTGGTTCTGCAGAACCCCTCTGCCCCCTGGGGAAGTGTCTGCCATTGAATCCCTTGCCCCAGCTGATGGAAGACGTTTCATGGGGAGCATCCTGAAGGGAAGACAGAGTCCTGCGGAATAAGAGTTTCTTACTTCCCTCTTGAGTCTTAGAAAAGGACAACTGGGGAGTAGAAAAATTGATCCCAACCACTGAGAGAGTCTTACCCTTCTGTTCGTTGTAGGTTAAGGTATCCTTGATGGATGGTCCAAACAAGGTGGAACCATCAAAGGGGTTGGTAGTAAGGACACCTTAAAGGGTTCCGCAAACCCATAAAGGTGAAGCCAGGCATGCCATCGAATGGCAATATCTGTGCCTGCTGCTCGAGAGGTGCCCTCCTCCATGCTGGAGATCAACCTCATCGAAGCATTAGCCAAGGAACTCACAGCAGACAGCCAAGGAGAGACCAGTTTAAAACTCTCCGGAGGCAATCACTCTGTAAAGCAAGTGGTGAGCTCCAAAACCAAATCCATCTGAAGCTGGGTAAAATGGACCATATAAATAGTTGCTCTCAGTCCAAAAGTAGCTGAGGCAAACGCGCTTTCCGAAGGTGTAGATCACCCGGGACACACTGTTCGGAGGATGGATTGAGGAGCTCTGCTCAGCCAGCTCCTCCTTGGTAGCGACGGCCACCACGATGGCATTGACAGGGATACCTTTGCTCCAAAATGTCCTATCCTTGGAAGGACTGAGGAATTTGTCAGCTTTTTTGGGTACAGGTTCCACTGTGTCAGTCTCCTTCCAAGCCCTGCTGGTGATAAGATCTACAAGTTCATCAAGTGGGGTTGGAGTGGGGTGGGGGTTACCCAGGTAGAAGATGGGCCCATCCTGAAGGTCTCAGGAACACAGACTCCACCAAAGACCGGGTTGGGGAAGACCAACTGCTTCTTTGCTTGAGAATTTTGAGGCTGTCCCTGAAGGACCCGTCCCTTTCCTCAAAGTCCATGCCCTCTGCGACAGACTCTCTGGGGGAGTCCAAGTGTCTTCTCTTACAGGTTCTCTTCCGAGGGAGTTCCTCCATGGTAGGCTTGGGGGAGGACTCAGAAGAGACAAGTACCCCGGAGTGGGGTAGTGCCCATCTAAAGGTGTTCACAGCAGAGCTGACCCTGGAAGGATGATGAGGCCTCATCACCCAAACCTGACAGAGGCTGGGGAGGACCTAGAGAAGGAGAAGTGACTGCCAAGCTGGAGAAAGTCTTTGCTATCACTCAGAAGGACAATGGGCTGAATGAAGCTTCCCTCTCCTCTGGGGTGGCAGGTGCCACCTGGGGAGAGAGAAGGGACCCAAATACAGCATCAAAGCCTCCTGACGATATCGGCCCCAAGCTGTCCAGAGCCGAAGCTCCCAAAGGAAGGGAATGGTCTGAAAACTTCAGACCTGAGCCCACTCCCAAGGAACCCGCACAGACTTCTTAGAAACAAAGCACAGCCTGTTCAAAGGGCAGCGGAACAGAGCCAGCCAGTGACCCTGATGGAGTCAAGAAGGGGGGGGGGTATCGGACACCATCAGCCTCTTGTTAAGAATACCCTGGTCCTGACGTTCCAAAACTGGATGGATTGTAAGAGGAGAGTGGAGTTCTTCAGATGGGGAAGGTCCCTGGCCACCTGAGCCGGGGATGGAAACAAGTCCAACTCGATTTGGGCTTTGAGGAAACTCCTCCTCCTCATCCTGTCCATATCTGAGGGATGGAGGCTTTTGGAAGATCTGGACAAAGCTGAAAAGTGGTCAGACCTAGATGGGGCTCCTGCCTTGGATCCCATCACTCTATCACTCTACGGTCCTGAGGAGGAGACCAGCTCCTATGAGGTGGATCCAACTTCCCAATCCTAGATGACAGAGAAGGATCTCTTGATAATGACAGAATCCGACAAAACCGTTGGATCCAAAAACCTAGAGTGATGTGATGCTTTGGAAAGCTCATTAGATGGATCTGACAAACTGGTTGGATCCATGGAAGGCTTGAGCTTACTCTAATTGAAGGTCTCTGTTGCACCAAAACCTCAGATCCGGGGAACTGATCTGAGGCTCTCGAAGCGGTATGGCCCAGATCCGAAACCTCAGAGCCTGGGCTCAGATCTGGAGATGTGTGATCTGAGAGCCTAGGTTTCTTGGTATGGGAAGAAGAAAGAGACCTCTTGGAGGGAGGGGGGGGGCCTCTTCCTTGGATCCTGAGAGGACTTGGAGGGAGAGTCCAATTAGGACAAAGGACCACCCGGAACCAAGCCCTTCAGAAGCAACTTATTACATCACTCCATATAATGCCCAAGCAATACAAACACTCCTAATGCAAACTGGAATAAGGCATTTTCTGTTCACATGAGGAGCATCTTTTAAACAATGATGGTTTCTCAGCCATTACACATTCTCATCACACACACATAGCTATAAAAACTCTTAAAGAAAGAGGAAAAAAGTTTTTTTACACTACGCTAAGGGAAGGGAAAAAGGGTGGGAAATAACAGAGAAGGGAAAGCAATGGGAATAAAGCTTTCGCTAGACTAAAGAATCAACTATGGGGGAGCTAAGTAGCTAGTAATAGAAGAAAAAGCTACCAGAAAGAGGAACAAAACCCCAAGAAATATCACTTATCTGCCAAAAAAGAACCTCATGGAATCATGTCCAATGAGTTTAGTGTCAAATGAGATCTGAGGGGTTAGAAGGCAGCAAGGGATTATGGGAAGGGGATGAGCTTGAGCTCTGGATCTGTCTGACAGTTGCCGGCTCAGATCCAAAGGTATTTTGACGGGCCCAGTAAGCAAATCACCATTTACTGGAGTAGAGTTTATGAGTAGATGGTTTGTGAGAAGACAAAAGTATATCTGACGGACTGGGGAAGAAAGTATAGGTTGTCTGGCTATTAATGGAAATTGAGAAGGCAGGCAGTCAGCCTGTGGTTTGGTATGTCTGGATGGATCATGCCTGTCGGATGAGACAGGAGGTCTTGAGTCTGATCCAGAATCCATGGTTGGTGGAGTAAGTGAGGCCAAAGGAAGGGGAACCAAATCTGTCGAGGTCAAAAAAGTGCAGGTGAGGATACCTTTGCTCTTCAACATGGCAGCTTTCTGCAGGAATCTGGAAATTAACGGCACTGGTGGATAGGCATAAAGCAGGCTGGGGGCCAACTGTGAAGTAGAGCATCCCTCAGTGACTCCCCCAATGGGGGAATCAGGGCAAAGTAGCTGCTGCATTTGTTGTTTAGGAGGGAAGCAAAAATATTGCAGCAAGGATGGCCCCACTGATGAAAAATCATATCCATCACGTTCTTGAGAGACCATTCGTGAAGAAAAATGCACCTGCTCAGCTTGTCCGCTATCATACTGGACTTCCCCGGAATGTGCGTTGTAATGAAATAGCATTTGTATGAGACTGTCCACTGCCACAGAGTGCTTCTCGACACAAGAGGTAAGACCTGGTCCCTCCTTATTTGTTGATGTACACCAAACTACTCACTGGTCTGTTTGAACTACAATCATCCCCAAGAGGTGAGCTTCTTGAAAGGCTTGCAACTCTAAAACCACTGATCTCATCTCTATGACACTGATATGCAAATTGGCTTCTTTGTGGGAGCAAGTGCTTTGGACTGCTTTCCCTAGGTAATGCCCCCCCCCCCCAAAAAAAAAATGGGACATGTCCTATGGCCTTGGGCTGAGGTCGAATGAATGAATGGCCTTGTAGAACCTGTTCTGATTGAATCCACCAGCAGAGATCTCTCTTGAAAATCTGAGTAATACATATCAGGGCTGGCATGGGCTGATAAAGTACTGACCATTACACATGGCTACCATCAACTGTAGAACCCTCATGTAAAATCTGGCTAAAGGTACTACAGTTATTGCCATTGCCACTGATCTTAGAGCCTGAAAGACCAAGCAGGCTGAAACCTTGGTACTGCAGATTATATAAAAACACAACACCTCCACTCCTTCAAAGCACCAAAATCATCAAATATACGAAACAGGAACACATCCACTGTGAGTTTGAAAATTCTTTTAATTCAAAGAATTTTCAAACTCACAGTGGATGTGTTCCTGTTTCGTATATACTGCAGATTATATTCCTGACCTGTCTTCTTAAGGTCTGAACTCTTAAAGGAGGCATCAAAGCTATCATTGACTTTGTGTTGAACAGTATTCCTACAGATTCTAAATTTTGAGTATGTTCCGAGTGAGACCAAGTAATTTATGGTTATCCCCAGATGTCCAAGATGACAGCATGTCTGGAGAACCTAATCTCTTGCCCATAGTACTTGATAACTGGTCATGGTGGTAATGAGCCAGTCGTCCAAATATGGAAACACCTGGTATCCTTGCAGTCTCAAGTGAGCTGCTACTACTGCCATACATTTGGTGAACACCCTGGGGGCTATGGTGAGACCAAAGGGCAGAACTCTGAATTGGTAATAACTGGCTCCCAGCCAGAAGTGCAAGTACCTTCTGGATCATCTGTTCATCTTTATGTGATAGTCTGTATCCTGAAAGTCTAACGAGCACATCCAGTTGCCCTTTCCTAGGGATGGGAGAATAGACTGAGCTGTGACCATAAGAAACTTGGTACAAACTGATTTACGTTGCTGAGATTCAAGATTGGTCTCCAGGCCCATTTTCTTTGGCAGTAAAATGAGCCTTGAGTAAGGTCTGGATTCTATCCGGTCTGGCGGGACCTCTTGGATGACTTTTTTGTGGTAGTTTTTGTATCCGAGTTGCTGCTTTTTCACTCTGACTGGGTGGAACATTGGGGATTTTTCTCGATATTGGAGGTAGAAGGGAAAAATCTATTACATAACCTCTGGAAATGATCCTCTGCACCCAAATATCTGTCATCTGTAGCCAGGCTCTTTGCTGCAGGGTTAAATGACCCTCGATTGCCTCCAGAGGGAAACAATTGGGTCTACTTTCAGGAGCACTGGAAGGGTCCATCAAAGAACGACTCTTTGGAGGCTTGGTTTTGCGGGCAACCTCTGCCATGAGGGTGGCATCTACTATTGTAGTCCCCCCCCCCCCTTAACACCTGGGGAAACCTCCTCCACGTGAGTCTTGAAAAGGGCCCTAGGACTTCTTGAACCACACTTTCCCAGTAACCTTGTTGATTCTGAAGAAGATTCTTTGAGGCATGGAAAAATGTATGCCCATGGCAGACAGGGTCTTTCCATCCTTTTCACACCTGGATCCATCCATCCATCCATCAACCCTTTTTTCTCTTTTTGCACTTGGATAACTTATCTTTAACTTTTGGGCCAAACAAAGACATGCCATCAAAGGGAGCATTGACGAATGAAGACTTGAAGAGCTTCACAAAATCACATAAGCGCATCCAGGCATGCCTCCTTATGGAAAATCCGGAACCCGCTGCCCTTGAGGTTCCTACTGCTAAGTGGAAAATTAGCCTCATGGAAGAATTGGAAACTGATTGCAGGGTCCCAAATTGAGAAGTCACAGGTGCTTGTACCTCACCAGAAACGGATCCTGAGAGGGCGTCAGATAGTTCCTTACTCAGGTCTCTCTTTAACCTGGTGAAATGTGCCAAATAGTTGAGATCTTAAGGTGAAGGTCACTGAGGCATACACATGCTTCTCAAACCTGTCCATTGCCCAGTGTTCCTTGTTTGGTGGATGGACAATGAAACTCTGATGAGTTCCGTTTTAGTGGCTGCAGCCACGACCATGGCATCATCAGGGACTTTTACCAGAACCGCTAGTCTTCTGGTGCTGTCAATTTTATTAGATCTCCTAACGATTGGTTCAGTGATGTCCGGGGCCTTCCATGCCAAATCGAGAGATCAACTCTATGAGCTCATCGGTGGGCGTGGTCACCCAGGAAGTTGACAGGCTGGTAACAAAAGCCTCCAGGAATTAAGACTCCTCAGATGAAGGGTTGCTGGACTTCCATCCAGCACTCAGGATTTCAAGGATGCCTCCAAATCGGACATCTTTAGGAGGTGACCATGGGGACCCCTCCACCTTCATCAAAGTCTGTATCTTCTGTGACAGACTACTCTAGGTAATCTATATGCTTCCTCTTGCATGTTCTCTTCATAGGGAGTTCCTCAGTGGGATGCTCTGGGGAGTTATCAGAAGAGGTCAGAACACCTTGTTGGGAAGCCTGGGGTTTTAGTACCAGCTATCCCTGTGGAGAGGATAGACAAAACTCCAAGTGATCAGATGGCAAGCCTGCAGACTAAGAATCTGAAGGGAACAGTCTTTGTCAAGGAAGCAGACAAGGCTCTCTCCATGAACTGAAATGCAGACCTCACAGATAGGAATAGGACCCTGGATCCGAAAGGGCAAACCACAGTCCCCTCCCTGCTGCAAGTAGAATCCTCCCAAGGTTGAAGATGGAGCAGGGCTAACCCATACCAAGGCCCCGAGGTGGAAAGATGGCTCCAAAAACTTTGGAGTCCACAGCGACACCCTGGACCAGACAGGATAGCCCTGGCTCCAAGAGTTCTCTGGATCCAGTGGAAATGAAGAGCTCAGAACAAGCTTCGAATCAGAGGATAAGGAAATTCTTGGATCAGATGCAGATGGGCTCAGACAACTCGGATCAGAAGACTCTGAGACCGACTAGGGATTCGGAGGAGGAACTTGCAAAGTGGGTGCAGTAGAAAGGTTATCTCCTGACCTAAAGTGGGTAGGAACCAACGGGATACTTGACATGTTCTGTTCCAAGAGAATCCTTCTCACTTCTTCTTCTGGCTTTTTCCCGGTTAGGGGTCGCCACAGCGGATCACTGTCCGCTCATGATTGGCAGTGGAGTTTTTACGGTGTCAAGTTGCCAGCCCGGCACCCAACCTTCCACAGAAGGCACACACATGCATGCACTCACACCTAGGGTCAATTTAGAGTGTCCAATCCACCTACAGCATGTCTTTGGGATGTGGGAGGAAACCGGAGCTCCCGGAGGAAACCCACGCGACCACAGGGAGGACATGCAGACTCTGCACAGAAGGCACCCCAGCCGAGAATCGAACTGGAGAACCTCTTGCTGTGAGAGAACAATGCTAACCACTGCACCACCGTGGCCGCCCAAGAGAATCCTTCTCACTAACCTTTCCAAATCATCTTCAGCAAGGCTCCTGGAAGAACGAGTGGACACTATTAAAGGAGACCCATCTAATTCTTTGACTTAGAAGTCGAATCCGAAGAAAGAGAAACTGGAGACAGCTTGGTGGAAGGGGATTGGCTGAGGGAAAGGAAGAAAAAAAGAACAGAGAAACTGACTAGGACATAATGTTCCCTGAAAACAATCAGGGGGTTTCCAGGTGTCGCAGCTTTAAAGATAATACAAAAAACAGAATTGAAATTCTCTAAGTTTTTTTTTTTAATTCAACGGGGATACTAATATCAACAGGTTCTTTTGTTTTTTGTTCACCCTTCTCTCTTTTTCTTTGTTCAGGTTTGAAAAATGCAGGCACTGCAATGGGAAAAAAAAGGAGGAGAAGAGAATGGAGGGGGGAGCAGAAGGGTCTAATTAAGAGAGTATAACAAAAGAAAAATCAGTGTGCTTTTTCCCATGCTTGCATAGGGAAATGACTGGGTAAAAACCCTAGTGTTATCTAGTAACAAGTTTATTACAAAGCATGCAAATGAAACAGAGTACTGAATATAGTAAGTCTTTTTTTTTTTTTTTGATAAACAAGGTACCCTTAGCAGTTTTGTGTCTAGTCTGCATGTCACTAGAAGACAATTTGATAAAGAGAAATGGCTTGGAGAAAGTGTTTACTGAAAGCATTCAAGTATTTTCTTAACTGGGAGAGTTATAAAGCTATACAAATTCAAATAGCACAGGCTGTACCATGCCTCTTAGGATGACTAACCTTTCTTTTTGGTTAACTTCAGCCTGTGTAGCTATCAACTTAGAAAAAGAAGTTATGTCTTACCATAACATTCCATCTGTATTGTTGATCCTCGTTCAGTCATTACGTATGGGTATTGGTTCCGAGCTCGGAACAGAGCCAGCCATTTTCCAAGCTCGCATCAGCTTCAAACTCTCGAGCTAAACTCTTACCCCCAATTCCCCTCTCCCTGTTACCACAGACTGAGTTTGCAAGTTAAAGAAGGTAGGGGCTACCTCTGGTCAAATAACCTAAGAGAACTGGATGGTGAGATCCACTAGAAACCACAGGAGGGGGAAGGAGGGAGGGTCGTAATGATTGAACGAGGATCAACAATACAGATGGAACGTTATGGTAAGACATAACTTCTTTATCTGATATTGTTAATCCTCGTTCATTCCTTACGTATGGGACAGAGTGCCCAGCTACCTCTATTCCTGGGAGGCTCTCATGGAAGGACATTCCTGAGCACCATAGAACAGAAAGATGCTCTTCCCCTGGAAGCCAAATCAAATTTGTAATGATTGATGATGGTATGAGGCATAGCCCAAGCTGCAGCTGCACAGATAACATGTAAAGAAGCTCTGGCATGGAAGGCAGCAGAAGTTGCCACCGACCTTGTTGAATGAGCTTTCATGGTAGTAGGCAACAAAATGTTATGTTGTGTGTAAATAAATGTCACACAGTCCTTCAATCATCTAGCTAATGTGACCTTAGCAACAGCTGATCCTAATCTAGGTCCAAAAAAGGCCAAAAATAACTGGTCATATTTAGGAAATGGTTTAGTCCTGTTTAGGTAAAAAGGGACTTGCCTGCGAATATAAAGAGTATGTAGGCAATACTCTCCTCTGTTTGAATGGCTGGGAAAGAAAACTGGCAATTCAATGGCTTGATTAATGGACATTTCAGAGATCACTTTAGGCAGAAATGACAGATTAGTTCTCAGAGACACTATATCTCTATGAAAAATCAAGTATGGACTCTTGATACATAAAGCTTGAACTTCAGAAATACGTCTGGCAGAAGTAATAGCCACCAAAAACAAGGTTTTCCATGACAAATACTTGAGGTCGCAAGAGGAGGTTGGGTTCAAAAGGTGCCATTGTCAGAGCTTGCAGAACTAATGATAAATCCCATGGTTGAATAGGTTCTCCAAAAAGGTGGCTTCAGATGATTCACACCTTTTATGAAGGTCTTGCACAACTTATGGAACATGAGAGGAATCTTGGACACCCTCATGAAAATTAGAAATTGCAGCCAAATGAACTCTAATGGTAGAGGCTGATAGACCTGATTGAAACAGGTCGGCCAGATAGTCTAGTATTATCAACACTGGTGCTGAAAAGGGGTCTACTTGTTTATCTTTCAGCCAACAGGTAAATCTTTTCCACTTGCTCAGATAAGTAATTGTAGTGGAGGACTTATGAGCAGCAATAATAGTATCACGCACTGGTACAGACAGATCATTCTGTCTGGCAATCAAGGGAATGAATTGGGAGTAGCCAAGCCGTTAGCTTCAAGCTGCTCAGGTTGGGATGAATCAGGTTCTGTGGGTGTGAGCTCAACTCGTGGATTGGATGGAGGGATCCATGGTCGATCTAGTAGGAGAGGCCAAAGGAATGGGAACCAAATCTGTCGTGGCCAATATGGTCCTATGAGGATTACCTTGCTCTTCAACTGCCGGGCTTTCTTCAGAAACTGGGGAATAAGAGGAAAGGACGGAAATGTGTAGAGAAGACCCAAGGGCCAATCGTGGACTAGTGTGTCCCTGGGTGACTGTCCCAGAGGGGGAATCAGAACGAAGTAGTTGCAGGATTTGTAGCTGGCCGGGAATACAAAGAAGTCGCAGCAAGGACGACCCCAGCGGTGGAAGATCGCCACTATCAAAGGATTCAGGGACCACTCAAGAGGTTGTTGAATGCACCTGCTGAGTCTGAGTGCTATCACGTTGGAATTCCTGGGAATGTGCGATGCTAGAAGAAAACGGTTGGTAGCCATCGCCCACTGCTATATCCTCATGACCTCTCGACAAAGGCGGTAAGATTTGGTTCCACCTTGCTTGATGATGTACCAGACCACCGCCATGTTGTCTGATTGAATCGCAATTGCCCCAGACGGCAGCAGGGAATGGAACCCTTGCAACTCCAGAAGCACCGCCCTCAGCTCTAGAACATTTATATGCAGATGGGCCTCTGGTTGGGACCAAGTGCCTTGGACTGTCTGTCCCTGACATAGCCCCCCCACCCCATCAGGGAGGTGTCTGTGGTCACTGTGGCCTTGGGCTGCTGGGGGCAAAAAGGGCGAGACCATTGATAGAGATTGTGTCTCATCCACCAATTTAAATCCTGTTTGCACCTGTGGGTTACTCGAATCATGGCTGAAAAGGATACCATTGGGTGAGCAGTAGCCATTGTAGAAGCCTCATGTGAAACCTGGCCAGGGGAACAATGGTGATGGAGGCTGCCATGGAACCCAACAACTGTAGAACCGTGTGAGCCGTGGATTTTTCCTTTGAAAGGACTGGAATTAGTTGTTGCTTTATCCTTAAAATTCTGTCGACTGAGATGGGGGTGAGATTGGATTTCTGCCAGTTTATGGTTATGCTTAGCCTTTGAGAAGCGAGGAGAGAGTATGCCATGGCTTTTTCCAGTAGGTGTCTGGTCGGGGCAGAAATGAGCCAGTCGTCTAGGTACGGAAACACCTGGAATCCTTGGAGTCGCAAGTGAGCTGTGACAACTGCCATGCACTCTGTGAACCCTCTGGGGGCTGTAGAGAGTCCGAAGGGCAGTACTCTGATCTGGCAGTGACTGGCTCCCGCACAGAAGCACAGAAATCTTCTTGATGGCCTGTCCACCTTTATGTGGTAGTACGCATCTTGATAATCTATAGAGCACATTCAACTGTCTTTTTAAGCGGGAGGATAGACTGCATACTGACCATCCGGAATTTTTGTACTCTCACAAACTTGTTCAATACACTGAGGTCCAAAATTGGTCTCCAGTCCCCGGTTTTCTTTGGCACCAAAAACAGTCGAGTAGAATCCGGATCCTATCTGGTCTGGAGGGACTATTTGGATGACTCTTTCTTAGCAGCTTTTCTATCTGTAGTGCTGCTTCTTCCCTTTGACTGGGTGGAACGTCGGGAAGATTTTTTGACATGACGGGACAAAGATCGAAGAGAATAGGATAACCTCTGGTTATGATCCTTTGTACCCAAGAATCGGTGGTGATGGTTAGCCAGGCAGAAGGGTACAAGGAGAAATGTCCCCCAACCACCTCCAGAGGAAAGGAGTTGGGCCACTCTTCAGGAGCGCTGGTAGAATTGACCACGGAAAGAATCCCTGGAACCCTGGTTACGCGGTCCCCCTCTGCCCAGAAAGGAGAGTCTTCCCTGTGAGTTTCCCCCTCTGCCCCTGGGGGAAAACTCGGCCTGTGGGTCACGGAAAGGACCCTGAGATTTCTTGAACCATATCTTCCCACTCGTTTGGTTTCGGGAGAAAGCACGTTGAGGGGAAGAATAACTGACACCTATGGCAGAAAGGGTCTTACCGTCTTGTTCACATCTGGCCAGTGTGCTTTTCACTTTGGGCCCAAACAACGAGGAGGGCTCATTGGGGGCATTAAGAAAGGAAGACTTAAAAGGTTCCGCAAAGTTGCACAAGTGCATCCAGGCGTGTCGTCTCAAGACTGCAGCTGAACCCGCTGCTCCTTCTGATGTGTGAGATATCAATCACATAGAAGAGTTAGCTACAGACTCAATGGTGGCTAGCTGAGAGGCCACTTTGTCACAGACCTCATCAGACACTGCACAAGCCAAGGTTTCTGAGAGCTCAGAGACCAGATCCCTTTGAAGCCTGGTAAAATGTGCCATATAATTCAGGGACCTGATAGCAAAGGTCACTGAAGCAAAAGTACGCTTCCCTATTCTGTCCAGGGCCCGGGACTCTGTTAGGCGGATGGACAGTCTGGCTTTCTTCTTCTGCCAGATCCTTTTTTGTTGTGGCCGCCACCACCAAAGCATCTACAGGAAGACCCCTGGACCAATGGGTATCTGAAGCAGGAGGGGACAAGATCTTATAAGGCCTCCGGGGAATAGCTTCAACTTTATCAGGGGCCTTCCTTGACAAGTTCATCGGCAGGTGGAGTAATCCAGGAGGTAGGGGGCTGGGCACGAAAAGCATGCAGGAACACAAATTCCTCAGGGGTCGGATTAGATGTCACCTCTCTGTTTCAGGATTTCAAGGATATTGCCAAAGGATACCTCAGAGGGTGACTGAGGGGATCCTTCCCCCTCATCAAAATCTGTCTCTTTGGTGAGAGACTCCTCTGTGGAGTCCATGTGCTTTCTCTTACACAAACTTTTCTGGTGGACCTCCTCAGCGGGAGAAGCTGGGGAAGACAACGAAAAAGGGGATTCCTGAGGGAATGTGTCCTGAGGCCCTTGCACCCGGTGTCCACTAGGTGCGACTTGTGAAACAAGTGTACCAGAGGAGGGCGGAGGTATTGACAGTCCAGTATCGCCAGCAGCAGTGAAAGCCTTCTCCATCATTTGGAAGACTGGTCCACCCGGAGAGGAGTGTACGTCGAGGACAGGGGGGCACTCCTCCCCTAAGTAGCTCAGCCTGCCGACTAGGAGTCCCTGGATGGCTGTGGAGCAGCAAGCTATGCGCATTACAGCTGACATCCTGGGTCGTAGCAAAACTTTCCTGCCACAAAGGCAACTGCGGTTCCTTAGTGAGTTCCATAAAGGGAACCGCAGAAGGGAAAGACTGTACTATATCCATGGAATTCAAAGGCAATGAAGGAGGAGAATAAGAAGGTGTCTTTGGAGATAGGTGATCACCTCCCAAGGAAGGATAGTTCCTGGGGGGTAGAATACCTCTGGCCAAGAATGCCTGGTCCACAAGACGCAACACATCCTGTTCAAAAAGACTTCTAGTGGACCTCACCGAGACTGAGGGAGAAACAGGCCTGTCCACAAAAAGAGGCAGACTCGATGCTCAACTCGTCTGATCGCACCGATGACAACGGTGCCGAGAAAGACTGAACTACTGTAGTCTGCACTGAAGGAGTAATCGGTGCCAGTGTCATTGTCTGCACCGACACAGGGATCGGTGCCGACGAAACTGGAACCGACAAAACTGGAGTCAGTAATAAAGGCCTTGGTTCCGAGGAAGATCTTGGAACTGAAGCAGTGAAGGTCTGCGCCGACTGAATGGTCGGTGCCAATACAGTGGTAAAGGTCTGAACCGAGGAGCCCCTCGGTGCCAATATGTAGAAGGCTGCAGGAGAGAACGGAGCCAAAATCACTAATGGAGCCGAAGGCTTCGGTGCCGAAGGTCTGGACACCGAAAGCACTGGGGCTGACAGAGAGCTCCGGAGTCAAAATTTTAGCCTTTTTAGATTTCGATTGTTGAGAGTCCCCAGCCGGGGACGAAGGCAAGGATTTAGCCTTAGTAGAAACATGCATTTTCTTATGGGCTTTAGGAGGGGTTGAGACCTCTGACCCAGAAATAGCCACTGAAAAGGGAGATTTTAGAAGTCCCTTCAGTATCAGCTTATTTTTCCTTTCTAACAAAGTTCTATTAGAAAAGTTTTCACACACAGTACAAGGTGGTTCAACAGATAAATGGGAAGCTCCCAAAAGTACAGTTGTGTACTTACCATAAATGTAGATGTTCGAGTGTATTCACTGTTGCAGTCATTACACTTGGGTTATCCTGAAAGGCTACCCGTAATCGGCCTGAATTACAAAGTCCTGATCCGGCGTCGGTTGCTGTCGCCTCTTCCCTGACAGTGGTATATAAGATGCAGCAGACGCCATTTTCTTCAGTCTTTCTTGCCGCGCGATGCCCGAAGCAAAAGTTCGCAAGTGCCGGTTGGCCGACTCCTGAGATTTTCGAAACGAATTTCAGATCCGAAGTCTTCAATAAAGCTAAGTAGCCCGTTGGGGGAAACTTTTTTCTTGCTCCAGACAGATGTCAGAAAAAGTTAATTGTATTTCTTGTGGGAAGCAAATTTTCATTCTTAGAAAATACAGTGAAACACGATGAACATCAATAAACACAAAGAGTGTGCATCAAAAATGGGCAGTTTGTGTCCACAATCAGAACACCGCTTAAACCCATGGTACAAGAGAGTACCCGGAGATATGAAAAAGAAAAGAAAGGGATTACCAACGATGGTAAGGAGAAATTACCTCATGGTAAAAAGGGTAAGTAAAGGACAGAGAAGAAAATCTGAAATTATGAATGCTAGATGCGATACGGCAAGAGACAATAAAATATTAACTTTTCTGACAGAAAAGTAATTTGTAAAGCAATTAAACAACAATTGACTGTACTTAGCTCAAGAGAAGTAGCTTAACACGACTGGATGGCAACGCGGCAAACGAAATCTGAGGTAACAGGGAGAGGGGAATTGTGGGTAAGAGTTTAGCTCGAGTGTTTGAAACTGACGCGAGCTTGGAAAATAGCCGGCTCGGTTCCGAGCTTGAAACCGATACCCATACGTAAGGAATGAACGAGGATTAACAATATCAGATCTTATGTTTTATTAGGAAGCAAGAACTTCAATATTTGAAGATGTATATAGTTGTGTGTGTTACTGTTAAGTTCATAGGTTTTAGGAGGGTTATTTTAGGGGGTTGTTTGTTCTGTTTGAGGGCTTTCAAAAAACAAAAAGTTATGTAAGATGTAACATAGGCGCAAATGGAAATGACATGAAACTGTATAAAAGACCAACCTGCCGAACAGTATGCAGATGTAACATAAAAGCTGGAACTACACATTTAGCAAAAGAGCAGTTACATATGAAAGGTGGTAATAACTATATAAGAAATAGATATTTTCTGTAACGTTTTTCAATCAGAATGGTCTTACTGATAAATATAAAGAAGAAAGTAGTCCCTCTCTCTCTGCTTTTCCCGGATAGGGGTCACCACAGCAGATTCACCTTGTCCGCTCATGATTGGCAATGGAGTTTTTACGGTGTTGAGTTGCCAGCCCGGCACCCAACCTTCCACAGAAGGCACACTCACGCCTAGGGCCAATTTTAGCATGGCCAATCCACTTGCAGCATTGTCTTTGGGGTGAACTATATTAAAAAATGTAGAGCGCAGACAGCTATGCTATAGGGGAGACACCTTGGAAGACCTGAACATGTCAATCTGATAAAGAAAGGTTTTCAGGATGGTTATTCAGCGAAATATTTGGGGCAAAGGAAAAGAGGAGAGTACTTATATTAATTGCAAAAGGAGCTCCAATACTGATAAAAGAGGGAAAAAAAGACATTATACAATGACACCCCATTAATATTCCAAAACGTGCGTTGTAAATCAGACTTATAATAATGGAAAAAGGTCCAGTCGCCTGGACTTTTTCCATTAGTATAAGTCTTTTTTTACAGCAATGGAGAATGCAAGATCTCCATTGCTTTTTAGACACTGCCTCGCTATGTTAAAGGAGTTTAACATAGCAAGACAGCTTTAAAAAAAGTAACTGAGATCTTCCTTTCTCCGTTGCTTTTTTTAAAGCTGTCTCGCAATGTTAATCACCTTTAACATACCGAGACACTTTGTAAAAAGCAACAGAGATCTTGCTTTCTCCGTTGCTTCCACCCACAGCTCTGATGTACTGTGTAAGCATACGCAAGCGTAGTACATCAGAACTGCCACAGAATACCAGACAGCTGCGGAAGGGCAGCAAGGAGGCATTATACAATGCCATTATTTAAAAAAAGTAAGTATTTTTTTTCTTAATTAATGTCATTGTATAATAGCAATAACCCACTTCTGGGTGTGGGTAATGCTGGATTTACCCAGGGTTGTCTTTGTTTGGCCACTCGGGCTTCGCCCTCGTGACCAAACCACACCAACCGTGGGTAAATCCAGCATTTCCAACACCCAGGCGTGGGTTATTGCTATAATGGAAGATGCACAGTACCAAGGGGCTACTGCAGAGGGAGAAGGATTACACTCGCATACATTTACATTCCTCCTAAAACTGCTATAATGGAGCTTAAGAAAATTCTGGGAGAAATAATCAGCTTTCAGCAAGTAACATTGCTTATAGGCAGAGATTGGAATGTGGTTTGCAACAGTGAAGATGTGTATAGGGGGCACAGAATGGAAAATACAACAAAGAAGGGTAGATTTTTGAAGAAACTTATGAAAATGTTTGGCATGGAAGATGTGAATTCAGTACTAGGAGTTCAGAGTGAATTTACATATTACTCACTGAGATACCTGGCCTAGACTAAATAGATTTTCTCTCTCACAGGAATGAGCGCATTAAATGAAGGCCATGAAATGCACCCAATAACTATTTCAGATCATGCACCAACAACAACAAATAAAAACGCAAGGTAATGAAATAAAAATGAGACACTGGCGCTTTTCCACCTATCGGTTGAAAAGAGAGGAATTTAAGGAATGGGTTGCAGAATTAATTCAGGAGCTACTGGAGAAGATAGAATTATCTTCTGAAAACATAGCTATGGAGTGGGATAAAAATTAAATTGGCAGAATTTAGGGTTTCCCTGCAGATTGCTCTTTCGGAGATGCTGGGTGAGCAAATTGGAATGACTGGGGAAGATTACTTTTTTTTTTTTTTTATAGTTATGCTATATAATCAGAATTGCCTAGACATAGTAAAGCCTTGCTGAGTCTAATTATGGTGGCTGCCAAAAATGCAATTACTAGAAAATGGAAATCAAGTCTAGACCAACTTTACTAGAAGTAGTGAATATAGTAACAGAGAAAAAACTGGAATTGGGATCTTAAGAAAAGGGAAGGCACAAACTACATAGGAAAAACTGGCAATTGTGGG
Source organism: Protopterus annectens (assembly GCF_019279795.1). Lineage (NCBI taxonomy): Eukaryota > Metazoa > Chordata > Ceratodontiformes > Protopteridae > Protopterus > Protopterus annectens. The sequence goes on from NC_056739.1 coordinate 1,139,337,089, forward strand.
AACAATATATGCAGAGCAGGAAGAAGTTATGTACCTACCATAACGTTCCATGTTAGTTGTCTTCTTCGTGCCTTCTTTCTTGCTGGTTGGGTTCGGAGCCGATCTTCGGCTCCGACTCGGCCATCTACTAAAGCTCGAGAGCTATTTACTGGCTCGAGGCCTCCCCTTATCCCACAATGCTTGGCGCTAGATACCCAGATCTCGTTTGGCAGAGCTAACACCATAGAAAAAAATTTAAGGACACCTGTCCAAACTACAAGGTTTACCTACAGTACTAAAAACAGAGGAGGACGTAACCCAGATAAGACTCAGCCAGAGGAAGAAGGCCTCAAAAAGGGACTCTCTTCGGTCTGTCCAGGCTAGGGGGATGGGACACAAGAAAGAAGGCGAGACGAAGACAACTAACATAGAACGTCATGGTAGGTACATAACTTCTTAATGTTAAGTTGTCTATCTCGCCTTCATTCTTGCTGGTTGGGACAGCGTCCCTAGCACCTTAGTCCTGGGTGGCTCATCGGAACAGACTCTTGAGCACAGTGGAACCAAAATCAGCTCTACTCCTAGAGGCCATATTCAACTTATAATGTGAAATGAAGGTATGAGGAGTGGCCCATGTGGCTGCAGCACAAATAGATGCCAATGGTAGTCTAGCTTGAAAAGCTACCGAAGTAGCTAACGCTCTGGTGGAATGACCTTTAGGTTTAGTAGGGAGTTCTTTATGTCTCAGTTGATAAATCAAAGTAATAATAGAGGACAACCACCTGGATAAAGTTACTTTAGAAACTGGCAGGCCCTGTTTGCCCTCAGCATAGGACAGGAAGTGTTGGTCTGATTTTCTTGTTTGCTTAGTCCTATCCAAATAAAAACGTAATTGCCTATGAACATCCAATTGGTGTAACTTTTGTTCAGCTTTGTTGGAATAGTTAGGAAAAAAGACAGGTACATCAATAGCCTGATTCAGGTTTGTTTCAGAAGGTATCTTGGGCAGAAAAGAAGGATTAGTCCTGGGATCCTTGTGAAACACAAGGTAAGGAGGAAGAATACAGAGGGCTAAGTTCCAAAATTCTCCTAGCTGAGGTGATGGCTACTAAAAAGAGAGTCTTCCAGGAGAGTAATTTTAAGGAACAGGAAGCCGCAGGTTCAAAAGGAGGGAGAATCAAGGAAGCTAATATCAAGTTTAAATCCCACGGAGGTGGGGGATCTCTGACCGGGGGCCTAAGCAAAATAGTCCCTTTAAGAAAGGCCTTGCAAAGTTTGTGGGACATGATGCTGGTTTCTGACAGGCCAGCGTGGAAATTTGCAATAGCAGCTAATTGGACCCTAATGTTGGCAGATGAGGAACCAGTTTGAAAAAGTTCTATTAAAAATTTATAGAGCGTAATGGACAGGGGCTGTAAAGGGGTCTATATTCCTAGCCTCTGCCCAGAAAGAGAAACGTTTCCACTTACTAGCATAAGTCTTCCTGTTGGTAGATTTGTGCGAAGAAAGGATGATTTCACGCACTGGCTGAGAATTATGTGGAAGCCTGGCTAAGGTTGGAAGTGGAGCAACCAAGCTGTGAGGTTGAGAGACTGAAGGGATTGGTGCAGCCCGCCCGACTGATGGACCAAGAGGTCTGGCACTGGGTCCAGATTCCAAGGCTGCTCCAGCAGATGACGATGCAGGAATGGGAACCAAATTTGTCGAGGCCAGTAAGGGGCAATGAGGATCATTCCTGGATCCCAATGCGGTCGCCTTGTGAATTAGTTTGGGAATTAGGGGGAAAAGGTAGAAATGCATACAGAAGACCCCGGGGCCAATCGTGAACTAAAGCGTCTCTGGGGGAGTGGCCGGGGAGGGGGAAGAGTGTGAAGAAATCATCGCACTTGCTGTTGAGAGGAGTTGCGAAAAGGTCGCAGCAAGGTTGACCCCATCTGTGGAAAATTTTGTCCGCTACTGACTGATTGAGAGACCACTCGTGAGGCATGAGAATAGCTCTGCTTAGCCTGTCCGCTATGACGATGGACTTCCCGGGGATGTGCGTTGCTATCAGAAACCGTTGAGAGGAGATCGCCCACTGCCAGAGTCTGAGAGCTTCTCGACATAAGGGATAGGACTTGGTTCCGCCCTGCTTGTTGATGTACCACACTACAGACATACTGTCTGTTTGAATTGCAATAGTCCCGGTGGGTAGAGAGTCCTGAAGAGCTTGCAACGCTAAAAGCACCGCTCTCATCTCCAAGACGTTTATGTGCAGGTGGTACTCTAGAGGTTGCCAAGTGCCCTGGACAGTCCTGCCCTGAAAATGCCCCCCCCTCCCCGATCAGGGAGGCATCCATGGTCACTGTGGCAACAGGAGGAGGAAGAACAAACGGTCTGCCCTGGAGTACTAGAGGGGAGATCATCCACAAAGCCAGGTGGTCTTTGCATGATTGAGTGATTATTATGTTGTGAGACATCGGAAGTTGTTGAAAAGACCATTGGGTAAAGAGCATCCACTGAAGAATCTGCATGTGAAAACGAGCCAGGGCAACTTGTATTATTGCTGCTGCCATGAGACCCAAAGTTTTTAGTATAAATCTGGCCTGAATCCTCTTGCACTGTAGTAAGACCTGCACATGTCGGCAAATGTCTGACACTCTGTCTAGAGGAAGTTTTGCAGACAGCTCTTTTGTATTTAATCTTGCGCCTATAAAGGTTATAGATTGACAAGGCGACAATGCAGACCTTTTCGAAATTTATTGAGATACCTAGCTCGGAGCAAGTTTGGATGGTATAATCCCTGGCTCGCAGTAGTTGATGCCTGGTGGAAGCAGTAAGGAGCCAGTCTTCTAGATATGGAAACACCTGGAATGCTCGCCGTCTCAGGTGAGCCGTAACCACTGCCATGCATTTGGTGAACACCCTGGGGGCTGTGGTGAGACCAAAGGGCAAGGCTCTGAATTTATAGTGACTGGCTCCCAGACAGAAGCGGAGAAACCTTCTGGAGCGCCTGTCCATTTTGATATGGTAGTACGCATCCTGAAGGTCTATGGAGCACATCCAATTGTCCTGACCCAAAAAGGGTAGAATGGACTGAAGCGTGACCATCCGGAACTTCGTTCTTTGAACATATTTGTTTAACCTGCTAAGATCCAAAATGGGTCTCCAGCCCCCTGTCTTTTTTGGTACCAAAAAGAACTTGGAGTAAATTTCGGATCCTTGCTGGTCTGCTGGGACTGGCTGGATGGCCCTTTTTTCTAGCAGTTTTGAAATTTCTGGCACTGCTTGTTCCCTTAGACCAGGTGGAACATCTGGAAGGGACTTGGTTTTTTGTACAGGGGTGTGGACAAAGGGGATTTTGTAACTCTTGGATATGATGGACCATACCCATTTGTCTTGTGTGAGGAGTTGCCAGGCTTCTGGGTACAGTGACAATCTTCCCCCGACTGCCTCCGAAGGTGGACAGTCGGGCAGCCCCTCACGGGTGCTGAAAGGGTTTGTCAAAGAAAGATTCTCTGCTACCCTGATTTTGCGGACCCCCTTGGGCGGCATCTATTATTGTTCCCTCCCCTGCCCCTGGAGGGAAACTCGCCACGTGCGTCAGGCACGACTCCCCGGGGTTTCCGAAACCACACTTTCCCACTCTTCTTGACCCTTAGGGTATGGTCTAGAGGGAGTAGAAAAACGGACTCCCACGGCAGAGAGAGTCTTGCTTTCCTGCTCACACCTGGTAAGGGTATCCTTCACCTGTGGTCCAAACAGAGCCGAACCATCAAAGGGGGTATTGGTGAAGGACGCCTTAAAGGGGTCAGCAAAGTTACATAACCGCATCCAGGCATGTATTCTCAAAGCCACGCCTGTACCTGCAGCCCTACTCGCCCCATTGGCTGCACAAGAAATGAGCCACATGGAGGAGTTGAAAATAGAGTTAAGGGTCACCAGCTGGTAGTTAATCTTATCCTGAGCCCCCGCAGCTGATGGATCCTGAAGGGTTATCAGCCAGTTCCTTGAGAAGATCCCTTTGAAGGCGGGTGAAATAGCACAGATAATTCAGCGACCGCATGGAAAAGGTCGCTGAGGAAAACATCTGTTTCCCGTACCTGTCCATTGTCCCAGACTCTTTATTAGGTGGATGGACAGGAACCGAAGGGTCAGCCAACTCCTTCTTAGTGGCTGCTGCCACCACCATGGCATCAACGGGGACACCTTTTGTCAAAAATTGTTTGTTGGGTGGGGCTGTAATGAACTTAGTTGGCCTGCGGGGAGTTGGTTCCACTGTGTCCGGGGCTGACCACGCCCTTCGAGCCACTACTTCCATGAGTGGGTCGAAGGGTGGAGACACCCAGGAGGTGGAAGGGCGAGAACCAAACGCGTCCAGGTATACAGACACATCCTCGGAAAGGTTAAGGGCAGTCCAGTTCCCCCTCTGCCTAAGGATCTCTAGGATGTCTGAAAAAGAGACATCCTCAGAGGGGGTCAGACGTGACTGACTCGGGGGAGTCAACATGTTTCCTCTTACATTTTCTCTTCCGAGGGGGCTCCTCTGAATGATCAGGGGAGGCCTCGGAAGAGGAAGATACGCCCAATGGGGCAACCTGGAGCGTCTGTTCTCCACGCTTGGGGTCAGGAGGGTGGACAGAGACTGATGCAGGCACCATGGGGGGGGGGGAGCAGACTCAGGAGTCAGCACGCTCCTCATGACCTCGAAGGCGCCCCTATCAGGCAGAGCAGTGGGTCCCTGCTCCGAAGAGATGTGAACCCCTCCTGGCACCGAGAGAGATGGCTCCGAGGCCGATGTCGGGCTCACCTGCGCCGAAGCCCCGAGAGGGAGAATGGGGTCGGACAAAGGTCCAATGCCACTCGCCCCCTCGGAGCCAACGGAGTCCTGGCGCCGAGATCCCTCCAAGGAAGGAACTAATGAAGAGATCGGAGCCGACGAAGGAGCCGAAAGATGTGGTATCGGCTCTGACGTTTCCAAGATTCGAGCCCCAACCAGTTCCGGCTCCGAACACAAAAGGGGAGTCGGAGGAGGAACTGCTGAAGACACCGGGACAGCCACCGTCTGTTGAGAAGGGCTGGTTAACATTTTGGCCAGTGCCTGCGATTTAAGGAGTCTACTGACCACCCTCTCCAAGTCATGATCGGATAACCTGGAGGACCGAGAGGAGTGGGAACTATGGCTTTGTTCCGACTGAAGCAACGGTGACCTCGGAGCCGAATGAACCAATTCTAGAGAAGGGGACCTAGAACGTTTTCTACCCAACGACGGTTCCTACACTAAAGTCGGAGCCGATTGAGGTCTAGGGATGTCGGCTCCAGCTGGTGCCGAAGAAGAGGCAGATGCTCCGCCCGACGACGGCTCCGAACTGGGAGCCGACAGCTTGGCAGGCTTTGAGGATTTCCCCGACTGAGGCTTCACCGGGGATCCCTCTGGCTTAAGTAAGCCTCTCAAAATAAGCTTGTTCCTACGCTCCTGCAGGACTCTCGGGCTGAAGGCATGACAGACCGAGCAGGAGTCCTGCAGGTGTAGGGAACCCAAGCAATAAACACAAAAAGTGTGACTGTCTGCCAGAGACATCTTCTGACAGTACGAGTCACACTTCTTGAAGCCTGAAACTTTAGTATCCTTGGAATACTGGCCCGGGGATACTAAAGAGAGAAAAATTAAACTAGTGCTTAAACAAGGCACACAGAAACACTCACACACCCGCACTAGTTAAGCTAACAATAATAACCACAAAAAACTATCACACACACTTAACTATCCTTAATAAAAATATACAAATACTACAAGGCTAAACACTACTCCTATAGGTACAACAAGGGTGGGGTTAGCTACTAATAGAGAGAAACAAGGGAGGGGGTAGAAACTCTCCAACAGAAAACGAGTTTCCTTAGTGGGACAAACTAAGGGATACACAGTCTAACTACACTACAAGGGAAAGACAATCTATATCTAAGAAAATACAAGGTAAATATTAGCTAGTAATACAAAAAAAAGGATTAATACGACCTGAGCCAGTATAAGCGCAACCTCGTAGCTGAAGCGGTAAACGAGATCTGGGTATCTAGCGCCAAGCATTGTGGGATAAGGGGAGGCCTCGAGCCAGTAAATAGCTCTCGAGCTTTAGTAGATGGCCGAGTCGGAGCCGAGGATTGGCTCCGAACCCAACCAGCAAGAATGAAGGCAAGATAGACAACTTAACATCGAGGTTTAAGAGGCCAGATTTGAATGAGCCATATAATGCTTAACTGACAATGACTGGATGGTTTATAAGTAATGTATAATGTTTGCAACTACAGTTGTTTCATTGGAGTCTGTGATGTAAACTGTTTGCAACTAAAGTGGTATTATTTTGTATGTTTTTCATTTATATAAATGTAAGAATGCCTTTGTCATATGTGAAAATTTAATAAAGATGTTTGGTAAGAAAAAAAAAAAGTTGAACCCCGATGGTTTTTGCATTGGATCCAAAGAAGTTTCATCTGACAGGTCCTTAGGTCTTTTAAGCTTTGGATCGAAGATAAGATTGGATCTGATGGTCCTTTTTTCTTTTGGTTGGGATCAGAGTATGAAGTCATATCTGACAATTTAGAAGTTTTCTTTCTAAGATCCTAGGAGTCAGTTGGATCCAAAAGAGACCTTTTCTTAGCCTTCTCCAAAGTTTTTTTTTTTTTTTTTTTTAAGGCTGGAGAAGTACATGGAGAAAGAGATAAGTCTTTTTTTCAGTTTTTCAAGGGAAGCTCCAGATAACTTCTCAGAAAAAGAAGGGAGCAATCCTTTTAGAATAAGTTTATTCTTTCTCTCAACCGGAACTCATGGGCTAAATAGTTGGAAAGAAAGGAAAATGTAATTGGAATCATAAAAAGTCTTAAGAAGGAAAAAACATTCAACTTATCAGAAGAGTCGCTCAACAGCACAGGAACACCACATCTTTCACTGGAAGTGGCAACAAGATCTGAGGTACTTGGGGTTGGTGCACTGTGGGTAAAGGAGTAACTCGAGAGTTTTCTGTTTGCCACGAGCTTTTGCAACAGCAGAGTCAGATTTGAGGGATCGGAAACTAACCCATAAGTTGAGGCCAGAATGAAATCTGACATCAGAAGCTCTACAATAATCTTGTAGATAGGGAAAAAATACCAACTATGGTAATGAAAGAGGTATACACTAAGTGTAAAAGGGAGAAGGTAAGAAAAGTGAGGCCTACCAATGATGGTAGGAAAGCTTACATGAAAAAGGACAGTAGAAACGACTTAAAATAAAATTAAAGATTAAAGAAATGCTGGTATGTAAGGAATGTTTAGATTAGAAATTTAAAAAAAATGACTCATCTCCCACTGCACACTCTAGAGCTGAAGGCGACAATGTCTAGATGCGAAAGTGGAATACAAGATCTGAGAGATGTTAGGGGTTGTTGCTTTATGGGTAGGGAAGGTGCTCAAGAGTTAGTTGGAGGCCATGAGCTGGTATAATGGCAGAGTCAGATCCAAGGATCAGATTCAAACCCATTAGTTGAGGAATGGATGAAAACTGACATCAGATTTAGTGCTGTGCTGTTCCACCCCTATACAAAATCAACCATTATGGTAGTCATAGCAAGAAACTGGTGTACCACAGCTGCATTTCCCTTTTTTGAAGTAGATACAAGAGTGAAACACAAAAAAGGAAAAATGCCCAGTGAAATAACCTGTCTACCTGAGCTTCTGAGACTGTAACTGGTGGTACAGGAAAACTGTTCCCAGTGCTGATGGATGTCTGCATATACGAATGTAGCAAGAATATTCTGAAAATTCCATGTAACCAGGGTGGATGTACACCTTACAGGGGAAGGATCCTGTGCTTTAATAAGCGGGCCTGATGGAGAATTTCTGAAATGGCAAGATAATCTGACAGGCAGCTGCAGTCATCCTTGACTCTCTCTGAAACATAGATCATAAGATCCTGAAAAATCCCCTACAGAGAGAAACTTAATACGGAGAAAGATATTCCCCTCGACTTAAAGCAGAAGGTGGTCTGGGATCCTTCAAAGCAGTAAGACAAAAGAAGGCCTTCTGTCATGGTCCTAATACTTGGAACAGCACATACTGAAAGTAGCACCATGCGTTAAAGGTCTGCAAGGAACCTTGAGCTGGCATTAACCCGTGCTTCTCAAAGCTCATGCATCCAAGATAAATCCAACCAGATGTTAAACTATGCATACAAATCTAATATCTGGCCCATTACTGTGGGCCTATCAGGTATGACAAGACTTGCTGGAGTATCCTTAACTTTGACCAGCAAGCCTTTCTTGACATGAGGGGAAGCCAAAAGTGCATATCACAATTTGAGAGCTTGTATACTCAACTTCTAATGGAAGACTGTAGGAACTGCTCAGTATAAGTGAGTTGGAGTGAAACAGCTGTAGGATCTCCAATGTGGGAGAGTTAATTCTGACAGCCTTGGATGCACAGCTGTCACGATAGCACCTCTCAGAACCCTCTTGTCATTAGCAGACATGAGAGTCTGACTGCTTACTAGTTAAGGAGCAGCTTTCATTTGGTTGCAATTTAATTATTTTAATACTGCCTGTTGGAAGGAGCAATGTTAACGATCTTGCTAGTAAAGTACAAACATAGCCAAACAGCATCTTATGTATAAAGCTTAGTCATATTTTAATTTGAAAAGAAAAGGAATTTAATCTGCAATTCTACGGTAGAATGCCTCAAAAAAACTATACAGTGTGCAAAAGGGACAGTCCCATGCATGAGTTTAGGCAACAAAACAGACTTGGCAACATTTAATGCTCTAAAGTGTTAGGTAGAATTTGGCTCAGTGCAGGCATCACACACAAGCCTGATCTGTAAAGTACACAGATGCATTTGTCCATATAAGCAACCTCTAGATGAAACATGTACGTCTCTCTTAAAAAGTTTTTTTTTTTTTTTTTTTTTTTTTAAATCTGCCCTAAAGTGCAATAGTGCAAAAACAAATTAAAGTAACTGCAAAACAGACTGAAGGAAAACACTCAAGCTAATGATGTGGCTTGCTTCATTGAATTTAAATTTTAAAATGCAACTAAACTACATATATATGTGGGGTGTATCAAAATACCTCTTTGCACCACAGTTCTGAGATCCATAAGCAGTTTTTCTTTTCTTGGCCTCAGTAGTGTAACGGCTCTTCTTCCTTTTTCTACCATTTCCTCTTGCACCAGCAAAGTATGCAGAAGTGGTTTCTCCATTTTCCTCCATCCCTTCTTCATCTGCATCTAGCCTGCGCTTGGTTTTAGCTCCTGAGCTCCCAGTTGGAAGGGTGTCATCTTCCACTACAGAAAAGCAAAATCATATGGTATGATGTAAAAGTAAAAAGGCTGTGATAACTTCTACATGAAGAACAATAATAAAGCAACTAGTTTACTTCCAAATATTGGCTGATATTCAAAGAAATAGCCTTGTGACCACTTCAGTTGTTCAGGACTACGGAAGCAGGAACCAAGTCAAGACATTGCCAAATTAATGGTACAAAAAGGCATAGTTGTGTTTAAGTACAGCATAAAACAGATAATAATATACACATATTTTAGTCAATGTAACAGTAAATCATAACAGCAAGGTTCTCTAATTTACTTTGCTATTCCTGGCCTGTATTTTAAAAAGCAGCAGCTTACCTTCCCTGCAAGTACCAGCAACTTTAAAGTTGTCATGTACTGCCAAAGGCATACTCAAGGTTTGCTCTCAGTTGTTGAGCTGGCACATACTCTAACCAGTTCACAAAGACTTGAGTACCTGTAGCATAGCACATAAATGCACATGCTAATAAGAAGGGAAACAATAAGATCAGAAGAATAACAAGGCAACTGAGCTGCGAGGCTATTCATGCCTTGTACCTCTTTTAACGAGGCCCAGGACAGATATACCAGGGTTAAATTTATGAATATCCATCCAGTTGACCTGCTCCTTTTTAAAGACAGTGTGCAAAATACTTAACTTGGAGAGGGAGTTTCTTCCAGAGAACGGGTGGGCACTCCACAGCAAATCTATTCCTCTTCCTTGTCTTATTTGTTAAGTAGATTCAGATCTCTGGCCCTAGAGTTTGTTGGACTATTTTGATTTACTGACATACGAGAGTTCCTGAACTACTGGATCTCTTACAGCCCTATAAGTACAACACAGATCACCCCTAAAAACTCCATATGAAATGGAGTACAAGGGCAAAGCCTCCAGTCTTTCCTGGTACTTCAGATCTTTTAAGCCCATGATTTGATTAACTAAAAACTTCTGGGATCTTTCAAATTGCTTGATATGCTTAGTAAGGTACATCTCAAAGGGGGCATTGTACTCAATGATGCGCCTAATCAGTGTGGTGCACAAGGAAGCAACGATTTATTTTGATCTGGAAGAAACATTTTGCTGTGAACTGTGCAAGGTAAAAGGATTTTTGATTAGCAGCACAGCAGACCATACGGGTTTTGGCAATGTGTTTTTTTGATAAATTGACACAGATCTGTTATTTTTCTGACATAACTAAAGAAGGATTTGCAGATGTCTGGCTTCTGTAGCTAGTCTGAGGTCATGGGTTGCCTTTGCTTTTGGTATGTCCTTTTTAGTTTCATACCTAGCTGTTTAAGGTCATCCTTAATTTAAGGGTCTTTCATTCCGCTACATCGATTTACAAGTTTCTTTTATTATATAGTTTATTAATGTTTGAGGACCACCACTCTGGTTTGTTTTTAAACCTCTCCATTCCACTGGATCTAGTTGGGACTACCAGTCTAATACATCTGTTCAGGTATGAGCAGAACTTGCCTGCATAACCCTTTGCAGGATCAGCATTATAGGTAATACAATACGTTGGCAGATTTTAAAGATTTTCTATGGAGTACACTGTCTGAAATATTGGGGAGCAAATGGCTGTAACTAAGGAAATTATTCTTTTGAGCTGGGACATGGGATATGAATTGCCTAGACAGAGTAATGCTTTATTTACTTTTTCTATTGGCTGCCGAAAAAGCAGTTAATGTTGAATATTGTAAAAAAATGGGAGAGAGATCTTTATGAAAAAGGGAGGAGCAATTACACAGAATAAATGGAAATTGTGCAACACATGCAGAATAATGCTCAAAAAGAGGAGGGAGGATTAATGGAAGGCAATTTATGAAATGCTGGTGTGAAGGGCAGTTGTTATAATGAAAGAAAATCTAAGTAAGTGTAAATGGAAAAAATGTTAAAACGGTTGGTTTTCTTTTCTATTAATGTAGATGTGCCTACATCATAAGGGATAATTTAATAAAGGTGTTTATCAAACAAAAAAAAATGTGGGTAATACCATTTTACTCTAATTTATACTTCTTAACAGAATTGCAAGAGATCTGCATGTTTGTGAAATCCTTGAAATCTATGATATTTGTTTCTGATGGTTTGGAAATACTGATGGAGAAGATACTACCTTCAAGTCTGACTTGACCAGTGAGGGGAATACCTTGTAGATGGTTTCAAAGAGATGCTAAAGTTGTTATGACCAGGTCAGGTGTATTCTGTTCTCTACTGGGTTCATTAACAACCTGATCCAGGAAGTTCAAACTTATAAAATCGAAGAACTTTTGAGCATACCTTACTTTGGAGGTACAGGTCCATCAGTTAATTACTAAATAGGTAAAATCATCCAAGATAACAGCATCCCTACTTCTATGCTCTTCGACATTTGGAAGACATCCTTGTATGTACTGTTACAGAAACTTTGTGATTAGAAAGCATTCCCTTGGGGGAAAGAGAGTGGTAAGCACAAAACCCAGGTATCAAGGGAGTGCTCATTGGTCACAAACTAGGTTTCTATAATATCTCAAACAAGGATGATCTCCGAATATGGAGGAGGGCCTCAAAGTCAGGGAATTTGTTGTTCAGTATTGAGAGCCATCCTAATATGTGATCCAGTGGTTGATTTGTTTTGGATGTTAGACTGGGAGGTTCATCATCTGGACAATTATTGTCCTCAAACATTAAAAAAGGCACAATGGATGCAGCAAAACTTTTGCCAATGGATTTATGTTACTTGTCTAATATCCATGTTGATTTTTTTTTAAATATGAAATTAAATGCAAATCGACTTATTTATTTAGACTTTGCTGACTGGGTTAGTCAATCTAGGGCAATGTCTTCTTTTTGGGGAAGATCTAAGGTTGTATTCATACTGATTAGGGGGAATTTGGTAACAACATTAGGAGATCTTCCACTACTCTTTTTGAAAAGACCTGTGGGATCTTTTGCATCTGCTTCAGCTACCACCAGCTGAGGCAAATGGGGCCCTCAGTTTAACACTTTAGCTGAAGGATGCAAAAAAATTTTGTCTTCCAATTTTAAAGGCTTACTTAACTTCTTCACACTGTCAACAGGTTTTATTGTTTAATGGCAATAAAACTACATCCATCTCACACTCAATGCCATTTAGAAATTAAAGTATTTCCTGAATACAGAACTTAAAACAGATTTGACAGCAGCATGAATGAATTATCAACTTTCCATAAGTTAGTGCTCACTATAAGTAACGGAAACTGCCTTGCTGAAGTACAATACAAAATGCTAAAACCTCAACCTTCTATATGGAAGGAGTCCCATTGAAGAACATAAATATGTATACATATCAGGGCAAATAGTGCTCTTGCAGTTGCAGAGGAGGTTGAAAGCTCAAAGTAGTAAAATTGTTTGAAAAGCAAAAGAAACGCCTATCACTCATTCTGATCTCGTTTGTGAAAGAGGTAGTAACAATATCAAATGAAAAAAAGATAAAAAAGCAGTTATGTTTAGTAATCTCAGGCTGTACAAATACAAAGTACTCTAAGAAACAAATGAACAGCTTGTGGTGCAAAACTATAACCAACAGAAATACTCTCAAAGAAAAGTACCAGATTACTCTATTCAGACCTTTGCTGTACCTTTTTTCTGGACTTTTTCTATAACCACTTTAAACTTTTTTTCAGGCAAAGAGCCATAGCTTTGTTTTCCAGTTGTAAAGACTTGTTTAACTTCCTAACACTGTTGGCAGCTTTCAATGCTATAGTGAAGACCCCGATAAAACAAGCACATCAAATGAAAACTTACAGGGGTTATTAGCCTATCACAATTTGTAAATAAACCCCCAAAGTGGAAGTCAGTTGATAAGTGCTTGGAAATTTTAAAAGGAAGTCATTGAGACAGCTTACCATAGGGGGGAGTCTTATTACTCCCAGATTTGGAAGTGGAGGCTCCCCCATTGCTTAGTCCTGTGCGTAGCATGGGAATGCAGCCTGGGAGCTCTGTTGGATCTGGGTTTGGACTGAGAAGGTCTGGAAGAGGCAGGAAAGGACCAATTCTTGGAAGGCCAATGCCTACTAAATCTTGGAGGTTAGGTTGTACTTGTAAAAAAATTCTTTAACAGTTTGCATAGATTTAGCGTTTTCTTCTATCTTTTTAAGAACCTCTTCTGTATTGTTGCCAAACAGGTGGTTCTGGTTTAGGGGAGCATCCAGTAATTTTGCTTTAACAAGATCTGGTAGGGATGGCTCCTTAAGCCAAGCATGCCTTCTAAGTACAGACCCAGTTACAGCAGCCCTGCAAGATGCCTCTAAAGAGTAAAAACCACATTGCAAAGTATGTTTTCCAACCTGTTCAGCTGAATGCAATAAATCTTGTAAATCCTTATTTTCAGCACAATCAGGAAACATCATTTTCTGTTTAAGCAATACAATAATATGCTGCTGATACTTCAACATATGAAACTGGCAGTTTAAGGCCCTAATTGCCAAAGTTGCAGAAGTGTACACCTTCTTACCCTATCTATCCAATGCCCTTAAGCCCCTGTGAAATGGTCTCAGGAACCGCAGTAGGATTTTTGAAAAGGAACTTGTGAGAGTCAGGGACCCTGTAATATCTATCAGGTTTCCTGGGAGCAGGAGGTAAAGAGTCAGGGGCCAAGCTAGATTCTGCAAATGCATCAACAACAACCTAACACAGGAGGTATGGCTAAAGGCCTGTGCTGGAGCAGGAGTAAGAAATCCCCAAGCCTCTTTTTAGAATCAGAGAAATCCTGACTTTCCCAATGAAAATGCTCCCGGAGAGTATGCAAGGTTTCACCAAAAGATAAATCCTCTGGGGGGGAAGCAGTGGGACTGGAGTCCTCAGCATCAGAATCTTCATAAGTAGATAAGGGTAAATCCTGGTCATCAGAGGAAACAGAAAATAAAGAATCCTGGTCGGAAGTATCAAACAAACTCAGTCCTAGGTCTCTTAGAGGGGGAAGGCTGGCTTCCCCTAATTAAAGTAATAAGGTTTTCAGCCATTCTTATCATCTGTTTTTTAGGCATAGAGGCCTGACCATGCAGTCTGGGTGTCAGTTTTTTAGGCATGGTTCGAGATTTAGGCCTTGAAGAAGAAGATGGCATTGGTTTAATACGCAAGTCAGTAGGGCCTGAATACACCCTCAGAAGCCGGTGCCTGCACAGCGGCTCTGGACCCAACCAAGGTAGAGACATCCGCAGGTTCCACAGTTGAAGCATCTCGCAGCATACCGGACTCCGAATGGGTCTTAGTAGAGGCCTGCGAATCACAAGTAGTGGGTATCAGGGGCTGCGAAAGCACCTCACTGAGTACCGGCGAACTGGCGACTGGCTTAGGAGAAGCGTCGTCGGCAGCTTTGGACCTAGGTGGCCTGTCTGTCTATCTGTGCGTTTTTTCGGAATGTTGGTAGTCGGATGGCTGACTAAAGACATATCATGATAACTGAACCGAGCACCAAAATATTTAGAAGCATAAATATACCGATGATGGATAGTTCGTGGTTTAAATAAGGCACAAAACCGACAGCAAGGTATGTCGTGGTCTGGGCCTAGGCAAGGAATACAGTACGAATGAAGATCTTTATGAGGTATTTGCTTTCCACAAGTAATGCAATTATTTACTTTTACTGACATCGGTTAAGAGCAAGAAAAAGTTTCCCCAACGGGGTACTTCGGTTCTGAAACTCGAAAAGGAAAATTTCAGGAGTCGGACGACTGGCACTTGCAAACTGCTTCTGCTTTGGGCACCGCACGGCAAGAAAAACTAATGTAATGGTGTCGGCTGCATGTTTTATACCCCTGACGACTTGGAAGAAGGGACAGCAGCCGACACAGGACCCAAGACTTTGTTAATCAGGCCGACTGAGGGCTACCTGCAAGCAGATAACCCAAATGTAATGACTGCAACAGTAAAACACGAAGAACATCACATCATTACGCAAAAAGCACAATAAACAGAAATACAAAAGTAATCAGAGGTATGCAAGTAAACAGATATACATTTAAACAGTGTACTATTAATTAATAGCTACCTTCCAAACTTCTACAGGAATACCATCTATTCCTGAGGATTTTCCTGTAGATTGGTTACACATCACAATTTTTATCTCATCTTCTCCTATCCTAACTTGTTAGTAATTGAGCTTCATCTACCTCTAATGTTGACATTCAATTCTTCCATAAACATTTCCATTTGTATCTATTCTTGACTCTCTGCTTAATAAAGACTCTCAAAGAATTTCCGAGATATTTCTAGCAGCTCTATAGCATCTCTCGTTATCCACCTTGTTTTAGGTCCCAGAAGTTTGGCGGCACCCCTTACTACTTTCTGTTGCCCGAGTTGTTGTACTAAAAGCTTTTGTGCACTAGTGTAATCAAAAACAGTTGCTTAACAGTAATCTTTCTAAACTTGTGCACATTATAGAGGTAATCCCTTATTTTCTGTTTAGCATTCTGCAGTTGCTCCTCTTCTTGTTATGTGAGATTCCACTTATTCTGCAATACCTTAACATTCGTCGTTCCCTTTAAATAATTCTAACTTCTTAACCACAGCTCCATTTATTTCCACCCTATTTTTAAACTCCACCTTAATTTTATCCCACTCCCTAACTATATTTTCAAAAGAAATTTCTATCCTAACAGCTCCTGAATAATCTCCACTACCTATTCCTTAAATTGCTCTCCTTTCAATAGATAGGTGGGAAAGCACCAATGTCTAATTTTTATTTCATTGCCCTGTGCTTTTATTTTAGCTATTATTGGTGCATGATCTGAAATAGTTACTGGGGGAGTATAAAGACTTTAAAATTAAATGCATGTGTTCCTGTGAAATGTAAATTCTGTCTAGCCTAGCCCAGTTTTTAAATCTTGGGGAATAATATGTAAATTCACTCCAAAATCCTATTACTGAATTAACATCTTCCAAGCCAAATATTTTCATAAATTTCTTAAAAAATCTACCCTCCTTTGTTATATTTTCCCTTCTTGGCCCCACAGACACATCTTCACTGCTGCAAATCAAGTTACAGTCCCAACTAATATTCCTTGCTGAAAACTGATTATTTCTCCCAGAATTTTCTTAAGCTCCATAATAACAGTTTTAGGTGGAATGTAAATACATGCCAATGTAATCCTCCTCCCTTGCTAATAGCCCCTCAGCACTACAAATCTGCCATTATCTTTTTAATCTTCTTCTATCAATACTGGAGCTCCTCTTGCAATTAATTAATAGAAGTACTCCTCTTTTCCTTTATCCCAGGTTTTCCACTAAATAACCACCCTGAAAACCTTTCTTCATCAAATTCACATGTTCAGTTCTAAGTGCGTCTCCTGTAACATAGCTATTCGCACTCTACATTATTTAAAACAGTTCACTACTTTCTTTTTTGTATTTATCTGTGAGACCATTTACATTTAAAAATATTACAGAAATCATCATTGTATTAAAGTTATTCCCATCATTTATGTACAACACCTTTTTTTGTTAAATGTCTAATTCCAGCTTTTGTTACATGCATATACTGTTTGG
The DNA here is from genome assembly GCF_019279795.1 of Protopterus annectens. Taxonomy (NCBI): domain Eukaryota; kingdom Metazoa; phylum Chordata; order Ceratodontiformes; family Protopteridae; genus Protopterus; species Protopterus annectens. Next base: position 1,139,353,865 of record NC_056739.1, read on the forward strand.
CAAGTTGATCTTTTATACAGTTGTTTGTCATATCCATTTGAGCCTCTGTCACATCATATAAAACTTTTTTGCTTTATTGAAAACCCTCAAAAAAAAAAAAAATTACCCCCTTAAACCTATTAACTTTGTACACCTTCAAATAAAGTTTTACCCTCCTAATAGGAACAAAAGTCCCAAACTAACAGCCACACTCACCAACTTGAGTTAAGCTAAAAGAAAGGTTATCCGTGCCAAGACACATGGTGAGCCTGTGCTTCTAAGTGCCGATTGGTCTCGTCTTATCCTTACAGCTTTTCCAGCTGGAAAAATCCCTGAATGCTCTCGGAGACCATTGACTACCTTGGGAAAGCCAGAGAACATTATCTACCTTGGGGAAACTGCTGAATGCGTTCAGAGAACATCATCTATTATCCAATTTCTCTTTTTTCCCCCCTCAGCCAATTACTCTTCACCAGTTTGTAGCCAGTTTCTCTTTATCAGATTGTCTCCATGGAGACATCATGAAGACCAACTGCAGAACTGTTACGGAGCATACATGCATTTGCTAGAAAAAAGCCTCATAATATTCAATGTTCTTTTTCATTTACTTCCTCAGTCCAAGGTCTTTAATCCTGCCATTCCCCCATGCAAGAATGAGAAAAAGCACATTAATTTTTTTTATCATGCTTTTTAAAAAGCTTTTTTTTCTTGTTACACGGCAGTGCCTACATTTCTTAAAACTGAACAAGAAAGAGAGAGCAGCACCTGCTTACAATCCGTCTACCTCACAAATATAATTACTGCATTGTAATGTTTTTAATAATCAACCTAACAACTTATTGTTATTTACCCCATTAAAGAAAAAAAGTATTTTTAATCCACCCCTATATCCTCAATTAAAACATTTTGAGATCATAGCAGACAGAGAAATCAGGAAAGAAATAAATATGCATAGAGTTTACCCCAAACTTTCTAAAGATGAGACAAGTCTTTTGGAGTTACTTAAAATGATTGTTCTATGAGAATCATGCAACCTGACACAGATGGTGGAACTGTTTTGATGGACAGTATCATTTATGAGTCCAAAGTAAAACAACAACTTGGTGATATTTGTAATTATACCATGACCCCCCAAAACGTGCACGCTGATTGGCCAGCGTGCCCGTTGTAAATCGAGTTATACTAATGGAAAAAGGTCCGGTCGCCGGGACTTTTTTCCATTAGTATAACTCGTTTAACATTGTCTCGCTATGTTAAATGGGTTTAACATAGCGAGACAGCTTTAAAATAAGCAACGGAGATCTCCGTTGCTTATTTTAAAGCTGTCTCACTATGTTAAACCCATTTAACATAGCGAGACAGTGTTTTAAAAGCAATGGAGAAAGCAAGATCTCCGTTGCTTTTTTATGTTTCGCTATGTTAAATGAGTTTAACATAGCGAGACAGTTTTAAAATAAGCAACGGACATCTCCGCTGCTTATTTCAAAACTGTCTCGCCATGTTAAACTCATTTAACATAGCGAAACACTAAAAAAGCAACGGAGATCTTGCTTTCTGTTGCTTTTGCTCACAGCTCTGATGTACCGCGCAGGCGCAGTACATCAGAACTGCCGCGATGCCAGACATCTGCGGAAGGGCAGCAAACAGGCATTATACTATGCCATTATTTAAGAAAAGTAATAGTTTCTTTTCTTAAATAATGTCATGGTATATAATAACCATTTCTGGTGGTAATGCTAAATTTACCCACGGTTGGCTTTGTTTGGTCCCGAGGGCGAACCACGCCAACCATGGGTAAATTTAGCATTACCCACACCCAGGCGTGGGTTATTGCTATAATATTCAAGGGCTTCCATTAATAAAGTCAACATACCTCATTCCAGAATTCATCTTATGCTAAATGATTTACTTTTGGATGGTTCTATTTAGTTTGGACATATTTAATTTTTTATACAATAAAAATCCCAGGGTTTCTTCAGTGTTTGGTATTCCTAAGGTCCATAAAAACTCTTTAGATCCACCACTTTGGTTAACTGTATCGTCTGAAGGCTCTATTATAGCCCCTTTAGCCAAATTTGTTGATGTCAAGTTAAAAGATTTATCTTTGTTAGGACCAACACTTAGACACTTGGGATTTTCTCAGACTGTTAAAATCTGACTTGTATAATGAAAGAACAACATTTATTACACTTGATATAGTGGACTTGTTTGGTAGTATCCCTCATGATACAGGTCTCCAATGGTTGGAGGAAGCAATGAGCACATATGGTCATTTTTCTAACAATGATTTCAATACTTGCTTAACATTAATGGAGCTCATCTTAAAAAAACAACTATGTTTTATGAAGGTGAATTTTACAAACAAACCAAAGGTGTGGCTATGGGGACCAATGTGCCCCTACATATGCTAACATAATTTTGACTTGGTGGGAAAACACATATGTGCTGAATAGTGAATTTAATAATTGTTGGTCCCTTTACAAGTGTTTTTTGGACGATACTGTTATCTTTTGGACGGGTAGTTCAGAAAGGTTTAAGGATTTCCTTAAATATTTAAAAAGTACAACAATTTTTAGAATTTACTCATAGTTCTAACACACACAAACCCACATATTTAGATGTACACATCACAAAATACAATGGTAGGTTTGTTTCAAGAGTACACAGAAAGAGTACCTTTTCAAATTCCTACTTACATTTTTCTAGTGGTCATCCTTATTTTCAGAAAAAGAATCTTATAAAAGGACAACTCATTAGGATTAGTCGCATGACTTCTAATGATAATGATTTTCATAGACAGTGTGAGTTTGTAGGTGAAATGTTTAAGGAGAGAGGTTAACCCCATTCATTTAATAGAGCAAGTTACAACAGAGGTCAAAGAGGGCAGATTAGGTAAATATGCCCCATTTTTGGGAGTGGATGCCCCATTGGTCCCCCAAGGAGGTTCTTCTAACCAGACACATCCAATGAATGGAATGATGCATATGTTTTAGATTTCAGTGGAGATGCTGGTACTATTAGAAAAACCATCAGTGAAGAATGGGTGAATTTAAAGAATTTTCTGACCTGGGACCTCTCTAAGAATTCTTTAACATTTATATATAGAAAATAAAGGAATTTCAAAAACCTCTCTGAATCGTGAAGTTCTTCTATGTCACATTTTAAAGGTACAAGAGTAGGGATTTTTAAATGTGGTGCAAGTTCCCAGTGCTCCCATATTATTAATGCCACTTCATTGGAAATAAAGAGTAGAGATAGAACTCTTATGAGTAGGTGTTTTGCCAATTCTAATATGAGTGGAATAGTGTATCTGGTGTTGTGCAAGATATGTAATTAATTTTATATTGGTAAGACAGAGAAAAATAAAAACTTGTATTTATGAACATATGTATGAAATAACGCGAATACAAATAATGCTCTTTTTCGTCATAAGTTAATGTTCACAAGCCTTATTTTTAGTTTTGGAGGTGGTTCCAAAAGAAATCAGAGGGGGCATGTGGGAAACAAAACTTGAGTATCGTGAGCTTTATTGGCAAATAGTATTAGAAGCCACCAAACCCAGCCACTGGGGATGCACCAGCCAGTGCATTTCTTTGTGCCTGTCCCAAGTCTGGATAATGGGGAGGGTTGCGTCAGGAAGGGCATCCAGCGTAAAACTTCGCCAAATGATTTCATGCAGACACCAATAAACATTTTTATACCGGATCGGTAGAGGCCCGGGTTAACAATGACCGCCACCAGTACTTAGCCTACAGGGTGCTGGCAGAAATTGGGCTACTGTTGGCCGAAGGAGGAGAAGAGGTGGAAGACATGGCCGAAGGCAGGAAGAGAGGAGAAAGGCTAGGACTGTGGTAGTGAGGGTCGGAACTTTGAATGTTGGCAATATGACTGGTATAGGGAGCGAGCTAGCTGATATGATGGACAGAAGGAAGGTTGGTATATTGTGTGTGCAAGAGACCAGATGGAAGGGGAGTAAGGCTAGGTGTATCGGAGGTGGGTTCAAATTGTTTATCATGGTGTGGATGGGATGAGAAATGGCGTAGGAGTTATTCTGAAGGAACAGTATGCTAAGAGTGTTTTGGAGGTGAAAAGAGTGTCAGAGTGATGTTTATGAAGCTGGAAATTGATGGTGTAATGATGAATGTTGTTAGTGCATATGCTCCACAAGTTGGGTGTGCAATGGATGAGAAAGAAAATGTTGGGAGTGAATTGGATGAAGTGGTGATGACAAGGGTGAGAGAGTGGTGATTGGAGCAGATTTCAATGGGCATGCTGGTGAAGGGAACAGAGGGAATGAGGAAGTGATGGGTAGGTATGGTGCTAAACAAAGGAATGCAGAAGGTCAGATGGTAGTGGATTTTGCGAAAAGGATGGACATGGCTGTGGTGAATACATATATTAACAAGAGGGAGGAGCATAGGGTGACATACAAGAATGGAGGAAGATGCACACAGGTGGATTATATCTTAGGTAGGAGGGCCAGTATGAAGGAGACTGGAGACTGTAAAGTGGTGACCAGAGAAAGTGTTGTTAGGCAGCATAGGATGGTGGTTTGTACGATGACAGTGATCAAGAAGAGGAGGAGGAGTGTGAGGGCAGCACCAAGGATAAAATGGTGGAAATTGAAAAAGGGTAATTGTGAGGTGGAGTTCAGGGATGAGTTAAGGCAGGCACTGGGTGGCAGTGAAGAGTTACCAAATAGCTGGGTAACTACAGCAGAGTTAGTAAGGGGAGATGGCTAGAAAGGTGCTTGGTATCACATCTGGACAGAGGAAGGATGACAAGGAGACATGGTGGTGGAACGAGGAAGTACAGGAGAGTATACAGAGAAAGAGGTTGGCAAAGAAGAAGTGGGATTGTCAGACAGATGAAGAAAGTAGACAGGAGTATAAGGAGATGAGGTGCATGGCAAAGAGAGAGGTGGCGAAGGCCAGGGATAAGGCATATGAAGAGTTGTATGAAAGGTTGGACACTAAGGAGGGAGAAAAGGACCTGTACCGATTGGCTAGACAGAGGGACCGAGCTAGGAAAGATGTGCAGCAGGTAAAGGTGATAAAGGATAGTGAGGGAAGCATACTCACAAGCGAGGAGTGTGTGTTGAGGAGATGGAAAGAGTACTTTGAGGGGTTGATGAATGAAGAGAATGAGAGGGAGAGAAGGTTGGATGATGTAGGGATAGTGAATCATGAAGTACAATGGATTAGCAGGGAGGAAGTAACGATAGCTATGAGGAGAATTAAGAATGGAAAGGCTGTTGGCCCAGATGACATACCTGTGGAAGCATGGCGGTGTTTAGGTGAAATGGCAGTGGAGTTTTTAACCAGATTGTTTAATGAAATCTTGGAAAGTGAGAGGATGCCTGAGGAATGGAGAAAAAGTGTTTTGGTACCGATTTTTAAGAATAAGGGTGATGTGCAGAGCTGTAGTAACTATAGAGGGATTAAATTGATCAGTCACAGCATGAAGTTATGGGAAAGTAGTGGAAGCAAGGTTAAGAAGGGACGTCATGATTAGTGATCAGCAGTATGGTTTCATGCCGGGAAAGAGCACTACAGATGTGATCTTTGCTCTGAGAGTGTTGATGGAGAAGTACAGAGAATGTCAGAAGGAGATGCATTGTGTCTTTGTAGACTTAGAGAAAGCATATGACAGAGTGCCTAGAGAGGAGTTGTGATATTGTATGAGGAAGTCAGGAGTGTCAGAAAAGTATGTAAGAGTGGTACAGGATATGTACAAGGGTAGTGTGACAGCGGTGAGGTCTGCGGTGGGAGTGACGGATGCGTTTAAGGTGGAGGTGGAGTTACATCAAGGATCAGCTCGGAGCCCTTTCTTATTTGCAAAGGTGATGGACAGGTTGACAGACGAGATCAGACAGGAGTCCCTGTGGACTATGATGTTTGCAGATGACACTGTGATCTGTAGCGAGAGTAGGGAACAGGTGGAGACGACCCTGAAGAGATGGAGATGTGCTCTAGAGAGAAGAGGAATGAAGGTCAGCAGGACTAAGACAGAATATATGTGTGTGAATGACAGGGAGGATAGAGGAAGGGTGAGGATGCAAGGGGTAGAGGTGACAAAGCTGGATGAGTTTAAATACGTGGGGTCAATAGTTCAGAGCAACGGTGAGTGTGGAAGAGAGGTGAAGAAGAGAGTACAGGCAGGATGGAGTGGGTGGAAAACAGTGTCAGGAGTGATTTGTGACAGATTAGTACCTGTAAGAGTGAAAGGGAAGGTCTACAAGAGGGTAGTGAGACAAGCTATGTTATATGGGTTGGAGACAGTGGCATTGACAAAAAGGCAGGAGTCTAAGTTGGATGTGGCAGAATTAAAGATGTTAAGATTTGCACTGGGTGTGACGAGGGTGGACAGGATTAGGAATAAGTATATTAGAGGGTCAGCCCAGGTTGGAAGGTTTAGAGACAAAGCCAGAGAGGCACGATTATGTTGGTTTGGACATGTGCTGAGGAGAGATGCTGAGTATATTGGGAAAAAGATGCTAAAGATGAAGCTACCAGGTAACACGAAAAGAGGAAGGCCTAAGATAAGGTTTATGGATGTGGTGAGAGAGGACATGCAGGTGGTTGGTCTGACAGAGCAAGATGCAGAGGACAGGAAGAAATGGAAACAGGTGATCTGCTGTGGCGACCCCTAACGGGAAGAGCCGAAAGAAGATGAGTATTAGAAGCCACCAAACACCCTGGGCTGAATTATATGCTTTCCATTCTTCCTGTATTAAAAATAAGATCTGATAAATTGTAATTAACACTATTGTCCACCAGAGGGCATTTATGGATTACTTTTTACTGCTTTTTCCATAGTATATTTAATGTTTTTTGCACTGTATTATTTAATATAGATTTATTTTATAAATGATTTCTTATACATGTTTTTTGTCTATCACATACAGTATAATTTCATTATTAATTAAGGTTTTTATGGTCTGATATTCGAGTTTTAAACTGATATTGTTTTATATGATCTACGTTTTAAACATACATATTCCCGGTGGTGGTGCTGCGGTAGCGTTGTTGCCTCACAGTAAGACACTGTCTGGGTCGACTCTCAGCTAGAGCGTCTTCTGCATGGAGACATGCGTGAATGGACGTACCTTTGTTGAAGGTTGTGCATCAGGGCTGGTAACTCGGCACGTAAAAATCAACTACCAATCATTAGCGGACCGGAGTTCCGCTGTGGCGACCCCTACCTGGGAAAAGCAACATTCATGACTTTAAGGTGATTGGCCCTAATGTTCATTCATTATAAGCTTTGATTGGTTCTTTTTCCAAGCCACCCATTCAAATCTGGTATTTAATTAATTCTTTGCAGTTATTTCATTATTACATCTGATGAAGTGTTGAATGAAAATGCATTTGTGATTTTTTTAGCGTTAGTGTTATCGTGTGGGATTTCTACAATAAATTACATTCCTTTTTCGTGTTCTCTCCCTTTATTGGGCTTCCACAGTGAACTGATTGTGTTCCAAGTTTGTGTTTGTTCGCGGTCATCTCTATTTTTCGTTTTTGGTACTGCATTGTAAACCCATATTAAGTTACTGGTTTTATTACTGTTCATCTCAGTCTTCCAAATCCTGTCTCTGCTTCATTTCCAACATACTCTCGATTCTTCTAATTAACTCTCATGTTCTCTTCCTTCTCTTCAACATTTTGCATTGAAAAATTTGAAAAGGTTTCACAGGTACATTCTCTCTGTAGTCTTTCTTACCAGAAGAACAGGCAGCAGAACCTCCTTCCGTTTCACAGCTTATATTTTGTTTGACAAACTTTTGTATTTTCTCCTTAGCATGTACTTCATCAAAAATGACTTTGTCCCTCTAGGGAAGAACACCTTGAAGACAGCTGGGTACAGCAGTCAATCTCTCACCTGCATCTCAACATTCCCTGAACACTAGAATAAATTTGCTCCTCTTCAGTCTGGTGTAAAATGAGTAATTATTCTCCACAAACACTCTGCAGTCTTCCCACTTTTAGGACTTTGTCCTTCTGCCACAGTTTTGTCAGAATCAACTCCCTCTGCTGGAAGGATTGCATCTTTACTATTAAAGGTCTAGGTTGTTTTCTTATAGCCAGGTTTGGAGCATACACACTGTGACCTTTCAACTAACAACGCCTGGTGTGGAATACCAGTTTGGTTGCTTATTTGTGCTTTCATAAAATTAATGCAGTCTGTTCCTTCCAGCTTCTCTGATATAGCTGAAAATCTCAGAGGACACAGCACGTAGGGAAAAACCTAATGCCATAATTTTTTGAAACATCTCTCCCTGAGCAGTCTCGTATTCAGCCTGCATTTTCTTCACTTTGACCTCTGATTTTTGCAGCTTTATCATCTCATCTGAGTATATGTTTAAAGCTTAGTCCATTTTTTTTCCAGATTTTTGTTGTTTATGTTGATTTACTCCATCAGTGTTTTATTTTAACCAGGTCTGTATGCAGTTGTCCTGTATCTTCCTGTAGGTTACTAGAAATCATATCTTCAGGTTGCATTTCTTCTGGATGAACAGCTGCAGAACTTTCCACAGCCATTGTTTCTTCCTCCCATTCTGTAGCTTTTTTCCAGGCCTTCTATATATTTCTTTATTCCTGGCATCCAGGCAGTGCACTTACTAGCCAGTCACTGAAATGTACACAAACACAAGTATACTGGCCTTCTCTGCTGATTTTCTGTTTTTATACTGGGACAGCTAGAAATAAGCTGCTACTCAATGGGCAGCCATCTTGGAAGTCCGGGCTTAATGGATGCCCCTCTTGATGAACACTGCTGCTGCTACTATGTTTCAAGTCCCTTCAGGATAAGGGCAAGGTCTTACAGGAACTTAAACATGTTTCTCCTGTGCCTAAAATTCAGAGAAACTACCCCAATAAGTCAGCCTTTGTTCAAATGCAATCGCACCCTCCTCCTAAGGGCAAGAAAGGTGGTAAGCAGGTTCCTCCTGCTAAGGCTACTCAGACTTCTGTGTCTCAGAAGTTTCCTTTACTAGATCAAGCAGGTGCTGTCTGACTATCCTGTTCTTCCCAGTCACCTTTCTCGTTCTTCGCCTTTCTCTCTCTTTCCCCGCCTGGCTACAGATTACTTAGGATTCATGGGTCCTGTCCATTATTCGCCATGAGTATCCTTTTCCCCTTTTATGGGTATTCCTCAGCCCCCTCAGGAACAACTCTCTTTTTTTTTCCAGAGGTGCTGCAGGACCTTTTGACTCAGGGCATGATTCAAGAGGTGCCTGTGTCACAAAGGGGAAGGGGGGGTTACTCCAGGATATTTCTAGTACCTAAGAAAGAGGGTACTTTGAGAACAATCCTAGACCTCTCTCTTCTAAATACTTTTCTGAATATGCCTTCATTTTGAATATTATCCCTTCAGACTGTTGCTTCTTCTGCTTCCTCAGGCATATATGGTGTTGCTGGATCTCAATGATGTGCATCTCCACATCCCGATTCACCCCCCCCTTTCAGGACGTTTTTACATTTCTCTGTTTCCTGGCATTTTCAGTTCTCTGCTTTGCCCTTTCTACTGCCTCAAGAGTATTCACCAAATGCCTCACTCCTGTGACTACTTATTGCAGGATTCAGGGGATTCAAGTATTTCCTTACTTGGACTGCCTTCTTTTTCAGGCATCCTCTCCAGAGATCCTGTTGCAAAATCTTTACTTTGTCATTTCTGTGCTGCAAAACCTGTGGTTCACAATAAACTTAAAAGTCTTTTCTGATTCTTTTCAAGACCATGTTTTCCTGGGGTGCAGGATTCAGACTGTGCCTATGCTGGCATCCCTGCCTCCTTCCCAAGGCCTTAGTACTAATTTCTTTCTTTTTCCACTGGCCTCCATAACAGCCAAGGAATTTCTGAGAGCTCTGGGGTTCATGACATCCACCATCTCTATGCTCCCTCTGGCAAAACAGCCAGCAGTTCTCTAAATCCAGGGCTCCTTTTTCACTTCTCTCTTCCTTCTCAGGAGCTGTTCGCAGACTCTTGAGACATGGGATGGGGAGCATCTTTTGGCTCCCTAAAGGTGCAGGGGGTGTGGTCGCATCTTCAACAGAAAGAGTACATCAGTGTTCAAAGAGATGAGAGCTGTTCTGCTGGTACTTCAAGCTTTTCATCCTCTTCTCCCCAGGACCTCTCAAGGCATTTACACACAATACCACAGTGATGTGGTATGTATACAAACAAGGGGGAGGGGATCTTATCTTCTTTGACAGTTACCACACCTAGTGTGGGATCTTGCTATCCATTGTCAAGTGACTCTTCAGGAAGTTTACATTCCCTCAGGAACACTGCGGCAGACAACTCAATTCCACAAATGGATGCTTCACAGGGATGTGTTTCTGGCATTGCCCACCAATGGAGTATTCTTCAAATAGATCTATTCATCTCCCCTCTGAACAGACAGCTTCCAAGGTCCTCTGGTTTGGAAGGTGGACGCCTTTTTTTTCTTTTTTTTTTCTTTTTTGGGAATGGAATGTTTCTTTATGTTTCCCTCCCCTTCCCCTTATTGCAAAAATACTGTTCAAAATTCATCAGGATTCTCCTAAAATTTTGTTGGTGACTCCCCTTTGTCAGAGACGGCATTCATTCCCTCTTCGGCATTTAGCCAAGGGCAATCATCACATTACCTCACGAGGTGGACATGCTCACACAAGACAAGGGATCTCTCATCCATGCCCACCTGTCCACTCTTCAACTGACACTTTTGGTGATAGGATTTTGATTCCACATAGACACCTTTTTTTCTGAGGACATGCTCAGGGTCCTGCAGAAGGCCAGGATACCCAATACTAGGGAATTCTTATCTAAATGGAAGATGATTTCTGTTTGGTGTTTTTCTCGTAACCTGGATCCACTTTCAATGGATGTTCCTTTGGTTCTCTTGTCTGTGTGAATTGTTCAATGCTGGGTTGTCTTATGCTTATGTTAAGGCCCACTTACAACCATCTCTGCTTGTCTGGCTTTATCTCCTCCTTCAGCTTATAGATTTGAGGCTCAACAATTCCTAAAAGGCGTTCCTCATACTAGACTTCCCAGGGAGCCTTGTTCCTCTTCCCTGGGTTCTTAATTTTGTTTTGGCAAAATTGACTCGGGCACCTTTTGAGCCTGCAGCTTCAGCTTCCTTGCAACATTGCTCTTAGATTACTGTACTTTTGTTAGCTCTTACTTCTGCCAGGGGGGGGGGGGGGGTCTGAGCTTCAAGCCCTTATGGCTTGTGTTCCTTTTTTGATGTTTCTTAAGGAGAGGGTGCCCATGTGTGCTAATCCTTCTTTATGCCTAAGATGGGGAAAAAGTTGTCCCATAATCAGTCTATTCATTTGTCAACTTCCTTTCCTTCTCTGCAATATGCCAGTGAGAAGGTTCTGCACACTTTAGACGTGCATAGATAATTCAGATTTTATTTGGATAAGACTATTAGGAAATCTGATCAGCTCTGTGTTTCCTTTCATTCTAGGTCCTTAGAATAAGCTATATCCAAGCAAACTAGCTTTTTCTTGGATCTCAAAAGCTATTGCTTTTTATTATTCCTTTCACGGTAACAGCCTTCCTTATTCTGTCAAGGTTCATTTTACTAGGGCTGTGGCTTCTTCTGGTACTTTTTTCAAGGGTTTGGATACTAACTCTATTATTGTGGCAGCTACGTGGACTTCTGTACATACATTTACCAGACACTACAAGTTGGATGGAATCTCCAGAGCTAGAGCTGGTTTTGCTAGGGCCATCTTTTATGGCTTCATAGAGGGCTCTGCTGGTCCTTCCTCCTCCTCCCAAGTTCCTTCCTGACCTTTGACATTCTCCCTAATGTTGTGAACACTGCAACAGTGAAATGGAAGGACAAAGTACAGTTGTGTAAAATCTCACCATAACGTTAGATATCCTTCTCTTCACTGTTGCAATATTCACTCCCTTCGTCCTACCCTGGGTCCATTTACCTTCTGGATGTACTGATTATTTTTTTCTTTTCCTTCAACTGGAGGATGATACATCCTGATGTCACCTTTATGCCATACACTACGCAAGGAGCATACATGTGATGTATGGCGTACCTTAAAGCAACCTAAAAGCTTTGGTATACTGGCCGGACATTGGGCAACCCTTGGCAGGTGATCCCTAATGTTATGAATACTGGAACAGTGAAATAGAAGGACATCTGATAATGTGATCCAGACCCACACAACCTTAGAAAGGCCCGAGGTCTGGATGAATAGGGATGTGATGAGCAACTTTTAATTCCAGTGTTACCAGGAAACTTGAAAAAGGAAGAACAAGCAAACCGGTTGTGAAGTGATATTTGAATATTGGCACTATAACATGTTTAAGAAAGAAAGATTCAGAAATGGTCCTGAAAGCATTTACTTTATTTGGCACTAGGAACATCCTTGAATAAAAACTCTTCCCCACCTGGGAAGGAGGAACTAGTTCTATAACTCCTTGGATAAGCATGTGATAAAGAAACAGTGCAAACAAGAAAGTCTGATCTGTAGGATGAACAAGCACCTGGAAAAGAGGAAAGTACAGTTGTGTACCTACCATAAATGTAGATGTTAGAGTGTATTCACTGTTACAGTCATTACTCTTGGGTTATCCTGCTGGCAGGTGACCCGCGGTTGGCCAGAATTCCAAAGTTTAGGTCCGGCGTCGGTTGCTGTTGCCTATTCCCTGACGTCAGTGTGCCAGGGGTATAAAAGATGCAGCAGACGCCATTTTCTTCAGTTTTTCTTGCCCCAGATGTCAGGTTCCCCCAAAATAGGCTAAAAATATTATGCCAATAATTATGCATGCAGTAAAATAAACATTTCCTTCATCTACAAGCAAATACACCACATAGGTTGTATAAAATAGAGAAGTATAGGTAAGTCCCAGCAAAGAAAAGGGGGATGGAGGGTGGGTAACCTGGACTGCAACAGTGAATACACTCAACATCTACATTTATGGTAGGTACACAACTGTACTATGTTCATCATGTTTCACTGTTGCAGTCATTACTCTTGGGTTGAATCTCAAAGCTAAGGCTGGGTGGCTGAGCCTAAAGAGGATTGGGAGAGGCTATAAGGCCATGCAAAATTGCAGTGGCGAAGCCTGCTCTGGATTTAGAGTAGAGAGGTAAACGGTAGTGCTTTGTAAAAGTGTGCACTGAACTCCAAGTTGCAGCTTCTAAAATGTCTTTGGTTGGTACTCCTCTGAGAAAGGCTGCTGCCCTGGTAGAATGTGGCCTAATATTGTTAGGCACTGACTTGCCATGCTGTGAGTAGCAGAAACGAATGCAGTGGCCTATCCATTTTGAAATAGTCTCGTTTTGAGATGGGCTTTCCTTGAGATCCTGCAGCATATGCCACTAAAAGTTGCTCAGTTTTTCTGAAAGCTTTAGTTCTGTCCAAGTAGAAGCATAGTTGTCTGTGTATGTCCAAGGAATGCAGAAGTCTCTCAACCTTATTCTGTGGGTTTGGATAAAAGGTAGGCAGATGAATAGTTTGGTTGAGGGCCACACTGGACACTACCTTAGGCATAAGTGTTGGGTTCGTTCTTAGAGAAACCCTGTCTGGGTGGAAAATGAGGAAAGGTTCCACAGCCATGACTGCCTGTAACTCTGAAACTCGTCTTGTAGAGGGTATTGCTAGGAGCAGAGCTGTTTTCCAAGATAAAAACTTTATATCAGCTGTATTGGCTGGCTCAAAAGGCGGCAGTGTGAGTTTTTCCAAGACATAATTGAGATCCCATGCAGGTATTGGGGCTCTCCTTGGAGGTCTTATGTTTTTGGCCCCTGTGAGGTATTGTCTTATCAATGGATTGCAAAAAATAGGAGGTTCCGTATTGTAATAAGCTGAAATGGCTGAGGCATGAATTTTAATTGATGAAAAGGATAGGCCTTTGTCCAGCATATCAGTTAGGTATTGTAAAATCTGAGGAATATTTGATACAGATGTGTCAAGTCCTTGTGCCTGGTTCCAAGCACAGAATCTTTTCCATTTGTCTGCATAAGATTTTCTGGTACTGGGCCTCCTGGCCTCCAAAATAACATCCATCACTGCTTTAGAGAGAGGTGTGTTTTGAATGGTTACATTATCCGCCATGCTGCAGATTTAGGGTCCTGAGTTGGCCGTGCAGAATCTGATTGTTTCGCTGGGTCAGTAAGTGAGGGAATAAAAGGCAGTGTCCATGCTGGGCCTTGAGACAAGTGTTTTAGGATTGGGTACGAGTGCTGACGTGGCCAGTCTGGGGCAATCCGGATCATTCTTGGTTTCTCTTGTCTGACCTTTAGGAGTACCTTGGGGAGGAGAGGCAGAGGAAGAAAGGCATATATAGTTAGACTTTTCCAGCTGAATGACAGAGCATCCACTTTCCATGCTTGCTTGTGATAAGTCCTTGTGCAGAATTTCTGTAGTCGGCAGTTGTGAGGGGAGGCAAACAGATCTATGTCTGGGCATCCACATTCCTTTGTTACCATGCTGAAGACTAGTGGATCCAGTTTCCATTCATGGGGATCCGTAAGGTTTCTGCTTAGTTCATCTGCTAGAGTAGACATGTCCAACCTGCGGCCGCATGCGGCCTTCAGAGCTCTTCCATGCGGCCCTCAACCTCTAACTGCAGCATCGATGTACGCATGCCCCAAAACGCTTTTTTTTGTTTTGTGTTTTTCGCTCCCATGACCTGAAACGATAATGTCGGTGTGTGCATGCGCCAAAGCACCTTCTAGTTTTGTTTTTGAGCCAGAAAAGGGTCAGTGTGTTTACGCCATTATTTTGCGCTGAACAATCAGTGTGTGTGTGTTCTCGCTGAAGAGGGACTCCTGTATGGATTTGCCGCTGTTCCCTTTGAAAGGGACAGCTATTTACCTGTGTTAATAGTTAAGTACAGAGTGAGTGCGTGCATGCATGAAAGCAGAATTGTGTGCGTGAAAGTAGAAGAAGAAGTGTGTGTGTGTGTGTGTGTGTGTATATGTGTGCATGAGAGAGACACGCATGCACAAAGAGGTTAACAACGATCATTCTACCTACTGAACACAAACAAGTTAGCTCACAAATATATTGTACATTAACAGTACACTTTCATTAAGTTACGGCTTTCCTGACAGGGAGAGTGTTGTATTGAACATGAACTCATACCTCTTAACTGTATGGATTTTCAAAGAATGTCTGGATTTTTGCTTTATCTTCCAATTTGTGTCTTTTGCTTAGAAAATAAAGTAGTCATCCAAGGTAATGCGGTTCCAGGGAGTAAGAATGAGACAGCAGCCTAGGGTTAATGGGTCAGTAGTGAACTGACTATGTGGGACTGTGGCATATAAAGTTGTATTGTTTTTTCAGACAAACAAAAAAGCACCTAGTACTGTTTTTTCATTGGTGGGTTCTAAGCAGTGGTAGATTGGACAACAGTAAGCTTAGCTTTGGCGGATCATCAATACTGGCAAATCAAGTGGGCACAATGTCATTTTTTTAAATGTTGGGGATTTTAGTGTGTATGTGAATGCTTATGTGTTGGGAGTGCTGCAACCGTAGATGAGTATTAAAGACTGAGACTTACGGACTGTGGAGAATGTTTCTTTGTTTCAAAACCTAATACTTGGGTACGCATGCCAGAAGTAGATTTTTTAAGATATAGCTTCTTGCTATTTACAGTGGATGGATATTTACATTTAATGGACAGTGTATTAGTGTGGGCCTGTGGGGTTCTGAAGGATGCCAAGTCTACCACTGCCAATGTCTTGTAAAGTGACATGGAAATGGATATTGGGATGTTACTGAAAAAATATAGTAAGTCTTAGAAATATAGTTTAATTAAACAAAGTGTACTTTCAGTTTACAGGCCATAATTTAATTTATTTCAGGTAGTCCAGATACTGGTAGATTGTATACCATTAGACTTAATTAGGGAGAGCTGTCATTCTGGGGAAACAAGCAGCCCTAGTTTCAGTGAAAGATCTGTGGTTGCTTGCAGGTAGGAAGTTGCAGGATGTTGATGCAATGTGTTTTATGTATTATTTTTAATGCATTTGTCATTTCAAAGCATAGTTTTCTTTGATGCAAAAGAAGGCAGGACTGAATGAGCCATATAATGTTTAACTGACAATAATTGGATAGAAAGATTATAAGTGATGTATAATGTTTGCAGATACAGTTGTTTCAATGGTGTCTGTGATGCATAACTATTTTTGGTCCTGTGTCCCACTTTTATTTTTCTCTTTGTCCAGATTTCTTGCTCTAAGGTTGGGAGGTATGGTTCCATACTAAATCAGAAGTTGTATTTACCTTGGAAGACTTTTAGGCATAATTATGAAAAACAGAGCCTTTTTAATATCTCTGCTTATTTCTAATATAAACTGCCATGTAACCTTGCAAATAACCTTCTTATTAAGCTACTTTACTTCTTTTGGAATTGACAGGTATGATTCATCTGTTCGGACATAAGCATAGAGTGCTAATGTGACTTCGATTTCTTGCAGCAGTCTGTGGTTTACATAATCACAATAACTTTTCTCTGTTTCTGGGTGTGTAATCAATTTAACAGTTTTAAAGATGTTTCCAAAAATAAATAAATAATCCTCTCTACACTTTGAGCTATTGACAAAGTCTGGGAATTTGTTTTTTTCTAAAGCGAAGGTCAGCATTACAGCTCAGTAAACTGTCAGTCTGTGAGTAACTTCTGCACAAATTAAAATGTCTGAATGTCAAATGTTTTTAGATTGGAAGGAAGTTTATTTTTATTTATTTTATTTTATTTTACATTTGTTTACCGGGAAAGTCCGACTGGGCACAGGTCCATTTTCAGCAGAGGCCCGGGGAGAAAAGCTCCAAAAATAACACAAAACAATATAATACATGAGAGAGAGAGAGAGACAGCAAATTATGGATGTAGTACTCGTATAATATGGCAGAGATTACATCTCGTAACAGTGAGAATCACTGTGGTACAGAATAAACTTAAAAACATTTTTTTTTTTTTTACAGTTACAATTACAGCAAGGCAAATATCAACGAGTTAAGTTTTTAGGAGAAAGCTGTTTTTACATAGCTGAAGCTCTGAAACAATCTTTTGGCATGGATTAATCTGGGGATTGACACAAGTTATATATTTACACCAGTATGTAGCATTATAGTTTATGGTTTTCTTATGGATTTACTTTTTGCCCAGCAGTTGTTTGTTGATTTATTGATGGTCCTTTTGGTGGTGGGAAATTACATGGATAAATCCATCTCTATTATGATTTTTTTTTTCCAGATATTTTGACTTCCAGACAGTTTCATTCAGTGAGTGGGTGTCATGTGATTACTGAGCTTGCCTATTTTACAAGTAGGGGCTTTTGTGTGTGTGTGTGTGTGTGTGTGTGTGTGTGTGTGTGTGTGTGTGTGTGTGTGTGTGTGAGAGAGAGATTTTATATGCATACTGAATATAATTTTGCAAATGGAATTCTTAGTTAAACATGCCCCTCTTCTTGGGCAACTAGACTTGAGTAACCGATATAAGATCTTAGCCATCCAGCTGGGAAAGGTTAGTGTGTGGATTTTCCATCTGGTTTGATGAAGGCTATGCTACTTACCCAAGGACTACATTTATGGCTATCCATCCAGCCATCATGTTGCTGAACTACATTCTTTGATAATGAGAGGAGCTAATGTTTTTGTGTCAAGAACCTGTCCATAAAAAGTGGCTTGTTTATGTTGCAGTGAAGGCTGTGGTCTTTGTAGTGAGCATTTTAAGTATAACAAGTATTTCTGAGGTTGAGGAAGTCTCTTAAGGCAGGATCTTTCTTAGCCTGGAAAGTAAGCCAATGGTGAAATTTATAGGGGCCAGTGAGAGACAAGAGGAAAGCAAGAAGCTTTTTAGTCTGTTTAGATAACTAAGTAAACTTAGTCCTTTGACCTTTTTTGGCAGAAATGGTTGTAGTCTTTCTTTTGGCAGGGTGTTTTGCTGACGCACATGTCAAAAGGGGCATTGCACTCAATAATGGCTCTTGTAAAGGAAGAATACAGGGATGTTATGACCTTTTTGTCCCTGGATGAGATACCCTTACTAATGAATTGGGCCATGTAAAAATCTTTCCTTACAACGGAGACATTGTGGTGGTTAAAAGTCAGGTTTCTATCAACCTGGGAGCCCATGTACCTTACATCTTATTGCATGCTTACAACATTGTTATTAATGTGATAATTTGTGGGGACATCACTCTCTTCAAAGGGGATGATGATGCATTTTTTGGCATTTAACTTGAGGCCATGTTTCTGGCACCAGTTATTTGTTTGGGTGAGACTCTCTTGTAGCTTATTCAGAATTGTTTTATTAAGTCAGTAATGTGAATTCTTTACTTTACTGCAAATTTGTTGGCTTATTTTTGTGGGTTATAGTATTATAGGACTGCTGATATTGACATTTTTCGTAGTTGGACTGCTGGAATGGTTTTCCCAGTGAGAAATGCTAGTGCTGTAGTGAATATCTGTTTATTTGTAATATATATATATATATATTAACTAAGATGTTAGAGTTAACTGTTAGATTAGAGAATTAGCATGAGAATTAGAATTTTAAGGGAAATATTAGGCATTTATTACATTTATTCATTGTTCAAATGCACCTACAGTACAGCCAGATCATCGACTGGGGTCTTCCGGAGCAACAAAAGAGTTAACTATATGATATATTTTATATGTGGCCCCAGGACCATTTCTGTTCACTCAATGCGGCCCCAGCAAGGCAAAAGGTTGGACAACCCTATGCTAGAGTATTGTTCTTTCCTGGCACGAATTGTGCTTGCAGGTGTACTTGATAAGTCAATGCTGTATTCCACAAAGTCATGGCTTGTCTGCAGAGGGGGTAGGGATGTGTGCCTCCCTGCTTGTTTATGTACCACATGACTTTAGTATTGTCCGCCCTTATCAGTAGTTGTCGTGGATGGAGTAGATCCTTGAAAGCTGTCAGGCCATTCTGAACAGCTAGCATCTCTTTTTGACTGATATGTAGATGCATTTGGCTTGTGGGCCATGTGCCCTGAATACATTTTCCTGCCATGTGTGCTCCCCAGGCATAGTCTGATGCATCTGTTGTTATTGACTGCCTGGCTGTGGGTAGAGTGAAAGGCTGTCCCTTGTTGAGGTGACAGGCATGAGCCCACCATCGAAACTCCTGTTGCAGACAAGGAATGAGGGTAATTAATGCTTCCAGGCTTTGACAATGTTGAGTCCATACACTTTTTAGGTACCATTGAAGTTTCTTCATATGCAGACTGGCATATGGAATTAGCAGAATGCAGGATGCCATGAAGCCCAAAGCCTGCAGAATTTTTCTTGCAGATAACTGGGTCTTTGTTGCCAACATTTTGAAGTAAGAAGTTAGTTGTCTTTGTTTGGCGTGAGATAAGCCATCTGGGCAGTTGTATTTAAGCTTGCACCCAGGAATATTATCTCTTGAGAGGGTACTAGTTTTGATTTCTTTTCGTTTACTGTGTACCCTACGCAAATTAATAATCTTTTTACGAACGCCAGATGCTTTAGTGGAGTGCCCTTGTTCTCTGCTTGTATAAGGCAGTCGTCCAAGTAGGGATAAATTTGAATTCCTCTTTGTCTGCAAAATGCAATTACCGGTGCCAGGCATTTTGTGAAGACCCTGGGAGCAGTAGATAAGCCAAAGGGCAGTGCAGAGAATTGGTAGTGCATTGAGCCAGCTATGAATCTGAGGTATCTTCTGCAAGACTGCCTGATTGGTATATGCAGGTATGCATCTTTTAAGTCCAAAGTTACAAGCCAAGCCTTCTTGCCCAGCATGGGCAGAAGCTGCTGCAGAGTCAACATTTTGAATTTTGGAACGTCCAGAAACGTGTTTAGAACAGACAGG
Source organism: Protopterus annectens (assembly GCF_019279795.1). Lineage (NCBI taxonomy): Eukaryota > Metazoa > Chordata > Ceratodontiformes > Protopteridae > Protopterus > Protopterus annectens. The sequence goes on from NC_056739.1 coordinate 1,139,373,665, forward strand.
TCCAGTACTGGTCTCCAGGCTTTGTCCTTTCTGGGGACTAAGAAAAGTCTTGAGTAAAATCCTTGTCCCTGCTCTTGCTGTGGTACCTGCTGAATGGCCCTCATTTGCATAAGGCTCGAAACTTGTTTTTGTGCCTCTGCCCATTGATTGCGTGGCAGGTTTGGCATACCTTTTGCCTTTGGCAGGGTGTGAAAGTGGAACCTGTAGCCCTGGGACACTATATTCAATACCTATTTGTCCTGGGTGATCATGTGCCAATTTTGAGAGAAAAGTGCTAGTTTTCCCCGTAATGGGGCTGCAAGAAGATAAGTGCTTGGTGCTGGCAGAGGCAAGTCATTGGGACTGTTTCCTGTATGGCTGTGCTTTGTCTTCTCCAGTTTTGGAGGTAGAAGCACCCCACTGTTTAGGCCTGTATGAGCCCTGGGGCTGTGATCTGCCTCTGGGACGTCTGTATCTGCCTCTTTGTGGCCTGTCCGACACTGGAAAGGACCGATTCTTTGTAGGCCAGTTCCTGCTAAATTTTGTTGGCAGCACCTGTAAGAAATCCTTTACTGTTTGCATAGATTTCGCTTTGTCCTCCATTTTCTTCAAAACCTCCTCTACTTTAACACCAAATAAAGTATCATGCTGTAATGGAGCATCTAATAATTTTGCTTTAACATGATCAGGCAGATTTTGTTCCTTTAACCAAGCGTGCCTCCTAATGACAGAACCCATAACTGCGGCCCTGCAGAAGGCCTCCAGAGTGTCAAAACCACATTGCAATGTATGCTTTCCCACTTGTTCAGTTGCATGCAATAAATCCTGTATTTCCTTATTTTCTGTACAAATCAGAATTAGTCAACATTTTCTGTTTAAGTGACATTAAGTATTGCTGATATTTAATCATATGAAATTGACAATTTTAAGCTCTCACAGCCAAAGTAGCAGAAGTGTAAACCTTTTTTCCCCATCTGTCTAGTGCCCTTGAGTGCCTGTCAGAAGGGACAGTGTTTTTAGCAGTAGCGGCCTTAACCCCCTTGGGACCCTGAGAAATAGTTTCTTGTTCAGCAGTAGAGTTTTTATAAAGAAATTTATGAGAATCAGGGACCCTGTAATATCTGTCTGGTTTAACAGAAGCTGGAGGTAAGGAATCTGGAGAAAGGCCGGACTCTGAAAATACATCATCTACAATGTCTAGCACAGGAGGAATAGCAAGAGGCCTGTGCTGAGGAAATAAAAGAAAATCTCTGAGCCTTTTCTTTGATTCTGAGTAATCTTGGCTCTCCCAGTGGAAGTGTTCCCTCATGGTATGCAGGGTTTCCCCAAAAGAAAAATCCTCAGGAGGAGAGGCTGAAGGAATGGATTCTTCAGCATCAGAATCCTCATTGGGAGGAAGAGTATTCCTGTACAGAAGAGGAGCCAGACGAAATGGAAAACGTGATCTGAAGAGTCAGTCTGTCCCTTGCCTAGGCCTTTTGTCAGGAGGGGGATGGGAACCCGTGATCAAGGTAATAAGGTCTTCGGACATTTTGAGCATCTGCTTTTTAGGCATGAAGTCTGTTCTGAAGAACGCTGTACTTGTTTCTTTGTCTTTAAAGCTGCTGTAGTCTTTGGTTTTTGAAATTGAAGTAGGCTTTACATATAACTGTGTAGGTCTGAAAACACCCTCAGAAGCCGATGCCTGCTCAGCGGCTCCGGACCCATCTGAGGGAAAGATTTCCGAGTGTCCAATACCTTGAGTATCCAGAGGCCTAGCTGGCTCCACGTGGGAGTCGTGAGCGGCCTGTGGCTCTGAGGTAGCGGGTGTCAGGGGGCTGCGAAAGCTCCTCACTGAGAACCAGCGAACCGGTGACTGGCTTAGCGGAAGCCTCGTCGTCAGTTTTGGATCTAGGATGCCTATCCTTCTCTTTTTCCTTGCGTTTTTTTAGAAACTCCGGTCGGTTGTTCCGACAGCATTATGTAATTGAATTTTCGGCCAAAGTAATAAGCAAAATCAAACAGACGCTTAATAGTGCGTTTGTTGAATCTAGCGCAACATTATGATCAGGGCCTAGGCAAGGAATACAGTAAGAGTGATAATCCTTATGAGGTATTTGCTTCCCACAAGAAATACAACTGTTAACTTTTTCTGACATTGGTCTGGAGCAAGAAAAAAGTTTCCCCAACAGGGTACTTAGCTTTAATGAAGACTTTGGATCTGAAATTAGTCTGTGAAAATCTCAGGAGTCAGCCGACCGGCACTTGCGAACTGCTTTTGCTTCGGTCACTGTGCGGCAAATAAGACTGAAGAAAATGGTGTCAGCTGCATCTTTTATACCCCTGGCGCGCTGACGTCAGGGAAGAGGTGACAGCAACAGACGCCAGACCTAGACTTTGGAATTCTGGCCTACCGCGGGTCGCCTGTCAGCAGCATAACCCAAGAGTAATGACTGCAACAGTGAAACACGATGAACATCTTCCTCCCACTGTGATCTGTAACCTTGATGAATGACTTTCAGAACTCATTTGTCTGAAAGTAACTATTGCAAAGATAGACAAATAGAAATTCAGACTTTCTGGAAGAAAAAAAGGTTCATAGGTTGGGTACTAGGCTATCGGCCCTACGGCCCATACAAGCCTAGCCATAACAATTCCCTGGCTATTTCTTCCCACAATATTTACTTCCCTGGACCCCTGTCTAGCAGGGAAATCTTTGAGGTACCCACATACATATGTACATACACAAACACTTGCCACAGATGAGATTCAAACCCATAGCTGTTTAGTTACTGCTACTACATTGTTCCGCATTTATGGCATGCACCACGGAGCTTATAGTGTAGGGGTCACAAAGTCTCTTGAACAGTCAGAACTGTTGGACTGTCCTTAGTTTTGGGAGGTTCGAGACCTTTTTTGAATCCCCTTGCCATTTTTTCCTCAAACATCTGCTTAATCAGTATGTTGTTGAGGCTTTTTACTCTGCTTTTTGAAAAAAATGGATGTGGATAGAAAATCTGGAAATAGAGGGCTGAAAATCTTAGAGATTCCCTGGATCATCTTACTCCTTTCATCACACTTAATACTGCTGCAGCAGAGGAGTCCAAAACTAAAGCTCTATCAAAGAGTGCATTTAAAATCTAATTTTTAACAATCTGGAAAATTATGAGACTGCAGCCTTGCAAACCTCCTCAAAACAGTATCAGTGGTCACACGTGTTATTTTACACCACTTTTAAACTGACAGGAAAAATTAGCACTCTGTTTAAAAGTATGTTACACTATTGAGATAGTCCATTAAAACACAACACTCCTAGCTTAAAATAACCTTCATGAAGAGGAAACTGACAAAACAGCAGCACAAATAAGAAAATGGAAGGTTCCTCGAAAAGGAACTTGTATGCCAAGCAAAGGAACAATACAAGCAGTCCATTGATCCTCAAAAGGAGTGCAACTCTTTGGCAACAGTAAAGCTCTGAAGGGCTCTGGTCCCAAGCTCGTCTTTTAGTCAGGTCAGCTTGAGCTGCCTGACAGTTTGAGCGCCTGGAAGATGCCCTGAAGCTGAAGAAGCTGTCTAGCTGTTATATTCTTGGCAGGACAGGACATAACCCATATACCCGACTCTACTGCAGCAGTGATCAATATGAGTATGAAGCTACGCAAAGCAGATATCTCCTCACAGGAGAAAACAGATGCCAGAATATTCATTCTTACAACAGGCAAGTATAACCTTCAACATTTGAGCTAAGAATTCTGAAGTGCTGCATAAGAAAGAATAGTTGTATAAAATCTTACCACAACCAAAGACGTCCTTCTCTTCTACGTTGCAGTATTCTTTACATATGCGTTTCATTCTGCCTGACGTCCGGCCTGGATACAAAAGCTTAATGCCACTGCCTATATGTGGGACAATGCCACTGCCTATATGTGTGACGTCACCCGAAGGCACAGAGAACATCCGGCATAAAAGGGACATCTACACGTACAATCTTCAGAATAAGATAGCCCCACGAGGAAAAGAAATCCAAAGGGATACTATGAAGGAGTCATCCTAGGAAACAGCAAGATGTAGGGGGAAGGTGGGTGGAATGGAATACAACATAGAAGAGAAGGGTATCTATGGTTATGGTAAGATTTTACACGACTATTCTATGTCCTTCTATTCATGTTGCAGTATTCTTTACTTATGGGACAGCGCAAAAGCTCAAAGGGGACCCCGGGGAGGAGAATGGAGCAGAGGAAGACTAAAAAAAACATTTTCCACAAATCCATGCAGAATTGCCCTGGCAAATCATGCCCTGGATCTGGAGATAGTATCCAACTTGTAATGCTTTGTAAATGTATGAACAGATGACCAGGTGGCATATTCGAAAATGGAGTATCTAGGTCTTTGAAGAAAGCCCCTGAGGATGCAACTGATCTGGTGGAATGGGCTTTAATGGAAGAAGGCAAGGGTTTCCCATGAAAATCACAGCAAAACACAATGGCCTTAGAAATCCAAGTAGAAATAGTTTGTTTGGAAACAGGTAAACTCACAGCCCTGTGATGAAAGGACACAAAGTTGATCAGACTTCCTAATAGACTTAGTTTTGTAAAGGTAAAATCTGAGTTTTCTATGTACATCTAAAGAATGCAGAATCCTCTCACTAGGGGATTGAGGAGAACGGAAGAAAGTAGACAACTGGACGGATTGATTCAGAGACAACTCATTCACCGCTTTGGGCATGAAGGATGGATTAGTTCTCAAAGATACTCTGCCTTTGTTGAAAACCAAAAAAGGGGGCTTAGCCATCAATGGCTGAATTTCAGAGACCCTTCTAGCAGAGGTAAGGCTGCTAGAAGTACTGTTTTCCAGGTGTAAAACTTTAGAGAAGCAGAGGCGGCTGGCTCAAAAGGGGCCAGAGTAAGCTTCTCTAACACACAGTTAAGATCCCAAGGAGGAGGAACTGGTTTCCTAGGAGGTTTCATGAGTATGACATCTTTAAGAAAAAGTTAAACCTTTAGTCTAGAAGCTAAGGGGAGGAGTTAAAGGCAAGCAAGCAGACAAGGCTGGACAATGGACCTTAACGGAGGAATAGGAAAGACCACTGTTAAGCAACTCACACAGGTATGAAAGCACTAAAAGAATATCCACAAAGAGGGGATTCCTCTCTTCTTTTTTGCCACCAAATAGAAAATCTTCTTCATTTGGAAATGTAAGATTTTCTAGTATTGGGTTTCCTGGCCTTCTGCAAAACCCAAAGCATGTCTTTATAAAACAGGTGCCTGAAAGGGATCAAAAGTTGATCACCCACAAGATCATTTGCAGAGTTGACAGATATGGGTGAATCATGGATCCCTTGCCCTGAGTGAGTAGGTCCCACCCAGTATGTTGTAGTGATGACCCTTGGCTAATTGCAGAAAGAGGGAACTAGCGCGGTCTTGGCCAAAAGGGGGTTACTAGCAATATTTTTGTTTTTTTCTGAAAAATTTTCAGCAGGACTTTTAGAATTAAAGGGAAGGTGGGAAAATGCATAAAGAAACATCCCCTTCCATGAGGAGGGTACAGCATCCATCTTCCAAATTTGACGGTGAGGGACTTTGGCACAAGAGAGAGAAGTTTGTCTGTTCAGAGGGGAGGCAAAGAGGTCCATTTCTGGAGTATCCCACCAGTGAACTAAATCCAGGAACATATCCCTGTGAAGCATCCACATGTGGGATTGCGTCATGGATCTGCTTAATGCATCTGCCACCAAGTTCTGAGCAGAGGGGAGGTACATAGCATGCAGAGACACTTTGTACTGAACAGCCAATTCCCAGGATTTGATGGCTAAGTGACAAAGAAGGTAAGATTTTATGCCCCCCTGCTTGCTTATGTACCAAAGGATCGAGGTACTGTCTAAGAATCCTGAGGGGGTCCTGGCAAGAATACAGGATGAATCGTCTGCAAGGCTAGAATCAGTGCCCTCACCTCTCTAATGCTGATGTGCTCCCTCTTTTAAGAAGGGGACCACAGGCCCTGTACCATCCTGGCAGAAAAGGTTGCTCCCCAACCTAAATCTGAGGCATCTGTGAAAAGTTGCTGGGCTGGCTGTGGTACCTGAAGAGGTAAAGCCAGAGTTCTGACAGAGTTGCTGCATGCACCAACGTAGCTTTGTTTTCAAGCAGGGAAGAAGAGGAATCAAGAAGGGGTAAATATGGAGCCCTTTCAATCATAAACAGGCAATGGCTGGGGCTAGGCAATTTGTGAATACCCTTGGAAGAGTGGAAAGACCAAAGGCAAGGCAGAAAACTGAAAGTGCAAAGAACCCACCGAAAATGCAAGAGCTTCCTGAAGTGAGAGTGAATAGGGATATGCAAATAGCTTCTCTGGATCTCAAGGATGCTTAAGAAAACTTGAGGAGGAACCAGGGGAAGAAGAGATTGCAGGGACAGCATCCTGCAGGAAGGCACTACCAGGAATGTGTTCAATATAGAAAGATCTAGGATAGGCCTCCAAGGACCATCTTTTCTGGGACATGAAACATCCAGGAGTAAAACCTCTTTACTTGTTGGTGTGGAGGGGCAGGCTGAATGGTGCATTGCTTGGAAAGTTAAGCAAGTAACAGAGGAAACAGATGCAGTAGACTGGAGGGAGGCTGAGGTATCCCCTGAAAGGGGGGACGAGTCTTCCAAGTCCTGAAGTATCCATTCTGGATAACTGAAATCACCCACTTCCTTCCAAGCTGGCAGGGAAAGATGAAGGTGAAAAGATAAAGTGGTATGACTTGGAAGATGAAGCTGAGCACCACATGGTGTTTCGCCTGGGGTGAAAGGGCTGCTGAGGAGAAGGAACAGAAGCGACCCCCTTGGACTGAGGTGGGTCTCCTGGAGTAGCAGAAGGAGTAGAACAGGAGGAGCAAGCATGTTTCCTGACAAAGGGAGTCTTGGCAGGGAAATTCCTATGGAATTTAGGGACTGGGGAGATGAGTAAATGTTTCAAATCCTGCAACTCCTTATCTTTTTATTTTAGAGATTTAAAGAGTTCTGTAGTCGCTTTTCAAACAGGGCAGAATTGTCCAAAGAAGCATCAAGTAATTTGGCTATAATGTCATCAAGGAGAGCCTGGAGACATAGCCAAGAATGCCTCCTGAGAACAGAGGCAGAAAATGCAGCCCTGGAAGAAGCTTCAACTGCATTATAACTACATTTGATTGAATGTCTAGCTACCTGGGAGGAAGAGGACAAGAGAGAAACGGCTATTGACTTAGCCTCTGATTCAAGTAACTGGGAGAGAGCCTGAGAAAGCAAGGCTAGACCATATCTAATCTAAACATGTGTATGACAGCTCTGATAGCCAAGGTGGAAAAGGTATAGACCTTCTTCCCTAGCCTAATATCTTGCTTTCTTTGTCAAAAGGAAGCAACTTTGTAGAAGGAGAAACAACACGATTTATCATAAGCAATTGAGACCACAAATGGATCAGCTGAGGGGCATTTAAAGAGAAACATACAATTCTCAGGGACTTTGTAGAAAAAAATCAGGTCTTTTAGGGGCAGGAGCTTGTGAATCTGGGGTTTTAGAAGCAAATGCAAAGGCATCTAAGAAAGCTGGTAGGACTAGAGGGACTACTGAAGGAGCAAGGGCCTCTAACTGGAGAAGATCACATCTTTCTTTTGTTCCTATGAAATGTGAGAAGAATCCCACTTAAAGAATTCCCTCATTTTATTAATAGTTTCCCCTGTGGGGGAATTCTCCCATTAGACTCTTCCTCTGGAGAAGCATATTCCAGAGGGGAAGGAATCTGGGTAGAATATGCTAGAGAGTCATCTGAAGATGACCCTTCCAAGTCCAAATCCTGAACTGGATATGTGACTGACTGCATAGAAGATGATTCCTGAGACCCAGACTGCAACACTGGAGATGAGGAAAAGGTAGGCCCTGAAATAGGAGAAGCCAGAGCTGAAGGTTTCAAGGCCATCAGAGCCTTAATGAGGCCCTGCAAAAAGGCATCCCAATCCGACGGTGGAGTGGAAGGAACCGCGGTATGCCTAAGTCTGATTATTCTTAACATGCTTCTCTCACTGAGGAGAATGGGTGGACGAAGGCCTTATGTCTGAGACTTCCTTAGGCAGAGAGGCAGGAATGGTTCCCAGAGTCCTCTGAAATAACAAGCCGTGGTTCTCCAAAGATATCAGAACCAGACATCTGCATAGCCTCGAACGTGCTTAGATGCCCACTCCTGACAGCTTTCGTCATGGTACCTGCCAAACAGGCGGACCCTACGTCTAAACGCAACGCCGGGTTTTCAGCAACCTCAATGGGTACGTCGGAGGGAGAATGCACATCTGAAGAGGATTCAGGCTTGGCTTTGCAGTCTCCTCTTCACAGACAGCTCCAAAGAACTTGTAGAACACTCCATCATGTCCCTAGCCAGATGTTTGAGTCTCTGGTTTTCTAAATAGAGATTTAAAGCTGACAAATAACTATGCAATGTCTTAGGTACAAATGCCTGACAGAGAAAATAAGAGCAATGATCATGAGTAGGCCCTAAACAGAAAGTACAGTTGTGTACACCTACCATAAATGTAGATGTTCGAGTGTCTTCACTGTTGCAGTCATAACTGTAGGGTGTTCCTGCCGGCAGGCAGCCCGAGGTCAGCCAGAATCACAAAGTCTGGGTCCGGCGTCGGCTGCACAAGCTAGTACCCTGACGCCAGTACGCTCTGGTATATAGCCCTCAGCCGACGCCATCTTCTCCAGCCTTTCTTGCCCCAGATGTCAGAAATCCCCAATAAACAAAAAATGAGTCCCACAAGGAAACACAAACACACCATAAAGTGAAAAAGAGGGGATAGGAGGGAGGGAAACACCGACTGCAACAGTGAAGACACTCGAACATCTACATTTATGGTAGGTGTACACAACTGTACTATGTTCTTCGTGTTTCACTGTTGCAGTCATAATTGTAGGGTGGAATCCCAAAGCAGTGAAGAAAGGGAGGAGGCTTAGATAGAAGAAGGGGCAGCAAGAAGGCCCTGCAAAACAGCAGAGGCAAAACCTGCCCTGGTCTTAGAGTACAAAGGGAGATTGTAGTGCTTGGAAAAGGTATGCACAGAACTCCAAGTGGCAGCTTCCAAGATATCCTTGGTAGGTACTCCTCTGAGAAAAGCAGTAGAAGTGGCAGCAGCTCTAGTAGAATGACTTCTCACAGTACCTGGAAACTGTTTCCCATGATGAGTGTAACAAAATCTTATTCCATAGGCAATCCATTTGGAAATAGTTTGTTTGGAAATAGCCTTTCCAAGAGAACTGGAGGCAAAAGAAACAAACAATTGGTTAGATTTTCTGAATTCTTTAGTCTTGTCCAAGTAAAAACATAACTGTATGTGTATGTCCAATGAATGCAAAATCCTTTCCCCTTTATTTTGAGGATTAGGAAAGAAGGTAGGAAGGTGAATTGTCTGATTTAAAGCAACCTTCGAAATCACCTTAGGCATGAAAGTAGGATTGGTCCTCAAGGATACTCTGTCAAGATGGAAAATCAGGTATGGCTCTACAGCCATAAGAGCTTGCAACTCTGAAACCCTTCTGGCAGAAGTAAGGCTGCTAGAAGAACTGTCTTCCAGGATAAAACTTTAATATCAGAAGCGGCAGGCTCAAAAGGAGCCAAAGTGAGTTTTTCTAACACACAGTTAAGATCCCAAGGAGGGACAGGAACTGGTTTCCTAGGAGGTTTCATGAGTATGACATCTTTAAGAAAAAGTTAAACCTTTAGTCTAGAAGCTAAGGGGAGGAGTTAAAGGCAAGCAAGCAGACAAGGCTGGACAATGGACCTTAACGGAGGAATAGGAAAGACCACTGTTAAGCAACTCACACAGGTATGAAAGCACTAAAAGAATATCCACAAAGAGGGATTCCTCTCTTCTTTGTTACCAAATAGAAAATCTTCTTCATTTGGAAATGTAAGATTTTCTAGTATTGGGTTTCCTGGCCTTCTGCAAAACCCAAAGCATGTCTTTATAAAACAGGTGCCTGAAAGGGATCAAAAGTTGATCACCCACAAGATCATTTGCAGAGTTGACAGATATGGGTGAATCATGGATCCCTTGCCCTGAGTGAGTAGGTCCCACCCAGTATCTTGTAGTGATGACCCTTGGCTAATTGCAGAAAGAGGGAACTAGCGCGGTCTTGGCCAAAAGGGGGTTACTAGCAATATTTTTGTTTTTTTCTGAAAAATTTTCAGCAGGACTTTTAGAATTAAAGGGAAGGTGGGAAAATGCATAAAGAAACATCCCCTTCCATGAGGAGGGTACAGCATCCATCTTCCAAATTTGACGGTGAGGGACTTTGGCACAAGAGAGAGAAGTTTGTCTGTTCAGAGGGGAGGCAAAGAGGTCCATTTCTGGAGTATCCCACCAGTGAACTAAATCCAGGAACATATCCCTGTGAAGCATCCACATGTGGGATTGCGTCATGGATCTGCTTAATGCATCTGCCACCAAGTTCTGAGCAGAGGGGAGGTACATAGCATGCAGAGACACTTTGTACTGAACAGCCAATTCCCAGGATTTGATGGCTAAGTGACAAAGAAGGTAAGATTTTATGCCCCCCTGCTTGCTTATGTACCAAAGGATCGAGGTACTGTCTAAGAATCCTGAGGGGGTCCTGGCAAGAATACAGGATGAATCGTCTGCAAGGCTAGAATCAGTGCCCTCACCTCTCTAATGCTGATGTGCTCCCTCTTTTAAGAAGGGGACCACAGGCCCTGTACCATCCTGGCAGAAAAGGTTGCTCCCCAACCTAAATCTGAGGCATCTGTGAAAAGTTGCTGGGCTGGCTGTGGTACCTGAAGAGGTAAAGCCAGAGTTCTGACAGAGTTGCTGCATGCACCAACGTAGCTTTGTTTTCAAGCAGGGAAGAAGAGGAATCAAGAAGGGGTAAATATGGAGCCCTTTCAATCATAAACAGGCAATGGCTGGGGCTAGGCAATTTGTGAATACCCTTGGAAGAGTGGAAAGACCAAAGGCAAGGCAGAAAACTGAAAGTGCAAAGAACCCACCGAAAAATGCAAGAGCTTCCTGAAGTGAGAGTGAATAGGGATATGCAAATAGCTTCTCTGGATCTCAAGGATGCTTAAGAAAACTTGAGGAGGAACCAGGGGAAGAAGAGATTGCAGGGACAGCATCCTGCAGGAAGGCACTACCAGGAATGTGTTCAATATAGAAAGATCTAGGATAGGCCTCCAAGGACCATCTTTTCTGGGACAAGAAACATCCAGGAGTAAAACCTCTTTACTTGTTGGTGTGGAGGGGCAGGCTGAATGGTGCATTGCTTGGAAAGTTAAGCAAGTAACAGAGGAAACAGATGCAGTAGACTGGAGGGAGGCTGAGGTATCCCCTGAAAGGGGGGACGAGTCTTCAAGTCCTGAAGTATCCATTCTGGATAACTGAAATCACCCACTTCCTTCCAAGCTGGCAGGGAAAGATGAAGGTGAAAAGATAAAGTGGTATGACTTGGAAGATGAAGCTGAGCACCACATGGTGTTTCGCCTGGGGTGAAAGGGCTGCTGAGGAGAAGGAACAGAAGCGACCCCTTGGACTGAGGTGGGTCTCCTGGAGTAGCAGAAGGAGTAGAACAGGAGGAGCAAGCATGTTTCCTGAAAAAGGATGTCTTGGCAGGAAACTTCCTATGGAATTTAGGGACTGGGGAGACAAGTAGATGCTTCAAATCCTGCAGCTCCTTATCTTTTTATTTTAGAGATTTAAAGAGTTCTGTAGTCGCTTTTCAAACAGGGCAGAATTGTCCAAAGAAGCATCAAGTAATTTGGCTATAATGTCATCAAGGAGAGCCTGGAGACATAGCCAAGAATGCCTCCTGAGAACAGAGGCAGAAAATGCAGCCCTGGAAGAAGCTTCAACTGCATTATAACTACATTTGATTGAATGTCTAGCTACCTGGGAGGAAGAGGACAAGAGAGAAACGGCTATTGACTTAGCCTCTGATTCAAGTAACTGGGAGAGAGCCTGAGAAAGCAAGGCTAGACCATATCTAATCTAAACATGTGTATGACAGCTCTGATAGCCAAGGTGGAAAAGGTATAGACCTTCTTCCCTAGCCTAATATCTTGCTTTCTTTGTCAAAAGGAAGCAACTTTGTAGAAGGAGAAACAACACGATTTATCATAAGCAATTGAGACCACAAATGGATCAGCTGAGGGCATTTAAAGAGAAACATACAATTCTCAGGGACTTTGTAGAAAAAAATCAGGTCTTTTAGGGGCAGGAGCTTGTGAATCTGGGGTTTTAGAAGCAAATGCAAAGGCATCTAAGAAAGCTGGTAGGACTAGAGGGACTACTGAAGGAGCAAGGGCCTCTAACTGGAGAAGATCACATCTTTCTTTTGTTCCTATGAAATGTGAGAAGAATCCCACTTAAAGAATTCCCTCATTTTATTAATAGTTTCCTGTGGGGAATTCTCCCATTAGACTCTTCCTCTGGAGAAGCATATTCCAGAGGGAAGGAATCTGGGTAGAATATGCTAAAGAGTCATCTGAAGATGACCCTTCCAAGTCCAAATCCTGAACTGGATATGTGACTGACTGCATAGAAGATGATTCCTGAGACCCAGACTGCAACACTGGAGATGAGGAAAAGGTAGGCCCTGAAATAGGAGAAGCCAGAGCTGAAGGTTTCAAGGCCATCAGAGCCTTAATGAGGCCCTGCAAAAAGGCATCCCAATCCGACGGTGGAGTGGAAGGAACCGCGGTATGCCTAAGTCTGATTATTCTTAACATGCTTCTCTCACTGAGGAGAATGGGTGGACGAAGGCCTTATGTCTGAGACTTCCTTAGGCAGAGAGGCAGGAATGGTTCCCAGAGTCCTCTGAAATAACAAGCCGTGGTTCTCCAAAGATATCAGAACCAGACATCTGCATAGCCTCGAACGTGCTTAGATGCCCACTCCTGACAGCTTTCGTCATGGTACCTGCCAAACAGGCGGACCCTACGTCTAAACGCAACGCCGGGTTTTCAGCAACCTCAATGGGTACGTCGGAGGGAGAATGCACATCTGAAGAGGATTCAGGCTTGGCTTTGCAGTCTCCTCTTCACAGACAGCTCCAAAGAACTTGTAGAACACTCCATCATGTCCCTAGCCAGATGTTTGAGTCTCTGGTTTTCTAAATAGAGATTTAAAGCTGACAAATAACTATGCAATGTCTTAGGTACAAATGCCTGACAGAGAAAATAAGAGCAATGATCATGAGTAGGCCCTAAACAGAAAGTACAGTTGTGTACACCTACCATAAATGTAGATGTTCGAGTGTCTTCACTGTTGCAGTCATAACTGTAGGGTGTTCCTGCCGGCAGGCAGCCCGAGGTCAGCCAGAATCACAAAGTCTGGGTCCGGCGTCGGCTGCACAAGCTAGTACCCTGACGCCAGTACGCTCTGGTATATAGCCCTCAGCCGACGCCATCTTCTCCAGCCTTTCTTGCCCCAGATGTCAGAAATCCCCAATAAACAAAAATGAGCCCCACAAGGAAACACAAACACACCATAAAGTGAAAAAGAGGGATAGGAGGGAGGAAATGACTGCAACAGTGAAGACACTCGAACATCTACATTTATGGTAGGTGTACACAACTGTACTATGTTCTTCGTGTTTCACTGTTGCAGTCATAATTGTAGGGTGGAATCCCAAAGCAGTGAAGAAAGGGAGGAGGCTTAGATAGAAGAAGGGGCAGCAAGAAGGCCCTGCAAAACAGCAGAGGCAAAACCTGCCCTGGTCTTAGAGTACAAAGGGAGATTGTAGTGCTTGGAAAAGGTATGCACAGAACTCCAAGTGGCAGCTTCCAAGATATCCTTGGTAGGTACTCCTCTGAGAAAAGCAGTAGAAGTGGCAGCAGCTCTAGTAGAATGACTTCTCACAGTACCTGGAAACTGTTTCCCATGATGAGTGTAACAAAATCTTATTCCATAGGCAATCCATTTGGAAATAGTTTGTTTGGAAATAGCCTTTCCAAGAGAACTGGAGGCAAAAGAAACAAACAATTGGTTAGATTTTCTGAATTCTTTAGTCTTGTCCAAGTAAAAACATAACTGTATGTGTATGTCCAATGAATGCAAAATCCTTTCCCCTTTATTTTGAGGATTAGGAAAGAAGGTAGGAAGGTGAATTGTCTGATTTAAAGCAACCTTCGAAATCACCTTAGGCATGAAAGTAGGATTGGTCCTCAAGGATACTCTGTCAAGATGGAAAATCAGGTATGGCTCTACAGCCATAAGAGCTTGCAACTCTGAAACCCTTCTGGCAGAAGTCAATGCTAACAAAAGAACTGTCTTCCAGGATAAAAATTTAATATCAGAAGCCGCAGCAGGCTCAAAAGGAGCCAAAGTGAGTTTTTCCAAAACATAGTTAAGATCCCAGGCAGGGACAGGAGGGGTCCTAGGAGGCCTCAAATTCTTAGCCCCTCTCAAAATTGTCTCACCAATGGATGAGAAAAGACAGGAGGATCAGTATTAAAATGAGCAGATATAGCAGAAGCATGAATCTTAATGGAAGAAAAGGAAAGGCCTTTAGACAAAAGGTCTGAAAGGTAAAGCAAAATAGACGAGAGATCAGGCACAAAAGGGTTAAAGCCACGGTCCTGCATCCAAATGCAAAACCTTTTCCATTTAGAGGCATAGGATTTCCTAGTGCTAGGCCGTCTGGCTTCTAGAAGAACATCCAAAACTTGTTTGGGGAGCTTAGAAGAAATCAAAGTTCCTTGAAGAGCCAAGCTGCCAGGCAAAGGGTCTTGAGATGAGGGTGTAGCATCTGACCCTGATGCTGGGACAGAAGAGAAGGGTACAGAGGAAGTATCCAAGGAGGTTCCAAACAGAGGTGTTGTAAGGTTGGATACCAAAACTGTCGAGGCCAATTCGGAGCAATCAGGATGATGAACTTGGGCTTGTCTTGTTTTATCTTTAGTAATATCCGGGGAAGAAGAGGAAGAGGAGGGAAGGCATATCCCGAAAGGTTCCTCCAACTGAATGACAGGGCATCCACTTTCCAAGCTGTGTTGTGGAAGGCCCTGGTGCAAAAGAGAGGCAGCTGATGGTTGAGATGGGATGCAAACAGATCTATCTGGGGACACCCCCAAACTGCAGTTATCCTGTTGAACAAGTTGGTGCCTAGCATCCATTCGTGAGGATCCAAAATGTTTCTGCATAGGCTGTCTGCTAAGAGATTCTGTTTTCCTGGAATGAATTGAGCCTGAAGATGCAGATTCAGACTTAGAGCTATGTCCCATAAAGTCATAGCTAGTCTGCAAAGGGGGTATGAATGACAGCCCCCCTGCTTGTTTATGTACCACATGACTGTGGTGTTGTCTGTACGAATTAGAAGAGGCCCTGGTTGCAAAAGGTTCTTGAAGGCTAGAAGAGCATTTTGAACTGCCAACATTTCCTTCAGATTGATGTGCCAGTGAAGGTGATTCGTTGTCCAGGTCCCCTGCCGGCAATTGTTTAGAAAATGTGCTCCCCAAGCATAATCCGAAGCGTCCGTGGTTATGATTTGAGAAGGTTGAGGTAGACGAAAAGGCTTCCCTTTGTTTAAAGTGCACACCCTGGACCACTAAAGGAACTCCTT
The DNA here is from genome assembly GCF_019279795.1 of Protopterus annectens. Lineage (NCBI taxonomy): Eukaryota > Metazoa > Chordata > Ceratodontiformes > Protopteridae > Protopterus > Protopterus annectens. The sequence continues at coordinate 1,139,389,210 of NC_056739.1, forward strand.
CTGGAGGCAGGGGATCAGAGGAATTAAAGTGTCCAGATCTTGGTAATGCTGAGACCATACACTTTTCAGGTACCACTGAAGCTTTCTCATATGAAGCCTTGCATTTGGAATTAACAGAATGCATGAAGCCATATAGCCCAGTGCCTGCAGGAATTTCCTTGCAGTGAGCTGAGTTAAGGTTGCCAAGGTTTTGAAAATTGAAGCCAGCTGTATTTGTTTTTCTGGCGTAAGGAAAGCCCTTTGTAAGGTTGTATTTAGGAGGGCTCCCAAAAATATCATTTGTTGAGAAGGAACCAATTGGGACTTTTTTATGTTCACTGAAAATCCCAGGAGGAGGAAGAGACGTTGAACAAAATCCAGATGTAGAAGTAAAAGGTCCTTGCTGTCTGCCTGGATAAGGCAGTCGTCCAAATAGGGGTAAATCTGAATCCCCTGAAGTCTGCAATAAGCCACTACTGGAGCCAGGCACTTGGTAAAAACCCTGGGCGCAGTAGATAAACCAAAGGGCAGTACAGAGAATTGAAAGTGCCTCGAGCCTGCTTTGAATCTGAGGAATCTCCTGCGTTCCTGCCTGATGGGAATGTGTAAGTAGGCCTCTTTTAGGTCCAATGTCACCATCCAAGCGTCCTGGGAGAGTACTGGAAGCAGTTGTTGTAGAGTAAGCATTTTGAATTTTGGAATTTCCAAAAAAAGTGTTTAACACTGAAAGGTCCAGAATAGGTCTCCATGAGTTTTGTTTTCTTGGAACCAGAAATAGTCTTGAGTAAAAACCTTTTCCCTTTTCTGAGAGAGGAACAGGCTCTATGGCTCTCATGGCCAGTAGAGCATCCACTTGATTTAAGGCCTCTGCCCATTGATGTTTTGGCAGATCTGGCCAACCGATAACCCTTGGCAGAGTATGAAAATGGAACTTGTAGCCTCTTAAAATCACGTCCAATACCCATTTGTCCTGGGTAATATGAGTCCAATTTCTGTAAAAAAGATTAAGCTTTCCTCCGAGAGGGGCATCCAGGTAAGGGGGTCCTGAAGCCCAACCGAGAGAGTCATTGAGTCTGCTTCCTTTGAGATTGGGATCTGTCTTCTCCCCTTCTAGGTGAAGAAGCAGTCCATTGTCTGGATCTGTAAGAGGCCTGAGCTTGACCACGACCTCTGGAGCGTCTATATCTTCCCCTTTGAGGCCTGTCAGACGTGGGAAAGGACCAATTTTTGGAGGGCCAATTCCTGGAAAATCTTGGAGGCTGAACTTGTAAGAAATCTTTCACAGTCTGCATAGATTTTGCCTTTTCTTCCATCTTTTTAATAACCTCTTCAGCCTTGGATCCAAATAAAACATCATGCTGAACAGGGGCATCTAAAAGTTTAGCCTTAACCTGTTCTGGCAAACTTTGTTCTCTAAGCCAGGCATGTCTCCTAATAACAGTACCAGAGGCTGCGGCCCTGCAAGAAGCTTCCAAAGCATCAAAACCACAATGCAAACTATGCTTGTTCACTTGTTCAGTTACATGCAATACATCCTGCAATTCCTTATCCTCTGCACAAGCTGGAGAGGAAGCAAGCTTTTGCTTCAAAACAGACAAAAGAAATTGCTGATACTTAAACATATGAAACTGGCAATTTAAAGCCCTAATAGCAAGGGTAGCAGAAGTATATACCTTTTTACCCCACCTGTCTAAGGCACGAGAATCCTTCTCGGAGGGAATAGGATTTTTGGAAGAAGCCACCTTAGCAGCCTTAGAACCCTGAGAAATAGTTTCAGAATCCGCAGAAGGGTTCTTGAATAAGAATAAATGAGAATCAGGGACCCTGTAAAATCTATCAGGCTTAGAAGGAGCAGGAGGCATGGAATCAGGATTCAAATTAGCCTCAGAAAAGGCATCATCCACAATATCAAGAACAGGAGGAATAGCTAAAGGTCTGTGTTGAGGAAGAAGAAGGAATTCCCTAAGCCTATTCTTGGAAGCAGAATAATCCTGACCTTCCCAATGAACATGTTCCCTCATCTCATGTAAGGTTTCCCCAAAAGAGAAATCCTCAGGCGGAGAAGCAGAGGGTAGGGAATCCTCTGCATCCGAATCCTCATAAGGAGGAAAAGAATATTCCTGATCAGAGGAAGAAACAGAAGATACAGAAGCCTGGTCAGAGGAATCCAAAGGAACATCCTGTCGAGGCCTTTTCTCTGGAGGGGGATGAGAACCCCTAATCATTGTAAGCAAATCCTCAGCCATCCTTAGCAATTGCTTCTGTGTCTTGGGAGTAGCTTCAGAAGTAGCTGGAGCAGAAACCTTAGGTTTAACTGGAGTCTTGGACTTTGCCTTTGCCTTTGAAATGGTGATGTGAGTAGGCCTGAATACCCCCTCAGAAGTCGGTACCTGCACAGCGGTTCCGGACCCATCTAAGGGAGCGACGTCCGAAGGTCCTGCAGCAGATAAAACAATAGGCCTTGATGGCTCCCCATGGGAGTCCGTATCGGCCATCGGTTCAGAAGTGGCGGACGACAGGGGCTGCAAAAGCGCCTCACTGACGACAGCCGAACCGGACGCTGACTCCAGCTGCGACGAATCCTGTTTGGACCTCGGAGGTCTGTCCTTGTCTTTGCGCTTCTTTTGAATTCCGGTAGAATCTGACGACATTCTATAATTGAAGCGTCTGCCAAAGTAATTTAAAGCCCAGTCGTACCGACGCTTAATGGTGCGAGAATTGAACCTGGCACAGAACCGACAACAAGAAACGTCGTGGTCAGGGCCTAAACAAGGTAGACAGTAAGAGTGGAAATCTTTATGAGGTATCTGTTTCCCACACGCTATACAATTATTAACTTTTTCTGACATCGGAGGAACAAGAAAAAGATTCCCCAACGGGGTACTTAGCTTTGAGAAAGAAAGAACTTTGGACCGACAGCAAACAAATGCGTAGATCGAAAATCGCCAACCAACGACTTGCGAGCTGCTTTCCACCGCACGGCAAGAAAGACTGGAGAAGATGGCGTCGGCTGAGGGCTATATACCAAAGCGTACTGACGTCAGGGTACTAGCTTGTGCAGCCGACACCGGACCCAGACTTTGTGATTCTGGCCGACCTCGGGCTGCCTGCCGGCAGGAACACCCTACAGTTATGACTGCAACAGTGAAACACGAAGAACATCAAGCAAAGCTCGTGACTATCTTTATGTGGAATTTGCCTTCCACACTTACACTTGCCCTTCCAGGATGACATTAACAAGAGGCAGTAACAACCAATTAAATCCCCTATGTGGTACTTATCTGAAGCTGAAAGGAAAACCAAAAAAATCCAATGGCAGACCGAACGCACGAGTCAACCTTTCCAAATGGCGGCAAAAAAATTCTGAAGACTGTATGTGCGGATGTCCCTTTTATGGCCGACGTTCACTGTGCCCTCATGCAACATCCCAGATACAGGCAGTGGCATTAAGCTTTTGTATAGAGGATAGCTATTGGGTTGTTGGGTGGAATACAACCCATATGTAAAGAATACTGCAGAACTGAATTGAAGGACATTACACTTTTTCCCAAATCTATCAAAAGCCCTCCCATTCTTGTCAGGAGAGGGACTAGTATTAACCAAATGCTTAACAGTAGCTGGATTCACTAAAATAATAGCTGCTAGGTCTGACCTGGGATGAATGTTAGAAATAAGTAAAGAGTGAAACACCTCAGTCTATCTACTTTGTTTTTTTTTTTTGGGGGGGGGTGGGGGCAGCAGGCTGGTTATTGGGAAATTGCAAGCCATGACAAAAAACACCCTTCAAAGCAGACTGAACAGGAGGAGTAGGAGTAGGTTATGAAACTTTCAGCTGCAAGATGATACACTACTTCTGGATGGTCTGAGAAACAGCACTGTTTTTCCACTAAAACAACTGATTCATTCTGGAAATAGTTTCAGAGAAAGAGAATCTTCTGAAAGTACTAACCAAAGCCACAGGTTTCCTCAATTTGAATAATTCTGTGGAGATAACACACAATCTGTGCCTTCAGAATCATTTTGAGGTTCACACTCTTGAATCTGTCTAGCAAATGAAGAAACTCTTTCTTTTACCAGAAACAGCTGTACATAGGTTCATAGGTTTATACTAGGCTATCTGCCCTAAGGCATTTATAAACCTAGCCCAAAGTTTTGTGGCTTACGCCACCCCTTATATGAAAAAATACTGTACCCATTAGTTTGTTGTGCCTCTGTCCAGCAGTGACACAGAGATGATTCCCGGGGTAAACCTACGATCTCCCATCCACAGGTCAAGATTTCTCTTGAACAGAGCCAGCGAGGTGCTCTGCCTCACATGGACCGGGATTTTATTCCACAGCATAGGGAGTCTCTGAGTGATAAATCTATCCCCCCAGCACGTCCTCTTTATATCCGTGCTAAAGTCGCTTGCTCTAGTGGTTTTGGTGGATTTGGATTTTTTGAGGTGGAGCACGTCCATTAATTCCGGGTTGGACATGGCCTTGTATGTCAGGCACATGTCACCTCTGAGCAGACGGTATGCGACTTAATAGAGCTGGAGTTTCTTCAATCTGGCAGCATAACTGGGACATAGTGCTCCGAGACAGTGTGTTTAATCCCAGGTCTGCAGTGTGCTCCTGTGTGCTCTTGGGGGGAAACTGTGCTTGATGCAGAAAGGTGCATTTGAAAACACTTTGTAAATCCATTCCTGTTCTTAGTGACTGTCTCTCATCAGTGTTAGTGGTGGTGAGTGGTGAGGATCCTTGATCCTGCAGCACTTAGACCGTCACAGGCTGTAGTGACTACAATGTTCTCCCTGAAGGGAATCTGCCCAGCAAAGGAACACTGCTGGCCAACTGTTGATGCTTGAAAGCCAACACAGAAGCGCACTGTTTGGGAGCAGAAAAGCTCTGAAGGGTTTGGCTCCCAAACATAAATAAGTCAGCTTGAGGCCATACCTCTCAAGTGCCCCTGATTTTGACTCGGATTTTGACTTTGTCCCTGTTAATCCCTTCTAAAAGTTATGACTTTTGGAGAAAAGATGGTGAATTTCACTTACAACAGCAGTACTATCGATTACTGCTTTCTGTGAATGTCTTCAGACTCTGCACAAGTATATTTTCACTGACTCATTTTGATTTTAAAAGCAAAGTGCTGAATGTACTTTTATAGGAGTTGATAATGTTCTGAAGAAAGATTGAAAAATGAATGGCTTTTGCTAAACTTTTTTCAGGATGAGGTCTCGAACTCTAATTCACTGTTTCCATTTATCCATGGCTGAAAATTAATAATTAAAACTTGCACAGCATTCTCCATAACCTCTTTGTGGTGCATAGACTGTAGTGATTACTGTCTGATAATTGGGAAAAAAAAAGAAACTAGTTAAGGGCAAGGGTGGCCCATGACCTGACTAACAATTGTTAAGCACCCCCTAACGTTAAGGTAGGGTCTAGCACCTGGGCAGTAAAATCAGCCAGTACAGTTCAGCAAATGACAGCGGCAGCAAAAAAGATTAATTTCTGCCTGCTGTCTGTACCAGTAATGTGTCCCCCAAGTTCCTCAAGCAAACAAAGTTGCTAGAATAACAGACTGTGATAGCATCCATTTTCTGAAGGATATGAATTCAAACTCAAATGTATGCTAGTATTTAATGACTTCAATCCTCAGCAATTTACGTGAAAGCCACAGATATTATAAGGAACAGACCAAAAATATGAAGCAATAATCTGGACATCCTATGAAAATCTAGACAGTTGAGAGGTATATAAAGTAATTGTGCATGTAACAGACTGTTTTACACTAACTCTCGACAATGCTCACAAAGTGCTTTACTCCTTTGAAAGCTGAGAAAATCACTTAGTGATTTTCCCCCTGTAACTAGTAGCATATGGTCAAGATAAAGCTTCATGCACTGCAAAGAATTATGATCACGTCACTGATCATAACCTTAAATTATGTGTTGTCAACATGGATGCCAAGAAATTTACCTCTCAAGCTTCGCTCTTGAGATGAATTTCTTGGCCTCCATGTCTGAACACACAAGCAGGTTATGAGTGACAACCCAGTCATAATCCTCTACATCTAGTTTCAAGATACAACACTTTTAAATTTAAGACTAACGGTTTCCGACGGTGACTCCTCTAACCCTCTGCCTAAATGCAAGGAGCCCTATGCTGCCAACAAATGTCAGAATGAAATAACACAAGTTTAGACTGCCAAAATGTAAAACATTGCAAAATCTATAAATGGTACATGCAGACAGTGATACTTAAATCATGTCTTTAATATTAAATTCTTGCAGTTGGATTAAAGCAATTCATAAGCAATTTTAATGAGGGAAAAATAAACATCCGAGTAGCACTATCCTTTAACAGAATTAAAAGAGGGGAGTGAAAATTATACAGAGAGGAATAATGCAGGGGACTGAAGAAATGTGTAGTAGTTGTTTACAAAAACAGTAGGAATTAGATTTGCTGATGAAGTCCTGCAATAAAAACACACTACTCGATTTAAGGAAGTCTAGACTAAACATAATGCAATCATTGGGTTGTAAGCAGCAACAGCAATTTGGCACCAAGAACCATGGCTTATTAATTAAGCAGGATGATGGGTACATTAGCAAGTAAACTACAATAAATGAAAAATGCTCAAAATGTTCTAAAAAAGAACTACTTAAAACTTCATTATGGATTTGCTGATTTCAAGCATGTTACACTCAAACATTATAAAACAGACTGAGCAGTAGCAGTGCTTGCCTTGGTGCTCCGGTATGCATAAAATTCTTTGAGAAAAATTAAATGGCTAACACTCTACTGTGGACTGAAATATTTAAAACTGATATGGCATTCTCTGCTGTGGACATCTGCATATTTCCCCAAAAGGGTCATTCATAGGAACATATTAGGTAGCAATCACATGGACCATAAGATGCTTGAGCAAGTGAGGAACATGTGAAATTGATATGGATGACCAGACAGTATTTTTCATTTGCTATGGAGCTAAATGGCCTTTTTATCCTGAAGCTGTCAACATCCCTGGCAACAACTGCAAACTTAAAAGACACAGCTGAAGAGGATCTTTGGTGCAATGTAGCAGTACAAGCCAAAATTAATACACTATAACAACTTAGCTTCTGTGATACTTTAATGAAACACTGGGAAAATCATATGAGACTGATTCAGACGTGCATTAATGTAGACCATAATCTGGTTTAAAAAAAAAATGCCATTTTAATTTTATGAAATACATTTTCTTACCAGACAGCTGCCATTCTGAATATTTCTGCATAACTTCGATAAATTCAGCCCCATATTTTTCCAGTTTGTCTTCAGTTACACCATCAATCTGAAGCAAAACGTCAGGATCTGAAGATAATGTCTCTGTAAGTATACATAAATTCTGTTAATATAGCACAGTACCATGCAAGACTAAGCCTTACCTTCTAAAAGAAAATCATGCAGTTCGAGTCTTAATCCAGGAATATATTCACCACTTGCTCAAATTAATCACTGTGCCAAAGAATTAGCACCATGTGAGTAACATTCAAGCAAGGTCGGAGAGCACAAAGAAAGTGAGGTAAGTACATGATCAGCTCTACACATATGTAGCACAAGCCGCATCACGTCATTTGCCTTAGTCTATTTCCACAGTCTTTCATAGACTCAGCTGCAGATACCAAATAGCCTAATAAAGTAAATTTAGATACGTTTATTATAGAGCAAAACGTTAGAATTTAACTAACACTTCTGTATACAAGAAGTAGTACAGCTGTTCTTACTATGTGTTGTACTACACAGTGTTTCCCATTGTTGGTAGCCATGGCAGGAAGGGAAACCATGCTGTCAAGGTATGAAGAACTAAGGTTTCCACTAAGCCAAGTAAACAAGAGAATCATCCAACCTATTGTGTGTGTGTGTGTTTTACACGTGTAATAAGTTCATAAATTAGTACTAAGCTAACTGCCCTTGTGGGCCATTTTAAGCCTAGCCAATTACCCCATGTGAGAATCAAACCCTGCACCTTGTGTTTGTAAGGCAAACGCCTTAACCATTATGCCAACCTCCCACCCGAAACTGTATAGACTGCCATGGGGCTCAAACAGTGACTGACTACATGCTAGGCGAATGCTCTAACCACTATGCTATTCCAGTTTCAAATGTTGCATTACCACCATGCATTTCACTGCCAAATCTTGAACCCAGGACCCTGTGCACTACAGTCAGAGCAACATACCACTATGACAAATCAGCAGTAAGAGACTAGCTTGGTTATGCAGAAGCAACAGAGCTCTTTGTGATGAATGAAAAGGTTAGACAAGAATCACAAAATAAGAAGTTATGTACCTACCATAACGTTCCATGTTAGTTGTCTTCTCTCGCCTTCTTTCTTGCTTGATGGGTTCGGAGCCGATCCCTCGGCTCCGACTCGGCACTTGCTTTAGCTCGAGAACTCCTTTTACCAGCTCGAGGCAGCCCCATATCCCATGATGCAAGGCAGGAAGTACCCAGATCTCGTTTGTTGACAAAGGGCAATAACACCAAGCATAAAATACTTCCCAAAGGAAGAAGAAACTACAGATGGAAAAAGGACCAGGTCTGAATGGTCTTTAGCATAATAGTTTCTTATACAAGGTCTGTCCAGGCCAGGGGGAAGGAGGGAGGGTCAAGAAAGAAGGCGAGAAGACAACTAACATGGAACGTTATGGTAGGTACATAACTTCTTAATGTTAAGTTGTCAATCTCGCCTTCATTCTTGCTTGATGGGACCGCGTCCCTAGCACCTCTATCCTGGGTGGCTCAATGGAACAAACTCTTGAGGACTGTAGAGCCAAAACTGGCTCTGTCCCTGGAGGCCAAGTCCAATTTGTAATGGGAAACAAAAGTGTGAGGAGTGGCCCAAGTGGCGCTGCACAAATAGTGTCCAAAGGCAGTCTAGCTTGAAAAGCTGTAGAAGTAGCTAAACTCCTAGTTGAATGTGCTTTAGGTTTTGAGCACAGCTGTTTTCCCCTGATCGTATAAATTTCAGTGATGACCGAAGAAAGCCATCTGGACAAAGTCACTTTAGAAACAGGAAAGCCTTTTTTATTATCCGCATAGGAAACAAAAAGTTGATCAGATTTTCTAAATTTTTGTTCTGTCCAAATAATATCTAAGCTGACGGTGGACGTCAAGATAATGTAGCTTTTGTTCAGCTCTATCTGAATAGTTAGGAAAAATACGGGAGATCAATGGATTGATTCAGATTGTTTTTGAAGCGACCTTAGGTAAAAAGGATGGATTAGTTCTCAAAGATACTCTGTCTTTGTGAAAAATCAAATAGGGGTCGAACTGAAAGAGCATGAAGTTCAGACACCCTCCTGGCAGATGTAATAGCCACTAGGAATAACGTTTTCCAAGAAAGATATTTCAGGGAACAAGAAACAGCTGGCTCGAAGACAAGAAGAATCAAGGATGTCAGCACTAAATTTAGATCCCACTGAGGAGGAGGATTCCTGATTGGAGGCTTTAGTAGGAAAATTCCTTTCAAGAAGGCCCTGCAGAGCCTATGGGACATAATATTATGATCTGCTATCCCGACATGAAAATTAGAAATAGCAGCCAACTGAACTCTGACTGTGGAAGAAGAGGAGCCTGCATGAAAAATCTCTGCTAAGAAGTCCAGAACTGCCTGAACAGGGGCAGTAAAAGGATCAATATTTTGGGCCTTAGCCCAATAAGAGAAACGTTCCATTTGCTTGTGTAAATCCTCCTGGTAGAGGATTTTAGTGAAGTTACTATGATATCTCTAACTGGGTTAGAGATCAAAGGAAGCCTGGCTAAGGAAGGAAGTGGAGCAACCATGCTGTGAGGTTGAGAGAAGGGATTGACCGGTGCAGCTGACCGGATTGGTGAATCAGTAGATCTGGCACTGGGTCCAGATGCCACGGCTGCACCAAAAGGTGACGATGGAGGAACGGAACCAAACTTGTCGAGGCCAGTAAGGGGCAATGAGAATCAATTTGGCTCTCAAAGCGGTAGCTTTCTGGATCACCTGAGGGATCAGAGGAAATGGAGGAAGGCATAAAGAAGTCCCTGGGGCCAATCCTGGGTCAGAGCGTCTCTGGGGATGGCCTGATAGAGGGAAGAGGCTGAAGAAGTCTGGACATTTGCTGTTTTGGGGAGTAGCAAAAGATCGCAACATGGACGACCCCATTCCAGAAAAATCTCTTCCGCTATGGATTGCTTGAGAGACCACTCGTGAGGCATGAGAATAGCTCTGCTCAATCTGTCCGCTATAATGTTGGTTTTCCCAGGGATATGCGTTGCTACCAGAAACCGATGAGAGGAGATCGCCCATTGCCATAGTCTGAGCGCTTCTCGACACAAGGGGTAGGACTTGGTTCCGCCCTGTTTGTTGATATACCAAACTACAGACATGTTGTCTGTGTGGACTGCAATTGTCCCTACGGGAAGAAAGTCGTTGAGGGCTTGCAACGTTAAAAGCACTGCTCTCATCTCCAGGACATTTATGTGCAGATGGTACTCGAACGGTTGCCACGTCCCATGAACCATCCTGCCCTGATAATGACCCCCCCACCCGATCAGGGAGGCATCCGTGGTGACAGTGGCTATCGGGGACGGAGGTACAAAGCACCTGCCTTGGTGAACCTGAGACGATGTGATCCACCAAGCAAGATGTTCTTTGCATGTTTGTGTCACCAGAATCTGGTGACGCATTGGGAGTTGCTGGTATGACCACTGTGTGAACAGCATCCACTGAAGGAGGCGCATGTAGAATCGAGCCAGGGGAAGAGTGATGGCCGCAGCCATGAGACCTAATACCTTTAGAACCATTCTGGCCTGTACCTTCTTGCTGGCCAGAATGATCCTGACATGAGTCTGAATGTCTGAAACTCTTTGTTCTGTAAGGGTAGCTGACATCCGAACAGTGTTTAAGTTTGCGCCTATGAAGGTAATAGACTGGCAGGGCGATAAGGATGACTTTTCGAAGTTGACTGAGATGCCCAAATGAGAACAAAGGTCTATTGTGTAATCCCTGGCTTGTATAAGCTGATGCCTGGTGGTGGCTGACAGGAGCCAGTCGTCGAGATACGGAAACACCTGGAATCCTTGACGTCTCAGGTGAGCCGTGACCACTGCCATGCATTTGGTGAACACTCTGGGGGCTGTAGTGAGACCAAAGGGCAGGGCTCTGAACTGGAAATGACTGGACCCCAGCCGAAGCGGAGAAATCTCCTGGAGCGTCTGTGAATTTTGATGTGATAGTACGCATCCTGAAGATCTATTGAGCACATCCAGTTGTCCTTCTGTAAGAAGGGCAGAATTGATTGAAGAGTGACCATTCGGAATCTTGTCTTCCTGACAGACTTGTTGAGTCTGCTGAGATCCAATATTGGTCTCCAGTCTCCCGTCTTTTGGGGACCAAAAGAACCTTGAGTAGATTCCGGGCTCTGAATGGTCTATTGTAACTGGCTGAATGGCTCTTTTTTGCAGTAGTTTTGCGATTTCTAACTCTGCAATGTCCCTTACATGTGGTACATCTGGAAGGGAACTTGAGGGGAAGGGACTTTCCTCGAAAGGAATTATGTAACCCTTGGATATGATCGACTGTACCCATCTGTCTTGAGTGAGGGAATGCCAGGCTTCTGGGTACAGTGATAATCTTCCCCCGACTGCCTCCAAGGAGGGACAGCCGGGCAACACCTCAGGGATGCTGAAAGGGCTTCTCAGGAAGAGACTCCCTGTTGCCCTGGTTCTTGGACCCCTCTGCCTCTAGAGCGCGTCTGTTGTTGTTACCCCTCTGCCTCTAGGGGTAAACTGACCACGTGAATCCGGGCGTGACTCCTTGGGATTTACGGAACCACATCTTCCCACCCTTCTGTCCTTTGGGATAAGGCCTAGAAGGGGTGGAAAACGGACTCCAACAGCAGAAAGAGTCTTGCCGTCCTGCTCACACCTGGTCAAGGTCTCCTTCACCTGAGGGCCAAACAAAGCTGACCCATCAAAGGGAGAATTTGTGAAGGACGCCTTAAAGGGATCCATAAAATCACATAGCCGCATCCAGGCTTGGCGTCTAAGAGCCACACCTGTGCCTGCGGCTCTACTCGCTCCATCCGCAGCATAAGATATTAGCCGCATGGAGGAGTTAGCAATGGAATTGAGGGTTCCTAGCTGCGAAGCAATCTTTTCTTGGGCCCCTGCAGCTGTAGGATCCTGAACTACTTCTCCCAGCTCCTTCAGGATATCTCTCTGGAGTCTGGTGAAGTGACAAAGATAATTCAGCGAGCATAGCAAAGGTCGCTGAGGAAAACATCCGCTTGCGTACCTATCCATGGTCCTAGAGTCCTTATTAGGAGGATGGACGGGCACGGAAGGATCTGCAAGTTCCTTTTGGTGGCCGCAGCCACCACCATGGCATCAGCGGGACACCCTTGGTAAGGAATTGTTTGTCACTAGGGGCAGTGATAAATTTAGAAGGCCTCCTAGGGACTGGCTCTACAGAGTCAGGAGCTGTCCACGCCTTCTGCAATAACCTGCATAAGGGGTCGAAGGCGGAGACACCCAGGAGGTGGAGGGCCGAGATCCAAACGCCTCTAGGTATACTGACTCATCCTCAGAGGGATTGTTGGTGGGCCAGTTTCCCCTCTGTTTCAGAAGTTCTAGGATGTCTGAGAAGGAGACATCCTCAGAGGGGGATCTAGGGGATCCCTCTGACTCATCAAAGTCAGTATCCGACGTGACAGACTCAGGGGAGTCTACATGCTTCCTCTTACAAGTCCTCTTCCTAGGAGGATCTCCCGAAACATCAGGAGAATCCTCGGAAGAGGGGGAAATTCCCAATGGGGAAACCTGAGGCGGAGGATCTCTGGGTCCTGTAGCAAGAGAAGTGGCAGAGATGTCAACAGGTACAATAGAGGGAGGAGCTACGGAAAGAGACTGCTGACTGATACCAGTGGCCAGTACACTCTTCATCACCTCGAATGCTCCCCTCCCAGGCAGGTCCGAGAGAACCCGCTCCGAAGAGCTAGGAACTCCAGGGGCCACCGAAAGGGAAGTCTCCGAGGCAGATGTCGGGGCCGAGCTCACCAAGGCCGAGGCTCCAAGGGGAAGAGCGGGCTCGGACAAGGGTCCGATGCCACTCACCCCCTCGGAGGAGACCATGGAAGCCCGACCACCGAATCCCTCTAAGGAAGAGGAGATAAGAGTAGGGGCTGAAGGAACAGAAGGAGGTATCCGTCCTCCAGCCGTAGCAGTAACCATGCCCGAAGACTCCAACTCCAAACTCTGGGGTAGAGTCGAAGGAGGAACTGTAACGGGGTGTGGACCAACAGTCGTCTGCTGAGACGGACTGTGTAGCATTTGGGCCAGTACCTGTGACTTGAGTAATCTACTGACCACTCTCTCTAGGTCATGATCTGACAACCTGGATGACCTTGAAGATCGGCTCCGATGGCTCCGTTCCGATAGAAGAGGCGAAGCCGGAGCCGAAAGTATCGGCTCCAAGGAAGGAGACCTCGACCTCTTCCTGGAATGGACCATCGGAGCCGATACTACAGATCCTGTCGGCACCGACTTCTCGGAGCCGGCAGAACGTCTCGATGTATCGGCTCCAGCCGGAGCCGATACAGCTACCAAGGTAACGGTGTCGGAGCCGATCGGAGCCGACACCGATGCCTGTGCCACATGGGTGTCGGAGCCGATCGGAGCCGACACCGATGCCCGTGCCACATGGGTGTCGGAGCCGATCGGAGCCGACACCACAGTGGTCAAAACAGATTCGGCACCGATAGCCATCGGCGCCGAAAGCTTTGTGGATCCAGAATCGGCTCCAGCCGGAGGCGATCTCGACTCTATACGAGTCGGAGCCGAGGCCGCAGGCTTAGAAACAGAAGCCTGGGCCTTGGCAGTTTTAGTTGATTTTTGTGGAGCCGACTTAGCCGGAGAGCCCTCCGGCAAGAAGACCCCTGAGAATCAACTTATTGCGTCTCTCCTGCAGGACTCTCTGGCTGAAGGAGTGACAAATAGCACAGGAGTCCTGCAGGTGAAGAGGGCCCAAACAGTACAGGCAAGAAGTGTGACCGTCTGTCAGAGACATCTTCTGACAGCACGAGTCACACTTCTTAAAACCTGAAACCCTCTCCTTAGACATGGTGCCTAAACACAACACACACAGACACACCAGTCAAAATTAAATTAAACAAATACCAAGAGGTATTTTGTAAAAAAAAAACACCAACACACACACCCTAACAGGGGGGGGGGAATGGGATAGGGAAAATTGACTAACTAAAAAAAATTAAGAGAGACAGGGATTTCTGTCAGAAAAAGGTTAGAATTAAAATTAAACTATCAAAAAATTAGTTTTAAACTAAAAGGGGCTTAAATATCACAAATGTGAACTACTTACCAGGAGCTGGTAAAGAGAAGACCTCCCAAGCGAAGCGGCAAACGAGATCTGGGTACTTCCTGCCTTGCATCATGGGATATGGGGCTGCCTCGAGCTGGTAAAAGGAGTTCTCGAGCTAAAGCAAGTGCCGAGTCGGAGCCGAGGGATCGGCTCCGAACCAATCAAGCAAGAATGAAGGCGAGATTGACAACTTAACATCACATCAATTACATTTACTTAAGTAATCAATACCACAGGATCCAGACTAGTCATTCATTTACATACACCCATTTAAGCATATCTAGAAAATGAAGGGATGCTTTCCGTTTCAAGTACATTACTTAGCATGGAGGTATGAAGACCCTAAACTTAGTGCTACAATTATTTCTATTCATAAAAATCCTGACTGTGGAGTGGGGAAAATAACTGTACCATTCTTCAATGTTTCTGGCTACTGATGACTACAGTGCAACTCAAACAACTTTTGAAATTAGACACTGCTTCAGAATGCCTATATATTTTAATACACACTAAGGGTATGCATTTTGCTGTAATAAAAAAACACATCAACCCACAAACCCCCTAAATGGGGCAGAAAAGAAAAAACACGGGGACCACCACACAAAAAATTGTGTAGGACCAAGGGTATGGAGAAAGACTGCCTGCCCTGCAATAATGACACCTATTATTTGTGCAATAATGGTGAGTATACTCGCACAACTGTACTGCATAAATGGGAGAGCATCAACCAGTCTGCCCTCAAACTCTTAACGGGTGGATACACCATGCCCTGCAAGACAGAAAAAGTGAATCTTGACTTGCCTCTAGAATGTACACCCAGTTTTGCAATGTTTAATGTATGTGTCAATGAAAGTCCAAGCTGCAGCCTCTCAGGTACATTGAGCAAAAGCATTCTGCTAAAGAAGGCTGTAGTGGAAAGCACAGTCGTACAAGTTGCACTTGTCCAGAACAGTAGCTGTTCAAATTCCTCACTGCTGCAGTAACCTTAAGGCTATATGGGTTATGTCCTGCCCAGTACAGAACAACTAGCTAGCTTCCAAAAGCTCTGGCTCCCTGCCACACCTTCACTGACTGCTAAGAGGACAGCCCCTGTGAAGAGACAGCAGCAGTCAGAATGAATATTTCTTCAGGACTTTTGACCAAAAGTAAAGGATAATATTCATCCCGAATCTCTGCAATATATATAGAACAACTTTACATCTGAACTACATACAGACGTAGGGGGTGGTGGGTGGGTGTTGATACTGTAGCAGTGAGGAATTTGAACATCTATCTTCCATGGTAAGTGCAACTTACATAGCTGAAGTATGTGCATCATTCTAACTGCTGCAGTAGCCTTTGGGTATTCGGGTTGATTAAAAAAGCTTATAGAACCCCAGTTAAGAAGAAAGATATGGGTCTGGTCTTAGCAAAGTACTAATCCTGGAAAAGGAATCCAGTATGCAATAGTTTGTAAAAGTATGTACAGAAGACCATGTAGCTGCCTCTAGATTGCTTCTAAATCCCACCCCTTTCCAATATGCCATCAAACAAGGCTATATTAGAATGTTCCCTAATCCTGCCTGGAAATGTTTTACCATGGTGGGAATAACAAAGAAAGATAGAGAAAGGAACAACCAATAGATACAGTTAAAATTGACACAGGCTGTCCCTACCATGGTGGGAATAACAAAGAAAGATAGAGAAAGGAACAACCAATAGATACAGTTAAAATTGACACAGGCTGTCCTTTTCCAGTCCCATATTAGGGATTTCACAGCTGTATAGCTTTCTTAAAAGACTTGACAAGATAATACCAGAGTTGCAAAATTATGAGCAGAGTACAAATAATCTATTCTCCCTGTCACTGAAAGGAGGGGAATAGATGACTAAAGTCAAGGTACACTCAAAGTAATAGCATATATGGGGATTTTTTTCTACAGATAACTCTATATGCATGGAAAAAACTGTGGTGGTGGTGCTGCGGTAGCATTGTCACCTCACAGTAAGACGTCCTGTTCGATTCTCACCTAGAGCGTCTTCTGTGTGGAGACATGCGTGAATGGGCACACCTTCGTTGAAGGTTGTGCACCAGGGCTGGCAACTCGGCACGTAAAAATCCACTGCCAATCATTAGCGGACCGGAGTTCCGCTGTGGCGACCCCTAACCAGGAAAAGCCAAAAGACACAACTCTATATGCCTGGAAAAGCAAAAGGGTTAACCCACCATGAATAGTTGAAACCTGAATACTCCCGTGCAAATGCCACGTAAATAAATCAGGCTAAAAAAACATGAACCAAAACCAGCCAGAATACCTGTTTTTAACAGATAAAATAATTGAGATATTTATTTTTTGCAGGAAACGTTAAGTGTCACCTGAATAATAGGTGACATAACATCAGTAGAAAAACCTTTATGTATTACAGCTTAAAGTCTGAAATGAATAGGAGAATCCACAGGCAGCCATGCTGAAATAGCTAATAAATACCCACTATCAAAGGAGTAAACAGGGCATAGAATAGCAACTCATACAAATGTTTGACAACCGGAGGTAATAATCCCAGACAGGGCCTTGTGGTTAAAGACGAGCATCAACTAGAAAATCTTCTCCACTAGTTAACGTAAGAATTCCTTGTAGCAGGGTTTCTTGCCAGCTTTACTACCTGCTGCATGTCTTCCATGAAAAAAAGTGTCTAAAAAGTATTAGAACTGAATTATCTAGCCAGTCAGTTTAAATTGAGACTGGGGTGTATCAAATTCCACTGTCTTGTGAGAGTAGATCCAATCTGTAAGGAAGCTTGTGGTAACTGTCCCTTGCCAAAAGGAGAACTAATGTTGTCTGGGCCAGACGGGAGTCACCACAATATTTTTTGAAGTCTCCCCCTGAATCTTTAGAATGACCCTGGATACCAGTGGAAAGTGGGAAAATGCACAGAGGAGCATTCCTGGCCACCGGAAAGAAAATGCGTCTGTTTTCCAGGCCTACCTGCAAGGAGTCCTGGTACAGGATTCACTTAATTGTCATGAAAGGAGGTGAACAGATCTATCTGAGTTATTCCCTGTAAGTGGATTCATTCCTGGTAGACCACCTCATTCAACTTCCATTTGTAGTGGGGGTCTGTCCTGGCCCTACTCAGCTTGTCTGCCACTACGTTTTTCTCTGATGGTATGCAAGATACCTGGAAGGTCATACAATGCTGTCGAGCTAACTCCCAAACCATTACAGCTCGCCAGCACAGGTGGTAGAACCTGGTGTCCCCTGTTTATTTATGTACCTCATCACTGAGGTATTGCCTGTAATAACTTGTAATGATCCTATGGACCACAGGTCATGAGGAGATTCTACAGCATGCATCACAGCCAACATGTTTTTGACATTTATGTGCTTTGGTCTTGCACCTTTATCCCCTTAGAAAATGTTCCCCAATCAAAAAAACGGGGTATCCTATTGCCTGCACTAATGCAGTTCTCTTGATAAAGCATAAAACTGAGGAATGTGGGGGCCACATTTTTTTTTTATTAAAAATTAATTTTTCTTATGTATAACCTGGCAAGAGGAATCATGAGAATCCGGAGATATTCTAATGCTGAAGTCTCACACTGATTGGAGAAGATTAGGGAAGTTTACAGATACAAATGCACCTTTTCCTATGTAAAAATGCCTTTGAAGAGTCAATTTTTAAAAGTCTAAAAACACAGTTTGCCTGTAACTAATGTTAATGGACTCCTGCATCTGGCAAAACTCTGCAAATACTGGTAAATCACTTTCATAAGGAAAAATGTGAATGCCTAGAAGTCTGCAGTGGTACATCACTGCAGACAGACATTTTGTAAACACCCTAGTTACTGCAAATAACTCAAAGGCTAATGCAAAGAAATAATGCAACCCAAACACAGAATTTGAAAAAATTTCTGAAGCCTGAGCCTACGGAAATGCAATAAGCATCTTTTAGATCTAATGTTACCATAAAACCCAGAAGGAGGATTACTGGTAACAGACAACATTCTGAATTTTGGTACTTTCACATGCGGTTGAGAAATAAAAGATCTAGAACTGTTCGCCATGAAAGTTTGTTCTTTAAAACTAGAAACATTCTGGAGTAGAAGCATTCCCCTTCTCTGGGATAAAGACACTGGACAGTATGACTCCTAGAGTAAAAGGATGTGTTGGACCACTCCGGAACCACTTTTAGCACCCAATAGTCTGATGCAATCTGTTGCCAAAGGGAATGTATACAGCCAGCTTCTGGGAGAGCTTGAGAAAGAGAGGCAAGAAGGAAGGGCATGACTGATAGAATGCTGGCATAGTCATTCTGAGGTATTAAGACTGTTCCTTTTTTGGGGGAAAAAAATATGTGTTTCTTGTTGTTCCCCCTCCTGCAATCCAACCACCCCCCCCCCAATTTGCCTTGAGTTGAGAGATTGCTTGTTTTGTTTTTCAAAAGGAAAGGAAACTATCATTAGGGAGATTTGTAAAGGGGGATTGAAATATCTCTGACACTCCCTCAATTAACTTACCTTTTATCATAAAAAGTTTGACAATAGGAGTAGCAGAAGGGCCAAACAAAAAGTACAGTTATGTAACGGTAGATGACCGAATTCCTCTCTGCTGCAGTGGCCTTTAAGTTATTCGGGTTGTCTTGCTCAGGACACAATCGGCCAGCTTCCAAAAGCTCCGACTCCCCCCACACTTCCACTGACTGCTGACTGGTCAGCCCAGAGGAAGGAAAATAAATCAGTAGTAAGAGTGGAAAATGTTAAGGATTTTCTTGCTTAAAAGTTGAGAGGCAGTATACTGACTCTGAATTAAACAAGAAATAACCAAAGTATTTCTCAATAATAACTATATACAATAATTGGGGACAGAAGATGGATACAGCTACTGTAGCAGAGAAGAATTCAAACACAACTGTACTATGTTCATCACTCCCACTGATGCAGTAGCCTTTAGGTTATATGGATTGATTACTAAAGCCTATACAACCTGTGAGAAGGAAGGATATCAATCCAGGAGCCCCTGAAGAATGGTCCTAAAAAGCCAGTTCTGGATCTAGAGAAAGAATCCAGTCTGTAATTGCTTTGTAAAGACATGTACAGAGGACCATGTAAGCAGGCTGGCTACAGAATGCTTCTGGAGTCCACCTCTTTCCAATATGCCGTCGAAGAAGACAAGGTACTTATACAGCAAGTACTGATATCACCTGGAACTGGTTTACCATAGTGGATATAACAAAAGGCAATAGCAGAGGCTAACTGTAGGGAGATGGTCTGATTTGACACAGGTTCCCATTTCTTAATCGCAGTATAAGAAATAAATAGCTGATCAGCTTTTCTAAACAACATGGCTCTGTCAAGCTAGTACGTGAGCTGCCTAGCCTGAGTATGTAGAATCCTTTCTCTCTAGTTCTGAGGGTCAAGACAGAACACACACTAACGGCCTAATCAAAGTAAACTCAAACAATAGGCATGACCAAGGACTTGTTATTAATGATATCCTACCCCTTATGAAGCCCAAATAGGGTTCACCCACCACAGAAGCATGCAACTCAGATACTCTTCTTGCAGATGTCAGAGCAAAAAGAAGTTTCCATGTAATGAACTTTTAATATGCTTGATGTGCAGGTTCAAATGGAGGTGTAGTTGATTTTTCAAGCACAATATTAAGATCCCAGAAAGGAGCAAACTTTGTGGTGGTCTCAGGTGTAACACTCCTTTCAGAAACTGCTTTGCTAAAAACATAGAAGTGGAGGATCCATAGGCAGACATGCCAAAATGGCAACAAAATTTACATTGATAGAGTATGAAAGGCCATACACTAGTAAATATTTGACCACCAGTGGCATTATAATCCTTGATAGAGCTCCGTTTATTGATTAGGTATCAACTAGAAAATCTTCACCACTTGCTAACAAGGACTTTCCAGTAGCAGGTTTTCTTGCTTCCGTTAGTACCTGTTGCACGTCCAGTGAAACAGATGCCTAAAAGGTATTAGGATTGAATCATTTGGGCAGTAGTTGATGATGTTTGAGATTGGGGTATTATCTACCTACCCTGTCTTGTGTGAATTGAACACACTTCAAAAGCTGCTGTGCTGGACTGTGCCAGCTTCTTTTCCTGAGATTCTAGCCACTTGTCTGATTTACCTGAAGGGACTGGGATTGATGCAATCTTTTTATTGGAAGATTTCACTTGAGACACAGAAATAGTGTTATCAGACAAGGGGGCTTGGAGGCCAGGCATGGCTGAGCGCACTCTGAATTTCTTAAACACTTTTTATGTAAAGATTCGTTCAAAGGTGAATTACAACCTTTCTTAAAAATGTCCTCCAATGCTGGAATCAATGGAGGGAACGTCGCCGTATCCAGGGACTCATCCTCAAAAAAGATCATAAACCTTGTAAATCTCAGCAGCAGATGATTACTACTCCCAGATGAATACATCCCTAAATATACTCAACATTTGGGAAAGAGAAAAACGAAAGTTTCGCACTTACCATAACGATAAATTTATGTTGTCTTCTTCCTTCCTTAAAAGGATGGGTCTAAGAATCTGTTCACGGATCCAACTTCAGCCACTCAAGACTTTCTCTCCTTACCCACAACCCCCTGCAAAGTCCAACATTACCTCCAATCGAGTTTGCAAGAGAAAGAATATTAGCATCTTGTTATAAACAGCAACAACAATGCTATAAGAGATTATCCAATAAATTAAATAATGCTCAGAAATTGATCTGAAGCTAAAAAGTATACTTGAAAGGCCTTAAGATAGGCCAATCTAGTCAACCAGAATAAAATAATGAGTTCCATAAATCAGGCAATGGGACAGCTGGGAAGGAAGTTGAGGAAAGATGTAAGCAGATAACACAGATCTATACAAGTACATAACTTTCATATCTGATGTTGCCCCTTCTAACCATTTCTGAATGGATGGGACAGAGTCCCCAGCTAATATAAACCTTGGGTGGATTCATGGAAGGATATTCCAGAGGACAGATGAACCAAATGCTGTTCTACTTCTGGAAGTAAATCCCATTTATAATGGGATAAGAAGGTATGAACTTTTTCTATGTGCACAAGAGTTATACAAGCTAACAGGCACCAGGATAAGGTGACTTTGGAAACTCCTTCACCTAGAATGATTTTGTATGGAGGATGTAAAATCAAAGCCGTCTATGAACATCCAATAAATGTAGCATGTCCTCTTCTGTCAGAAAATTTTGGAGAGAAAACTGTCAAGATTAATGCTTTGGTTTAAGTTGGTTTTGGTAGCAACTCTTGGTAAAAAGGAGGGACAGGTTCAAGAGAAATACTGTCCTTATGAAAAATAATGTATGGAGTTTTACATGAGGGGGCCTGGAGTTCTGATACCCTTTCTGCAAAAGTAACTGCCACAAAAAACAAAGTTTTCCATTTAAGGAAATGAAATTCTACGACGGCTGCAGGTTCAAATGATGATTGAGTCAGTGCGTAAAGTAGAACAGTAATTTCCCGGTGAGTGGTAGGACCTCTTAAGGGGAGGGCTAAGAAGAAAGGGACACCTCAGAAAAGACTTATATAATTTGAGAGAAGCAATGGGGGACTGATTTTCTCCAAAGTGGAAACTGGGAATAGCTGATAACTGGACTTTGATCGTGGAATAGCTGGCACCATTCAGAATAATGCAGGCTAGAAAGTCCAAGACTGCTGGAAGTGGTATCAAAAAGGGTCTAAATTTCTTTCCATAGCTGAAACACAAACTTTTCCATTTGCTTTTGCAAATCCTCCTAACAGACAGGACTCTGGGATCAAGCAAGAATATGGATAACTTAAAGCTTGTACTGAATAGCCATCAATGGAAAGTGGGGAAACCAGGGATTAACTTGAGGGCTTGAATGCCCAGAAAAGGCAGGCAGGAGGGGTGGGAAATGAGATGTGGACGGAGATCCAGCACCCATGGAGGGTGTTCCAGATGAGGCCATAAACAGAGGAATCAAAGTGGGCAATGAGGATTACAGTGACCTTCCTCTCCAGTGTTTTTTGAAGAAAGTTTGGGATGAGGTGTGTCAGAAGTAAGGCATATATTAAGACCAAGAGGCCATGTGTGTATGTGCCCATCCCTGCAGACTCCCCCTTCCAGGGGAATATGGCCAAAAAAACTGCTGCACTTGGTGTATTGAGAAGAAATAAAAAGACTGCATCACGGTTGGCCCCAGTGGTGAAAAATCTGCTCCACTACCTTTTGACTGAGGGAACCCTCATGAGAAAGAACCATGGACCTACTCAAGCTATCTGGTACAACACTAGACTTCCCCAGAATGTGAGCTGCTAGAAGAAAGCAATTGGAAGATATCACCCCCTGTCAAACTCTCACGGCTTCTCAACAAAATAGGTAAGATCAGGTTTGATATACCAGACTACTGATATGTCGTCATTTTGGATAGGTATCAGTCCTTGAGGTAGGGAGTCCTGAAAGACATGGATCTCTAGGAGGACTGCCCTCATTTCCAGAATGTTGATATGGGGATTGGTCTGGAAAGGAGACCATGTGCTGTTGACTTTCTTCGCCTGTACTGTCCCTCCCCCACCCAACAGGGTAGGATCTGTTGTCACAATAGCTTTGGGCTGTGGAAAGAAATGGATGACCTTGTAGTACCATAGGGGATTTGAGCCACCACAAAAAATGCAAGCCCTGCAAATACTCAAGATGTACGGGGAAAGACAATGGTTGTCGCCAAATAGACAACTGCATTGCTTGTGTCCACTGTGGTATTCTCAAGTGATACCTGGTGAGACAGACTAAGGTGATGGAGGCTGCCATCAAACCCAGTAAGCGAAGGACAATTCTTGTAGTTGGTTTTTCAGATGAAACAGTACTTGGAGCATGATCGTGAATTTTTCATAATCTGCTCCATGGAAGTTTTCCTGTCTGATGAACTGTGTCCGAATGATCCCCTATGAATGCTATTGCTTGTACAGGGCAAAATATTGACTTGTTCAGAATGACTGATTTCACACATCAAACAAATCTGAAGCAAGGAGTCTCCTGCTTGGTTAAGCAGATTCCCATCAGAGTGGAAAATGAGCCAGTGTTCCAGATATGGGAACACTTGAAACCCTTGCAGCCTGAGATACACTGCTACCACTGCCATACACTTGGTGAAAGGGGAGGAAATGGTGTGATTGCCTGTCCATCTTGATATGGCAGTATGCATCCTGAAGATCTATGCAGCACATCCAATCATTCACACTCAGCAGTGGGAGAATGGCTTGAGCAGTGCCCATCTGGAACTCTGCCTGCCTGACATATTGATTGAGATGGCTGAGGTCCCTGGTCTTTTCTGGCACCAAAATCAATCTGGAATAAGTTGTCTGGTGGGACCTCTTTACTTGTTTAGCAGCTTTTGCACTTCCTTGAGTGCTCCTGGTCTTTGAGAGGGTGGAGGGTTTGGTAACCTTTTTTTGAATTTGGGGGAAATGACAAGGGAATGTAATAGCCTCTAGCTATCCTCTGCACCCAAACTGTCATTTGTGATGGACATCTAGACTTTGAGGTGTAGGGACAGGTACCCACACCCCGACTGCCTCCAGAGAATGGCAGATGAGCAACTCATGAGTGCTAAGGCCTCTCAGTGAAGGGCCCTCTGAAGCTTTAATTCAGTGGTTCACCTCTGCTCATGCACAACATCCATTGTTAGAATCCCCCATCCCTTAGGGAGCGAGTGTCTGCCACAATGTTTCCAAAAGTGTCAGGAGAGAAAGCACATTTGTGCAAATCTTACCATAATGGTAGATGTCCTTCTCAACTGTTGCAGTATTCATAACACTAGGGATCCCCTGCCAAGGGCAGCCCGACATCCAGCCAGTATACCAAAGCCTTAGGTTGCCTTAAGGTACACAGTACGTCACACGAATGCTCCTAGTGAAGCGCACAACAAAAGTGATGCCCAGATGTACCATCATCGGAACTGAGAGCCACAGTTGTAATGCCAGTCCAAGAAAAAAAAAAAAAGAGGTAACCAGTACATCCAGAAGATAAATGGACCAGGAGGAAGAGGGAGTGAATACCACACCAGTGAAGAGGAGGACATCTACCGTTATGGTAAGATTTTATACAACTGTACCATGTCCTTCCATTTCACTGTTGCAGTATTCATAACATTAGGGAGAGAGCCAAAGCTCAAAAAGAAACCCGAGAGGAGGAAGGACCAGCAGAGCCCCCTAGGAAGCCATGGCCCTAGCAAAACTATCTCTAGCTCTGGAGATTTCACCCAACTTGTAGTGTTTGGTAAACGTATGCAAAATTGTCCAGGTAGCTGCCTCAAGAACAGAGTTAGTAGCCATACTCTTGAAAGAAGCAACGGAAGAAGCCACAGCTCTAGTAGAATGAGCCTTAACAGAACAAGAAAGATTCTTACCATGTAAGGAATATCAAAAGGAAATAGCTTTAGGGACCCAAGAAGAAATAGTCTGCTTGGACACAGCTAATCCTAAGGATCTAGGATGAAAGGAAACAAACAGCTGATCAGATTTCCTTATCCAAACAAAATCTGAGTTGTCTATGCACATTTATGTGCAGCATATTCTTATTGGCAGACTGCGAGAGAGAGAAAGAGTAAACAAATGAATCGACTGATTAAAGGGACAACTCCTTCACCACCTTGGGCATAAAAGGAGGATTAGTATGCAAGGACACCATGTCTTTATGAAACACCAAAAAGGAGGACAAGCCATAAGGGCTTGAAGCTCAGACACCCATCTGGCAGAACTAATGGCTAACAAAAGTACAGTCTTCCAAGAGCAATGTTGGAAGGAAGTTGAAGCAGCAGGCTCAAAAGGAGCCCGAGTCAATTTCTCCGAAAAAAAAAAAAATGAAGATCCCAGGGACGAGAATAGGCTTCCTGGAAAGCCTAATTTGAAGGACACCATTAAGGAATTGTTTAGCTTCTAATCAAGAAGCTAAAGGAGGAGGAGATAAAGGCAGACAAGCAGAAATAGCTAAGTGAGCCTTAACAGAAGAATAAGCAACCCAGCAATGAGCAAATCACACAGATAAAGACCCCAAGGAACATCCACAGAAAGTGGATCCACATTATGAGTAAGACACCAAACAGACAACCTCTTCCATTTGGATAAGTAGGACATTCTAGTATTGGGTTTCTGGCAACATGAAGGACCCTAAGCATATCCACAGAAAAAAGGTGTTTATCTGGAATCAAAATCCTATCACCCACAGTGTCAGTTGAAAAGTGGACTGGTTGGGATGGATGAGAGATCCCTTGTCCTGTGTATGTCCACCCTGTGATGTAACGTGTGATAACTGCCCTTGGCTAAATGCAGAATAGGAAACAATGCTGCCTCAGCCAAAAGGGGGTCATCAACAAGATTTTGAGATAGAGATTGAACAGGACTTTTGGAATGAGGGGAATGGGAGGGAGACCATAGAGAAACGTCCCCTTCCCAGAAAAAGCTAGGATGTCCACTTTCCAAACCAGAGGACCTGGGACTCTGGCACAAAATAGAGGAAATTGTCTGTTCAGAGGGGGAGGGAAAAACATCTATTTGAGGAGTATCTCACAGATGGACAATGTCCAGAAACACAGCCCTGTGAAGCATCCATTTGTAGGACTGAGTTAAGGATGTGCTCAGAGTGTCTGCCACAATGTTCTGATCTGAGGGAATGTAAACTGCCTTAACAGTCACTTCATACTGGATAGCAAGATCCCACACTAGGAGTGCTAACCGGCAAAGAAGATACATACCACATCAATGTGGTATTGTCTGTAAACAACGGGAGAAGCCCTGGGGAGAAAAGGATGAAAAGCCTGAAGTGCCAGCCGAAGAGCTCTCATCTCTGACATTCATGTGCTCTGTTGAACAGGCGACCACACCTTCTGCACCTTTAGGGAGCCAAAAGCTGCTCATCATCCCACATCTGAAGCATTTGTGAACAGCTCCTGAAAGGGAAGAAGAGGATGAAAGGGGAGCCTTGGATTAAGAGACAACTGCTGGATCCACAAGTGAAGTTCGATCTTGATATACAAGGCAGAAGATGAACTACAAACTTTAGGGGATGTACATGTTGAAGCCAAACAGACTTCAGAAATCAGTGAAACTTTCTAATGTGGAGTTTGGAGGTCAGAGTAAGAAGCATTTGAAAGAAGGTAATCAATCTTAAAGCCTTGTGAGGAGGCAGGGTTGCCAGTAAGGGCACAGTCTCTACCCTGTACCCCACAAAACATGGTCTTGAGAAGCAGTCAGAAAAGACTTTGAAACTTATTGTGAACTTCAGGCAAAATGAAGGTTTTGCAACAGGATCTCTGGAGAGGATGCCTGAAATAGATCGTCCAAGTAAGGAAAAGACTTGGATCTCCTGAATCCTGCAAAAAGCAATATGAGTAGTGAGGCACTTGGTGAATACCCTTGGGGCATCAAAAAGGCCAAAGGGCAAAGCAAAAAACTGAAAATGCCAAGAAGCAAACGACGAAAATGTAAACACTTCCTGAAAAGGGGATGAATTGGAATATGAAGATAAGCATCCTTCAGATCCAGTGACACCGTATAAAGCCAGAGGAAGCAGAAGAGGGAATAAAGTCTAAAGGGACAACATTCGAAAAGAGAGCACCTTCAGAAAAGTGTTTAGATCAGAAAGGTCAAGAACTGATCTCCATGTACCCTCTTTTCCTGGGCACTAGAAACATCCTGGAGTAAAGCCTCCTCCCCCCTTCTGAGACTCCGGTACTTCTTGAATGGTACCCTGGGGTCAAAAGATCCCGAAGCACCTCTAGAAAGAAAGTGGGTTGTTCCTGAGGGGTCTGAGGAATACCCATAAAGGGTGGAAGGGATTTCCAGACTATGACATACCCCTGGCAAATAATGGACAGGACCATGGAATCCTGAGTAATCTGTAGCCAAACAAGAAGAGACTGAGAAAGGCAAAGAGAAATTGGAAAGTGGCTAGCAAGAACAGGCTAATCAGACAGCACCTGGTTTATCCGGAAAAAGGAGACTTCTTGGGCACAGAAGTCTGAGTAGCTTTAGCAGGAGGAGTCTGCTTACCACCGTTTTTACTCCTAGGAAGAGGGTATGATTGCCTTCAAACAAAAACTGACTTAGTGGGGTAACTGCTCTGGAATTTGGGCACAGGAGAAACAAACATGTTTAAGTTCCTGTAAAGCCTTACCCTTGTCTTGAAGGGACTTAAACACTTGTTTGGTGAAGCTGCTTTATCAAGAGGGGTGCATTCATCAACTCCACCTTAAAACTAAACAAAATTTATTTTTTCACACTCTATTTTCTGTATTATTTTAACATCTCAAAATCACTCTGACTGCTTCTTACAGAATTGTAATGTGTTTTCTGCAAAATGGCTATCAATGGGGCTTGCCTTATCAATGTGATCGTATTTTTCTTCAAGCCTTTCTCTTTCCCACAATCCATTAAGTCCCCTTTATATGAGTCTAGACATAAGGAAGTAGAGGTGTATTCCCAATCTATTGAAATTTAATGGGATTAGTGTCAGTCCCTGTCAATTTATATACTGTTTGCAACAGGACTGCTTTTATTTCTTGAATGGTCCTCAGGGCTTGTTTATAGTATTCTAAGGAATTACAGCTGCAACCAAAACAGTTGCTAAATTGCAGGCCTTTGTTCAAAGCATCTTTCTGTAGTCCAATATGAAATGACAGCTCCTCCCCTACACGTTGGTAAATGAGTTGATATTTTACAAGAATTACAAGAAAAATATTTTCTGATTTTTTTCTAAATGTCATACACATCTTTGATACTAGACATTTAAAGCATCTTAAAATGTAAAGTACTATAAACAACAAACATTTAAAGTTAACATTTCAATACCATGATGCTGCTTATCTAAGTTTGTCAAAGAGGTGACAACTGCCTTTGAACCACTGAATGATCTAATTGCTCTGTTTTGCTACAAAAGGAATGGCTACATTGGAAGCGGCTTTGAATCACTAAGTTCTCTTCCTCTCTGCAATAAAGACAATGGAAAACACTGTTTTACACCTCTCGTCTTGTTTATAGCTGCCTGAGCTCCTGACTACATATTTCTCCGTGTCTGTGGTATGTCATGCAGGTCGTACACAAATTCCTCTGCAACTCATGTGAGAAGTTAAGCTTAAAAAAACTGGTTGGTCTTTCCCTTCCTTTGATACCAAAGTGAGGAAATGAAAGCTTTATAAAGTACAAGCAGGTTTCAGATACCTACTCAGTACTGGAATCATACTGTAAGGAGAAAAACAAACCAACAGTTGAGTTAAAGCGTAGGAGAAGGTGCAGTTTTCCTTTAATATCAGGCAAAGGTTGAAGCCGAAGCCAAGAATACCTGCTCATCACTGACCCAAAACCAGCAGCCACAGAAGCAACATCTGCTGCATCATAACTACACTTGATGGAATGACAAGCCACCACCTGGGAGGCAGTCCCTAACAATGAAGGGGCAGAAGTCTTACCCTCAGAATCTGGAAGGTCAGAAAACCTGACAAGCCTGGGATAATACAGTTAAACAAATTATGGGTCTGAGAATTAACAGCCCTAAGAACCAAGGTGGCAGAGGTGTAAACCTTCTTGCCTAGCCTTTCCATGGTCCTGCTATCTTTATCAGAGGGCAGTAACATAGGTGAAGGAAGCAATTCAGAGGGCTTGTCAGAAGCCTCAAACACCACCACCGAGTCAGTAGAAGGACATTTGTACAAAAAAATTAAAGTCCTCTGGTATCCTACAAAAGCTATCAGGTTTCTTGGGAAAAGATAGAGTCTGGGGCCTTAGAAGCATTAGAAAATGCATCCATTAAGATAGCCAGAAGAGGAGGAACAGGAGAAGGCCTAGGAGAGTCCATCTGCAGCACCTCATAGCACCTTTTATGCACCTCAGAAACCTGAGTACAATCCCTTTTGAAGAACTCCAATCTCTTCAAATGGAGTAGCAGGACTAGTGGGCTCCTCTTCCTCTGAGCCATAATCCAAAGGAGAGGGAATATGAGAAGAGTACGTAAGGGATTCCTCATCTGAATCCGGCTCTTCCTACGAAGAAGCCTGTTACCTGGGGTTTTAAGAGTAGTAGAGGACCAAGGGGGAGCTGGAACAGAAATTCCCTTCGGAGGTTTCAATGTTATCAAAGCATTACACAAACCCTGAGTAAAGGACTGCTACTCACTTTGAGGGTCTTTTGGAGCAGGAGTAATGTGCTTAGTCTTTTGCTTTTTCTTCAATGGTACAGTTGCCTTATAATATTTGGAAGGCTCTAACCCAGGATGGCATTCAATGCTGGTAGTAGGGACTTCTCTGACTACTATATGAAGACCACCCCTAGGCCCCTCGGATATAATCAGCCACGGATCCCCCGAGCGTCTGAAGTGGACGTCTGCAATGTTTTCTCGGACATGGTTAAAATCAGATTCACGCCTGCCTCCAACCTGGCTGAGGCATAGGAGTCCAATGAGAAAGCCGGCGAAGCTCCACGCATTCACTCACATCGAGAGAGACATCTGACAGAGGCTGAACAGAAGATTCTGGCCTAGGTTTCTTGGCCTTCTTCACTGACAGCTGCCCCTTGGGGCGGGACGTTCCCACTACTGTATCTTTTGCAAAACACTTAAGACTAGTGGTGGCTGGTGAAGTAAAATCAAAGGGAGGCTTGCAGGAGACAGCTGAATGGGTATGGCCAACTAGAAAGGGGCAGGACTATGCTCAAAACCACAAGAAATGGGACTTTACTTACACTGCCCTGGGTGCCAAACTGTCATTATGAGAGTCCAATCAAGACAAAATGAAGTGAAGAAGAAAAAAAAATAGCTTACTTAATATCTAGATGGAAACAAAAAGGTTGTGAGGCATGAAAAAATAAATTACTTTTTAAATACATTACTGGAATGCCAGTCAAAATATAAAAAAAACAAGCAGCACTCAACTCAAACCACTTTTCCTTGCACTGCAGTTCTAATTATAATTTATATTCAGCTTTATAAAAGTACCAAGTAATATGCTGAAAGTACCCCCACTTGTAAAAATGTTAATCTGAAACTCAAATGTCTGTCATTATTTTCTAACTTCAATCTTTAATGATTTGCCACTAATTTGCCAGAAAACCACAATTTTATGAAAAACAGACCAAAAATGTGATGCAAATATATAAAATAGCCACACAATACAGCTGGGAACCTGTCAAAGAAGGGACACTTTTTTAACATTAGTACTGTTAAGTTGAGCAGCTGACAAAATAAGAGAATCGACATGCATTTCTGAAATAAAAGTAATCTATAACTCTGATCATTACAATTATTTATTAATTGTAAACCCTCCACGTTTCTTCCAAAATCTGGGATGGCTGAGATGTTTGGATATACCTAATTCTATAAAGTGATTTATATGCGCGTACCTCTCAACCTCAGGAAATCTGGACAAGGCCAAATATATTGGGGGAGCAAACAGAGTACTAAAATTGCTCTTGTATAAACTTAAGACAGTTGATAGAATAACAGGATTTCCTTTAGCATGCATTTTCTGATGGGTATGAAGTCTGAAACTCAATGTCTGTCATTTAGTGACTTCATTCCTACATGATTTGCCAGAAAACCACAAATGTTGAGAGGAACAAACCACAAATAAGCAAAAATCTCTCATTCTGCGAAAATCTGGACAGTTGAGAGGTATAGTTCAGCTGGGAGAATTGTGCGGCAGAAATCCTACATGACTGACTTAGCTTCCTAGGTGTGGATAATTAAGTACCCCCCCCCCAAAAAAAACCCCCCGAAGATCTAAGAGAAGTGATTGCTTCAATCTGGCTTTATCACTTTCAGTAGCATTCAGATTTAATCAGTGAAAATATTCACTAACAAAAAAAGGTTTGTGCTTGTAGATAGTTGATATAACTGGCCCCTAATCGAACACATCCAACCAAGAACTGGGAGGGGCGTACCTGAGCTGATCAGATAATCAATAAACACCTTCCTGATTGTATTAAAGGATATTCCCTGTATAATACATTACAGTTGTTAGATGAAGTTTTAAATTTATTGTTTTGAACATT
Source organism: Protopterus annectens (assembly GCF_019279795.1). Lineage (NCBI taxonomy): Eukaryota > Metazoa > Chordata > Ceratodontiformes > Protopteridae > Protopterus > Protopterus annectens. Next base: position 1,139,420,578 of record NC_056739.1, read on the forward strand.
TTTCCAGTAAACAATGAAACAAAATGCATGCACCAATAATGACAAAACTGCCCAGTTCAGAACATTTCTATCATAAAAGTCTACTCTAACTTCTACAATCAACCAGTAACAGTAAATATGTACAATCTCTACAGAAGTAAAAGTCATCTAAATAATTCCACATTAAAGAGATCTGTAACTAACGAAGAGGTCGCTGTTAGCAAACAACTTTATATTTCATTATTTCATTTACAAATAAAGTGCCTGTTGCCCTTGAGGAATACATTGCCTATGTTACATTACAAAATGTAAAGCTAGTAATACTGCAATAGGGGATGGATGGCAAACTGTAGGTATCTCTGCCAAAGTAGACATTCTCAGGACTGCAGCATCAACCCCCTTTAAAGTACAACACACTACAGTATCAGCAAAGCATCTACATACTGTGGGAGTAGAACCCACAGCTTTCTGCATCAAAAGCAAATATTCAACCTGTTATGCTACTAACAATGCAAGCAGATTCAGCATAAGCAGCACTAAACCTCTTCCCCTGAAGCTCTTAGCTCCTTGTAAAATCCACTCGACACTCAACCATATCTCTCAACTCTGCATCACAAAAAATCTGGAAAAAGCCAAAATTTATTGGGGGGACCAAAGCCCAAAAAATAGGGGCACATTTAAACAATGCTTGTATAATCCTGCAAAGTTGCTAGAATAAGATGTGTTACCACCATGCATTTCACTGCTAAATCTTGGACCCAGGACCCTGTGCACTACAGTCAGAGCAATATACCACTATGCCAAATCAGCTGTTCCTTGAAAGACAGAAATACTGGAACTTAAATGGCTGTCATTTAGTAAATTCAGTTTTCAGTGCCATAGCTCTCAACCTCTTGGCACAAAAAACCTGGAGAAAGCCAATAATGGGGGGAATACAGCCCCAAAAATAGGGACAAATTTCAAATACTGATCTTATAAACTTAGAAAATTGCTAGAATAAAAGGTTTTGTGTTACCATGTATTTTCTGAAGAATATAAAGTCTGAAATTTAAATGCCTGTTATTACTTAGTGAATTCAGTCCTTCACAGATTACAAAAATTCAGAAAACCACAGATTTTGAGAGGAACAAAACAAAAATATGAGGCGAAAATCTGGACAGTTTTCACAAGTGGTGGGTAGGGAATTCACGCTCTTGCAACCTGTACCCAAGGTACAGGGTTTGAGTCTGAGTAACTCTAGCCACCAGGTATATTTAAATGGGGGATTCTGCGCGCGCACACACACAATATTCCCCCTTGCAGCTTCATTCACTTGCAATAAATACAAATCCCCTTCCCCTGCAGCGAGAGCCAATCAATAGCTACCCTTGTCTTACATGACTGCAGGCGTGGCAGTCCGATCTCCTTCCAGTCTATGTGGTTACAAACCGCATAGACTTCTGGGCATCTGTACACTGATGCCTTCTCTTCATAATCTGGATTGGTCTAACAGTAGTCCGGATTTACAGAAACCCTGAACTCACCAAGCATGCATGTGCAGTTCGAGTTCCGGAACTTCACAGCTAAGTATTTTTTTTAATTCTTTTTCTTTCATTTTACAGCTGGGGGGCTGCAGTCCTGCAGTCTGATAGCACAAGCTACCCCTTCTTAAGACTCTGATTCTCAAGATAAAGTGCCAAAGCAGAGAGTTTACTATACAAGGTTTTAGGTACAAAAGCCCAACAGTTGGAACAGCACATACGGTCATGTGAGGTGCCAAGACCAGACAGACACTGTTTGTGGTGATCTTTATGGGGAATCTGTCTCCCACACGGGCATTTACCCTTCTTGGATGACATGAAACCTCACAAGCAACAAAAAGAAAAAGTAAAAAAGAACCCCAATGGGATACTTATCTGCAATGGCTCGGTGATAACAGCAATGGAATGGTGGTGTTCAGACCAATGATCATGAGGATGGTGTTCAGACTGGCGGCAAAGAAGTTCTGAAGATGGTACGTCAGGGTGTTAGCTTTATGTCCTACGATTCTAAAGGGGCATACGTGTGATGTATGGCGTACCATAAAGCAATCTAAGATTTTGGTATAGTGGCCAGACATTGGGCTCCCCTTGGCAGGGGATCCCTATTGTTATGAATACTTCAACAGTAAAATGGAAGGGTTATCCTTTAGGATTTGCAGAAACGTAGTTTCTTCCCCCTTCTGGTTCTTAGAAAAAAGTCTTTGGGGTGTACAGAACTGTATTTGGACTGCAAAAAGGGACTTTCCATCTTGCACACTCTTCTAGTTACTGTTTAACTTTGTTCTTAGACAGTGCTGAGTCATCAAATGAGACATTAATAAATGACATCTTTAAGTGTGCCATGACTTGACACAAAAATGTATCCAGGCATGTCTACTAATGTTAATGCCTGTGCTTGCTCATCTCGAAGCAACTTCAGTACTATTAGAGATGAGATGCACAGATATTTGACAATGACTGCAAGGTGGAGAAGAGAGTTCAACATTTTCTTGTCTTCTACAGATACAGACCTAGAAAGGGACTTGAAGATTTCTTGGTCAAACCCCTCCAAAATCTAGTGTCATGTGCCAAGCAGCTCAGTGCCCTCAATGCAAAGGTAGCAGAAGCATTGATCCACTTCCCAAACCTATCCAGTGTCCTAGATTCCCTGTTAGAGGGATGGACAGACGAGCTTTCCTCTGCAAGCTTTTTTGGTGGCTGCAGCTACTGCTGTGGAATTTATGGCAGGCCCCTTGCTCCAATGCTGGCAATCTTTCCTTGCAACCCTGATAGGTACTTGATCTGACAAAAAGATCGCCAGGTTTGGAGCAAGAAGCCTGCCACAGATTCCATAGTAGTGGTGGAAGCCACCAAGAAAAAGCTTACAGGGGAAAGCTTTTCTGTCCTAGATTCCCTGTTAGGGAGATGAGAAGAGCAGCCTTCCTCTGCATGCTTTCTCTTGGTGGCCGTTGCCACTACTATGGAATCCACAAGTAAGGCCCTTGCTCTAATGCTGGTGATCTTTCTGAGAGACCAAGTACTTATCTGGAATTAGTTCAGCCACATCTGGCTCCTTCGAAGCCCACTTAGAGATGAGATCGTCTATCTCACCTGCAGACCAAACCAACAAAGATGTACCTTAACTGGATCTGAAGGCATCAGTGAACAAAGACTCCTCTTGGGAGGGCACTTCAGAGGACCACCCACCTTTCTGTCTGAAAAGTTCAAGAATTTCTCTGAGACACATTTTTAAGGGGGGGACCTCTCTCCATCACCAAAATCTGTTTTCACTGTGAGAGAATACTGGGGGAGTCTGTCTTTCTGCCTCCTTTTACATCCGTTTCGAGGAGCTTCCACAGTGGGGTGCTCCACAGAAGACTCAGAAGAAACTTGCTGACTCCCTATAGGAACAGACTCAAAGCTCGTAAATTCTGGCTGTTCCACTTGCACTGAATGAGAGGGATCAAGATAGTACAGTTGCGTACACTTACCATAAATGTAGATGTTTGAGTGTATTCACTGTTGCAGTCATCACACTTGGGTTATCTGCCTGCAGACAACTCACAGTTGGCCCGAACACCAAAGACTTAGTATTTCTGCGTTGGTTGCTGTTGCTTCAGGACTGACGTCAGGTCGCCAGGGGGTATAAAAACAGGCAGCAGATGTCATTACATCAGTTTTTCTTGCCCCAAATGTAGAGTCCCCCAAATACGGAGCTAAGTTATGGTGGGGAAAACACCACCAGTAAAAAGAAAATACCAACAGCCCTGTAAGGGGTGAGTAATAGACAAAGAGAGGAGAGAGAGACAAGGGGGCTGGAGGGTGGTAAATCAGGACTGCAACAATGAATGTACTCAAACATCTACATTTATGGTAAGTGTACACAACTGTACTATGTTTTTCGTGTTTCACTGTTGCAGTCATCACACTTGGGTTGATTCCCAAAGCTGAAGAAAGGGTGGAGGCAGTCAAGAAGAGTTGGGGCTGGCTAGTATTCCCTGCAGTACTGCTGTTGCAAAACCCACCTTGGATTTGGAAAAGATAGGTGGGTGGCAATGCTTGGTGAAGGTATGTACAGAACTCCAGCTAGCAGCTTCCAAAATGCCCTGGTAGGGACTCCCCTGAGGAATGTAGCAGAGGTAGAAGTTGCCCTAGTGGAATGCATTCTGCCCCCTGAGGGGTTGGTTTCCCATGGTGATTGTAGCAGAAATGGATACAGTGTGATATCCATTTGGAAATTGTTTGTTATGAAATGGCCTTGGCCTCTGCCCCTGGTGCAAAACTTGACTAGTAACTGGTCAGATTTCCTGAAGGGCTTGGTCCTATCAAGGTAGAATCGGAGTTATCTGTGCACGTCCAAGGAGTGCAGGATCCTTTCCCTTTTATTTTGAGGATTAGGGAAGAAGATTGGCAAATGGATAGATTGGTAGAGAGCCACACTGGACACCACCTTTAGGCATAAAGGAAGGGTTAGTCCTGAGGGAGACCCTATCAGCATGAAAAATAATGAAGGGTTCCACAGCCATAAGTCCTTCTAGCTCATACACTCTTCTAGCCGATTTGATGGCCAGAAGCAAGGCTGTTTTCCGTGAGAGAACTTTTAACTCTGCTGATGCTGCTGGCTCAAAGGGGGGTAAAGCAGGAGCTTTTCCAGTACAAAGTGAAGGTCCCAAGCAGGGGTGGGTGCTCTCCTTGGTGGCCTCAAGCTGTCTGCCCCTCTCAGGAACTGTTTGATAAGACGGTGAGAAAAGAGAGGTGGCTCAGTGTTGTAATGAGCCGAGATGGCAGAGGCATGGATCTTAATGGAGAAGGATAGGCCTCTGTGGAGTAGATCTGCTAGGTAGTCCAGGATTAGAGGCAAGGAGGGCAGTGCTGTGTCCTCTCCTTTAGACTGAATCCAGGAACAATACCTTTTTTCCACTTATCAGCATAGGATTTCCTTGTACTGGGTCTTCTGGCTTCAAGAATGACGTCCAGCACCTGTTTGCTTAGGCCGGTCACTGGGGGAGAATTCAAGGAATAAGCCAGGCTGCAAGATTCAGGGTTTGCAGTTGCAGATGCAAGATCTGTCCCTCCTGCTGAGTGAGGAGGGTTGGAATCTGGGATAGCTGCCAGGGTGGGACCAGTGACAGGTAGCGCAGTAGTGGGTACCAGTGCTGGCGTGGCCAGTCCGGGGCACTCAGGATTGCCCTTGGTCTGTCCTGTCTTATCTTGGGTAATATTCTTGTGAGAAGAAGCAGAGGGGGAATGCATAGACTGAGAGGTTTACCCACTGGAAGGATAGGGCATCCATTTTCCAGACCCTGCTGTGAAATGTTCTGGTGCAGAATTTGCTGAGCTGGTGATTGGGGGGGGGGTCAAAAAGGTCCACCTCTGGGGTCCCCATTTCTGGGTTAGAAGGCTCAAGGTGCTAGGGTCTAATTGCCGCTCATGTGTGTCTAGGAGGTTTCTGCTTAAGTAGTCTGCCAGAGAGTTTTGTTTGCCTGGCAAGAATTGAGCTTGCAGATTAATCTGCTTGTCCAAGATTGTGTTCCACAGGGCCATGGCTAGCCTGCAGAGTGGGTAAGAGTGGTTTCCCCCCTGCTTGTTGATGTACCACATAATTGTGGCATTGTCTGTTTTTATTAGCAGGGGTCTTGGTGACAGTAGGGATCTGAAAGCTGTCAGAGCGTGCTGAAAAGCTAGCATCTTTTTTTGGTTGATGTGCAGACGAATTTGACTTGGGCTCCAGTGGCCCTGAATGCACTTCTCATCCAGATGAGCCCCCCAGGCATAGTCTGATACATCTGTGGTTAGGGTCTGGGTGGCATGGGGTTGAGTAAAGGGAAGTCCACTGTTGTAGTTGCATGCTGCTGCCCACCAAAGAAACTCTGTCCTTAGACAAGGTATGATCGGTATGACTGTCTCCAGGTCCTGAGAATGTTGGCACCAAAGACTTTTTAAGTACCACTGAAGTTTCCTCATATGCAGTCTGGCATATGGAATTAGTAGAATGCAAGAGGCCATGATCCCTAGGGTCTGCAGGAATTTCCTTGCAGATAGCTGGATTCTGGTGGCAATTTTAGTGAAGTAGCCTGTCAGATAGGCTTGTTTTTCTGGAGTAAGGAATGCCATCTGGGATGCTGTATCCAAGCTTGCTCCCAGGAATACAATCTTTTGACTGGGGCCTAGTTTTGATTTCTTTCCATTGATAGTGTACCCAAGGGAGGTTAGAAGGTTCTTTACAAATGTCAGGTGCTGCAACAGCTTTTCCTGTCTGCCTGCCTAAATCAGGAAAACGTCCAAGTATGGGTAAATTTGAATCTTTTCTGTCTGCAACAGGCAATGGCTGGAGCCAGGCATTTTGTGAAGACTCTGGGAGCAATGGATAAGCCAAAGGGAAGTGCAGAGGACTGATAATGCATAGATCCTGCCCTGAAATGTAGGTATTTCCTGCATGAGTCCCTGACAGGGATGTGCAGATAGGCTTCTTTTAGGTCTAGGGTGGCTAACCAGGCATCTCTGGACAGCATAGGGAGAAGCTGCTGAAGGGTGAGCATTTTGAATTTTGGCACCACCAAGAAGGTGTTTAGAATGGAAAGGTCTCGGACTGGATGCCAAGTGCCCTCTTTTCTGGGTACCAGGAAAAGTTTGGAATAAAACCCTTGACCTATCTGTTCTGCAGGAAGAGGGTGAATTGCCCTTATGGAGAGCAGGGATTGAACTTGGTTTTGTGCCTCTGCCCACAGGTTTGGAGGAAGGTCTGGGAACCCTTTTGGGGTAGGCAGTGAGTGGAAGTAGAATTTGTACCCCTGAGATACAATGTTGAGGACCCATCTGTCTGGTGATGGAGGTCCAGTTTTTTGCACGATGGGCAAGTTTTCCTCCTAGGGGCACGAGCAATTGGACAGAGGTGAGGAGTGGAGTTGAGAAGTCACTGTGAATTCTTTCCGTAAGGGGATGGCTTAGCACTCCCTGTTTTAGAAGTGGAGGTACTCAAACTCCATTGCTTAGATCTCTGCATACCCTGAGACTGTAATCTGGGGGGGGGGGGGTCTGTTTCCCCTGGGTCTAGTTTGAGATGGGCTGGAAAGGACCAATGTTTCGAGAGGCAATGCCAACTGAATCTAAGAGGCTGCACTTGCAAGAAATCTTTGACAGTCTGCATAGACTTAGCTTTTACTTCCATCTTTTTAAGAACCTCTTCTGCTTTGGTGCCAAACAGATTGTCCTTGTTCAAAGGAGCGTCTAGTAATTTTGATTTGACATGGTCCGCTCTTTAAGCCAAGCATGTCTTCAGTACAGAACCGGTGACTGCTGCCCTGCAAGATGCTTCTAGGGGGTCAAAGCCACATTGCAAAGTATGCTTGCTGACTTGGCTTGCAGAATGCATAAACTCTTGTAATTCTTTATTTTCTGCACAGTCTGTAAAGGTAGACAATTTCTGCTTAAGTTCCATAATAAGTTGCTGGTATTTCAGCATGTGAAACTGGCAATTCAATGCCCTAATGATGAGAGTTGCAGAGGTGTATACTTTTTTACCTCATCTGTCTAAAGCTTGGGAATCCCTGTCTGAAGGGGTGGGATTCTTAGCTGCAGTTGCTTTTATACCTTTAGGCCCCTAGGAAATGACCTCTGGGTTAGCAGAATTTCTGAAAAGAAATTTTGAGAGTCAGGGACTCTGTTGTACCAGTCTGGTTTCCTTGGAGCAGGGGGTAAAGTATCAGGAGTTAGACTGGAGTCCATAAAGACATCATTCACAACATCCAAAACTGAAGGGATTGCTAAAGGTCTATATTGTGGCAAATCTAAAAATTCTCTGAGTCCCTTTTTGGACTGAGGATAATCCTGGCATTCCCAGTGGAAATTCTCTCTTAAAGAATGTAGGGTTTCACCAAAAGAAAAATCCTCTGGAGGGGAAGCAGAGGGAATGGATTCCTCTGCATCTGAATCCTCATACGCTGATAAAGGCATGTCTTCATATTCAGAAAGCTCAAAGTCGTCGGACTCTTGGTCAGTTAAAGCTGCTGGGGACAGGTCTCTTTTTCTCTTAGCAGGAGAAGGCTGGCTTCCCCTAATCAGCATAATCAGGTCTTCTGACATTTTAAGCATTTGATGTTGTGGCAAGGAAGCAGGTGCTTGAGATTGGGTCATCGGTTTATTAGGGGTAGCTCGTACTTTTGGCATTAGAAACTTGGTAGTTTTAGACAGAACTGAAGATGCGAAAGAAGTCGTCGGTTTGAGTCGAATATCTGTAATGCGAAGAACTTCCTCGGAAGCCGGTGCCTGCACAGCGGCTCCAGACCCATCCAAGTTAGAAACATCCGCAGGTTCCATAGTCAAAGAAGAGTCTCGCAGCATACTGGACTCCGAATGGGTCTTGGTAGCGGCCTGTGAATCCACTTGAAGCGGGCATCAGGGGCTGCGAAAGTGCCCCACTGAGTACCAGCGAACTGTTGACTAGCTTAATGGAAGCGTCGTCAGCAGTTTTGGACCTGTGCAGTCTGTCTCTGTCTTTATCCTTATGTTTTTTCAGAGGATCGCTAGTTGGATAGCTTACTAAAGCCATTTCGGAATACGGAGATCGAGAGCGAAAGTATTTAGTGACAATAAGGGCCCGACGACGAATAGTTCGGGTATTGAACAAAGCACAAAACCGACAGCGAGGTACGTCATGGTCTGGGCCTAAACAGGTGACGCAGTAAGAATGGAAATCTCAGTGTGGTACTTGCTTTCCACAGGCGGGACAATTGTTAACTTTTTCTGACATCGGTTAGAGCAAGAAAAAAGGATCCCCAATGGGATACTGGGCTTAAGAAGACTTCAGGATGATTCAATTCAGAAACGAAAACTCAGGTAGCGGCCGACCGGCACTCGTGCGAACTGCTTCTGCTTCGGGCTCCTCGGCAAGAAAGACTGATGTAATGACATCGGCTGCCTGTTTTTATACCGCTGACAACCTGACAGTCCTGAAGCGACAGCAACCGACGCAGAAATACTAAGTCTCTGGTATTCAGGCCGACTGAGGGCTACCTGCAGGCAGATAACCCAAGTATGAGGACTGTAACAGTGAAACACGAACATCTAGGGGCGGTTCTGTGGAGGACTGGAAGAGCCAAGCTGGGGACAGTAGTGGATATCTCCAATCGAGAAAGTGTTCTCTACAGCCTCAAATGTTGATAGAGAGGAAGATTCAGAGATCTGAGTAGTAGGATCTGAAGCTACCTCACTGGAAAAACTCCTAAACTCTACCCGGCTAAGAAAGGAAGCAGATGCCAGCATAGAGCTATCCGACACTAAAGCTCTGAGTGGAAAGGATGGCTCTGAATTCCCTTGGAGTTAAACCCATTTGCCCAGATCCGGTGCCAAAGTTTCAGCTGCATGAACCTTCCTTTCTGATGATATTTGAGCTGTACAGTTCAGAGATGCCACCGGAATATAAAATAGACAGATCTTCCGATCCAGGGCAGACAAGCTCTGGATAGTGCTTGGATCCCTAACTCTAAAGTCCAACAAATGGATTGGGGTAAGAGCAACTATTAGATGAGAAGGGACATAGCTCCCTGGGTCCAGCAGTGGCTACAGCTGGGAGGAATCTGAACTGAATATGGGTCCTGAGAACTTTCCTTCTCATGCAGTCTACATCAGCTTCGGAAAGTCTCCTGGTTGTCCAAACAGACCGCAGGGAGGCAGTAACAGGAGGAGATCTAGATGAACAATAGCTAATCCTCTCTTTTAGAAAAGGAGACTGAATCAGAAAAATCTTACTAGACTTTATCCACACTTGAGCAAGGAGATCCATTTCAGTCTCAAATGAGCATCAAATGAAATGTGAGGTAATGTTGAACTTTGCAAAGGGTTATGGGGAAAGGAGAACCCTGAGCTTGGGGTTTAAAGTTTTGAGTGGCCAAAGTCAGATCTGTGGTTGGATATGAAGACCCATTCATTGAAGAACCAATAAGAGAGACATCAGATCATCTCTGTTTGGGTTTCTGAACCAGTTTGTCCTCAGAGGAAACTGACTGATCAGACTCCTGACATTTCTGAAATATCACATTCCAGATCCCATTCAAAATTAGGATCCTTATGCAGTTTAACGGCTGTGAAAGCACCAGTGTTATTCAACTCAGGTCTGCACCCTGTAATCACCCACCTGAACAATGGACCTAGTACAACTCACCAGCTGAGATGCAAACATTGTTAAAGACTGATGCCCTCTACAATGGTGGGCCCTCTGTCTTTTTGCATGTACTATACTAATGGGAGAATCCCTATGGGGAGATGCATCAACACTGGAAACAAGATGCTGCACTCCTGACAGCCCATTCACCTGGAGAGTCTGGTTCTCCCATACCTGAACCAAGCAATGTCATAGCCCCAGATGACATGTCTGACCCTCATGTTACAAACAGTTGTGGCACTAACACAACACCAGGGGACCTGGAGGCAAAAAAAGTGTGTTGTCAGCTTGCCCAAGGTAACTGTGGGGTCACAAGCCATAGGTTGAGCAACACTTCTTGATTAATGTTTGCTTTTTAACTGCACAAGGGACAGATGGTGCTGGTGGTTACTGTATCATAGTCTATGAAGTCAGGGGACAAAAACAAATGCTATCTATGTGTGTGTGTGTGTGTGTATATATATATATATATATATATATATATATATATATATATATATATATATATATATAATCTATATTTATATATATATATATATACACACACATGCACACATACATATTATATCCAGATCAATTCCATCTCTACAGCAATCTGAAGTCCATTTCTGCAGAGATACTATGATACTATTCTGAATACTACACAGAGCAAAATGACAGTATTTTCAGTGACAGTTCAGAGCACAAAATATATATCACAAGTCACCCTAGTTTAACAAATGCTAGTTTCAGCCTGAAATGATTATAAACAACATAACACAGTTTAAGACGAGGAATAGAGTAAAGACTTAAGAATTCCTGTCAGTAGCATTTAACATACAAAATGGCAACAAAACTAAATTTAAATGAAAAAATCATTTGAAATGCTATAAACCTGCTAAATCACCTCAAATAATCATAATCCAAAAGACAAAATTGTAAAAAAAAAAAAAAAAACTTTTAGTTATGTACTCACCATAACTTTAGATGTTTGGGATCCATCTTGCCTACATTCTGTACTGATGGGCTCGGAGCCGATCCCTCGGCTCCAACACGGCACGCTATGCTATAGAGCGAGGCCTCTTATTGGCTGAGCTATTTCTTATCCCAGGATGCACCACCACTAATCCCCCAGATCTTGTTTGTCTGCATTCATGCACACATGCACAACTTGTTTATATAACATTGTTAGATGTTTCAAGATGAAACAACAGGATTCGGACCTTCTGATATCCTCAGATCTCCAAGGAAGGGGGAAGGAGGGTGGGTTATTAGGAATGTAGGTGAGATGGATCCCAAACATCTAAAGTTATGGTGAGTACATAACTAAAAGATGTTATGTGATCCTATCTCGCCTACATTCTGTACTGATGGGACAGCGTCCCTAGCACCTAAATCCTGGGTGGCTCATTGGAAAACACTCCTGAGCACTGTGGAACCAAATGAAGCTCGTCCTCTAGATGCCACATCCAATTTGTAGTGGGAAATGAAAGTGTGCGGGGAAGACCATGTAGCTGCAGCACAAATGTCACTAATGGCAAGCTTAGAATGAAATGCTATCGAAGTAGCCATAGCCCTTGTAGAGTGAGCTTTAACAGAGGTGGTAAGCTCTTTGCTAGAATAAGAATAAGCTTGAGTAATACAGTCCCTGATCCATTTGGCAATAGTGACCTTTGTGACAGCTTTGCCCAGTTTATTGTCTGCAAAGGATACAAACAACTGATCTGTTTTTCTTGTTTGTTTGGTCCTCTCTAAATAAAAACGCAACTGCCTGTGGACATCTAGTGTGTGGAATATGAATTCTGCTTTGTTAGAATATTTTGGAAAAAAGACTGGAAGTTCCAACGATTGTTGTAAACAGAAACTGGAACAAACTTTAGGGACAAAGGAAGGATTTGGCCTGAGAGATACTCTGTCTTTGTGAAAAACCAAGTACGGGGGTTTTACTGACAAAGCTTGAAGCTCTGAAACTCTTCTGGCAGAAGTAATCGCCACCAGAAAAGCAGTCTTCCATGATAGAAACTTTAGATCACATGTAGCCACCGGTTCAAAGGGGGAGGAAGTTAAGGCGCGTAACACCACATCGAGATCCCAAGGAGGTGCAGGATGAGAAATCGGAGGTCTTAACAGAGCAGCACCTTTCAAGAAGGTCTTACACAATCTGTTGCTCATTAAAGGTGGGTTTATGGATTCGTGAAAATTGGAAATCGCTGCCAATTGGACCTTGATGGAAGAGACTGAAGAGCCTTGATTGAAAAGAGAAGTTAAAAATTTTAGTACTTCTGCCACGGGAACAGAGATGGGGTCCAGGCCCCGGAGTTGAGCCCAAATAGCAAATCTTTTCCATTTGCTAGAATACAGTTTCTCTGTAGCAGGCTTATGGGCCGAAGATAATATGTGTACAACCTCTGGATCCAATATATGACTCCTGACTATAGTCGGAAGAGGAGGAGCCAAGCCGTCAATTTTAAGGTGTGCAGGGACTGGTGGAATAGTCCCGACTGATGAACCAAAAAGTCTGGGATCTGATCCAGGAACCATGGACCTTCCAGAGCATATTTCCGAAGATAGGGAAACCATACTTGACGAGGCCAGTAAGGAGCAACTAAGATCATCTTGCTCCCCAAGAGAGATGCCTTTTGGATCACCCTGGGAAGGAGAGGAACTGGAGGGAAGGCATAAAGCAAGCCGGTGGGCCAAGGACGGGCTAGTGCGTCCATGGGGCTCTTCCCCGGAGCCGGGGTTAGGGAGAAGAATTCTTTGCACTTCGCATTTAGTGGAGTCGTGAAGAGGTCGCAACACGGAACTCCCCATTTGTTGAAGATCTGACTTGCAACTGTCATGTTCAGAGACCACTCGTGAGGAGAGAGGATGGTTCTGCTCAGTCTGTCGGCTATCACATTGGACTTGCCCGGGATACAAGTAGCCACTAGAAAGCGATTGGTCAAGACTGCCCATTCCCAGACTCTCATGGCCTCTCTGCAAAGAGGATAGGATCTGGTCCCTCCCTGTTTGTTCAGGTACCAGACTACTGACATGTTGTCTGAGTGAACGGCAATTACGCCCTGAGGGAGATAATCGTGAAGTGCTTGAAGGGATAGAAGTACTGCCCTCATTTCTAGGATGTTGATGTGAAGTAGGGTCTCTTCCGGGTGCCATTTGCCTTGGACTGACCTGCCCAGGGAATGCCCCCCCCCCCGTCTGGGAGGCGTCCGTGGTCAAAGTGGCCGCAGGAGGAGGTGGAACAAAGGGTCGTCCCTGATCCAAATTGGAGGGCACTAGCCACCAGCGAAGGTCCTGTTTGCATGTTTCCGTGATCCATATGAGGTGACTGAGAGGGAGTTCCTGAAAGGACCACTGAGCTGAAAGAAGCCACTGGAGAATTCTCATGTGCAACCTTGCCAAGGGGACTAGAAGAACCGTGGCGGACATGGATCCCAATAGCTGCAGGACCATTCTGGCTGGGGCTTTGGACCTGGGAAGTAAGGCTCGAACTTGAGTCTGTATGGTTTGTATTCTGTCTGTAGGTAGATAGACACGCATTCGGTTTGAGTCTATCTCTACCCCTATGAATCTTATTCGTTGAGATGGCAGCAACACAGACTTTGGCCAATTGAAGGTGATTCCAAGGGAACTGCCCAGTGAAATAGTGGCTTGTAGGCTCCGCAGTAGTAGATGCTTGGAGGTGGCAGTTAGAAGCCAGTCGTCTAGATACGGAAACACCTGGAATCCTAGACTTCTCAGGTGAGCAGTCACGACTGCCAAGCACTTGGTGAACACCCTGGGGGCTGTAGTGAGACCAAAGGGCAGCGGAACTGAAAATGACTGCCTCCTAGGCTGAAGCGCAGATGTCTCCTGGACGCTTGATGTACCATGATATGGTAATAAGCGTCCTTGAGATCTATGGAGCACATCCAAACACCTCTCTCCAGCAATGGGAGAATGGTTTGTAGGGTGACCATTCGGAACTTGGACTTTCTGACTGAACGGTTTAGAATGCTGAGGTCCAAAATGGGTCTCAAGTCCCCGGTCTTTTTTGGCACCAAAAAGAATCTTGAGTAAGTCCCTAATCCGATCTGGTCTGCGGGGACTGGTTGGATGACTCCTTTTTGCAGCAGCTTTGAAACTTCTGAAGCTGCAGTATCCCGTTGACTGGGTGGCGGGTCCGGGATTTTTTTGGACTGAGGTGGAGAATGAGAGAAGGGGATGGTGTAACCTCCGGCGATAATTCGAAGCACCCATCGGTCCTGAGTGATACCTTCCCAGGCTTTTAGGTGCTTCGAGAAACGACCCCCGACTGGCTCCAGAGCTGCACAGTTGGGCAATCCCTCAGGGACTATGAAAGGCTGAAGAGCCACGAAAGGACTTACGGTTCTCCAGTGTTGCGAGGGCCTCTGCCGCCTCTGGGACGGCGTCTTACGGAAGAATTTCCCCCTCCCCTGCCTCTGGAAGGGGGATCCTCCTGCTGAGAGGGGTAAGGCTTCTGAGATCTACGGAACCACATTTTCCCTCCTCTTTTAGCCTTGGGATAAGGCCGAAAGGGAGTGGAAAATCATGCCCCTACGGCAGTCAGAGTCTTACTCTCCTGTTCGCAGCGGGTCAGTGTGTCCTTTACCTTGGGTCCAAACAGGGAGGACCCATCAAAGGGGGCGTCGGCAAAGGAAGACTTAAAGGCCTCCGAAATGACACAGGCGGAGCCAGGCTTGTCTCCGTGAGCAATGCCTGTACCGCGCTCTACTCGCCCCTTCGGCCGCATACGAAATGAGCCTCATGGACGAGTTTGAAATGGACGACAATGTAGCCAGCTGAGAGCCAACCGTCTGGGCCAGCTCCTCAGGCAGGTTACCCAAGAGGGTATCGGATAGTTCTTTAATCAGATCCCTCTGAAATCTAGTAAAGTGCGTAAGGTAGTTCAAGGACCTTAATGTAAAGGCCGCTGAACTTAGGGTGCGCTTTCCGTACCGATCCATGCTCCTAGACTCCTTATTAGGAGGATGGACAGACGTCGAAGCCTCTGCCACATCTTGCTGGGTAGCAGATGCCACCACCAAAGCATCTACAGCCACACCTTTAGTTAGAAACTCTTTTTCAGGGGGTGCCGAGAGGAATTTATTCGGACGAGCAGGCACCGGTTCCACAGAGTCTGGGTGTTCCCACGCCCTTTGACAGATCAAATCCAAGAACTCGTCAAAGGGCGGAGACACCCAGGAGGCGGAGGGCTGAGCCCCGAAGGCCTTAAGGAACACCGACTCATCAGCAGAGGGAGGTTTGGACTGCCAGCCGCCTCGTTGTTTAAGGGCTTCCAGGATGTCTGCAAAGGAGACATCATCCGAGGACGACTTAGGGGACCCCTCTGCATCATCGAGATCAGTGTCTGATGTAAGAGACTCATCAGGGGAGTCAACGTGCTTCCTCTTGCACGATCTTTTCCTGGGGGGTTCTTCCGAAGAGGCTTCAAAAGGACCTCCAGGAGGGGGGGAAACCCCAGTGGGGGTAACCTCAGGCCCCGGGGCTCCGCTGTCTAAGGACAGGGGGACTGCCAAAGACCCAGTCTTGGTATGCAGGGAAGGAGCTGGGGAGACCGTGGAGGTAGCCAAAGAAGATTTGGCTAACGCACTCCTCATAGCCCTGAAGGCGGGACCACCAGAATCCTGGGAGGGTCCCACCTCCGTGGCCACGACAGTGGACGGCACTCCCGCCGCCGACGCACCAAGAGGGAGACTTGGGACTGAAAACATCAATCCCGAAGCATCCCCCCCAGGGTCGACGGAAGAAGTCCGTGTACTGAACTCCGACCCAAGAGCCAGAGTTGGAGTAAGGGTCGGGCCCAACCCCAAAACCTCCACCGGTTCCACCAGCACCGGCTCCAAAGGTGCCGAGGCTGTTGGAGGAGGAACCATAGTAGGGAGGTGGACCATCGGCTCCGAAGCCGAATGGGCTGGAGCCAAAACTAGCTTTTGGAACACCGGAGACTGGAAGAGTCTTAGGAGCACCCTGTCGATGTCCGAATCAGACATCCTGGATGATCTGGAGGATACCGATCGGGTCCGAACTGATTTCTCCATCGGCTCCAAAGGACTAGGGGACCGGCTCCAAATGGATTCTACCACTATCGGCTCCGAGGGAGATCTCAAGGCAATTTCCCTCAGTGCCGATAAGGACTTCGGCTCCGAAGTGGAAGAGTCTGAGCCGGTAACCCTTATCGGCTCCAATATCAGTGGAGCCGATGAAGGTGACCCGCCTCTCGATGCCCCAGTCCTCGGCTCCGAAACCAGAGGGGTCGAGGCTGGAGGCATCGAGGCAGACCGTTCCGCCCTCGGCTCCGAAGTCCGTGGAGCCGATGGAGAAGTCTGCCTAGGTTTTTTGGCAGTCTGTTCCGACAGACTTGTCGGAGCCGACGCTTTCTTCTTTTTTGAAGGAGAGGGAGACGAAGATAAAGCCTCCTCGAAGGATGGCTTGATTAATCCTTTAAGGATTAATTTGTTTTTCCTCTCCTGGAGGACTCTTGATGAGAAGGCGTGACACACACTACATGATTCTTGTAGGTGCTTGGCGCCTAAACAGTAAACGCACGAGGAGTGGTCGTCCGTTATGGACATCTTAAAACCACACCTCGTGCATTTTTTAAACCTGGAGGGTTTATGTTCTTTGGACATGACTTAGAAAACAACACAGTTATCTAAATAACACGAAAAAATTCAAAGGTTCAAAATATAAAGTTTTTTTTTTTTTTTTTTGTACACAAACAAGTGTACAAGAAAAAACACAGAAAGAGAGGGTCAAGACCCTCTAACTAAAACGGGTACTTGACCCACTAATAAACGCTACAAATAAGCTAGAATAGCAAAAGGGGAAGGCCCCTCTAACTAAAACGGAAACCTTCCTTTAACAAAAATAACAATTTTCTCAACAGAATCAGTAAATACACACTCGTATCACAAAATTAGATGTTAAAACAGCTTTTGGGTTGAAAACTAGGAAATTCCTGACAGGAAAAGTCTAAATAAATAGTACTTAGCCCAGCCAAGTTGAGACCACGTCTTAGCTTGTAAGCGGCAAACGAGATCTGGGGGATTAGTGGTGGTGCATCCTGGGATAAGAAATAGCTCAGCCAATAAGAGGCCTCGCTCTATAGCATAGCGTGCCGAGTCGGAGCCGAGGGATCGGCGCCGAGCCCATCAGTACAGAATGTAGGCGAGATAGGATCACATAACATCTGTAAGTTTTTCTGTCAACTGTCAAATGAAGCTTAAAATAAACAGTTTAAATCTTAAAGTGCAGGTCAAGTAAAATCCTAAGCACATACAATTTTCCTTTAAGAAAAAAAAAAAAAACATGCAAATCAGCAGAATACACTAGTCAAGCACCAACAGAAAACGAGTGTGGGAGGAAATAAAACCCAAAAGGGTTTCTTATCCAAACTCAACAGCTGCAGAAATCCAGACTAAGGAGCTGTCTTCCTTCCAAGACATCCTTCACTTATTTTAACACCATAAAACTGAAAGGGTCCTGTCTGTGGGTCTGAAAGGCAGTCCCTGTACTGCCAAGTGACTGGCTCACTACACCCTCAGACGAGCAGTAGGAGGGGCTCTGAGGATTCCTACCCATATGCCAGTAAGGCAGCGTGTTTGTTCAACATCTAGTGTTTCATGTGTCACTCATCTTGTACATACGAATAAAACAAAGAAGTTCGAGAGTTGATTAAAGTATTTTACTGAATACAAACATCAGGATGGATGGCAGGAAGATTAAACTTAAATGAACCATCTATCTGAATATACACATGCATGCTTTCACTCTCGCTGTTCACTCAAAATGGCACTCTCACATGCATGTCCTCAGTACTTATATGCAAGGTGCCCACTGACTGCATGCTTCTTAAAGGTATATAATATACTCTGATCTACAACCTCCCTCTTTACTGAGCTGTCTCATATAAGCAATGACATTTGAATAGGCATGCAATTATACAGACAAACAAAACAGTCACGTCCAGATTGCTGTGTATCTGGAACTAGGTCTGGAAATGCGACCTCATCTTGTAATGTAATAGGACTGGGTTTAGCAACAGGGACACTCACTGGGGAATGTTCTGCTTGAGGACTCCCAGAGATATTCTCAGGAACAGAGATTGCTGACAGAATGTCCTCTCGAACAGCAACATTGGGAAAGTCACTCTGAGAATTAGAGTCTTTGTCACAGGCAAGATGCTGCAACACTGGCTCGGACACTGGTAAATTACAGTTGTGTACACTTACCATAAATGTAGATGTTCGAGTATATTCACTGTTGCAGTCATTACATTTGGGTAATCCTGCTGGCAGGTTGCCCTCAGCCTGCCTGAATTCCAAAGTCTTGGGTCCTGCGTCGGCCGCTGTCGCCCCTTCCCTGATGTCAGGTCGTCAGGGGTATAAAACAAGCAGCCGACGCCATTTTCTTCAGTTTTTCTTGCCCCAGATGTCAGGTGCCCCCCCAAAAGGGCAGCCAAACTTTATATATATATATTCAGAAATACACCAATATAAATTTTACCTTCATCTATAAGCAAATACACCACATACGTAGTATAAATCAGAGAAGGAAAGATAAGATCCAAAAGAAAAAAGGGGGAAGGCGGGTGGGTAACCTGGACTGCAACAGTGAATACATTTGAACATCTACATTTATGGTAAGTCTACACAACTGTAATATGTTCATCGTGTTTCACTGTTGCAGTCATTACATTTGGGTACAGTTCCAAAGCTATAGTTAGGAGGTTGGAACTAGACAGCAGTAGGAGCGGCTATGAGGCCCTGCAGGACTGCAGTGGCAAAGCCTGCCCTGGATTTAGAGTAGAGTGGCAGATGATAATGCTTTGTGAAGGTGTGCAGTAACTCCCAAGTAGCCGCCTCTAAAATGTCTCTGGTTGGTACTCCCATGAGAAAGGCTGCTGAGGTGGCTGCAGCTCTGGTAGAATGAGGCCTAATGCCCTTAGGCACTGGCTTGCCATGGCGTAAGTAGCAGAAACGAATGTAGTGGCCTAACCACTTAGAAATAGTCCGCTTTGAGATAGGCTTCCCTTGTGATCCTGCAGCATATGCCACTAGTAATTGCTCTGTCTTCCTGAAAGCTCTGGTTCTGTCCAAGTAGAATCTAAGCTGTCTGTGTACGTCCAAAGAATGCAGAATTTTCTCCCCCTTGTTCTGTGGATTTGGGTAAAAGGTTGGCAGATGGATGGCTTGGTTAAAAGCCACACTGGACACTACTTTAGGCATAAATGTTGGGTTTGTCCTCAGGGAGACCCTGTCTGGATGAAAAATGATGAAAGGTTCCACAGCCATGAGCGCCTGTAGCTCTGAAACTCGTCTTGCAGAAGTAATTGCTAAGAGCAGAGCTGTTTTCCAAGATAAAAACTTCATATCAGCCATAGCAGCTGGCTCAAAAGAAGGCAGTGTGAGCTTTTCCAGGACATAGCTGAGGTCCCATGCAGGTATTGGTAGTCTCCTTGGGGGCCTTAAATTTTTGGCTCCTCTGAGGTACTGCCTTAATAAAGGGTGAGAAAAAAGAGGTGGCTCTGTATTGTAATGAGCCAAAATGGCAGAGGCATGAATTTTAATTGATGAAAAAGATAGGCCTTTGTCCAGCATCTCAGTTAAGTATTGCAAAATCTGAGGAATATTTGGTACCACTGTATCAGTTCCTTGTGCCTGGTTCCAGGCACAGAACCTCTTCCATTTTCCAGCATAAGACTTTCTAGTACTAGGCCTTCTGGCTTCCAGAATGACATCCATCACAGCTTTACTGAGTGATGTATTTTGTATGACTACATTATCCACCATGCTGTCTAGTTTAATGTCCTGAGTTGGCTGTGCATGAATCTGATTGTTTTGCGACAGTAGTCAAGGTATTTGAGGGCAAGGTCCAAGCTGGGTATAGAGATAAGTTCCTTAGTATTGGATACCAGTACTGGCGTGGCCATTCTGGGGCAATCAGCATCATCTTTGGCTTCTCCTGTATGACCTTTAGGAGCACCTTGGGGAGGAGAGGCAGTGGAGGAAAGTCATATACTGATAGGTTTTTCCAGCTGAAAGATAGGGTGTCCACTTTCCATGCTTGTCTGTGTTAAGTCCTTGTGCAGAATCTTTTAGTTGGCAATTAAGAGGGGAGGCAAATAGATCTATGCCCGGGCATCCCCATTTCCTTATTATCATGCTGAAGACTTGTGGATCCAGCTTCCACTCGTGGGGATCCATGAGGTTGCTGCTTAGTTCGTCTGCCAGAGTATTTTCCTTTCCTGGCAGGAATTGTGCCTGCAGATGTACTTGGTAGGTCAAAGCGGTGTCCCACAAGGTCATGGCTAGTCTGCAAAGGGGTTAAGAATGTGTGCCCCCCTGCTTGTTTATATACCACATGACCGTGGTGTTGTCCGTCTTTATCAGTAGTTGTTCCGGTTGAAGTAGGTCCTTGAAGGCTGTCAGTGCATTTTGAACAGTTAACATTTCTTTTTGATTGATATGTAGATGCATTTGGATTGAGGACCATGTGCCCTGAATGCATCTTCCTGCCATGTGGGCTCCCCAGTCATAGTCTGATACATCCGTTGTTAGTGTCTGCCTGGCTTGAGGTAATGTGAATGGCTGTCCCTTGTTCTGGTGACAAGCCTTTGCCCACCATCGAAACTCCGGTTACAGGCAGGGAATGAGAGTGATGACTGTTTCCAGACTGTAGCAATGTTGAGTCCAAACACTTTTTAGGTACCACTGAAGTTTCCTCATATGCAGTCTTGCATATGGAATTAGTAGGATGCAGGAGGCCATGAAGCCCAAAGCCTGCAGAATTTTTCTTGCAGATAACTGGGCCTTTATTGCCAACATTTTGAAATAGGTAGTCAGTTGCCTTTGTCTGGCATGAGATGAGCCATCTGGGCAGTTGTATTTAAGCTTGCACCCAGGAATATTATCTGTTGCGAGGGTACTAGTTTTGATTTCTTTTTGTTGACTGTGTACCCTAGGCATGTTAGAAGTCTTTTCACAAACGCCAGATGTTGAAGAAGAATGTCCTTGATCTCTGCTTGAATGAGACAGTCGTCCAAGTAAGGATATATTTATATTCCTCTTTGTCTGCAGAATGCAATTACTGGTGCCAGGCACTTTGTAAAGACTCTGGGCACGGTAGATAAGCCAAAGGGCAGTGCAGAGAATTGGTAATGCATTGAACCAGCCTTGAATCTTAGGTATCTTCTGCATGATTGTCTAAGAGGAACATGCAGGTAAGCCTCTTTTAGGTCTAAAGTCACAAGCCAAGCATTCTTGCCCGGCATGGGCAGAAGCTGCTGCAAAGTCAACATTTTGAATTTTGGAATATTCAGGAAAGTGTTCAGTATAGATAGGTCCAGTATCGGCCTCCAGGCCTTGTCCTTTCTGGGTACCAGGAACAGTCTTGAGTAAAATCCTTGTCCCTGCTCTTGCTCTGGTACTTGTTGAATGGCCCCCATGTCCATGAGGGATGAGACTTGTTTTTGTGCCTCTGCCCATTGATTGTTTTGGCAGATCTGGCCAGCTGTTTGCCTTTGGCAGAGTATGGAAATGGAACTTGTAGCCTTGTGACACTATATTTAGAACCCACTTGTCCTGGGTTATGATATGCCAATTTTGAGCAAAAAGTGCTAATTTTCCCCCTAAAGGTGCTGGCAGAAGATAAGTGCTTGGTGCAGGCAGGGAGAAGTCATTGGGACTGTTTTCTGTATGTTTGTGATCTATCTTCTCCAGCTTTGGAGGTAGAAGCACCCCATTGCTTGGGCCTATAAGAACCTTTGGCATCTGGATCTGCCCCTTTGAGGTCTGTCTGAACCAGGAAAGGACCAATTCTTTGTAGGCCAGTGTCTATTAAACCTTGGTGGCTGTACTTGTTAAAAATCTTTGACAGTTTGAATAGATTTAGCTTTGTCCTCCATTTTCTTTAACACCTCTTCTGCCTTAACACCAAACAAATTTTACTTTAACATGATCAGGCAGATTTTGTTCCTTTAACCAAGCATGCCTCCTAATTACAGAACCCGTAACTGCGGCCCTGCAGGAGGCCTCCAAAGAATCGACCACATTGCAAAGTATGTTTTCCAACTTGTTCTGCTGCATACAATAAATCCTGCATTTCCTTGTTTTCTGCGCATTCAGAATTTAACAACATTTTCTGTTTAAGCAATCCCATGACATGTTGCTGACACTTAAGCATATGAAATTGACAGTTTAAGGCCCTTATAGCCAAAGTTGCAGATGTGTAAATAAGAAGTTATGTACTCACCATAACGTTCCATCTGAGTAGGTATCTTCATTTGTCTGCAACTTTTGGGATATGGATCCGAGCCAGCAACTTCTACCACAGCATAGATCCGAGCTCCTAGCTCCTCCCTTTATCCATAATCCCCTGCCAACCCTGACTGACCTCAGATCAAGTTTGCCCGATATAACAACTGTTACTGTGCCCCGGAAGGGGCTTATCTAAGACAGATCATAAACAGAATCATATAGGGAAGGAGGGAAGGATGGTTGCAGACAAATGAAGATACCTACTCAGATGGAACATTATGGTGAGTACATAACTTCTTAATCTGAAGTAGGCACTTCATTTGTCAGCAACCTTTGGGACAGAGTCCCCAGCTACCTGAATCCTGGGTGGCCGTTATGGAAGAATATTCCGGAGCACTGCAGAGCCAAAAGGACGCCCTACCTCTGGAGACAACATCCAGTTTGCAATGGCTGATAAAGGTATGAGATGAAGCCCAAGTGGCTGCAGAACAAGTATCATCCAAGAGGACCCTAGATCTAAAAGCCGCCGAAGTAGCGACGGCCCTAGTAGAATGAGCGCGGACTCCCTGAGGTGCAGGCCTTCCCAAACTCTGATATGCCAAGAGGATACAACTAGCTATCCACCGTGACAGGGTAACTTTAGAAACTGACTTGCCTAAATTGATTTTGGCAAAGGAGACAAACAACTGGTCAGATTGCCTATGACCATCAGTTCGATGAATATAAAAGCGTAATTGTCTGTCCACATCCAAAGAATGCAGTTTGTACTCTCCTTTGTTCTGATAGTTGGGAAAGAACACGGGAAGATTAATAGATTGATTAATATTAGCTTCCGAAGATACCTTAGGCAGAAAGGACGGATTGATCCTGAGGTAAACTCTATCCTGATGGAAGGCCAAATACGGCGGTTTGACACAGAGAGCCTGAAGCTCAGAGACCCTTTTAGCTGAAGTAATGGCCACCAGGAAGGCCTTCTTCCAAGAGAGGTATTTAAGATCAACCGTAGCCGCCAGCTCGAAAGGGGGGCTTGTCAAGGCTTGTAGAACCAAAGATAAACCCCATGGGGGTACTACCTCCCTGACCGGAGGTCGGAGAAGGAAGGTACCCTTGAGGAAAGCTTTACAGAGCTTGGAGGTAATTAGAGGGTCCGATTCATGCCCTACATGATAATGCGAAATCGCTGCTAGTTGTACCTTGACTGTAGAGCAGCTAGCCCCTGATGATAAAGGGTAGTTAGAAAATCCAAAACCGATGTAAGAGGCGCCGTGAAAGGATCTAAGTGACGGTGCTCCGCCCAGATGGAGAAACGTTTCCACTTACTCCAGATAGACCCTTCCGGTGGATGGTTTGTGTGCTGCTACTAGAATGGCTTTGACTGGTGAAGAGATTCCGGGAGTCCTTATCAGGAGTGGAACTGGAGCAACCAAGCCGTCAGCTTGAGGTTGACCAGGTTGGGGGTTGGGGGTCGGAAGACCCAGAGGGTGAGTAATGAGATCCGGGAGGGGATCCAGAATCCAGGGTGGATGAATAAGGAGAGATCACAGGTACGGGAACCACGTCTGATGAGGCCAGAATGGGGCAATGAGGATCATTTTGCTCCCCAACCGACTGGCTTTCTGTAAGAGTTTCAGCATCATGGGCAATGGAGGGTAAGCATAAAGGAGACCAGGAGGCCAAGCATGTACTAGAGAGTCTCTCGGAGACTCCCCTGAGGGGGGATTAGAGCGAAGTAACTGTTGCATTTGGTAATTGAGGGAGAGGCAAAAAGATCGCAACAGGGTTGCCCCCATTGGGCAAATATTTGCTCCGCTGATAGAGGATTGAGAGACCATTCGTATGGGGTCAGAATTGAACGACTGAGCCTGTCTGCTAGGATGTTGGACCATCCTGGAATGTGCGTTGCAATGAGAAAGCGGTTGGTGGATATCGCCCATTCCCACACTCTCATGGCCTCGCGACAAAGAGGATAAGACCTGGTTCCCCCCTGTTTGTTGATGTACCAGACAACTGACATGTTGTCCGTTTGTACCGCAATCGTCCCAATTGGAAGAAGGCCGTGAAGTGCCTGCAACGTCAAAAGCACCACCCTCATCTCTAGGACATTGATATGCAAGGAGGTCTCTATGTCATTTCACGTGCTTTGGACCTTTCTGCCTGAATAGTGCACCCCCCCACCCCAGGCGAGAGGCGTCCGTGGTCACTGTGGCAACGGGAGGAGGCATCGAGAATGGTCGTCCCGTGTGAAAGCTCGGGGACTGGAGCCACCACACGAGCGACCCTCTGCAAGCCCTGCTTAGGGGAATGGGATGGGATAGGGGGTTGCGAGACAGGAACCATTGCACCTGGAGGGTCCACTGCAGGACTCTCATATTTAGACGGGCTAAGGGCAGCAGAGAAATTGCTGCCGCCATGGAACCTAGAGCCCTCAGGATCAATTCCGCCAGTGGAGCAAGAAGTTGGAGAATGGCCTGAACATGCAACCTCAGGTTCTGAAGCCGATCTGGAGTCAGGAAAGCAAGCATTAGTCTGGAATCCAATCTTGCCCCTATGAAATCTATTACCTGTGTAGGAGCCAGAGAGGATTTGGCCATGTTGACAGTCAACCCTAGGCGTGGAGCAAGATTGAGGAAGTAATCCCTGCCTGAACAGAGCAGATGCCTTGTTGTTGGGGCGATGAGGAGCCAGTCATCCAGGTACGGAAAGACCTGAATTCCCTGAAGCCTCAGGTGGGCCGCTATAACTGCCAAGACTTTGGTGAACACCCTGGGGGCTGAGGTGAGACCGAAGGGGAGGGCCCTGAACTGAAAGTGACTAGCTCCCAGCCGGAAGCGGAGGAACCTCCTGGAGCGTCTGTCCACAAGAATGTGATGGTACGCATCCTTGAGGTCTATCGAGCACATCCAGTCGTTCTCCCGTAACAGGGGGAGAATAGATTGCAGCGTGACCATCTGGAACTTTTCTTTGGGTACTGCCAGGTTCAAGAGAGAGAGAGGTCGAGGATGGACCTCAAGTCCCCCGTCTTTTTTGGCACCAGAAAGAACCTGGAGTAAAACATTGATCCGAGCTGATCTGGGGGGACGGGTTGGATGGCTCTTTTTTGTAAAAGCTGCTGAATTTCTGTAGCAGCCGCTTCCCTCTGATTGGGTGGTACGTCGGGGAGGCTTCTGGTTTTGGGGGTTACAATAAAGGGAATTTGGTAACCTCTGGATATGATGCGAAGCACCCAGCGATCTGCTGTTATGGACTTCCACATTGCTAGCTGCCTCGAAAAACGCCCCCCCCCCCCGACTGCCTCCAGAGTGGAGCAGCTGGGCAACCCCTCAGGGGTTCTGCATGTGCCTCTCAGAGAAGGGTTCTCTGGACCCAAAATTTCTGGGACCCCCACTGCCTCTAGGGCGGTGTCCTCCTCTGCCACGAGAGGACTGGTTGTCAGGAGCAGACTGGGACTGATGAGATTTCCGGAACCACATCTTCTTCTGACCCTTTTGGTTCTTGGAAAAGGACCTCTGGGGAGCAGAGAAGCAGACTCCGACGGCAGACAACGTCCTCCCATCTTTCTCGCTCTGGACTAAAGTGTTACGAACGGTTTTGCCAAATAGTGCAGAACCATTAAAGGGGGCATTCGCGAATGACGCCTTAAAGGGTTCCGAGAAGTCACAATGTCGGAGCCAGGCTTGGCGCCTCATTACCAGGCCGGCTCCGCCAGCTCTAGCGGCTCCTTCCGTGGCGTGAGACAAGAGCCACATAGAGGTGTTAGAAATAGAATGGAGAGTGGACATTTGGGAGGAGTACAGCTGCTTGTCCCCTTCCGACATGGACTCTGGAGGGGAAGCAGTGTATTTCTTTTATTAGATCGCGCTGCATCCGGATGACGTGTGCCATATAGTTCAGCGCCCTCATTGAGAAGGCTGCTGAACTGAAGGCCCGCTTCCCAAGGCAGTCCATCACCTGAGACTCCTTGCTCGGTGGGTGGACCGCGGAGCTCTCCTGAGCCAACTCCCTCTTGATGGCCGCCGCCACCAACATGGCATCCATGGGGGACCTCTGCTCCAGTGGGTTCTTTCTGCAGGGGGACTCAGGATCCTATCTGGGCGCTTGGGGACTGGCTCTACAGTATCCGGCTCCTTCCAAGCCCTGGTGCAGATAAGGTCCACTAGGGGGTCGGGGGGAAGAGGACACCGAAGAGGTAGATGGCCCTGCTTCGAACGCCTCTAGGAATACGGACTCATCGGAGGAAGCCTTGGGGGCAGACCACCCTCCCCTAATACTGAGCATTTCCATGATGTCTCCAAAGGAGACAACCTCAGGGGGTGACCTTAGGGAGCCTTCCCCTTCATCTAAGTCCGTATCTTCCGTAAGGGACTCGGGGGAGTCCACATACCTCCTCTTACACTTAGCCTTGTGAGGAACCACCTCGGGGGGGCTGTCCGAGGAAGTCTCACCAGCAATGTCATGTTCCGAAGAAACACCCAGAGGCGCTGAAGCAGGCTGCCCCGAAGGCCGGGTGATGGGAGCCTGAACCAGCTGAGAGAGAGTGCAGGGGGGAGCCAAAGCCAGGACCGGAGGCCCGGATGCACTCAACAGTGCCCTCTCCACCACAGCGAAAGCAGAGGGGGAGCCGCCCTCGACAGGATCCGAGAGTCGACTCCCACTCTGATCCGAAGCGGGGACTGGACCCGGGGCCGAGACCATCGGATCCGAAGGACCCGTGTGCTCCGACCGGGACGGAGCCAAAGTCGCACCGAATCCCTTGGATCCGAAGCTCAGCCCACGGCTCCGAGAGGTTGGATCCGACAAGCTCGAGGGACCAGTCGGAGCCGAAGTACCCAGTACTGTCGGCTCCGACCCACCCCCAGATCCAACGCGGCTCGGCTCCGAACGCTCCGAACCAGGAAAGAGGATCGGAAAAGGAGCGATTGGAGCAAAAAATGGGGTCGAGCTCCCCCCGGAGGGGGGGGGGGAGGGAGGCAAGAGCACTTCCATCTGCAGCTGGGCCTGGATGAACCTCATCATCCGGTCCATGTCTGCATCTGACATGCTAAAAGTGGGCCTCAAAGAGGCCACTGAGGGAGACCTAGAGTGCCGCCTCGATGACCACGACAGGGACCGGGTCCCCTCCTCCTCGGGTCCCGGTGAGAAGCAAGGGGACCGGAGCCGAGGAGGTGATCCAGAAGCTCTGGAGGGAGAAGCTCGTTTGGCGGGTGGGGCCGAGGAGGAGTCCTCGGCCCGCCGCTTATGGTGCTTCTCTCTCCATTTGGCTTTCCCGTCCTCCCTCTCCTCCGGAGCCGAAGCGGGAGGTCGAGTCCCGACCGGAGGGAGGCAGGGGTGGCTGCCACCGAGGGCTGGGTAGCGGCCACAGAAGTACCGGAGGCCGGAGCTGAATCCGGGGCAAAAGGCCCGCCAGAATCAGCTTCGACCTCCGGTCCTTAAGTGCCCTGGGGTTGAACGCCGCGCAAATCGTGCATCCCGAGGAGAGGTGTTCAACCCCAAGGCAGCTAATGCACCGGGTGTGGCCATCCGCCGGTGAAAGCTTATGGCCACACTTGGTGCACTTTGAAAAGATGACTTTAGGGGCCTCCGACATAGTAGCACAGAAACACACTCACTAGGCCCCTACACATACCACAAACACACACTACAACCAGCGAGGGCAGGGAGGAGGAAAAATAACCACAAATTAAATTAAATTAAATTGAGAGAGATAAAAGGGCTATGGGGTACCTAAACAATCGCTCTCACTCACACTAAGAAAAGGGGGAATAAAATAGAAAATTTTTCTCACAAATCCACAAAGTAGCAGGAGCTCGAAAATCCAGCTTGTAGCTTGAAGCGCGGCAAACTAGATCTGAGGTCAGTCAGGGTTGGCAGGGGATTATGGGTAAAGGGAGGAGCTCGGATCTATGCTGTGGTAGAAGTTGCCGGCTCAGATCCGAGATCGGATCCGTATCCCAAAGGTTGCTGACAAATGAAGTGCCTACTTCAGATCCTTTTTCCCCCATCTATCCAGTGCCATTGAATCTCTGTCAGAGGGGGGTTGGGTTTTTTGCAGTGGAAGCCTCAACTCCCTTTGGACACTGTGAAATAGTTTCTGGGTCAGCAGCAGGGTTTCCAAAAAGAAATTTGTGAGAGTCAGGAACCCTGTAATATCTGCCAGGCTTAACAGGAGCTGGGGGGTAAGGAGGCAGGGGTCAGACTAGACTCAGAAAATACATCTACAATGTCTAACACAAGTGGAATGGCTAGAGGCCTGTGCTGAGGTAGTAAAAGAAAATCCCTGAGCCTCTTTTTAGATTCTGAAAAATCTTGGCTCTCCCAGCACAAATGCTCCCTCATGGTGTGCAAGGTTTCCCCCAAAATAATAGTCCTCAGGAGGGGATGCTGAAGGTATAGATTCTTCAGCATCAGAATCCTCACAAGGTGGAAGAGAATATTCCTGATCAGAAGAGGAATCAGAAGAAATAGAAACCTGATCTGAAGATTCAGTCAGTGTCTTGCTTAGGCCTCTTATCAGGAGGGGGATGGGAACCCCTGATCAAAGTAATCAAGTCTTCGGCCATTTTGAGCATCTGTTTTTTGGGCATAGAGGCTTGTCCACGTGGCTCTTGAGTTTCTTTCCTTGCTTTAGAAGGTGCTTTATTCTTTGCCTTTGAAGCTGAAGTCATTTTAATGTAAAGATGTTTAGGTCTGAATACACCCTTATTTGCCGGTAGCTGCTCAGCGGCTCCGGACCCATCCTGAGGGATTAGCGCCTGAGGCTCCAATACCTTGAGTATCCAGCAGCATGGCCGACTCCACGTGGGAGTCGGTAGCGGCCTGCGACTCTAAAGTAGCGGGCGTCAGGGGCTGCGAAAGCGCCTCACTGAGAACCGGCGACTGGCTTAGGAGAAGCTTTGTCGTCGGTTTTGGGCCTCGGTTGTTTTTCTTTATCCTTTTCTTTGCGTTTTTTATAAACTCCAGTAGTCGGATGGCTATCCGACGACATTTCAGGATAATTAAACCGGCGTCCAAAAAAAGTTTAAAGCAAAATCATACCGACGCTTAATAGTGCATTGGTTAAATATAGCACAAAACCGACAACCAGTAATGTTGTGATCAGGGTCTAGGCAAGGAATACAATAAGAATGAAAATCCTTATGAGGTATTTGCTTTCCACAAGAAATACAATTATTAACTTTTTCTGACATCGGTCTGGAGCAAGAAAAAAGTTTCCCCAATGGGGTATTTAGCTTTATTGAAGACTTCGGATCTGAAACTCAAACACGAAAATCTCAGGAGTCGGCTGACCGGCACTTGCGAACAGCTTTGGGCACCGCGCGGCAAGAAAGACTGAAGAAAATGGCGTCGGCTGCTTCTTTTATACCCCTGACGACCAGACGTCAGGGAAGGGCCGACAGCAGCCGACGCATGACCCAAGACTTTGGAATTAAGGATGGCTGAGGGCAACCTGCCAGCAGGATTACCCAAAATGTAATGACTGCAACAGTGAAACACGAAGAACATCAAATGTTTCCAATTCCGCCTAAATTATATCCCTTACGATTCCACAATGTACAATCTTGGCTCTTGACACAAACCTTTCACAAATCCGATGTGATCAAAACCTTCTGACATATGGATCCTCACTATCTCCCTTTCTTTTAATGAATGCAGCAGTTTGCTGTCTTATCATAGTAGGACTTCTGGGATAAACAATTTTTCAACAGCTGGGTTTTCACTGCTTAGTTGTTTTTAGCACATGGAACCAATAAATTGCCTCTGATTGGTAATGTTGTTCTGGTTCGCCTCAACATAAGTCACTGGGGAGGTTAACCAAGATGATCATCGCAAGGAATGTCTCAGATTTAACAAGTTTAGGAAAACATTGATATTGTTACTTTTGGATTTCGCTAACAGCTGTTTTGCACTTTGAACTGCATGTTCAGCCAAGCTGTTTGACTGCGGGTACTCAGGACTACTTGTAATGTGAATGAAGTCCCACGTTTCAGCAAATTTCTTGCACTGCTGACGTGTAAACTGTGCACCATTGTCACAAATGACTCTTTGTAGACTACCATGGATAGACAAAATTCTCTTCAAATTAGTAATGACAGTGTTGGATGTTCGGTTAGGAAGTAGGTCAATCTCGAACCAATCTGAATAAGTCTAACACGTTGTCCATTCCACTTGAAGATATATGTGGCTACTGTTGACCAAGGTAGTTCAGGAATTTGGCAACTGAAGTTTCTCTGTTGATGCGGTTTAGTACTATTTCTTAAAGAACAAGAAGAAATTTTCTTCTCAATATCTTTGACATAGACGGCCAAAATACTAGTCCTCTCGCACTTCTTTTGGTAGAATCAGTCCCTAGGTGGCCATGATGCAAGACGTTAATGTACTCTTGTTTCAAGGATTTTGGAACAATCACTTTTGGGCCTTTCATGATAATACCATTGTCTGACAAAAATCTTACCTCTGTATGGAAAATACTGCTGTACATCATCTAGTAAATAAGATTGTTTTGAAGGCCATCCTTGACTGATAAAGAGGTTAAGCTTCTAGAGAACTGAATCTGAAGCTGTGTGAGTTCTAAGCTCATCAAGAAGTGTGAAGAAAAACGTCTCACTTCCAGGACTTCAAAATCAGCAACCTGATTTTCAAGGTGTTTAGTGGTTTTCCTGGGTGATTGGGATAAGGTAATTAGCAAGATAAAGAAGTTTGCCTTTCAAATAAACAAGATTGAAACTATACCTTTTCAGTCAGAGTATCATACACTGCAATCTCGCAGGAGATGTGTGCATTTGCTTTCTCAAAATAGTGACTATAGGTTGGTGGTCAGTTTCGATCTGGATAGGTCGACCATAAACATAATCAGAGAACATCAAACATGCAAACACAATTGCCAAAAGCTCTTTCTTAATCTGGGCATACTGCATCTCTGTTTGGGTAACAGTTATTGACGCACAGGTAACTGGTCTACCTTACTGAAGAATAACTGCACCTAGACCAAATTTGAAGCATCACAGGAAAGAGTTACTGGTTTGTGAACATTATAGTATCTTAAAATGGGTGGACTGGCAATTTTTTGTTTCAGGACATCAAATACTCTTTGGTGCTGATGTGACCATGAGCAGGTTACATCTTTGTGTGTCAGCTCTCTGAGCAGTGCTGAAAGGTGACTCAAATCTGGAATGAACTTGTCTAAATAGTTGATCATGTCAAGGAAACATTTTAGGGCTAGGACACTGTATGGAGCTGGCATCTCAAGAAATGCTGTTTGCTTGGAAGGATCTGGTCGTAAACTTGAACTGGTAAACAAATGACCAACATAAGTAACTTCTTGTAGCCTGAATTTACACTTTTGAGGATTCAGTATAAGATTCACTTCACATGCACTTTCCAGAACTTTCTTGAGGTTTCCATCATATTCGACTTCACTGCTGCCTTCTACTAGAATATCATCTATAACAGTAGATGGATAGACAGAAAAAATTGCTCCATCGCACTTTGAAAGAGTTAACTGGGAGAATTTATTCCAAATGATATTCACAGAAATCTGCAACTCCCGAATGACGTAGCAAATGTGGTTAGTAATGAAGATTTTCAATCAAGCGAAATTTGCGAAAATTAACTTTTTGCATCCAAGACAGAAAAAAACAGTGGCATTTGGCATGAGGGCAGCAACCTCCTCGACTGTGTACATAGGATGATGTGGCCTTTTTAGTGTTTTGTTCAAGTTTCTTGGATCAATACATATTCTAATATCATCGGAGCTTTTCTTATGAGCTACTACCCATGCAGGATACCCACAGCTGGTTCTCTACTTGACAAATTACGCCTTGTTGCACCATTCTGTTTAGCTCAGCTTTGACTCGGTTTTGTATAGCTACTGGAACTTTCTGTGCTGGTCTGATGACTAGGCTGACCTCTGGGTCTAACTTTATGGAGTACACAACTTGGAGTTTGCCTAGTTTGACTGCAAAAATATCAGCACACTCAAAAAAAAAAATAGTTTGGGTGAACTTTGAGCTTTTGTCATTCAAGCTTACATGGTGAACTTCTTTGTAAAGTGAAAGTAGTACCATTTTCAAATTGCCTCTGAGGTCTAATAATGACTGCACGTCTCTTGACTATGTAAAACTGCAAGTCATAGCTGTTCCCAGCAGAATATCATGAAAGGACTACTGAGCCTTCGGTTTGAATCTCTTCACCACCACAAGCAACAAGCTTTGACACTGCCAGATCAAGTTGTTCTGCAGCTCTTACTCTAGCAAATGTTCCTGCTGACATAACATTGTACTTTGAACCAGTATCTACTTCAAGCTGTACAGGACTCCCATTGATCTGAACAGAACAAAAGAGTTTGTTCTTTGCCCATAAATCTACTGCAATGACTGTTTCACCACGCATAGACACATCATCAACATAAAAAGTAGGATTGCATCTATCTAATTGATCACTTTGCCTCTTTGAATGATCTCTTAATAAAATAATGTGCCTTATTTGATTTACAAAACCTTTTGAAATTAATCCACTTTTCACAATAATGGCATTGCTGACCAAAAGCTAAGCACTTTTCTAGTTTGGGCTCGAGATTTCGACCAGAGTTAATAACAGATGACTACAAGGCTTGAGACAGGTTTTTCTGAGTCACCCCTGTGCTTTGTTGCATGCACCCTAGGCCTTAATGAAGCTGCAATGGGTTTTGCTGAAGTTGCCAAGTGTTTTTCTAGGAAGGCCCAGGGGTGTGGCCCTGCCCGAAGGCTTGTATCTCTTAACCTTGTGCTGCATACTATCTACATTAGCTCTGGAAGGTACTGGAAAGCTTCCTTTCTCATTTGTGAGCATACTTATGTGCTTTTCAGTAAACTCATATATATGACAAATCTCAATAGCCTTATTTAACACATTAAACCACTGCCTCGAAGCAAAACCTCTCTCATCATCATTATTAATACTACACACAAGCCTGTCTTATCAACTCATCTCTCAGATCACCAGATCTGCATGTTTTTAGCTTTATTCTCAAGTTGGCTATATATGCTGCAAACATCTCACCAGGCTTTTGATCTGTTATGTAAAATAAGTGTCTTTCCATTGTAATATTCGTTTGGGGTTACACATTTCTCTAAATTTATGTTTTAAGCATTCAAGGTCTGCTATCTCTGTAAAAAACAAAAACAAAAAAAAAATCTTGCTTTTTTCCCACTTTTCTGAGTTAAAAAAGTTCAGTTACAGGTTTGCTGTTCCTGAACTGTTTGAAAGTTTCTGTGAGGCCATTTTTGCTTGGGCTGAGGGAGGGTCTCTGTTGCCAGTGGCAGTGACTAACATTGAGCAGCTTCCCTGCCCCCCGTAGAGGTGGTTACTGACTTGAAACTGTAGTTTTATTGGCCACTAGGGGTCATTTCCATAACTCCTTCATCTTCCTCTCTTAAAACCTAGTTGCCTCGTGGTTTGAGCGTCTTTTCAGGCTTGTTGGCTGTTGGTGAAGCACCCTCCAAGAGGAAAAAACGCTGAGAAGAAGGGAGCCACTTTTGAGACTAAGTATTTTTTCTCTGTTTATTTGCTAAGTTTTTCTGCATAGCTGCCTAGCTTGAGCATTTTCTGGCTTGTTAAACTTGATTTCTGTATTAGTAGCTGTATTTAGAGCACAACCAAAAGCTGTTTGCGGAATTTCCTATTTGCACTTAATTTTAAATCGTTTTTTTCTTAAAACTTGCATATTTTCTGTCCTTGACCTAGCACTCTTGTGTGGGGTCATTTACTGCACTGTTATAACTTGATATTACTTGTGAACCTCTGCTATCTCTGTAAAAAACAAAAACAAAAAAAAAATCTTGCTTTTTTCCCACTTTTCTGAGTTAAAGTTCACTTACAGGCTTGCTGTTCCTGAACTGTTTGAAAGTTTCTGTGAGGCCATTTTGCTTGGGCTGAAGGAGGGTCTCTCTGTTCGTCAGTGGCAGTGACTAACATTGAGCAGCTTCCCTGCCCCCCGTAGAGGTGGTTACTGACTTGAAACTGTAGTTTTATTGGCCACTAGGGGTCATTTCCATAACTCCTTCATCTTCCTCTCTTAAAACCTAGTTGCCTCGTGGTTTGAGCGTCTTTTCAGGCTTGTTGGCTGTTGGTGAAGCACCCTCCAAGAGGAAAAAACGCTGAGAGAAGAAGGGAGCCAAAGTATTTTTTCTCTGTTTATTTGCTAAGTTTTTCTGCATAGCTGCCTAGCTCGAGCATTTTCTGGCTTGTTAAACTTGATTTCTGTATTAGTAGCTGTATTTAGAGCACAACCAAAAGCTGTTTGCTGAATTTCCTGTTTGCACTTAATTTTAAATCGTTTTTTTCTTAAAACTTGCATATTTTCTGTCCTTGACCTGGCACTCTTGTGTGGGGTCATTTACTGCACTGTTATAACTTGATATTACTTGTGAACCTCTGCTATCTCTGTAAAAAACAAAAACAAAAAAAAAAATCTTGCTTTTTTCCCACTTTTCTGAGAGTTAAAAAAGTTCAGTTACAGGCTTGCTGTTCCTGAACTGTTTGAAAGTTTCTGTGAGGCCATTTTTGCTTGGGCTGAAGGAGGGTCTCTCTGTTCATCAGTGGCAGTGACTAACACTGAGCAGCTTTCCCTGCCCCCCCTAGAGGTGGTTACTGACTTGAAACTGTAGTTTTATTTTCCCTTTTGGGTCTATTCCTGCTTCTTTCCAGCCCCTGCCATCAAGCACGCTTTAACGTGCTTTAGCGTGATTTAGCGCGGAGTTGCCACTAGAGCAGCATCGGGCAGCGCCGGTTAAACAAGGTTAAACTCTTTCTGGCTCCAGAAAGTCTGTTCTTCAATTTTTCCCTTAGAACTGCTCTGTTAGGAACCTAAACAGTTTACACCTACACTAAAAAGTGCAGCACTTGTTCCAAATAGCTTTTTCTTCTCAAAAAGCTCAGCACTTGTCTTATAAGCATATCCCTTGTCTTATAAGCATTCTCTTTGCAGGTCAAGCACTCCTATATTATACAAATCTCTCACTAGCAAAACCCCCAGGAGTGCTCACTTCCCTGCTAAGCCCACTACTTTTCTGTCTCATACCAACTCATAATTCTTTCTAGCATGTCGAAGGGTCAGATGCTGGCATCCTCTCCTGCCCATTTGGTGAATCTGGGAATTCTGAGACAATGTTACAATTGCCTCATGTACACGGACAACCATCTCCTCCTCCCATGTAACACTAACACTTGTGAGAGATGCAGCTATTTAGCCAGACTGGAGGCTGAGCTCTCTCAACTCAGGACTGGCAAGACCAGGCAGGAGGAGAAGGCAACTACACACACCACAATACCAGTCTCACATAACTCAACCACACCACTGAATCAAACACATAAACACACTAAGACATACTCGGAGGCTCTGAGTAAAAATTTACCTAAACAGCAGAGGCCTCCAAAGCAGACACCCAAGCAACTGCAAACTCAATACACCACACAAACAACACATAAACAACAAAATCAGTGTGCAAAGCAGTCACTGCCCTTAAGGCCAAATACAACACCAAACATACTTGTCATAGGTGACTCCATAGTCAGACACACTGACGCCCCGTCCACCAGACTGAGTAAGGAGAAGGTCACAGTAAGCTGCCTGTCGGGCGCTAGAATCCGCCACATAACACAAGCACTCAGGTCTCTCAACAGCAGGTACAAGTACGACTCAGTCATTGTCCACGCTGGTGTCAACGACCTGAGACGCACTCCTTGGACTACATGAAAAGAGACATTGAGGAGCTCTCTGATTATGTAGCCCAGGCAGGTATGACCCTGACCTTGAGCAGTATCCTACCTTCACCTAGAATGATGCCACAATACAGTGATAAGATGATCAGCTTTAATAATTGGCTTAAATTCTGGTGTCATTCAAAGGGGATCCAATGTCTGTCTGCCTGGGATGACATGCTGGACAAGCCACGCTGCTTCGCAAGGGACGGCTTGCACCTGTCACCCCTAGGCTTCCGGATATTGGCAAAGGCTCTTGCCATCCCCATAGTGCCTTTTTTAGGCAAGGCTCAAATTCTAAACCTACCACCCTAGAACACAAAAAGTAAAAACTAAGGGTAATGCTGCTCAATGCCAGAAGTCTCAATCTCAAGATGCACGCACTCGAGGCCCTTCTCAGTATGGAGAACATCGATGTCTGTGCTGTGACAGAAACCTGGTTCAAGGCTCCTGAGAGCACCCCAGCACTAGCAGGTTTCACCTCATATCATGCCCGCCCCAAAATCCGGACAACACCAAGAAAGGAGGGGGGGGGTGTCCATATTCATAAAGGACACCCACACCTCAAGGTTGGTGGCAACGCACGATGCATCGGAGACCATCCAGGTGCAATTAACCATAGGCAAGACTGCTCTGCAATTTGTAGCATGTTACAGGCCACCCTCTCAAACTCAGGAACCTCACATGGCCTTCCTGAAAACAATGGAGGGGATAAATGTATCTCCAAACACCATCATACTAGGTGACTTCAACTACCCTAATTATAGACTGGGAACACTACTCAAGCCCAAACACTCTAGCCCAAAGGTTCCTGGAGTTCATAAACTCAAATGCCATGGAACAACTAGTCACCATCCCCACAAGAGGAGAAAACATACTTGATCTCATCATCACGAACATGGGATCACAATGTTCAACACCGGAAGTATACCCCTCACTGGTGAGATCAGATCATAAACTAATCTTGCTGGAGGTCCTCATCCCGCCCCCACCTGAAACAAAAAAGACCACAGTGAAAAACTTCTCAAAAGCCGACTTCACACTTCTAAAAACTAGTGTGGTCTCCTTTAAGGCCCCTGAGCCAGTGGTAAACATTACTCAAACCGCTGAATCACTTACAAATGCCTTCTACCAGCACCTACAGGACTGCATGGATCAGGCAATCCCAAACAAAACTAAGACTCTTTGTACCAAAGGCAAGCGCCCAGTCTGGTGGACCCCAGCCATAAACAAGCTCTACAACAAAAGGAGGAAGCTACTACAAGATAGAGCAAAATCCTTGAAAGGTAAGACACCCTTGATCATTATAAGTAAAAACTAAGAGCTCTCATAAAATCATCCAAGGCAAATTTTGAGAGAAAAATCGCCAAGGATTCAAAAGACAATCATAAGGCCTTCTTTAGCTATGTTAGAAACCTAGGAGGAAACTCCCAGATATGCTCAGAATTAGTTCAAAATGATGTGAAGATTACTGAACCTACACACATTGCCAACATACTGGCTGACAGGTTCAGTGCAAACTTCTCCCCCCCCCAAAAGGAGATATATCTATACCAGAGGATTGTAGCCCCCCAAACATCTCCAACGCCCAGGTGAGAACTGCTCTCTCCAAAGCAGAAAACACAGCATCCATGGGACCGGATGGTGTCCCCGGCTGTGTGCTCCATGAACTCAATGAGGAATTAAACCCGCAGTTAGGACAGCTGTTTAATCTTAGCCTCACCTCAGGATACGCTCCAAGGAGTGGCGACGGCGACTGTGGTCCCACTTCACAAGGGCGGTGCCTCCACCGACCCTGGAAATTACCGTCCCATTAGCTTGACAAGCCTTATCTGCAAAGCCATGGAGAGGATCATAATGGAACTCATAAATAAAGACATAGGGAACTTGCAGACTTTGGATCCAACCCAGTTTGGCTTTGTCAAAGGCAGATCATGCCTTTTAAACTTGGTTGACTTTTTCGAGACAGTCACCAAGGCCATTGATGAGGGAAAGGCAGTCCATACAGCCTACCTTGACCTGGCAAAGGCCTTCGACACAATACCCCACTCAGGTATCATCAAAAACTCATCAGCTTGAATGTAAACCCATACATCACAAGATGGGTTGCAAACTGGCTAAGTGACAGAACCCACAGGGTCAGAGTTGCTGGAGCCATGTCAGACTCAAAGCCTGTTACAAGTGGTGTCCCACAGGGCTCAGTCCTGGGTCCACTCTTGTTCGGCATCTACTTTTCTGAAGTACAAGCAAACACAGGAGGGTTATGGCTGACAAAGTTTGCAGATGACTGCAAACTGGGCGCCATAGTCGAAAACACATCTGACACAGATATCCTTCAGAAGGGCCTCACAGAAACGGATAACTGGTGCCATAGCCTAAAGTTAAATGCCAAGAAATGCATAGTCATACCCTTCGGGAAAAACAAGGTTACCCCTAACTACCATATAGGTGGCAATCCACTGAGCACAGAAGAAGTCATCAGGGATCTGGGGACCCAGGTTGACAGTAGCCTTTCGTTTGACACTCATGTTGCTAAAGTAGTTAGGAAAACCTTCTACATTGCCCACCTGATCATGAAGGGATTCACATCTAGATCAAGGGAGGTCATCGCCCCCCTGTACTCATCACTCATTAGACCTATGATTGAGTACAATGCCCCATTCGAATGTATCTGACCAGACACCTGCAGCAGCTGGAAAGGCCCCAAAAGTTCCTCACCAAAAGGATAAAGGGTCTCAAAATATGTCTTATGCTGCCCGACTGAAAGAACTCCATCTCTATTCAGTCTCATACCGCTTGCTCAGAGGTGACCTGTGCCTGACATATAAGGCCATGTCAAACCCTGATTTGATGAATATGCTTCACCTCAAAAATCTAGATCCCTCAGAACCACAAGGGCGGAGACTTAAACCTTGACACGGTTATTAATAGAACATGCTGGAGGGACAGATTCATCACCCAGAGACTCCCTATGCTGTGGAACAAAATCCCGGTACATGTGAGGCAGAGCACCTCGCTGGCCTTGTTCAAGAGGAATCTTGACCAATGGATGGGGGATCGCAGATATACCCCAGGGATTACTTCAGTGTCACTGCTTGACAGAGGCACAGCAAAATAATAGGCATAGTTTTATTCAAACTAAAGGGGTGGCGAAAGCCAAATAACTATGGGCTAGGCTTATAAATGCCCTTGGGCAGATAGCCTAGTATGAACCTATGAACCTATTTCAGCAGATACCACAACATAGGTTCATAGATTGATACTGAGCTATCTGCCCGAAGGCATATATTAGCCCAGCCATGTTGTGCGGTATTCACCGCCCCTTTAGTAGTTCCCTAGACCCTTGTACTAGCAGCTAGTACCCTTGGCCACTATCTAGTAGTGCTGTTGGTGTGATCCCCAGTGTGAACTTTATGTTACCCATCCACTCATCAAGGTTCCTCTTGAAGAGTGATAGTGAGGGGCTCTGTCTTATGTAGATTGGGACCCTGTTCCATAGTAAGGGAAGTCTCTGCGAAGGGAATCTATCCCTCCAGCATGTTCTATTCATTGTTGTGTTGAGGTTTATATCCCTAGAGCGTGTAGCTCGAGTAGATTTGGTTTTGCTAAGATGGAGCATGTTCAACAATTCCGGGTTGGACATGGCTCTGTACGTTAGACAGAGATCGCCTCTGAGAAAGCGGTATGCAACAGAGAACAGTCTTAGCTTTTTCAATCGTGCTGCATAGGGCAACTGTTTGAGGCCAGTAATTCTCTTGGTTAGGTACCTCTGTGGTCTCTCCAGCTGCTGGAGATGTCTAGCCAGGTACATTTCAATTGGTGCATTGTACTCAATAATGGGTCTGATGAGGGAAGAGTAGAGGGGCACCATTATATCCTCAGATCTTGATGCGAACCCTTTCATGATCAGATGGGTCACATAGAAGGATTTTCTAACCACTTTGGCAACATGGTTATCAAAGGAAAGCTGGCTATCTACTTGGGTCCCTAGATCCCTTATTTCTTCTTCAGATTTCAGGGGATTACCTCCTATGCTGTAGTTTGCGGGTACTCTTTTTTCCAAAGGGGATTACTACGCATTTTTTTGCATTTAGCTTGAGACTATGGCTTTGACACCATGCATCAGTCTCATTTAGGCCCTTCTGGAGGATCTCCATGTCAGCCGGAGACTCTATTATAGCACGCAGTTTGCAGTCGTCCGCAAACTTAGTCAGCCACAGCCCTTCCGTGCTTGCTTGTACTTCTGAGAAGTATATGCAAAACAGGAGGGGCCCCAGGACAGAGCCCTGAGGCACACCACTCATTACTGGCCTGGATTCGGACATAGATCCCGCTACTCTTACTTTATGGGATCTGACAGCCAGTTTGCGATCCATCTTGTGACGTAAGGGTTTATGCCCAGGCTGGTAAGCTTATCAATAATACCCGAATGGGGCATGGTGTCAAATGCTTTAGCAAGGTCAAGGTAAGCTGTGTGTACCTCCTTTCCCTTATCTATAGCCTGAGTAACTGTCTCACAGAAATCCACCAGGTTCAAGAGGCATGATCTGCCTTGACATGATGGTTCTCCCCCTCCCCTACAAACACAGCAGGTGTATACACAAATGACTGCTCTCTTTCGATGGCTTCTGAACCAGTTAAATTAAGTAGAATAAATGCCTTTGTACGTGTCTTTGTCAGAAAAAGCAGCCTGCATGAAAATATCGTACTCTTGCTCAAACACTCTCCAATTTTCTGCATTATCATCATCAAACACAAGTGGTGCGGGTCTGTGAAATCCTTCTGCCATGCCCACAAATTATAGTTTAAACACAATGCAATCTTGACCCTTGTAATTATGTATGAACATGCACACACACCAGGTACTTGTAATATTCAAACCCACAATAAACTCTTTGAAAGACTACTTTGCGAAATATTCTTTGAAATAACTGTACTTTGCGAAATAACTGCACTGTAATTCTGCACACACTGCAAACATTTGCACACTTCAGATACTTTGAATAGCTTCAATTAATGCAAAAAAGTAGAACATTGCGAAAAAATATGGTAGTTTCTCTTTTTCTTTACGCATTTTATGCGATTTGGATATTGTTTCATAACATTTTCATAATTATATTTAATACTTTTATCAATATTTCACAGTTTCAAACATTTTGTTTAATTAGAAATTAGTTTTGACTGTTTTAAATGATTTGTTTTATATTCATTGAGAAAGAAATCATTTAAGCGAGTTTTAGTACCAGGAAATCATTTCTGACCTGTTTTCGAGTCGTTTGAGCAGCAGTTACCCATTAAATTAACTTGTGAGTGTTTCTGCCATTTCACCGTGAGCTAATTGGAGGAAGGGCACTGAGAAAACTTGGATCTGTAATATATATAACATTAAGTATCGTGTTTTTTTTGCATATTTTTATGAGTTATTTATAGCACTTTTATTGTCTGCTGCATACTTTTCTAGCTAGTTTCACTGTGTGTGAGGTATTAACTGGAAATTATCTACATTTACTAAGCATCTGTTTGGGTTTTTTGCTCTGATTTCCTGCCGAGGACTGTATCATAACTTGTTTGCAGTTAAACACTTTCACTAGTCTCCTTGCTCCTTTATCTGTTTAAACTTTCATTTAAAGGATCACTGCTGCTTTTCTGCTGTGA
This sequence comes from Protopterus annectens, assembly GCF_019279795.1. Taxonomy (NCBI): domain Eukaryota; kingdom Metazoa; phylum Chordata; order Ceratodontiformes; family Protopteridae; genus Protopterus; species Protopterus annectens. The sequence goes on from NC_056739.1 coordinate 1,139,462,367, forward strand.
TAAACATTTCTGCATTTTTTTTCTACCCAAGTAGTGTGGGTATCTGTAGCACTGTCCATATTCAGGCTTGTGTTTTAGGCCTAGTTGTTTGTGGAGCCTGTGTACTGAGCACATGTTCAAGGCCATCTTAGTTTAGCCAAAGCCATTCTGCATTTCAGTGAGAGGGGATTGTTTATGGTCACTGGCTGATTGGGGTTACTTGGACTCCAGCTTGGAGTAAGCACCTAATTGGTTCTTTCAACCTTTTTTTAAAGTTGTTTCAGGTTTCAACTTTCTGTTACCTAACAAGTTAACTTGTGAGTATTTCTGCAATTTCACACTGAGCTAATCGGAGGAAGGGCACTGAGCAAACTCGGATCTGTAATATATAACATTAAGTATCCTGTTTTTTGCTTATTTTTACAAGTTATTTATAGCACTTTTATTGTCTGCTGCATACTTTTCTAGCTAGTTTCGCTGTGTGTGAGGTATTAACTGGAAACTGTCTACACTTATTAAACATCTGTTTGCATTTTTTTGTTCTGATTTCCTGCCAAAAAGTGTATCATATTGTTTCCCACCCTCCCTCCCTCCCTATTGGTATACTTGGTGGCTTTGCAGTTGCCCGCCTCTACTGTAAATTTGATCTGGGACACTCCACTCAGTCTAGTGTCATTATCTCATTCTACCTAATCCAGGGAGAACATTTGAGAAGGCCAACCCACTTAGTTTCTGCCCCTCCTTTCCCCTTTACAAAAAAAAAAAAATTCTAAGCTTGTTTCCTGCTTTTCCTGTATGTAGTCTAGTTCAGATACAGATTTGTTGTATCCAAGACTGTTTGTAAGCTTCTGAGCCCCCAAGCCTTTCTGTGTTGGAGGGAAGCCTTCTAGCTTAATTTTGTTTCTTAGAATTTAGTCATTTTTTTAGTTTCAGCACTCAAATTTGTTTCTTTGAGCTCAGCACTTGTTCAGAAATTGTAAGCACTTAAGCTACAAATTACTACAGCACTCAACTTTCCTCACTTGTCTAAAGAAAAAACTGTTTTTAGCACTTAATAAATAAGCACCTATCCAGGTATGTCGAAGGGTCAGCTCCTGGTGTTTTCTCCTGTCTACCTGATGAATCTGGGCATCTTGGGGCAATGCAGCAATTACCTCATGTACACAGACAACCCTCTCTCTCCTACCACCCAACACTACAACCTGTGAGAGATGCACTTTTATAGCCAAATTGGAAGCAAAGCTGTCTTCAACCAAGACTGGACTAGACAGTCAAGAGGAGAAGGTAAACACTTGCATCACACCACACTCATCACATAGTCCCTCAAAACCTACACCACCAAAACACACACACAGAAACACAAAACACACACCTACATTCATAGAGAATCTCAATAAAAACCTGCCCAAGCAACAGGGACCTCCAAAGCAGAAATGCAAGCAACATCCACCCCTCAACACAACCCAAATGACACATAGCCCACAAACTCAGTGTGCCACTCAACCACAGCCCATAAGGCATAACAGCATACCCAACCCTCTAGTCATAGGTAACTTTATAGTCAAGCACACTGATGTTCCACTCACCAGGCTAAACTAAGAGAAAGTTACTGTCAAGCTGCCTGTCGGGTGCCAGGATCTGCCACACAACGCACGCACTCGGGTCACTCCACAAGTACAAATATGACTCTGTCATTGTCCATGTTGGTGTGAATGACTTGAAACGTACCTCCCCTGGACTACACGAAAAGACATGGAGGAGCTGTCCAATCTTGTAGCTGAGGCAGGTATGACCCTAGCCCCGAGTAGCATCCCGCCATCACCCAAATAATACCACAGTACAAGGACAAAATGATTGACTTCAACAATTGGCTAAGCTTCTGGTGTCATTCTAAGGGGATCCAGTATCTGTCTGCCTGGGATGACATGATCGACAAACCACAATGCTTTGCCAGAGATGGCCTGCACCTGTTGCCCTTGGGATTCCGGATACTGGCCAAGGCTCTTGCCACCCCTATAGTGACTTTTTTAGGCAAGGTTCAAATGAAAAATTCACCACCGTAACAGGTACAAGCAAGCAAAATATGAGGATGCTACTCAGTGCTAGAAGTCTAAATCTCAAAATGCACTCACTCAAGGCACTACTTAAAATGGAGAACATAGACATCTGTACAGTGACAGAGACCTGGTTCAAGGCTCCAGAGAGCACCCCAGCATTACCAGGCTATAATTCATACCACACCTTTTTGTCACCTAATCTGGACCGAAACATTAAAGGCGGAGGTGTGTCCATATTCATTAAGGATATCCACACCGCCAGGCTAGTGGCTCAGCATAATGCATCCGACATTATCCAAGTGCAACTAACTCTGGGCAAGACCGCAATTCAAATTGTAGCTTGCTACAGATCCCCCACCATGCCCCAGGATTCCCACTCCTCATTTCTTGATACACTGGAAAATATTAGGGTACTACCTAACATCCTAATAATAGGCGACTAACTACCCCATTAACTGGGAAAACTACTCGTGTACCAACTCTTGTGCTCAAAGTTTTCTGGAATTCATAAATTCCAATGCCTTGGATCAACTTATCCATGCCACCAGGGGCAGCAATATCCTAGACCTGGCCATTACCAACATAGGCAACTGGTGTTCCACACCAGAGGTCAATTCCTCATTGGTCAGATCCGACCACAAGCTAATCACCCTAGACATCCACATCCCGCCCCCACCCCTCACTGTGAAAGTAGCAGACTCAAAATCTACCTTCAGGCCAGTGACAAGTGGAGTACCACAGGGTTCAGTCCTATGTCATCTCCTGCTTGGTATCTACTTCTCTGAAGTACAGGCTAACACAGAAGGTCTTTTGCTAATGAAGTTTGCAGATGACTGCAAACTAGGATCCATAATCAAAACTCCTAACGATGAGGACGTCCTACAAAAGGGCCTCACTGAGACAGATGTCTAGTGTCAAAGCCATGGCCTCAAGCTCAATGCCAAAATCTGCTTTGTCATCCCTTTTGGTAAAACTCTGTAGCCATGAACAACCACATAGGCGGTAGTATACTAAACACCGAAAGTGTGATAAGAGACCCTGGGACACAGGTGGACAGTAGTCTCTCCTTTGATAATCACATTGCCACAGTAGTCAGGAAATCCTTCTACGTGGCACACCTAATCACAAAAGGTTTCTCATCCAGGAAAAAAAGGTTATTGTTCTCCTCTACTCATCACTCATTAGACCCATCATAGGGTACAATGCCCCTTTTGGTATGCACCTCACAAGACATCTACAACTGGAAAGGCCGCAGAAATAACTCACAAAGAGGATTGCCAGGCTCAAACAGATACCTTACGCAGACAGTCTCAAAAAATTCCAGCTTTACTCAGTCACATATCGCCTACTCAGAGGTGATCTCTGCCTAACATACAAAGCTATATCAAATCCAGAGCTGTTGGACATGCTCCACTTGAAAAAATCCCAATCCCTCCAAGCTACACGCTCTAAGGACCTAAACATTGGCACCACAGTAAACAGAACATGCTGGAGGGATTGATTCCTGTCCCAGAGACTTCCCATACTCCTGAACAAACTACCCATCGATATCAAATAAAGCTCCTCATTAGCACTCTTCAAGAAAAACCTTGATGATTGGATGGGAGATAGGAAATTCACCCTGGGGATCACTTCTTTGGCTCTGCTCAGCAGAGGTAAGGGAAAATAATTTTCTTGGGTGGCGAAAGCCTTTTGGCTAGGCTTATATAGGCCCTAGGGCCAATAGTCTAGTAACTACCTATGAGCCTATGAAGGTATGATCCACTTCTGTATATTTCTCCACTTATAACCAGTTGCCTCATGGCTGTAACTCAGTATCCCATTCTGACACCATGTTGCTCATCGTGTACATACGATTAAGACGAAGTGGTTCGGGTGTTTAAGTAGTTTATTCCATACAAACACATCAGGATGGATGGCAGGAACATTAAATAAACTATCTGACTGACTAGTACACACATGCTTTCACTCTGGCTGCTCACTCAAAATGGCACTCTTGCTTGCACATGCTCAGTACTTATATGCATGTGCCTACTGACTGGAGTGCTTCTTAAAGGTACATCAGACACTCTGAGCTACAGCATAGGCCAAAAGGAGGTCACCAGAATTATTTCTGGAGAGTCCTTCTGAATACTGAGAATTATCCTGGATATCAACAGAAAGGGTAAGAATACATAAACATTCCCATCCATGGGAATGAGAAAGCCTACTTTCCAGGCCTGTTTGCGCACAGTTCTGGAGCAAAAGATGTTGAGCTGTCAGTTTAGAAAGGAGGCAAAATGGTCTACTTGAGGTGTTCCTCACAAATGGATCAGTTCCTGGAAGACTCCCTTTATTCAGTTTCATTAATGAGGAACTGTCCTGGTCCAGCTCAGCTTGTCTGCCACTGAAGATGCTTTGAGGGTTAAACAGTGCTGAAGAGCTCCCTACCAAGTAACTATAGCCAGCCTGCACAGGGGCTACGGCCATGTGCTGCCACCCCGTGGTGATGCAACACACCACTACGGTGCTGTCAGTAATCGCCAGGAGAGGTCCTGGGGACCACAGATGTTGAAAAACATTTTAAGGCATGATCAAAGCAAGCTTCTCTAATATTTATGTGCTTTGGTCTGTCTGAGGAATCCAACAGGCCTTGTAGTTTTGCCTCAATGGAAACTGCCACCAATCAAAATTGGATGCATCTGTAATTACAGAATAACATGGAGGTAAAGGAGAAATGGGGAGACCTGAATTTGCTTGAATTTGTAGTCTCCACCAGTGCAGTTCCTTTTTCTGCAAAGTCAAAGACTGGTATCCAAAAATACAGAAAATGCAAATGTTATGACCATATGTTTTATACAAACCATTGAATCTATCATGTGCCATCTGTCAAGAGGCGCATGAGAAGTGTAGATGCCATGAACCCTGGTATCCCGAGAAAGATTATGGCTGAAGTGTTGAGAAGCTCAGGAAGGTTTCCAGATAAAACCCCATCTAATTCTACTTAAAAAAATAAATAAATAAAAATATATAAAAAAAAAAAAAAAAAAAAAAAAACATTTGCTGAGGAGTGTCTACCAGCCATTCTAGGAAGACAATCCTGTTTGCAGGTGTCAAGGAAGATTTCTGAATGTTTACATGGAATGCCAGATTGCTCAAACAAGATGAAACCCATATTAATGGCTCCCTGCATCTGGGAGAAGACTCAGCAAAGATAAATTAAGTTGTCCAAATAATGAAGAATTTGAGTGAAATTCAGTCTGCAATAATCTGCAACTGAAACTAGACACCAACACACCTGGAGCAGTAGATAACTCAAAGGTTAAAGCAAATAACTAATAATGTGACCCAGGAACAGAAATTCTGAGTAATTTCCTGAAGCCGTTGGTTATAGGAATATTATTGTATGCATCTTTTAGGTCCAATACAGCCCATAAAGCTTCTCCTGAGAATAAGAGGTATTAGACTCTGAAAGGTCTACATCTTGAATTTTGGAACTTCTACATACAGACTTAGGAAGGAAACATCTAGAAATGCTGCCCAAGAAGACTTTCTTTGATACCAGAAACATTCTGGAATAGAGTCTTAGCCTCTTTGATTTAACGGTACTGGTTCTTTGACTCCTACGGTGAGAGCAAGTGCTTAAGAACTAGAAGAACAAATTATGTTCTGTTCATAGGATGGGGAGGAACTCCCCTGAAAAGAGGAGTTTTTCCTATCCAGTGCCAATTGTATCCCTCCCTAAACCACATTTAATACCCATGAGTATGTCAGAATCTGTTACCAAAAAGGAATGTACAGAGCTAGCTGTTGGAGACAAGTTTTGAAAGACTGGGCAGGAGGGGAGGGGGAGATGCTGACCTAGTCGTACTGAAATTAGACTGCTTTTTTGGACATGATCCTTGTTTTTAATTGCTCTCCTGCTGCTATCTCTTTGCTTCTCTGTTTGGCCTGAAAAAGCAGGGATTGCTTGTTTTATTTCTTACATGGAAAAGGGAATTTGGGAGATATGTAAAAAGAGGAGACCTGAAAAATCTTAGAAACTCCCTGAACTAACTTCCCCCTCTCATCAAGTTGTTTGAGGACCTGAGCAGCAGATGGGCCAAACAAAACCTTATCTAAAGCGGAGTTCAAAGTGTCAAACTTCACCTCATCAGAAAATGTTTGATTTTTGAGGTACTCGGGCATATCTCCTCAAAACAGTAGCAGAAGCAGTGACCCTAGACACTATATTTACACAACCATATATACTCCTTAAAGCACATTTAGATACTAGAGAAATGTTAGAAACAACATTGAAATGGACTTCCTTCAGGGTTAACAGTGGTAGCTAGGTCTCTCAAACTGTCTATACAAATAAAAGCACATACTTCAACATATGGGTCTGAAAGGTAAGAAAAAATATACAGCAAAGTGAAAAGAGAAAATCTTTTACCATATCTGTTAAAATCATCCCCTCCTTGTCCACTGGGGGAAGGGTTGGATGACACCAGGAGCCTGCTACCCACTGGCATAGACTTTTTTAAAACACCTGTATTGAATCATCACTTATGACAGAGGCAAAAACATTTATAAAAAAAATAATCAAACAGTATTATACTGCTAGATACTGTACAACCTAAGCAACATTACATAAATTATTCAATTCCTGCTCCTTTTTTTTTTTAAACAAGAAGCATCTTTATTAAACCATCATTTATGACATAAGCAATTATACATTTATATAAATGAAAACAAACCAAACCTACACAATCCTAGTTGCAAGCATTTTACACCACAAACCATAATGATACACACTCCCATTGCCAACATTATACATAACTTATAATCTACCCAATCATTTTCAAACATTATATAGCTCATTTAAAGTCCTGCATTATTTTAACACTTATTCCTGTATGTATTGCTCCCACAATTGCCACTTTTCTCTTATGCAGTTTGCTCCTACCCTTTTCTAAATATCTCAATTCCAGTTGTTTTTATTTGTTACTATATTCACTACTTCTAATAAAGTTGGTTTAGAGTCTTAATTTCCATTTTCTAGTAATTCCTTTATTTGGCAGCCGCCATAATTAGACACAGCAAAGCCTTACTGTATCTAGTTAATTCATATTCTATAGTATAGCTCAGAAAAATCATCTCCCTTGTCACACCAATCAAACTATTCAGCTTCGCTGACAGTGCATCCCACAGGGAATCAAAATCCACCAACCCACCACATTCCCAGAAAATACATTCCCAAGTATATCTTTCTTCCCTGTCACACCTCCAACATTTGCTGTCTACCTGAAGAAAAAATTCTCTGGAGTCTGCTTGGGGTATAAAAATATCTATGTAAAATTTGCCAAGCAAAAATCCTAAATCTTCTAGATATTTGGGAGACATACATATATCCTCCCCATTGTTTCTTTTCAAATTGCTTATCCAGTCTCTCTCCCCAATCCTTTCTAACCTCCTCTGATTAATTCTTAGTTAAGTAATAGTTTACATGGTCTACTAATTATTCCTTTTTTAATCCTCTGGCATAGATGTTGATATTGCTTAAGGGTCCAACCTAAGACAAGAAACAAGTACTTGTTAGTTTGGGAAACCTAGTAAAGCTTATCTGCTTTTCTAGGAGACTGAATTTGTGAATCAGGATTTTTACAGGCAACATTATATACATCCTCTAAGGCTAGCACTACTGTAGGAATAGTCATAGAATGATGCATATCCAATTGTAACATATAATATCCTCTCAGTTCAGGTGAAACATCCATTTATTCCCATTAAAAACACCTCATGCATCCTGGCAATATACTGAGAAAGAAAACTCTTCTAAAGAAGGCTTTGGTGAGGACTGAGCTTGCAGAGGGCTCTCTAGTACAAGGTGATCAATGGTCCCAGTTTTTCCAGGACAGTCCAAGTTTGGAAGTCTCTGTCCCGGAATCCCAAGCATTGTCTTTGTGACACAGAAATTTCCCAGTTTAGACTGCTCAGTCTGAATGGTGACTTGGCTTCCCAGGGTGGCCAGTCCCACTGCTTTCGCATCCATAGAAGCTTTGGGGACTTTGCGATTTTTTCAGGGATGCCACTGCGCATGGGGTAAAGTCAGATGCCTTTGCCCTGGCAGGAGACTTCCAGGCCCTGCCACCAGTCAGTCAGTCACTCCCTCAAGGACTTCCCACTGTGGGGGGTTCTGCTTGACCCCACTCACGCAGGTAGGACCACTCCAGGCCCTACACCCATCTGCCCGGTGCTCCTGTAATGACTTCTGTCAGGGCCAAACCCTACAGTTCTCCCCTTCGACCTGGCCAAGAGACCTTCCCCAGTTGTGGCCCCCCATGTCAGGGGACTCCGCCACCTGCATGTCTCATGCAGGCTGCCAAATCGTGCCGGATCGCTCATGCCCTCAGACCCTCTCAGGGGAGCTTCCCTCTGATCCTGTCAGCTCCTCCGGAACTCCCCTCGGCCACTGAGGGGCAGATCTGCTCTCATGAAGACTTCAGAGTCCCCCTGCTTTCCCATCCAAAGCAGCTCTGGGGACTTTGAGATTTTTCAAGGATGCTGTCGATTATGGGGTGAAGTTGGATGCCTTCGCCCTGGTAGGAGCTCTGCAGGTCCCTCTGCCATCCACCGTGGCGCTTTCTAAAGGCCTTCCATCATGGGGGGCTGTGCCTGACCCCACTCTCTCAGGCAGGAGCTCTCCAGGCCCCGCTGCTGTCCACCCTAGTGCTCCCTTAAGGACTTCCATTGGGGAGGTCTGCCTGACCCCCCCCCCCTCACCCAGGCAGGAACTCGCCCAGCCCTGCCACTATCTACCTCTTTCCCCCTTCCAGACTTCCATCCCAGAGGGGGCATGGTCCGTAACCCCTCACCCAGGTGAGAGCTGTCCTGTACCAGTCACTTTTCACCGTTCTCTCCCTTCCAGACTTCCATCGGGACTGACCCCCTCTGGGGTTCCACTTATTCCCAGGAGAGAGCTCTTTTCCAGGGTTACACATCTCTTAACGGCTGCCAAATCATGCAGTGTCATGCGTGCTCTTGGAGCCTCTCAGGGGATCTTTCCAGCCTTATGGAACTCTGCTGGGCCACAAAGCCTCAGACAGTCCCTCATCCAGACTTCTGTGACACCAGTTCTCCACTTTGCCTTGCACTCAGGGCTTTCAAACTTGCATGGGAGATAGCCCTGGGTATGCCCATCTCTGCACTTTTTCCAGCACACCTCAGTCTCTCACCCCCACGGTGCCACTCGCCGATGAATGTGCATTACTTCAAGCCTCCTGGCATGTGGCCTTTTACCTCCTGGGTGGTGCTCTTCACAGAGTGGCATCCCCACTGTGCCTGGAAAGATGGGCGGCAAACCTGCCTGCCTTGGTGCGAGATGACATGACTGCCTTATCTCGACTGCCATGGGGGCTGGGAGAATGGGATTGTAGACCTGGCCTTCGGGGGTGGCCCTCAAGTGTCCCAGTTTAGGTCTTGTAACAAAATGGTCACCTTTCTCTAGTAAGTTGTTTTTTTTTTTTCTTTCTAGGAACAATGGAAGTTGGACCAGCAGAAGCAGGGTAATTATCCATGCTGTGACCGAATAGGATGCTTCAGATGTAGTGAAAAACACTGGAACAAGTAGGTTGGAAGACAAGATGTCAAATAGTTAGCATAAATGACCCACTTCCACACACAAACTGTCCTCAAAATATGTTAGTACATAAACAGCACACCAAATTCCAATCAGGAACAGCTTCAAAATAGCATTAGTTTGACAAAAAAAAAAAAATGGAAGACAAGTTGTGTAAACCACAAGCACTACTTCAGTGGTAGAATTCCCTGCTCAGATAAAACACTTCCTCAGACAAAGCTTTTGTTAAATGTTTATCTAAGCAGTACATATACTTCACAAAATAAGAACCCAAATTAGTCAAAGCTAAAAATACAAGTCCCTGATAGAGAAATACTGAGTTTCTTAAAGAGCCAGAACTGCTAATGTAAAAAAAAAAAAAACTTTTAAAATATATTAAAAATACATACTAAATAATTAAACTGTGTGTGGAAAGGTTCTCAAAAGGGACTCATCTGCCGGTAAAGAGCTGAAAGGCAGACTGCTACTTTTGTGAAGCCTCCGAGTTGCGCCTTCACAAGACAGCAAGAAAGTACTGAAAGATATTCCATTCTAACTGCCTTTTCAGGGCTGACCTATCTGCGGTGAGAGTAGAAGTGTGGGAGACAGCAAGAGCTTTAGGAAGCTAGCTGGTTGTTGCATCTTGGGCAAGACACAGGTTGTTGTAGCAGTGGGAATGATGAATGAATGAATATCCCCTCATCTGATGCAGAATTTACTTCATCAGCAAATTTTTAGTCACACACCCAGGTTTAGCTCCTCAAAACTGTAGTAGCAGCGGACATTCGCACAATTATATACATTTTTGCAAAGCATGCTTAGATACTTGAGAAATATTAGAAAAGTACAGTTGGGCAAAATCTTACCAAAACAGTAGATTTCCTTCTATTCACTGTTGCAGTATTCTTAACAAAAGGGATCTCCTACCAAGGAACGCCCGGCGTCAGGCCAGTATACCAAAGCCTTTAGATCTTGAATGTGCCATACAACACATGTATGCTCCCCACACAGGACATAGGGCATAAAGGTGACATATGGACTCAAGTTACCCAGAACTGAATTGCCCCAGTAGAGAACAGTCTTCCATAGGACAAAAAAGGAGACTACGCACATCCAAGTCGAGAAAATGTAGAAGGAAAAGGGGGGACCCTCAGCCAGGAGGGTAACCAAATCAGCTAACCCTAAAAAGAGAAAGGAGGATGAAGGGAAAACCAAATCCTGTGACCATAAAGAGAAGGACATCTACTGTTATGGTGAAATATTACACAACTGTACAATGTTCTTCTGTATTACTGCTGCAGTATTCTTAACCATAGGGAAAGTACAAAAACTCAAAAAAGGAGTGTAAGGTGGAAGGTTGAGAAGAGCTCTCAACAAAAACCCATGCAGAATAGCCCTGACAAAACCTACTCTGGCTCTAGAAACCAAAACCTATTTATAATACTTAGTAAAAGTATGCACTGAGGACCAAAGTAGCAGTTTCAAGGGTGGAAATGGTGTTCAAACTCTTGAAGAAAGCACCTGAAGAAGCAACAGGCCTTGAGGAATGAGCTCTGAAGAAGACAGACACTTGCCATGAAAAGAACAAAAGGAAATGGTATTAGATACCCAGGAGGAATGGTTGCTTGGAAACAGGTAAACCCAAAGTTCAGCGAAGAAAAAAATTAAAAAGATGGTCAGACTTACAAATGGTATTCGTTTTATCCAAGTAATACCTGAGCTGTCTGTGCAAATCCATGGTATGACGGACCCTCTCACTAGCAAACTGTGGAGAAGGAAAAAAAGGAAGGAGTTGTAATGCTTGATTTAAGGACACCTCATTAACAAACTTGGGCATAAAAGGAAAATTAGTATGAAGAGAAACCCTGTCTCTGTGAAAAAACAAAAATGAAGAATTGGCCATATGGGCATGAAACTCAAATGCCCCAAGCAGAAGAAAGAGCAACTAACAAGACAGTCTTCCTGGTACAGTGCTGCAGAGAAGCTGAAACTGCAGGCTTAAAAGGAGCCAGAGTCAATTTTCCCAAACAAAATTAAGGTCTCAAGAGGGAGGAATAGGCTTCCTTGCGGGCTTAAGATGCAGTACACCTTTATGAAATTGTCTGACCTCAAAACTAGAAGCCAAAGGAAGAGTCAAGGGAAGACGGGCAGAAAATGGCTGATAAATGGGCCTTCACAGACTAGTCCAAACCAAACCACAGCAGCTCATACAAATAGTAGAAAACCCCCACTGAAAAAGGGTCCTGGCTATGAGCATGACACCAGATAGAAAATATTTTCCACTTTTGACATAAGACTTTCTGGTTGTAGGTTTTCTTGCCTCCTGTTAAACCTTAAGCACTTCCTCAGAAAAGAGGTGCTTAAAAAGGATCAAAACCCTATCACCCACAGAGTCAATTGAAGATTGGACAAGCAAGGATGGATGAGTGACCCCTTGCCCTGTATGTAGAGGTCCAACTGGTGAGGTAACTTGTGGTGATTACCCTGGGTAGATGCGTTACATGGGGGAATCAGTGCCACCTTGGCCAAAAGGGAGTCACTAGCAAGATATATGGTGAATCCAGCTGAAACTTCTGTAAGACTCTTGGAAGTAAAGGAAGAGGGTAGAAATTAGAGAAACATCCCCTTCCAAGGGAAAGAAAAGGAACAAAAGAGGGAGCTGCTCGTTCAGATGGGAGGCAAAAAGATCTACCTGAGAAATACCCCACTGATAGACTATGTCCAGAAACATGTTTCTGCAGAGCATCCATTTGGGACCCTGCATTTTGGACCTGCTCAAAGTGTCTGCCACTAGACTGTGCTCTGAAGGAATATACAGAGCCAGAAGGGTTAGATGAAAACTGATAGCCAGATCCCATGCCAGAATAGCTAGCCTGCAAAGAATGTAAGACTCTGTGCCCCCTACTTGTTGATATACCACATCACTGTGTTGTCTTTGTAAACCTTCAGGGGGGCTTGGAGACAGCATAGTGTGAAAAGCCTGAACGGCCAGAAACACAGCTTTCAACTCTGATGTTGATATGGTCTAACTTCTAATGGAGGAGCTAGAGACCCTGAACTTTCAGGTGACCATAAGAAGACCCCCAACCCATGTCTGAAGCATCAGTGAACAGCTCCTGAGAAGGAACCAGAGGCTGAAAAGGCAGGTCTGGGTTAAGGGTAAGTTGCTGAATCCACCAACTGACTTCCTTCTTTAGATAAGAAGAGAGAGACATTCTGAAGTCCAGAGGGTGGCAGTGCTGAAGAAAAAAAATGACTTGTGGTATCACTTGAAGCTTTCTCATTCGCAGTCTGGCAAGAGGGCGCACTAGAATAGAAGACGCCATGAATCCTAGGACCTGAAGAACTTCTCAGGCTGGACTAGCAGGCAGAGGAAGAGAAGAATGAAAGAAAACTGTAAAGGACAAAACCTTTGGAGTTGGAAGAGAGTCCGACATTGGCACTTGTCTGAATCCTGCAACTCAGATACACATAATCCTGTGGGGGAGCTAGGCCAGACTTTTGGAAACTGATAATGAACCCCACACTTTGAAGGAGAGATATGGTGAACTCCAGAGCCTTTAACAGACAACTGGTAGAAGTATCGAGAAGTAACAGGTCATCTAGATAAAGAAAAATCTGAATGCCTTGAATCCTGCTAAAGGCAATCACAAAAGCTAGGCATTTTGTGAATACCCATGGGGTAGCAGCAGTAGAGAGGCCATAGGGCAAAGCAGAGAACTGAAAATGAGAGGAAGAAAAGTACAGTTGTGTACACTTACCATAAATGTAGATGTTAAGAGTGTATTCACTGTTGCAGTCATTACATTTGGGTAATCTGCTGGCAGGTTGCCCTCAGTCGGCCTGAATAACAAAGTCTTGGGTCCTGCGTCGGTTGCGGTCTCCTCTTCCATGACGTCAGGTTGTCAGGGGTATAAAACATGCAGCCGATGCCATTTTATTCAGTTTTTCTTGCCCCAGATGTCAGGTGCCCCCCAAATGGGGAGCAACATTTTCCAGGTTAAAATCTGCAAACCAACTGAAGATGCAGGTTCAAAGGGTGCAGAGACTAATGCCTGTAACACTGACGTAAGATCCCACAGAGGCGTAGGGTCCTTATCCAGGGGTCTAAGAAGAAAGGCACCTTTAATAAAAGTCTTACAAAGTTTGGAAGAAGCCAAGGAAGACATATTCGTCCTCACATGGAAATTAGAAATAGCTACCAGTTGGACTTTTAACTGTAAAGGAACTGGCACCCTGATGAAAAATACTCACCAGAAAATCAAAGACTGCTGAAAGAGGTGCAGTAAAAGGATCCAAGGCCTGCTGAGTGGCCCATATGAAGAAACATTTCCATTTACTACAGTACAGCTTTCTGATAGAAGATTTGTGAGCTGCTACCAAAATGGACTTAACAGGGGATGACAATCCAGGAGTCCTAATGATCATGGGAACTGGAGCAACTAAGCTGTGAGCTTCAGACTGTCCAGATCTGGGTGAGGGATCACTGAGGGATGAGAAGGAAGATCCGGAACTAGATCCAACATCCATGGAGGAACTACCAGATAAGACCACAGTAAGGGAAACTAAACCTAGTGAGGCCAGAATGGGGCAATGAGGATCACAGTGCTCCCCAGCCTTCGAGCTTTCTGAAGAAACTTCGACATGAGAGGAAGCGGAGGATAAGCATAAAGGAGACGGGAGGCCAAGAATGAACCAGTGCGTCTCTGGGGGCTTCCTCCCTGCGGGGGGTTCAGAGCAAAAAGCTTGCTGCATTTCACGGAAGGAGATGTGAAGAGATCGCAGCAAGGACGACTCCACCTTAGAAAGATGTGTTCCACAACTGAAAAATTCAGAGACCACTCATTAGGCATTAGGGTAGATCTGCTGAGCCTGTCCGCTAGAATGTTGGACTGTCCCAGAATGTGCATTGTTACAAGAAAGCAGCCTGTAGAGATCGCCCATTCCCACACACTCATGGGCTTCTCGACATAGGGGATAAGATCTGGTTCCCCCTTGTTTGTTGATGTAACAGACCACTGACATACTGTCTGTCTGAATAGCAATTATCCCTAGAGGAGATAAGCATGAAAGGCCTGCAACGCCGAAAGGACTGCTCTCATCTCAAGTACGTTGATAAGCAAACTGGTCTCGGATGGGGACCACATGCCTTGGACTGTCCTTCCTGAGCAAGTCCATGGTCACCGTGGTGTTGGGAAAGGCAGGGTGAAAGGAGCATCCCTTGAGGAGATCCGGGGATTTATTCCACTACCAAAGGGAGTCCTTGCATACTCTTTAGATTCTCACAGGAAAGGATAGAGGAAGATCTAACAGAGACCATTGGACTGCAAGCGTCCATTGAAGAACTCTCATATGAAGACGAGCCATTGGCAGGAAATTGATTGTAGCCGCCATGGAACCCAATGCCCTTAGGACTGCTTCAGCTGTCAGTACTTGTGCATGAAGAATGTGCAATACATGCAATCTTAGATTGCGTATCCTGTATTAAGTAAGGAATACCCTCGTTTGAATAAAGTGCCCAGCTGAGCCCCGATAAAGTCCAGGATCTGGACCAGGACCAATGAAGATTTGTTCAGATTGATGGTGATGCCCAGTTTGCTCGCTAGCCAAATGAAGTAATCCCTGGCTTGGCAGAGTAGATGCTCTGAAAGGGCAGTAAAGAGCCAATCGTCCAGGTAAGTAAAGACCCGAATACCCTGAAGCCTCACGCCATTACTTTGGTAAACACCCTAGGGGCTGTGGTGAGACCAAAGGGAAGGGCTCTAAAACTGATGATGATTTGCTTCCAGCCAGAAGCGAAGAAACTTCTGGGAGCAACTGTCCATCTTGATGCGATAGTACGCATCCTGGTGATCGATAGAGCACATCCAGTCTTTGGCCTGCAGGATAGACTGAAAACTGACCATCCAGAAATGTGCCTTGGCTACTGGCAGGTTCAATGTGGACAGATCCAAAACTGGTCTGAGGTCCCATTTTCTTTGGCACCAAAAAGACTGTGGAATAAATGGCGGATCCAGACTGGTCTAGGGGACCGGTTGGATGACTCGTTTCTTCAGCAGCATTCTTATTTCTAGCTCTGCTTCCTCCCGTTGTGCCGGTGGGATGTCTGGGAGGAGCTTGTTTGGACTAGGAAGTTCCTTGAATGGAACGAAATATCCACTGGATATGATTCGCAACACCCAAACATCTGCTGTAATGGACTCCCATGCTTTTGGGTATAGTGACAGACGACCCCAGACTGCCTCTCGGATTTCTTCGAAAAGGGTTCTCGGGACACGAAACTCCTAGGACCCCCGCAGCCTCGAGGGCAGCGTCTATCGTAACCACCTATGAGGGAAGGAAAATCCTGAGTGTCCCGGGAAAATGCCTGAGACTTCCTGAACCACATCATCTTCATTCCTCTCTGATTCCTGGAAAAGGTTCTTTGAGGAGACGAGAAGAGGATCCTGTTGGCAGATGGTGTCTTCCCATGCTTCTCGCTCTGGATCAGTGTCACTCACCAATTTCCCAAACAGGGAAGAGCCATCATACGGTGCATTGGTGAAAGATGCCTTGAAGGGCTCCGAAAATTGACACAACTAGAGCCAGGTGTGACACCTGATGGCAACGCCTGTCCCGGCTGCCCTTGCGCCTCCCCTTGTGGCATGAGAGCGCAGTCGCACGGATGTATTGGCAACTGCTTTGAGAGTGGCCATTCGGGCAAACGTCTTCTTGTCCTCTGCTGACATGGACTCTGGGGTCGATTCTGTGTTTTCCTTCAGAAGATCTCTCTAAAGTCGAATGATGTGTGCCATATAATTCGGTGCCCTCACTGAGAAGGTTGCTGAAGCATATACTCGCTTCCCAAATTGGTCCATCTCCCTCGTTTCTCGATCAGGGGGATGAACCATAGAGCTCTCCTGTGCAAGCTCCTTCTTGGTGGTGGTCGCCACCATCACCGCATCTACCAGAGACCCCTCGTTCCAATGCTCCCTATCTGACGGGGCGACTCAAAACTTTGTCGGGGCACTTGGGAATGGGCCCTACAGTATCCGGCTCCTTCCATGCCCTAGATGTTATTAGAGCCACTAATGGATCCGCAGAAGGGGACACCCAAGAGGTAGATGGGCCCGAGCCGAATGCCTCCAAGAATGCAGACACGTCTGAGGTCAGTTTTGGGGCATACCACTCCCCGTCTGGCAGAGGAGCTCCATTAGGTCTCCAAACAAGACATTCACGTGGGGTGACTGTGGGGAACCTTTCCCTTCCTCCAAGTTCATATCTTTGGTGAGGGGTCAACAGAACTTCCTGGGGCATTGCGACCACAGGCTTCCCTGAGATGGCAAGATGGTCAGAACTGCACTCTAAGCCAAGGGGGTCTGGACGGAGTCTGAGGATGAGATGGTCAGAGGTCTCGACCCCGCGAGAACCCCCTCCACCACATCAACTGCTGAGGGGGAAACGAACCTCCTGGGAAGTTCTGATGGTGGCTGTTCCCCCCTGACCTGACAGGGGAGTCGGAGCCAAGATGGCGATTGGGATGCTCCACTCAAAGCACTCAGAGCAGACAGCACTCCCTTGGATCCGCCGCCAAGGCTACGGCTCAGAGAGCTCGGATCTGATCTAGGGAGATCTGACAAGCTCAAGACGACCTCCAGCGTTGAAGTACATGGTACCGTCGGCACCCACCCCTCAGGTCCTCAGATCCAAAAACTCCAAAACTGTTGGTCGGATTAGAGAAGGAGTTACTGGTCAGAAAAAAGGTTGCAAGGTGCCCTCTCCGGAGAAAGGGGGCACCAGCAAGATCCCCATCTGGATCTGTGTGTGGATAAACCTCCCCGTCATCTTGTCCATCTCCGCTTCACTGAGACTCTGGGAGCAGCAGGATGACACCATCTAAACTGGACGGGAAAGCCGGTGGGGGGGTAGGGGACCTAGCAGGGGACCGGCTATGGGTTTCCTTGGGCTCTGGGGAAAATCTAGGTGAACATAGCCGAGGAGATCCAGGCCTAGTAGGAGCCTCGCTTTGGGTGGCGGACATGCCTGTGGCAAGCAGTTGGGAGACCACTTGCGAGACCGGTCTTTTGTGGACTTGTCCCCTTCCCCAGACCTCTTGGCGGTTGTACGAGTTCCAGAATCCAGGGAAGAGGAAGATAATGCAGCAGAACTGTTGTCCCTGAAGAGGGAAGCAGACCTTTAAGGATAAGACTGTCCCACCTGTCCTTAAGTGCTGTGGGGTTGAACCCAGCACAAATAGGACAGGGGGACTTTTAATGTGGTCTGTACCCAGGCATACCACACACAGAGTGTGGGCAGTCGCTGGAGAGCTTACGACCATACTCTGCATTTTCTGATACCTGCTCTAGGGGCTTCAGACATCCCCGTACCAGGCCCAGACACACACACACATGCGCTCTGTAGAAAAAAAAGTAAAGTAATGAAGAAGAAAAGCTTTTTTTTTTTTTTTGTCTGACACAGACACGGGGAGGAAAGGAAAGATATAAAGTAGAAAATAGGATACAAAGATATAAGATTTCACACACTTAAGCAACCCACTAAACTAGAGCTCTATATACCATGCTTGTACCTACACTGGAGGCAAACAAGATCTGAAGGGAGAAGGGAGACATCGGGAATTATGGGTAAGGGGAAGAGCTTAGAGCTTGGATCCATAGCTGGAAAATGCGGCCGTATCAGATATGAGGAGGATCCGAGACCCACAGGTTGAAGACCAAATGAAGTAAACTACTTCAGATTATAAATATGCCTACAAGGGTGGGAAGCTAGCATAGTGGTTAAGGTGCTTATAGGCACTAGGTGCAGGGTTTGATTCTCAAATGGGTAATTGGCTGGGCTTGAAATGGCCCACAAGGAAAGTTAACCTGGTACTAATTTATTAACTTATGATCCTTTGAACAACTTTACACATAGTAAATAAACTAATATAAAATCATCTGACTTCTAAATTAATAAAGACGAAAACAACTGATATCCTCTCCCTCTAGTAGACCAGGGAGATAATCTGAGGTACAGGGTGTGATGTCCTCCTCTGGGCCAGTGATCAAGAAGCCTGAATCCCACCACTCCTACCAATATGTGACGTCCCTTCTCTGGGTCAGTGATCAAGAAACCTCAATCCTCATCACTGACACTGGTGGGAAAGTTCACTAAGAAAAAAGAAGACGCACAGTATTTCCAGATGCAGCTCTCTACACCAAGTGCAATTTCCCTTAAAAGCACACAGGGATTGCACACTTCAGTCCTGGAAATGGGCTTCCTCTCCAGGCCCCAAATAAGACCCCCCACTGACAACTCTAGAGCTAGGTCCTCAGCCAGGTGTTCCAAGCAAAGTCCTCCACCATCCTCTCTGTGAAATCAGTGCTCCCCATGTCGCTCTTCAAAGTAGCTATCACACACTCAATCTCTTTGAGAGATCTGGATTTTTACACGCACACACCCCCCCCCCGGGAAAAGTTGGTACGGCATAATTGCTCAGATACCTCCACCCAAACTGTAAGGTGAATTCACTGCCACCAGAATAACCAAAGCCAGCTGGTTTAAGGCTCTTATAATTACATGTAGTAAAATTAACAAATGGTAGTGTTAACCAAGCAGCAAGACTTTCAGGAACGTGGAGCCACAGTGCCACTAAATAAATGCAAGTACTCTCAAAGGTTACATATTTTGTAAAAGACCAGCCACAATGAAAGGTTTAGATATATTTAATAATGCATAATAAAAAACATGAAAATACTGAATATCTGTTTACAATAAACACCAGAGTTTCAATCACAGGAAATATAAAAATAACACAGATGGAAAGACTCAGATGCAGAAAAAAGATTTAGCTAATCTCACTACATTTTCCTAACTGACTGAAAAATTACTGTTCCCTAGTTACTTACTAAAGCAAGGCAAGATGAAAGTGGGTGGGTGTCTTTGTCAGGTCCTTAACACATCTACCACTAGAGTTCAAATACAATTTCAGTGCTGGCTACAGAATGACATTACATCTGGTCACCTGTCTCTGTGGTTCCCACACTACCCCCTCACTAGAAAATGAGCCAGGATCTGGCACTGATGTGTCACAATATATACACAGAGCTTTGTCTAAGGTTTATTACAGCATCTGGAAACTGCAAAAACGAACACTTCGACCCTTCCTGCTGAAAACAATAAGCCCTTCTCTGGCACCCCAGGGTAGCAATTAGTTTTCCACTAAAGACAAAAGAGGAAGATCCCAGCCCAGACTTTTCACAGACATTGTGTCTCTGGTTACATTGGGACCTGTGAGATAAAACCTTTATGGCCTAAACCAAGTTATTTAATTTCAGACTATTTTTCTTAAGGTTAGCTGGGCTGAGCTTAACCTCTTCCCTTCCAGTAGCTTCTGTTAAATTTTTATCAGTTGCAATAATATAATCTGACATGCATGTACATTTCTTTTTTGTCCAACAGGACTCACTGTGGATACAGTTTTTAACACCAACAACTTTACACATACATTTTAAACACATGGTGGTGCTGCGGTAGCATTGTCGCCTCACAGTAAGACGTTGTCCTTTTCGATTCTCAGCTAGAGCAACTTCTGTGTGGAGACATGCGTGAATGGGCATACCTTCGTAGAAGGTTGTGTGTCAGGGCTGGCAACTCGGCATGTAAAAATCCACTGGCAATCATTAGCAGACCGGAGTCCTGCTGTGGTGACCCCTAACCGGGAAAAGCCAAAAGACAACATCTGATACAAATCAGTTTGATAGTCACATGAAATATAATTCTTTACAAAACTCCAGCTAGCTATGCTGACATACATTACACATGCACTGCCCTACTCTCCCTGGCACAACCTCACATCATCACACAGGGAAAGATGATTTTACAGATATTCAGTTTGGTCAACTCATAATAAAAATTCTGAAATAGAAGTTATGTTCTTACCATAACGTTCCATGTTAGTTGTCTTCTTCTCGCCTTCTTTCTTGCTGGATGGGTTCGGAGCCGACCTCGGCTCCGACTCGGCCACTCTAAAGCTCGAGAGTTGGTTCCACCGGCTCGAGGCTGCCCCTATATCCCACAATGCTAGGCGTGAATTACCTCAGATCTCGTTTGTGAGCTAGGCCCAGCTAAAAATACAACCAGAAATACTGGAAAGGGAGTCCACCTCTATAAGCAAAGGGAAAGAGGAAAGGTAACCTAAATCCTGATCCAGGAAATATGCACCGCAGAGCATATAGCTATAGCAAAGAGGTGGTAGAAAGAGAGGTCATAATCAAACTCCTCCAGGTCTGTCCAGGCCAGGGGGAAGGAGGGTGGGACGCAAGAAAGAAGGCGAGAAGACAACTAACATGGAACGTTATGGTAAGAACATAACTTCTATATGTTAAGTTGTCTATCTCGCCTTCATTCTTGCTGGATGGGACCGCGTCCCTAGCACCTTGTCCCGGGTGGCCTAACGGAACAGACTCTTGAGAACAGTGGTACCAAAGTTAGCTCTATGCCTAGAAGCTAAATCCAACTTATAATGTGAAATGAAAGTGTGAGGAGTAGCCCAAGTAGCCGCTGCACAAATGGTGTCAATAGGCAGTCTGTCTTGGAAGGCTATAGAAGTAGCCAAAGCTCTGGTGGAGTGGGCTTTAGGTTTGTTAGGCAGCTTTTGGTGTCTAATTTCATAAACAATAGAAATCAGAGATGTTAGCCATCTAGATAGCGATACCTTAGAAACAGAAAGTCCCTTTCTGCCTACCGCATAAGATACAAACAGCTGGTCAGTTTTTCTGAATTGGTTGGTCCTATCCAAATAGTACCTTAACTGACTATGAACATCTAGCCAATGCAGGTTTTTGTTCAGACCTATTAGAATACCCTGGAAAAAACACAGGAAGGTCAATGCTTTGATTAAGGTTAGAAGCAGAGGCTACCTTAGGTAAAAAGGACGGGTTAGTCCGTAAAGATACCCTGTCTTTGTGGAACAACAGATATGGTGGTCGACAGCTGAGTGCATGAAGTTCTGAAACTCTTCTAGCTGAAGTAATAGCTACCAGAAAGAGAGTCTTCCATGATAGCAATTTTAAAGAACAGGAAGCTGCAGGTTCGAAAGGGGGGAGAATCAGAGAACTGAGAACTAAATTAAGGTCCCAAGGGGGAGGAGGATTTCTTATAGGAGGTCTGAGTAGAAAAACTCCTTTCAAAAAGGCTTTGCAAAGCTTGTGGGACATTATGGCAGACTCTGAAATGCCCACATGAAAGTTAGATATAGCCGCCAATTGAACTTTGAGAGTAGAAGGAGATGAACCTGCATGAAAGAGTTCAGCTAGAAAATCAAGAACCATATGAATGGGAGCAGTGAAAGGATCTAAGTCCCTTCCTTGAGCCCAAAAGGCAAAACGTTTCCACTTACTCAGATAAATCTTTCGAGTGGAAGATTTGTGGGAAGCTATCAAAATATCTCGAACAGAGTGAGATATTTGAGGAAGCCTTGCTAAGGTTGGAACTGGAGGAACCAAGCAGTGAGGTTCAGAGAGGGGAGGGAGCGATGTAACTGACCCGAATGATGGATCAAAAGATCTGGAACTAGGTCCAGATGCCAAGGTTGCTCCAACAGAAATTGATGTAGAAAGGGGAACCAAACCTGTCGAGGCCAGTAAGGAGCAATGAGGATCAATGAGGCCTTCTGAGCGATAGCTTTCTGTATCACTTGAGAGATTAGTGGGAAGGGAGGAAATGCATACAGAAGTCCCGGGCCAAACTTGGACTAGAGCGCCTCTGCTGGGCTGGTCTGGTAACGGGAATAGTGTGAAAAAATCTCTGCACTTGCTGTTTTGGGGAGTAGCAAAAAGGTCGCAGCAAGGCTGACCCCACTTGAGAAAAATTTCTCTTACAACAGAGTCTTTCAGAGACCACTCGTGAGGCATGAGGCTAGCTCTGCTCAACTTGTCCGCGATTTGATTGGACTTCCCGGGGATGTGCGTTGCTATCAGAAACCGCTGAGAAGAAATCGCCCATTGCCACAGTCTGAGTGCTTCTCGACATAGGGAATAGGACCTGGTTCCGCCTTGTTTGTTGATATACCACACTACAGACATATTGTCCGTCTGGATTGCTATCGTTCCCAAGGGGAGAGAGTCTTGAAGGGCTTGCAACGCTAAAAGCACTGCTCTCATCTCTAGAACATTTATGTGCAAGTGGCATTCGTCTGGTTGCCATGTGCCCTGGACAGTTCTGCCCTGATAATGCCCCCCCCCACCCGATCAGGGAGGCGTCCGTTGTCAGAGTAGCAACCAGAGGGGAAGGAACAAAGGGTCTTCCCAATAAGAGCTGAGGGGAAGACATCCACCACAGAAGATGATTCTTGCATGTTTGCGTAATCATAATGGTGTGGGACATCGGAAGTTACTGGTATGACCATTGTGTGAAGAGCATCCATTGAAGGATTCTCATGTGGAATCTGGCTAATGGAAGCAGAGGTATGGCAGCCACCATAATCCCCAATACTTTTAGAACTAACCTGGCTTTGACTCTGTTGTTGCTGAAGAGGAGCGAGACCAGTTTGTGTATGTCTGTTATTCTCGGATCTGTTAACCTCGCAGACATGTTGACTGTGTCTAGATTTGCGCCTATGAAGGTAATAGTACGACAAGGCGACAAAACAGACTTTTCGCAATTTATTGAAATGCCTAAGTTTTGACAAATGCGAAAGGTGTAGTCCCTGGCCATTAGAAGAAGATGCTTGGTGGGAGCTGTGAGGAGCCAGTCGTCCAAATATGGAAACACCTGGAATCCTTGACGTCTCAGGTGAGAAGCTACCACTGCCATGCATTTGGTAAACACCCGGGGGGCAGTGGTGAGACCAAAGGGCAGGGCCCTGAATTGAAAATGACTGGTTCCCAGCCTGAAGCGGAGGAATCTTCTGGAGCGTCTGTTCATTTTTATGTGATAGTACGCATCCTGAAGGTCTATAGAGCACATCCAGTTTTCCTTTCCCAATAAAGGAAGGATGGACTGTAGCGTGACCATCCGAAATCTTGTTTTCTTGCCCGACTTGTTCAAGATACTGAGATCCAAAATTGGTCTCCAGTCCCCTGTTTTCTTTGGAACTAAAAAGAACCTGGAGTAGATTCCGGATCCTTGCTGGTCTGCTGGAACTGGTTGAATTGCTCTTTTTGTAAGCAGCTTTAAAATTTCCAAAGCTGCAAGATCCCTTTGAGCGGGTGGAACATCTGGAAGGGATTTTTTTGATTGGTTTGGAATGCGAACGAAGGGAATGGAATAGCCTTCGGAAATGATGGACTGTACCCACTTGTCTTGAGTTAGGGATAGCCAGGCTTCTGGGTACAGTGACAATCTTCCCCCGACTGCCTCCGAAGGTGGACAGTCGGGCAACACCTCAGGGATGCTGAAAGGGCTTATCGGAAAAGGTTTCTCGATTGCCCTGGTTCTGCGGGCCCCCTCTGCCTCTAGGGCGACGTCTACCATTATTGTTCCCTCCTCTGCCTCTGGAGGGAAAACAACTCTGTGCGTCAGGCAAATTCCCTTGAGATTGTTTGCGGAACCACATTTTCCCACTTTTCTGGCCTTTGGGGTAAGGTCTAGGAGGAGTAGAAAAACGGACTCCGACGGCAGACAGAGTTTTGCCATCCGTCTCGCACCTAGTCAAGGTTTCTTTCACTTGAGGACCAAAAAGAGATGATCCATCAAACGGGGAATTAGTGAAAGACGTTTTAAAGGGGTCCGCAAAATTGCATAGTCGCATCCAGGCATGCCGGCGTAAGGCGACACCTGTCCCTGCGGCTCTACTCGCTCCATCAGCCACGTATGAAAGGAGGCGCATGGAGGAGTTAGCTATCGAATTCAGGGTAGTCATCTGGGTGTTCATTTTGTCCTGAAAATCTGCAGCTGTAGGATCCTTCAACATCTCACTCGCTTCCTTGATCAAGTCTCTCTGGAGACGGGTGAAATGGCATAGGTAGTTCAGCGAACGCATTGCGAAGGTCGCTGACGAAAACATCCGCTTCCCATACCTGTCCATAGACCTAGATTCTTTGTTAGGGGGATGAACAGGCACTGAAGGATCAGCTAGTTCCTTCTTGGTGGCAGCAGCTACCACCATAGCATCCACAGAAACACCTTTGGTCAGAAATTGTTTGTCAGTTGGTGCTGTTATAAATTTAGAAGGTCTCCTGGGGGTAGGGTCCACTGAGTCAGGAGCCGTCCAGGCTTTCTTTGCCACCACCTGCATGAGGGGATCAAAGGGGGGGGACACCCAGGAGGTGGAAGGGCGAGAGCCAAACGCCTCAAGATACACAGATTCATCCTCCGAAGGGTTAAGGGCTGTCCAATTTCCCCTCTGTTTTAGGATCTCTAGAATGACTGCAAAGGAGACATCTTCAGAAGGGGAACGGGGGGAACCCTCGGAATTCTCTAAATCTGTGTCAGAGGTGACAGACTCAGGTGAGTCTATGTGCTTCCTCTTACACTTTCTCTTCCTAGGGGGCTCCCCTGCCAGTTCAGGAGAGGCCTCGGAAGAGGATGAGATCCCCACAGGGGATTCTGAGGAGCTGGCTCTCTGCGGTCAGGGATGAGGGAGTGAGTAGACATAACCGGAGGCACCGAAGAGGGAGGGACGGACGGAGTCGACTGTGGAGTTGAACAAGGTTCCAACACACTCCGCATGACCTCGAACGCACCCCTGTCAGGCAGAGCCAGAGGTCCCCGCTCCGAGAAGCTGAGAACCTCCCTCGGCACCGACAGAGATGGCTCCGAGGCCGATGTCGGAGCCGAACTCACCAGCGCCGAAGCACCGAGAGGGAGAGGGGGGTCGGACAAGGGTCCGATGCCACTCACCCCCTCGGAGCCGACGAGGGAAGTCCAGCGCCGAGATTCTTCAAAAATAAGAAATCGGAGCCGATGACGGAGCCGAAGACAAATGTATCGGCTCCGACGCTACCACAGTCTCGGTTCCGAGACGCCCCGGCTCCGAGCTCAAAGGAGTCAGAGGAGGAATATTTAGGGGAATAGGTTGAGGCATCGACTGATGAGTCGGGCTCCGAAGCATTTGGGCCAGTGCCTCGGACTTTAGAAGTCGACTCACTACCCTCTGGAGGTCATGATCCGAGAGCCTCGATGACCTGGAGGAGTGAGATCTGTGGCTCCGTTCATACAGCAAGGGAGACGCTGGAGCCGAATGAACGGAGCCAAGGGATGGTGACCTCGACCTCTTTCTAGATGTCGGCTCCGATGGTCTGATCGGAGCCGACCCAGGAATCTCCAATACCTCGGCTCCAGCAGGAGCAGAGGGAACCACAGAAGCTGCAGTCAAGGATTCATCGGCTCCAGCTGGAGCCGATGCAGTAGCAGACTTCGAAGCCTTAGGCCTCGACTCAGAAGCTGGAGTCGAGGTCTTAGAAGCCTTGGAAGGTTTTCCCGAGGTAACAGATAGGGAATCTTCAGGCTTAAGCAAACCCCTTAGTATGAGTTTGTTTTTCCTTTCCTGCAGGACTCTGGGGCTGAAGCCATGGCATACAGCACAAGAGTCCTGCAGGTGTAAAGGTCCCAGGCAGTACACACAAGAAGTGTGACCGTCTGTCAGAGACATTTTCTGACAGCACGAGTCACACTTCTTGAAGCCTGAGACCTTTGAATCCTTGGACATTTTCAAGGAACCGAAGTGTAACCACACACAAAAAACACACACACAGATTACACTGTCAGAAAAAATAAGTTAAATTACTTTAAATCAAAAACTTCTAAAAAGTTAAGTTGAGTTAAAGGTATAAACCCCTACCAAAAACACATACACACACTGTAAGGGATGGGAGGGCCCGAAGGCCTAAGGAAAGAACTTATTAGTTCTTAAAGAGGGGGCTGAATAAGGGTAGAAAGGATAAAATATCCACTACACTAAAGGTAAAAAGGGAAAAAACTAAGCTAAAGGAAGTTTAAACAGTTGTTAGACTAATCTAATTAAAACTGACCTGGAGCCGGTAGAAACACAACCTCGATCGCTGTAGCGGCAAACGAGATCTGAGGTAATTCACGCCTAGCATTGTGGGATACAGGGGCAGCCTTGAGCCGGTGGAACCAACTCTCGAGCTTTAGAGTGGCCGAGTCGGAGCCGAGGTCGGCTCCGAACCCATCCAGCAAGAATAAAGGATAGACAACTTAACATCACTTGTTTAACTTTTCTTATTCATAACCCACTGACAGGCTTTTTAAGATGATGCATAGTAAAAATATAAGAGAGACAGTAACATGAATCAGATGAATCAGCTAAGTGTTTTTAGTCTAATGGAGATATTGAGAGGTAGTTTGTCTTTTTTTGACAAACTAGGAATACATTATTCCATGGTAGAATGTTTTAGGGTTATTTCATTAGGTTATTTTTTTTCCAAAAAGTTTGTCCATAGCTGAAGATTTCATATCGTTATAAAGGGTATAGTAAAGTTCTGTACACAAATGTGATTTCATTATGCATGTGTTTTTCTCTCTCTATTTCTGATTTTAAATGCATATCTATTAATATTAATGGAATGCATACTCCAGTAAAGAGGGGAAGACTGTTCAAATACTTGCAATTACATAAAGCTCATATAGCATTTCTACAGGAAACACATTTACTTAAGATGTAAATAAACTTTTGGTTTTAGCAGGTTCTGGCTTTCGAACTAAAGAAAGGCACCCTCATTTATGGAAGAACTCAAAAGTAATGAATAAAGTACAATATATCCATGTTGATAAAAATGGTGTATTAAGCATTGTTATAACAGAATAGAACAGAAAACTATATACATTAGTGAACTGTTATTGGATTCCAGGGGTTGGAGCTAAAGATGCAAAAAATTACTTTGAAACTATAGCCATTTACATGAAAAGTGAAGTCATAATAACTGGAATTTTAATTGTATTTTATCAGACAAAGATTCCACTGCAGACAGAATGCTTAGAATCACATCTTCAAACACTTAAATTTTGTAAATCTAATGAATTTAAAGGATATAGTTGAGCCAAGGAAAATAAATTCAAATCACTTTACCCATTATTCATATAGCTATTGCACACAAATATTGATAACATTTTTGTCTCAACCTGTTATCACATATCACAGAAGTTTCAATAGTTTCATGTCCATTATTGGACCATAATGCTATAAAGTACAGTTATGTACCTACCATAAATATAGATGTTCGAGTGTATTCACTGTTGCAGTCATTACACCTGGGTTATCCTGCCGGCAGGCTACCCGCAGTTGGCCTGAATTCCAAAGTCCTGGTCCGGCGTCGGTTGCTTTCGCCTCCTCCCTGATGTTAGTGCGCCAGGAGTATAAAAGATGCAGCAGACGCCATTTTCTTCAGTTTGTCTTGCCCCAGATGTCAGGTGCTCCCAAAAGGGTAGGCTAAAAATTCTGCTTATAAAAAAGCATGCAGTAACATAAACATTACCTTCATCTACAAGCAAATACACCATATAGATTGTATAGAATAGAGAAGTACAGATAAGTCCCAACAATGACAGGGGGATGGTGGGAGGGTAACTTGGACTGCAACAGTGAATACACTCTAACATCTACATTTATGGTAGGTACACAACTGTACTATGTTCATCGTGTTTCACTGTTGCAGTCATTACACTTGGGTTGAATCCCAAAACTGAGGTTGGGTGGCTGGGTCTAAAAAGAATTAGGAGTGGCTATGAGGCCCTGCAGAACTGCAGTGGCAAAGCCTGCTCAGGATTTAGAGTAAAGAGGTAAGTGGTAGTGCTTTGTAAAAGTGTGCACTGAAGTCCAAGTTGTAGCCTCCAAAATATCCTTGGTTGGTACTCCTCTGAGGAAGGCTGCTGAAGTGGCTGCTGCTCTGGTTGAATGTAGCCTAATGCCCTTCGGCACTGATTTGCCATGTTGTGAATAGCAGAAATGAATGCAGTGGCTTATCCATTTTGAAATAGTCTGCTTTGAAATCGCCTTTCCTTGTGATCCTGCATATGCCATTAAAAGTTGCTCAGTCTTTCTGAAAGCTTTAGTTTTGTCCAAGTAGAAGCGTAACTGCCTGTGCATGTCCAAAGAATGCAGAAGTCTCTTCCCTTTATTCTGTGGGTTTGGATAAAAAGGTAGGCAAATGAATGGTTTGGTTAAGTGCCACACTGGACACTACCTTAGGCATAAATGTTGGGTTTGTCCTTAGAGAAACCCTGTCCGGATGGAAAATAATAAAAGGTTCCACAGCCATTAATGCCTGTAACTCTGAGACTCTTCTTGCTGAAGTTAATGCTAGGAGCAGAGCTGTTTTCCATGATAAGAATTTTATCTCAGCTGTATTGGCTGGCTCAAAAGGAAGCAGTGTGAGCTTTTCCAAGACAAAATTGAGGTCCCATGCAGGTATTGGTGCACTCCTTGGAGGTCTTATGTTTTTGGCCCCTCTGAGGTACTGCCTTAGCAGTGGATGTGAAAAAATAGGTGGGTCCATATTGCAATGAGCTGAAATGGCAGAGGCATGGATCTTAATTGATGAGAAGGATAGGCCTTTGTCCAGCATCTCAGTTAGGTATTGTAAAACCTGAGGAATATTTGGTACAAGCGTGTCAATTCCTTGTGCCTGGTTCCAAGCTCAGAATCTCTCCATTTTTCTGCATAAGATTTTCTGGTGCTGGGCCTCCTGGCCTCCAAAATGACATCCATTACTGCTTTACAGAGAGGTGTGTTCTGAATGGTTACATTATCTGCCAAGCAGCCAGATTTAGGGTTCTGAGTTGGCTGTGCAGGATCTGATTGTTTTGTTGGGTCAGTAAATGAGGAATTTGAGGTAATGTCCAGGCTGGGCCTTGAGACAAGCTCTTTAGGACTGGGTACCAGTGCTGGCGTGGCCAGTCCGGGGCAATCAGTATCATTTTTGGCTTCTCTTGTCTGACCTTTAGGAGTACCTTGGGGAGGAGAGGCAGTGGAGGAAAGGCATATACTTGTAAGGGTTTTCCAGCTGAATGACAGAGCATCCACTTTCCATGCTTGTTTGTGATAAGTCCTTGTGCAGAATCTCTGTAGTTGGCAATTGTGAGGGGAGGCAAATAGATCTATGTCTGGGAATCCCCATTTCCTTGTTATCATGCTGAAGATTAGTTAGTTCGTCTGCCAGAGTATTTGTCTTTCCTGGCAGGAATTGTGCTTGCAGGTGTATTTGATAAGTCAATGCTGTGTTCCGCAAAATCATGGCTTGTCTGCAGAGGGGGTAAGAATGTGTGCCTCCCTGCTTATGTACCACATGACTGTAGTATTGTCCGCCTTTATCAGCAGTTGTCCTGGATGAAGTAGATCGTTGAAGGCTGTCAGGCATTCTGTACAGCTAGCATCTCTTTTTGATTGATATAAAGATGCATTTTGCTTGCGGGCCATGTGCCCTGAATACATTTTCCTGCCATGTGGGCCCCCCAGGCATAATCTGATGCATCTGTTGTTAGTGTCTGCCTGGCTGTGGGTAAAGTGAATGGCTGTCCCTTGTTGTGGTGACAGGCCTGTGCCCACCATCAAAACTCCTGTTGCAGGCAGGGAATGAGGGTAATTAATGTTTCCAGGCTGTGGCAATGTTGAGTCCAAACACTTTTTAGATACCACTGTAGCTTCCTCATATGCAGTCTTGCATATGGAATTAGCAGAATGCAGGATGCCACAAAGCCCAAAGCCTGAAGAATTTTTCTTGCAGATAACTGGGTCTTTGTTGCCATCTTTTCGAAGTAAGAAGTCAGTTGCCTTTGTTTGTCTGGCGTGAGATAAGCCATCTGGGCAGTTGTATTTAAGCTTGCACCCAGGAATATTATTTCTTGAGAGGGTACTAGTTTTGATTTCTTTTCGTTTACTGTGTACCCCAGGCAAATTAGTAATCTTTTTACAAACACCAGATGCTTCAGTAGAATGTCTTTGTTCTCTGCTTGAATAAGGCAGTCGCCCAAGTAGGGATATATTTGAATTCCTCTGTCTGCAAAATGCAATTACTGGTGCCAGGCATTTTGTGAAGACCCTGGGTGCAGTAGATAAGCCAAAGGGCAGTGTAGAGAATTGGTAGTGCATTGAACCAGCTATGAATCTGAGGTATCTTCTGCAAGAATGTCTGATTGGGACATGCAGGTATGCCTCTTTGAGGTCCAAAGTTACAAGCCAAGCCTTCTTGCCCAGCATGGGCAGAAGCTGCTGCAGTCAACATTTTGAATTTTGGAATGTCCAGAAAAGTGTTTAGAATAGATAGGTCCAGTACTGGTCTTCAGGCTTTGTACTTTCTGGGTACTAAGAAAAGTCTTGAGTAAAATCCTTGTCCCTGCTCTTGTTGTGGTACTCGCTGAAGAGCCCTCATGTCCATGAGGGATGAAACTTGCTTTTGTGCCTCTGCCCATTGATTGTGTGGCAGGTCTGGCATACCTTTTGCCTTTGGAAGGGTGTGAAAGTGGAACCTGTAGCCCTGAGAGACTATATTCAAGATCCATTTGTCCCGGGTGATAATGTGCCAATTTTGTGAAAAAAGTGCTAGCTTCCCCCCTAAGGGTGCTGCCAAAAGATAAGTGCTTGGCATTGGCAGAGGGAAGTCATTGGGACTGTTTCCTATATGGCTGTGATTTGTCTTCTCCGCTCTTGGAGGTAGAAGCACCCCATTGTTTGGGCCTGTATGAGCCTTGGGGCTGGGGTCTGCCTCTAGGGTGTCTGTATCTGCCTCTTTGTGGCCTGTCTGACACTGGAAAGGACCAATTCTTAGAAGGCCAGTTCCTGCTAAATCTGGGTGGCTGTACCTGTAAGAAATCCTTAAGTGTCTGCATAGATTTCGCTTTATCCTCCATTTTCTTCAACACCTCTTCTGCCTTAACACCAAACAAAGTATCCTGCTGTAATGGAGCATCCAATAATTTTATTTAACATGATCAGGCAGATTATGTTCCTTTAACCAAGCATGCCTTCTAATGACAGAACCTGTAACAGCGGCCCTGCAAGAGGCCTCCAAGTAAATCAAAACCACATTGCAAAGTATGCTTTCCCACTTGTTCAGCTGCATGCAATAAATCCTGCATTTCCTTGTTTTCAGAACATTCAGAATTTGTCAACATTTTCTATTTTAGCAGTGACATTAAGTATTGCTGATATTTAAGCATATGAAACTGACAATTTAAAGCCCTTACAGCCAAGGTAGCAGAAGTGTAAACTTTTTTCTCCCATCTGTCCAGTGCCCTAGAATCCCTATCCGAGGGGACAGGGTTTTTTGCAGTGGAAGCCTTGACCCCTTTGGGACAATGAGATGTAGTTTCTGGGTCAGCAGCAGGGTTTTATATAGAAATTTATGAGAATCTGGAACCCTATAGTATCTGTCTGGCTTAACAGGTGCAGGGGGTAGAGAGTCAGGAGACAGGTTGGACTCTGAAAATACATCATCTACAAGGTCTAGAACAGGTGGAATAGCAAGAGGTCTGTGCTGAGGCAGTAGAAGAAAGTCTCTGAGCCTTTTCTTAGATTCTGAGTAATCTTGGCTCTCCCAGTGGAAATGCTCTATCATGGTATGCAGGGTTCCCCAAAAGAATAATCCTCAGGAGGAGAAGCTGAAGGAATAGATTCTGCAGCATCAGAATCCTCATAGGGAGGAAGAGAGTATCCCTGTTCTGAAGAGGAGTCCGAGGACATGGAAACCTGATCAGAAGAATCATATTCTGTGTCTTGCCTAGGCCTCTTATCAGGAGGGGGATAGGAACCCCTGATCAAAGTAATTAGGTCTTCGGCCATTTTGAGCATCTGTTTCTTAGTCATGGAAGTCTGCCCCAGAGAATGCTGTACTTGTTTCTTTGTCTTTAAAGCTGTTTTAGTCTTTGCCTTGGAAGCTGAGGTTGGCGTGACATAACTGTGTAGGCCTGAAAACACCCTCAGAAGCCAATGCCTGCTCAGCGGCTCCAGACCCATCTGAGGGAATAGTTTCCAAGTGTCCAATACCTTGAGTATCCAGAGGCCTAGTTGTCTCCGCGTGGGAGTCGGAAGTGGCCTGTGGCTATGAGGTAGCGGGTGTCAGGGGCTGCAAAAGCGCCTCACTGAGAACCGGCGACTGGCCTAGCGGAGGCCTCGTCATCGGTTTTGGCCCTCAGATGCCTGTCCTTTTCCTTGCGCTTTTTATAAAATCCGGTCGTTGGCTGTTTCGACGGCATTAATTATATAATTAAACCTTCGGCCAAAGTAATGAAAAGCAAAATCATACAGACGCTTAATAGTGCGTTGGTTAAATCTAGCACAAAACCGACAGCTAGCAACGTCGTGGTCAGGGCCTAGGCAAGGAATACAGTAAGAATGAAAATATTTATGAGGTATTTGCTTCCCACAAGAAACACAATTGTTAACTTTTTCTGACATCGGTCTGGAGCTAGAAAAAGTTTCCCCAATGAGGTACTTAGCTTTATTGAAGACTTCGGATCTGAAATTAGATTTCAAAAATCTCAGGAGTCGGCTGACCGGCACTTGCGAACTGCTTTTGCTTCGGGCACCGCGCGGCAAGAAAGACTAGAGAAAACGGCGTTGGCTGCATCTTTTACAACCCTGGCGCACTGACGTCAGGGAGGAGGCGACAGCAACCGACGCCGGACCAGAACTTTGGAATTCAGGCCGACTGAGGGAGCCTGCCAGCAGGATAACCCAAGTGTAATGACTGCAACAGTGAAACACGATGAACATTCTTTATTATTTAATTTAATACATCAGAGGAGATTACCAGCATACAATATTGAAATAAAAGGATTCAAAGGATTGTTATTTTAAGAGATCAGAAATTTCCTAGAAATAAACATGAATGGTGAAGTATCTGACACTGTCCTGTGGGAATCACTAAAGGCTTACTTAAATGGAAGAGTTACAAGCTGGTATATTAGAAAAACAAGACAACAGGACAAATAATTAAATACACTACAAACCAGAATAGACACATTAAAGTTAAATCTAAAACCAAATGACACTATCAGTCAGTCTGAACTTAAAAATGTAAATACAAAATATGCTGAAATTCTAAATCATAAAGTTTTGATAAACCTGGAAAAACAAACTTCAGGCATATTCAGTAAACCCTTTAAGCTTGCTCTTAGATAAAAGAAAATGAATAAACTAAATCATATCAAAGAAATTATAACATGTATAAAGAAAAAAGAACAGCTATTAAAGGTATTCTTGAGGGCTTTAAAACATTTCATGAAAATATAAATACAAATAACCTAGATGATGATACAGTTGAAATGTTTCTAAGGGAAAACATAATAAAATAACAAGTGGACTAATAAAAAAATTGATAGACCATTCACTTTAATAGAAATAAAAGATCAAATGAAAAAGTTAAAAACTAAGTTGCCTGGCTTAGACGGTCTTATACCAGAACTATATTAAATACTATCAGATGATGCAGTTAATTAGATAAGGTCTATAGAGAAATAAAAACTACTGAAGTCCCCCATTATGGAAATATTCCCTTTTATCACCTGTTTTAAACAAGTTAAGGATCCTACAAAGTGTTCCTCATACAGACCCATTTCACTTTTAAATGTGGACTACAAGATGTTCATGTCCATCTTAGCTAACAAAATTCATCTACTTATACCTAAACTAATTAACAATGATTATACTGGGTTTATTTTAAACAGACAAGTACAGGATAACAAAAATACATACAGTAATAGACTACGCTAATAAAAATAAAGAACCATCATTAGTCTCGATTTAAATATTTTGACTCAGTTAATTGGTAGTACCTGTTTAAAACACTTGTGTATAATTTTGCACCTGAGCTAACTGCATTAATTTCTAAGTTGTACAATAACTCTTGTGCTTTTATTAAAAAAGTTTATTTTCTATTGCCTTTAAACTACAAAAAGGCACAAAACAGGGCTTTTCCTTTATCAGCTTTACTTTTTCCATTAGCTACAGAACCCTTTGCTAACAGTATTGAATCCAATAAGAACATTAATGTTATCAAAACAAAAGAAGATTTTAAACTAAAGGTTCAATTATTTGCTGATATTTCACAAACAATAGGAAAATGCAGAAAATGTCTTGGAACATACAATTAGCTCTATGAGTCAGTTCGAATAAATCATGAAGTTTTAATCATAATAAAACAAGTACATTATTAATTGATAAAAATTAAAAAAAATCATACAAAAATATTCTACTTCAATTGAAATAGCAATCAAATGAAATACCTTGTATAACTATTATGTCTCTCAGTAAAGAAATTATACAAACTTTCAACAGGCTGTTGATAAAATGTTAAGTTTAGTCACAAACTGGAACACATTCTTCTTTACCATAAAATTATTAATACTCATTAAGATGGTAATTCTCCCTAAAATATTGTTTGTCTTACAATATTTAGGACCATCTCCACCAAAAAAAAAAAAACTGATGAAGACAAATAATTTTCAAAGGCTGGGATAATGGTGGAATAGTATTCCCCGATATTCAACTGTATACTACTTCAACAACTGTAAAGGTTATAGCTTTGTGGATAAATTCATCTTATGATTCAAAAATGGAAACAAATACATCAAGCAATATTATTAGTAAATAATAAATATATCACAACCATATAAATATATCAAAGTTTTATCTGGCTATTAAAAGATTTTTGCATAAATGGAATTACACTCGCTTCTCAAATTCTCTACTGAAACAATGGAAACAAGAAAGCATCGCAATTTATTGGCATCAATTCTTAAATTGTACCGATAGACATAATGTTGAAAATTTAAGGTCTAAAAATACATTCAAGATTCTGAGAATTGGTTAATTTTACAAATATTCAGAGACTTTGTGAACACAGAGATAAATAAGATATTTAACCTAGAAAATAAATTGTTCCCCAAATTACTGGAATTCTTAATATCAGGAATAATGCAATGAAAAATAAATTATATTTGTCACAAATTTATAAAATTCTCAAGTTAGATTTCACATATTTAGACAATTCCTATTGTAATCATTCCATAAAAAATATTAATGAAGACTTCTCTAAAGAATACAAGAAAATACTATTAAATGCTACAGATAAAACCACATCTTCGTTGCACTGGAAAATTTTCACTTGGAATTCTTACAAAGAGCTTTTGTCACTCCTAACAAAATTACAATTAAGTATGTATAAATCAAACAGAATTATATTTTGGAGATGTGATTATGAAACAATAGCTGATTGGACACTTATGGTATATGAATGTGAAGTAATCTCCCCTTTCCCCTTTTTGGGAAGAAATCAATAACTTCATTCAAGGCCTATGGTCAGACACAGATGTACTATTTCTAAATGTTTAGTTTTATTTAATGCTCTGATTCCGGACATAATTCCAAAATAACAAGTGCCTCTTTGGTCTATTCTTGCTAGCCAGAAAAGTAATTGCTAAAATTTGGAAAAGTAACGTTACCCCCTCTAGTGTTGAATGTATTAGTATAGCAAAAACTGTTTGCAGTAGTGAATTGCATACTATAAATATGAGAACTTCTAATATTACACACGCATATAACTCTTGGCTTAAACTTAAAGACTTGCTTGAAAAATATCAATTGCTGCTCAGGTATATAAACTCTGTGTTCATCAGCTGTGGACATAATCTTGATGGATAATGGACAGAAACTAAGAATCTGAAGTGATGAGTTGCCAGTTTAGAAGTCAAAGGGGAGAGACAAAGAGACAAGGGAACCTTGCTGAGGGGTGGGGGGATGTCAAAGACAAGCAGGCTTGTCAATTAAAGTAGGCTTCTGGATCACAGGAGCCTGATGAGACTTAGCAAGAGGAGCTTGCCTACCACCATTCCTGCCTTTAGTGGCCTGACGATGAGGCTGCCTACAAACAAAGGCAGACCTAGTAGAATAGTTCCTCTGAAACTTGGGGATGGCTGACACAAATATGTTTAAGAATCTGCAAGGCTTTTTCTTGTGCAGACAAGCATATCAGAGCAGCTACAGTCCAAGAAAGATTTTCATTATCCAAAGGAGGATCCAGCAACTTGAACTTAATGTCTTCAGGTAATGACTGCACATGAAGCCAAGAATAAAGCCTCATTATAGACCCAGAGCAGCAGCTTTGGAAGAGGCATCATCAGCATCATAGCAACACTTGATACGAGTGGCAAGCCACCTAACAGGTAGAACACAAAAGACTGAGAGCAAAGGACTTGCCTTCAGACTCAGGGAGATCAGAAATAACCTGACAAGCCTGGGCAATCAAGGCCAAGGCATATCTAGTCAGCTGAGTCTGGTAATCAATGGCCCTAAAAGGCAAGTTGGTAGCAGCATAGCTTTCTTTCCAGTCCTCTCCATAGCCCTATATCATCTGCAGAAGCTTGGTAGAGGGGAAAAAAACTTAGGCGGGTTGTCAGAGAAAACCGACACGGCAGCAGGAGGACACTTAAAACAGGAAATGACTATCCTCATGAATGTTACAGAACCTGTCAGGTTTCTTAGCAGCAGGGGGTGAGAATCAGGAGTCTTAGA
Organism: Protopterus annectens; assembly: GCF_019279795.1. Taxonomy (NCBI): domain Eukaryota; kingdom Metazoa; phylum Chordata; order Ceratodontiformes; family Protopteridae; genus Protopterus; species Protopterus annectens. The sequence continues at coordinate 1,139,499,427 of NC_056739.1, forward strand.
GGGAACTATAAAGGTGTCTAACAGGTGGGTACTGCAGAAGATTTAGGCAAGTCCACCTGAAGCAACTCATAATATCTCTTTTGGATATCAGGCACCTGACAAGACTCCCATTTCAAGTATTCTATCATTCTGGGTACTGGGCCACTAAAACACAGCTCTTCCAAAGCAGACTCAAGGTTAATGCATCCCTCTTCATCAGAGCCATAAGTCAAGGAAGGAGGCATCTGACAAGAGTAAAACAAAGATGGGTCTACATTATTTAATGTAATGTAAATAATGTAGACCCATCTTCAAACCTCCCCCCACTAATTATATATACCAACTCTGAGACTGCACTACAGTGGGGAAAGGGCACATTTCCAAATCCCGACCTTAATGCAATCTCAAGTAAGATTAGTTCAACAAACTGCATGTTCGATAACATGCTGTCTGAAATGCTGGTCAATAATGCAATTCTTCGTTTAAATAGGGACCTGACAAAAAACCCTCATCAGACTCCAAATCCTTACCTGAGGAATCAGGCTCCCTAGGCTTTTTAGAAGGAGTTGAAGTCCAAGGTGGAATGGAGCTGGCCACTGTGGTGCAGCAGTTAGTGTTGCCGCCTCACAGCAACAGGTTCTCTGGTTCGATTCTTGGCTGGGGTGCCTTCTGTGTTGAGTGTGCATGTCCTCCCTGCAGTCACACAGGTTTCCTCCGGGTGCTCCAGTTTTCTCCCAGATCCCAAAGACATGCTGCAGGTCAAATGGACACACTAAATTCATGCTAGGTGTGCGTCTTTGCATGTGTGCGGCTTCTGTGAAAGGTTGGGTGCCGGGGTGGCAACTCAGCACTGTAATACTCCGCTGTCGATTGTTCTGCAGACCGCTGTTCTGCTGTGGCGACCCTCAACAGGAAAAGCCAAAAGAAGTCGTCCAAAGTGGAGTAGGCACAAAAAACTCTTGGGGAGGGTACAGGGCCATTAAGACATTTAACAGGCTGTGAGAAAACTCCTACCATTCCCTTTGAAGGTCCTTAGGCTGTACAGCAGAATGTTTAGTCTTGGTAGGGACATCAGCCCTAACACCAGAGGTTCTGACCCCTGGCAAGATTCAATAAGAGTACCTGGAACCTCTTCCCTGACTGAGATAACCAACCACAATTCTCCATTGATGTCCAGAGCAGATGTCTGTAAAGCCTTAGAGGATGTGTGAAATGAAGGATCTGATGGGGTCACGGCAGAGAAATCCAAAGTTGGCACCAGACAGCCTACAGAGCTATTACTCAACTCGAGAGACATCTGGTGGAGGCTGGACAGCCAAATAATCTGGCCAAGATTTCTTGACTGCTTTCTTGCTTAACAGTGGTAACTTGGGGTTAACTGATTCTGTCACACTACCCTGGGCTAAATGTTTAAGCTGCTGGTTCTCAAGATAGATGGCCAGTGAAGACAACTGGCTTCTGAGAGGCTTGGCAGAAATGCCTTACAAATACTACATGAGATATGGTTGTGGGAAGCAACCAAACAAAACAGACACTGTTCATGATGATCCTTATGGGGACTCTGCCTCCCATACTGACATTTTCCCTTCTTGGATGACACGAACTCCGGGTAGCAACAACAACAACAAAAAAAGACCAACAGTAAAAAAAAAAAAAATGCTAACAGGGCACTTATCTAACAGCTAGGTATTTAGCATAGCAAACAGCATTCAGACCAATAAGTGGTGATGGCGTTCTGACTGGCGACAAAGAAGCACTGAGTTAATTGTGTCCATATGTCACCTTTATGCCCTACATCCTGTGTGGGGATCATGTGTATGACATATGACACACTGCATATCTAAAGGCTTTGATATACTGGCTGGACATTGGGCTATCCTTGGCTGGAGATCCCTACTGTTAAAAATACTGCAACAGTGATTGGACATCAACAGAATTCAGACAGGAGCTATTTTCTGAAGGAAGTGAGGTAGAGTACTCCCCTCCAACCATCTGCACAAAACAAACTTTCACAAGATGTCCCTGGCAGTTAGGAATTCTATAAGAGTAAGTGGAAGAGATTATCTTACCAAATCTGTCCAGTATCTTGCCTTCCTTGTCCATTAGGAAGGCAATGGTATTGACTAACAGTTTGCTGTCAGCTAGTGAAGAAGTAGATATAGCAGTTGGACCTGACCTAAGATGAAAAAACAAAAAATTGATACACTGAGGTGCTTTACACAGTCTATCCACCTTTTTAGGGACTGAAGGTTGACAGTTAGGATTATTACAGGCAGCATTAAACATATCCACCAAGGGTGGCAAAATGGGAGGCATGGGTGTAGAATGAGGTACATCTACTTGTAACATATCATATCCCATCATCTCCTCAATTCAGAGGGGGGGGATAACACCTGTTCCTATAAATTTATCCCATTCATCCTGGAACTAGTCGGAGAGAGAAAAATTTCTTCACAGGAGGTGAGGAGAACCAAGGTTACTCATAATCAGAGTTATACGCTTGAGAATTTATAGGAGAAGCGCAGTCTCTGTTAGAATCCTCTGAAAGATTTTACTCAGTAATTTGATCTTTGCCACAGGTAAGGATTTCCTAAGCATCAGGATTAACAGTCTGCAAATTTCTCGGCTAAGGTAAGAAAATCATCTTTTCTAATGGATACCATGTCTTCAGATGAACAATGTTTAACCTCAGTTTTTTTTCTTTGCAAGTAACATCACAAAAGTGGACAGACTCAGATGGCAGTTTAGCACTTTGAAGAGGTCTGCTTCCCCAGTTACCATGAGAAGCATCTCCCTAACCGAAAGATGGTTTCCCATAACCACAATGGACACTGGAACAGACAAAGAGGGCATGGCTGATAGGACTACACCAGACGAACCCAGAGAAGAAAGTAAATTGTCTGAAAGATCAATGATACTCCACTACTGGTTCACTCACCAATGGCTGAGGCACCTTTGAACCCACAGTGTTGGCAAGGGCTCTTTATTATGCAGTTTCTTCTTTTTAGGTACAGTAGGAGAAGAGCCAGCAGGACCGGTTTAAGTATCCATGCTACAGCCGAGGAAGAGGTCTGAACCCCAGTAAGCTGACCTAAAACAAGTTGGTCAGGAGGTAAAGCAGTCACAAAAAAAAGTGTTCACAATTATCACACAAACACACTTACACTTCCCCCATGGTCCCTTTTTCTGTAAAAACAAAATTACAAAAATCCCTGGGAGAAAAATAAAGCACTTTTCTAAAATGCACACTGGGAGGGAAAAAACAGCTAAGTAGTCATGAAGCGTACACAAGAACTAAATGCATACAAAATCAAAAGCAATTTTTTTTTAAATCATAAAGTCAGCAAATAATACTGTCCATGAAACTAACTCAGTAAACTTCCAGGCATTACAATAGATGGCAGTCTCAAATATGATCACCATATACTGTACACCATTAAATCCATACACTGGAAACTAGGCTGCCTTCATAGGATCAATGGATTTCTTACAGATACTAAAAGAAAAATGCTAGCCACCACCTTCTTATTGCCAGTTCTTTTAAACACTACACCTATCCTAGCAAACTAACAATACTCAAAAAACCTGCCTCCTGCTACATTAAAAATAGCTACATTTGCCACCAATCTCCCTCATAGGGCCCACCACTGTCATAGCTTAAAGCAATTAAACTGGTTGAACCACACAACTACCAAACATGTTCACAACTACAGCACACACACTCATTCTTCATCTAGAAAAATGTCATGCACTACAAAACATTTTACTGCCCAGCAAAGGATGTCCATTCTAGCAACAAATTCTTACTACTCGCAAATAAGTCAAATAGTATCCCAACAAGTAAAACTCTAACAAACGTAATAGTTTTAAATCACTGCTTAAACAAAATCTTAGCCAATCCTGGTTCTGCCATGCTCATAACTAGGTTAAGACCTCATGGTCACTGTACAATACACTCCAAATACTATCCTTAAACAAAACACGCTCAATCTCTCATTTAAATGACAGAATTTTTATACATAAATGTCACAATTTTTATACTTAACTGTTGCCTGCACAATCCACTAACCTGCACTTGGGTTTTCTCTTCAGTGACTTCTATCTTTGTAAAACCTTAGAATATGTAAATGTAACTATTATATGTATATAAATCTAAATAGAAATGTAGCTACTCTGCGTTTATCTGGAACATAAGTGTATTGCAATGTAAGCAAATGGAGCTTTTCTCCCCAGGCTTCCACTGAAAATGGGTATCACTCGGTTGGACTTTCCCAGCAAACAAAGACAAATAAATAAATAAAATAAACAAAATGGTTTCTGTCCATTTAAACTTTTCCTGCCCCTTAAATACTCACAGATAGAAAGTTTACATAAACAGTAAACTTTCTATCACAAAAATAGATACAGAAGAAAAAAAAAACTCTGCTAAAAGTAGCTTTCGATACTGTGAAAAAAATATTGTGTTCCTTAAAGGGGAAATACAGCTTTAAGTCACCAAATAAAATAATGTAATATCTTCTTAACATGGCAACAATTTTTATGTGGAAGGGTTCCCCTGTGGGGACTTACTGCCAAAAACGAAGCTTCAAGACCAACTGTAGCACCTTTAGAACCTCAGAGCTGCTTCCTTTCGAGGCAGCAGCAAAAAAAAGACTGAAGATTGCTTCATTCTGCTGAATGGTAAGCCCTGTGGAGGGAAATCCACAATCACGAGTGCAGGAGTGGGAGAGAAAGTACAGTTTTGTACCTACTATAAATGTAGATGTTCGAGTGCTAATACAGCTGCAGTCATAACTGGGGTTATCCTGCCGTCAGGCGGGCCCTCGATCGGCCGAATTCCAAAGTCTAGGTCCAGCGTCGGTTGTCATCGCTTCTTCCCTGACGTCAGTGCGGCAGGGGTATAAAAGAACCAGCCGACGCCATTTTCTTCAGTTTTTCTTGCCCCAGATGTCAGGTGCCACTAGAAGGAAGGCAAAACAAACTTATGTAATAATGCAATGTAATATAATCAAAAAACGGTAGTTTGCAAGCAAATACACCATAAAAGAATACCCCAATCAGGTTGTACGAGGAGGTGTTTGTCATAAGGCCTGTCCCAAGAGGGGATGGAGGGAGGGAAACCTGGACTTCAGCTGTATTAGCACTCGAACATCTACATTTATGGTAGGTATAAAACTGTACTATGTTCATCGTGCATACAGCTGCAGTCATAACAGATGGGTAGAATCCCAAAGCTAAAAAGGGGTGGCAGGCACTAAGTGGAACTAGGAGGAGCAAGGATACTCCTTTAAATCTGGTTGCTCAGTTGTGTCATTTTGCTTTTCAACTGAGATAACAAAAACAGTTGATACTTTAACATATGGAACTGACAGTTAATGTCCTCATGGTTAAAGTGGCCGAGGTGTATACCTTTTTCCCCCACCTTTCTAAAGCTCTGGAATCTCTCTCTGAAGGTAATGGGTTTTTGGCAGTAGAGGCCTTAATTCCCTTGGGACCCTGTGAAATAGTTTCTGGGTCAGCAGCATGGCTTTGTATAGGAATTGGTGTGAATCAGGAACCTGGTAATACCTGTGAGGTTTAACAGGAGCCGGGGGTAAAGAATCTGGGTTGAGGCTGGCTTCTGTGTACACATCATCTAAGATATTCAAAACAGGAGGGATAGCCAGAGGCCTGTGCTGGGGAAGCAAGAGAAAATCCCTGAGCCTTTTCTTGGAATCTGAGTAATCTTGGCCTTCCCAGATCAAATCCTCAGCCATTTTGAGCATCTGTTTTTTAGGCATGGGGCCCTGAGAGGGGCTCTGTGGGCCTTGTCTTTTAGTTTTCATGGCTGCTTTAGATTTTGTGAAAGCCTTAATGGAAAAAGAGGAAGGCCTGAAGACACCTTGGGAGGTGGCAGGCCTGTCTAAACTCTGAGTTTCCCCGACAAGAGTGGCGTCGGTATCTGTAGTCGGAGTGGGGGCCGAGGAGCCTGCGACCTCGGGCACAGAAGACACCACTAAAGAAGCATCATCGGTACTCAGGGGCTGCGTAGGCGCCTCGCTGACAACTGGCGCACCGGTAGCCGGCTTTAGCATGGTGTCGGTAGAAGTCGCGGACCTCGTATGTCGGTCTTTATCTTTGCGTCTTTTACTCAAAACTGGAGTCTGAGTATCCGACGACATAATGTAATTAAATTTTTTACCAAAATAGTGTTGGGCGAACTCCGCCCGACGCTTAATAGTGCGCTTGTTGAATCTAGCAAAAAAACAGCAGGCCGAGACGTCGTGGTCAGGGCCTAAGCAAGGAATACAAAAGGAATGGAAATCTTTATGCGGTATTTGCTTCCCACATGAAATGCAATTATTAACTATGTCTGACATCGGTCTGAGGCAAGAAATGTTTCCCCAACGGGGTACTTAGCTTTCAAGAAGACTTCGGCTGAAATATTTTCGTAAATCTCAGGAGCTGGCCGACCGGCACTTGCGAACTGCTTCTGCTTTGGGCACCGCGCGGCAAGAAAGACTGAAGAAAATGGCGTTGGCTGGTTCTTTTATACCCCTGCCGCACTGACGTCAGGGAAGAAGCGACGACAACAGACGCCAGACCTAGACTTTGGAATTCGGCCGACCGAGGACCCGCCTGACAGCAGGATAACCCCATTTGTTATGACTGCAGCTGTATGCACGATGAACATCCCCAGATTTATGAAGCTGGCCAACTGAGTGTTAGGATACAACCCTTAAGGCCAAAAGGCTAATGTGTGAGAATGATGAACATCTCTCACCCTTGATTTTTTGCCAATAAACAACCGAATACTTTGATGACAGCTGTGATCACTGACTAGCGGGTTGCACTCCAGAAGAGCAAATATTTCAGCTGATGTTAATGTAGACAGTAACCCTGGTCCATGGACACCTAAATGTGTCTGAAGTCTAGCTGGAATACTGTCATCATCTGACAAGTTCAAAATCATTTCTAAATGAATAGTAGCAAGGAGTTTTGATAAATATTTATTATAATGAGCCCTTAATGCTAACTAGGCAAAAATGTTCCTAGAAACAGCTTCTATGTATATACAATGCAGGGGGAAGGGGACCAAGGAATGCCCCTAGACAGCAGTGGCATTACGGCCAAGAATTGGCTGGAAGCACCTATCCCTTCCGTATGACAACAGACAAAATGGTCAATCTCCAGACTTCACCCAGACACGAGCTCTAAAGTGGTGCAACTTGCAGCAAAGTTTAAAATGGAAGAAACAGGGTAAAGTTGGAGATGACCATGAATGAGTAGGTCCCATTGTGCTGATTAAAAAAAGTTGTCACTCCTTGTTAGGATGAATCCCACATGAACTACCCTCCCACAAAACAGACCCAGGCCAGTGTATGCACTGCGGTGAGATACCTGACATGGTGTAACGGTGGTAAGTACCAAGAGACATATGGCCCAGTTCTCTGGATAACAGACAGTCAGTCTTTCTCATGAAATAAGAAAAGTAAACCAAGAAGAGGGAAAAGGTCCCTTCAAAGAAGGGAGATCCTGCTTCATCCTCAGAAGGCCATCGGCCAGAGCAGGAGAGGCCAAGCAAGGGAATACACATGCCTTGAACTAAAACGTCAAAAATACTTAAAGCGAAACCATTCTTAATGGAGGACACCTTAAACGCAACAGTGTATGCCCACATTTAAGCCTACAGCTCAATCTACACATTCCAGATTACAAATAGCTACAAGGGATCCCAAATTTAGAACAGTTGTGCAAGATCTTACCATACCAGTGGATGCCCTACTTCTCACTACAGCAGCATTCTGGAAGTTCTCCTCAGAACTTTCTTGCCATGAACACCCTAAATGTGTCTGAAGTCTAGCTGGAATACTGTCATCATCTGACATTGTTTTTCAATGTTATATCCGCAGTAGCTGCTGGTTCAAAAGGAGGCAGGGTGAGTTTTTCCAGCACAAAAGTCAGGTCCCATGCAGGAGTTGGTGATCTTCTGGGAGGCGTTACATTTTTGGCCCCTCTAAGATACTGTTTAAGCAGAGGATGAGAAAAGGGGGGAGGCTCTGTGTTGTAATGAGCCGAGATGGCCAAGGCATGGATTTTATTGTACAAAAAGATAGGCCCTTGTCAAGCATCTCAGGCAAATATTGTAAAATCTGAGGGATATTGGCCCTTGCTGTGTCTGTTCCTTGTGCTTGGTTCCAAGCACAGAATCTCTTCCATTTATCAGCATAAGATTTTCTAGTACTAGGCCTTCTGGCTTCCAAAATTACATCCATCACAGATTTACTGAGAGGTGACGTTTGAATAATTAAATGATCAGCCATGCTGCAAGGTTCAGAGTTTGGAGCTGAGTGTGCAGAATTTGATTGTTCTGCTGTGACAGTAGATGAGGTATTTGAGGCAAGTACCAAGGAGGGAGTTGGGACATATTCCTTAGAATTGGGTACCAGTGCTGGCGAGGCCAGTCCGGAGCAATTAGGATCATCTTTGGTTTTTCCTGTCTGACCTTTAGTAAGACCTTGGAGAGAAGAAGCAGAGGGGGAAAGGCATAGACTGATAGGTTTTTCCAACTGAAGGATACAGCATCCAATTTCCATGCTTGTCTGTGAGAAGTCCTTGTGTAGAATTTGTCCAGTTGATTTTGGGGAGAGGCAAATAGATCAATGTCTGGGCTCCCCCATTTCCGTGTTAACATGCTGAAGATTTGTGGATCCAGTTTCCACTCGTGCGGGTCCATAAGGTTTCTGCTTAGGTCATCTGCCATAGTATTTTGTTTTCCTGGCAGGAATTGAGCCTGAAGATGTATTTGGTAAGTCAAAGCTGTGTTACACAATTCCATGGCTAGTCTGCAAAGGGGGTAAGAATGTGTACCCCCTGCTTATGTACCACATAACCGTGGTGCTGTCAGTCTATCAGTAGTTGTCCTGGATGAAGTAAGTCCTTGAAGGCTGTCAGAGCATTCTGAACAGCTAGCATCTCCTTCTGGCTGATATGCAGATGCATTTGCTTAGGCTCCATTTGCCCTGAATGCATCTTCCCGCCAGGTGGGCCCCCCCAAGCATAGTCTGATGCATCTGTTGTTAGGTTTTGGATAGTAGGGGGTAGAGTGAATGACAGTCCCTTGTTTTGGTGACATGTCTCCGCCCACCAATGAAACTCCTGTTGTAGGCAGGGAATGAGAGGAATCATCGTTTCCAGAGTGTGACAATGTTGACTCCATAAACTTTTTAGGTACCATTGAACTTTCCTCATATGCAAGTCTCGCATATGGAATTAGTAGAATGCAGGATGCCATGAACCCCAAAGCCTGCAGAATTTGTCTTGCAGATAACTGGGTTTCTGTTGCCATTTGTTTGAAGTATGTTGTCAGTTGCCTTTGTTTGTCCTTGCATAAGGTAAGCCATCTGGACAGTTGTATTCAAGCTTGCACCCAGGAATGTAATTATTTGAGAGGGTACCAGTTGTGATTTCTTTTTGTTTATTGTGTACCCTAGGCATGTTAGAAGCCTTTTTACAAACGCCAGATGTTGAAGAAGAGTGTCATTGTCTTCTGCTTGAATGAGACAGTTGTCCAGATGAGGATAAATTTGTATGCTTCTTTGTCTGCAGAATGCAATTAGTGGTGCCAGGCACTTTGTAAAGACCCTGGGCGCAGTAGATAAGCCAAAGGGCAGTGTAGAGAATTGGTAATGCAAAAAACCTGCCTTGAAGCAGAGGTATCTTCTGGACGATTCCCTTATTGGGATATGCAAGTATGCCTCAAGTCTAGAGTCACTAACCAAGCGTTCCTGCCCAGCATAGGCAGTAGCTGTTGTAAAGTCAGCATTTTGAATTTTGGAATGTCCAGGAACGTGTTCAAAATCTATAAGTCCAGTATTGGACGCCAGGCATTGTCTTTTCTGGGTACCAGGAAAAGTCTTGAATAAAAACCTTGTCCTTTTTCCTTTTCTGGTACTGGTTGAATAACCCCCATTATCCATGAGGGACATGATTTGTTTCTGACCCTCTGCCCATTGATTTTGTGGCAGATCTGGCCAACCGTTTGGAATTGGCAAAGTATGGGAATGAAATCTGTACCCCTGGGATACTTTGCTTAATACACACTTGTGTATAAGATAAGTGCTTGGTGAAGGTAGAGGGAAGTCATTGAGACTGCTTACTGTAGGGCTGCACTTTGTTTCTTCCAGATTTGGAGGTGGAGGCACCCCATTGCTTTGACCTGTAAGAACTCTGACTGGTACCTAGAGCCTTTTGATCGCCTGGATTTGCCTTGAGAGGCTCTGTTGGACACAGGAAAGGACCAGTTTTTAGTAGGCCAGTGCCTACTGAACCTGGGTGGCTGCACTTGTAAGAAATATTTTACTGTTTGCATAGATTTAGCTTTGTCTTCCATTTTCTTTATAACCTCTTCTGCCTTATTACCAAACAGAGTATCTTGCTGCAAGGGGGCATCCAACAATTTAGCTTTAACATGATCAGGCAGATTTTGCTCCTTGAGCCAGGCATGCCTTCTAATCACAGATCCAGTAACTGTGGCCCTGGCAAGAGGCCTCCAAGGAATCAAAACCACATTGCAAAGTATGCTTTCCAACCTGTTCTGCTGAATGCAATTATTCCTGTAATTCTTTATTTTCCACACAATCAGAAATCAACATCATTTTCTGTTTCAATAAGCCCATAACATGCTGTTGATATTTCAGCATATGAAACTGGCAGTTTCAGGCCCTAATTGCCAAGGTTGCAGACGTATAAACCTTCTTTCCCCATCTATCCAGCACCCCAGAATCTCTATCAGAGGGGGTAGGACTTTTGGCTGTAGATGCCTTTACACCTTTGGGACCCTGTGAGATAGTCTCAGGATCAGCAGCAGGATTTTTGAATAGAAATTTGTGGGAGTCAGGAACCCTGTAATATCCATCTGGCTTACTAGGAGCCGGGGGTACGGAATCAGGAGCCATACTTGATTCCGAAAACACATCAAGAATGCCTAAAACAGGAGGTATTGCCAAAGGCCTATGCTGAGGAAGGAGGAGGAAATCCCTAAGCCTCTTTTTTGATTCAGAAAAATCCTGACTCTCCCAGTGAAAATGTTCCCTTAAAGTATGCAAGGTTTCTCCAAGATAATAATCCTCAGGAGGAGATGCAGATGGTATGGATTCTTCGGCATCAGAATGCTCAGAGTGGAACAGAAAATTCCTGATCAGAAGAGGAGTAAGAAGAAATGGAAATCTGAAGATTCATAATCAGTGCCTTAGGCCTCTTAGCAGGAGGGGATTGGGAGCCCCTGATCAAGGTAATTAAGTCCTCAGCCATTTTAATCATCTGTTTTTAGGCATAGGGCCTTGAGCACATGGCTCATGATCGGGTTTTTAGACATGGATGTTTTTGATCTTGTTTTTGAGGCTGGTGTCGGTTTTATACAAAAATGTTGAGGCCTGAAAACATCCTCAGAAGCCGGTGCCTGCTCAGCGGCTCCAGACCCATCCAAGGGAGAGACACACGCGGGTTCAATACTCTGAGAATCTCATGGCATTCCGGACTCCGCATGGGTCTCAGTAGAGGCCTGCGACTCAAAAGTAGTGGGTATCAGGGGCTGCGAAAGCGCCTCACTGAGTACCGGCGAACCGGCGACTGGCTTAGGAGAAGTTTCGTCGTCGGTTTTGGACCTCGACTGTCTGCATCTTTTTCTTTGCGTTTTTTGTGAACTCCGGTAGTTGGACTGCTAACAGACGACATTTCAGGGTAATTAAATCTGGATCCAAAATATTTAGAAGCAAAAATATACCGAAGCTTAATAGTACGTTTGTTAAATCTAGCACAAAACCGACAGCAAGGCACGTTATGATCTGGGCCTAGGCAAGGAATACAATACAAGTGAAAATCGTTATGAGGTATTTGCTTCCCACAAGTAATGCAATTATTAACTTTTACTGACATTGGAAAGGAGCAAGAAAAAGTTTCCCCAATGGGGTACTTAGCTTTAGTTGAAGACTTCGGTTCTGAAACTCGAATGCGAAAATTTCAGGAGTCGGACAACCAGCACTTGCGAACTGCTTCTGCTAAGGGCACCGCGCGGCAAGAAAGACTAAATAAAATGGCGTCGGCTGCATGTTTTATACCCCTGACGACCTGACGTCATGGAAGAGAAGACAGCAACCGAAGGAGGACCCAAGACTTTGTTATTCAGACCGACTGAGGGCAACCTGAAAGCAGATTACACCAATGTAATGACTGCAACAGTGAAACACAAAGAACATCACTTGAATTTTTTTAACAATCTATGTCAGAGATCTTTATTCATCAATACCTCATGCTAAAGGCACTGAATGGATTAGTTATATGTTACGTTTAAGGGGGTTCCACTCGAAGTAGCACTTACAGAAGAGATGTTGGACATTATTTTGTTCAACAATTACATCACTTTCAACAATAAGTACTTCTTACAAAGAATAGGCATAGCAATAGGCTCCCCCATGTGGAGCCAGCTACGCCAATCCAGTCATGGCTTATTGGGAGCGTGAATTCATATTCAGTAAACCAGACATCTGTGATAAAGTCTATTTTTACACACGTTTTCTTGACTATGTCTTTATAATCTTTGATGGTGATAAGAGGAAGGCAGATGACGGTGCCATTTACACATTCATTTGATACCTATAGGGTGGCTTACCTGGATGTAGACCTTACTAAAGATTTGGCTAACAAATGTTATTTGGCCAAAATCTACAGAAAATCAACTTATTCAAATTATTTTCTGCATTTTAGCAGTAGACACCATTGGTACCAGAAGAAATCTGTAGTCAAAGGGCAACTTGTCAGAGCTGCCCATATGGTTTCACAGGATGCTGATTTCTTTAGTGAATACAACACTTTAAGGAAAATGTTCTTAAAGAGGGGTTATCCGAGTTACCTCATTCATGCTATACAGGAGGCAGTTCAGAACAAAAGAAAACAAGGTTTTTATAAGCCAATTTTGAGTGGTATGCCCAACAAGACTGAAGAACAACGCCCTATAGTTGGTAATGACACTAACCACACGGTTAGTATGATTACCCCCTTTAGCAGTGATGCTAGAGAGATTTTATCTATCCTGAGGTAGAACTGGGAAGTTATCAAGAGATCATAATTTTGTTGGTAGACTCCAAAACTCCTCCTGTATTATATACAAGAGAGGTTTAAACTTAAAAAAATATTCTAGAAGTAAAGAAGACAGCATCCAATTTAAGGAGTGGAATGCTGAAATGTTGCATGTGTAACTTCTGCCAATACATGGACACAGGGAGGGATTTTACTATCAGAAATGTCACCTATAAAACTAAATCTAAATTCAATTGCCAGACTAAATCAGTTGTTTACATGGTGCAATGCCAAAAATCTTGCGCGTTCTACATGGGAAACAATGACCATAGATTAAGAGAACATATTTATGAGCATTTATATCACATAAGAAATCACAATACAGAAAATGCTCTGGCTAGACATGTTCTTGCAAACCCTGACCATAACTTCAAGTTCAGGGCCATTGATTCAGTGGTAAAAGATGGGCGGTGTGGCCCGGATTCATTATTGTTAGAATGCTTAGAACTGTGTTGGCAACTCCGGACAAGAACTTGTTTTTGTCCAGGCCTTAATGAAGTGTACTCCCTACTATGTATTCTTAAATTAAAAAGTTTTAAAAGATAAAATTGGATCCCCATATTTGTGGCAGAGTGTACTTATATATATATATATATATATATATATATATACACACACACACATATATATATATATATATATATATATATATATACACATACACTTATGTTGTTATATACATATATATATTTGCTTGATTTTTTACTTGAATTTTTTATGTATTTGTCTAGTTTGTTAGGAAAAAATGGGTGGATGATGCAATGCACATGTGAAAATAGTAATTGTTTAATTATAATTATTTTGAATGTAAATTTAAATGTATTTATGAACGAGTTACTTTGTGAATGTTTCATAGGGTAGAATGAGACAAAGTGATATTACCAGTTTTACTTAAGTTAGAATTACACATTTTTATTGTAAAGGACATAACTGATTAATTGAAAGTTGCAATCATGTGACTATGTATTTAACATCATGTATATTTAAACTTGGGTGTAACGCGCTTATTTTATCTGAAGAAGTCCTACCAGTGAGGAGGACGAAAAGCGCTTAATCATATTAAATACTCGTATGCTGTTTGTACCTTTGGCTCTACGTAGTTTTCCTTTCATCTTGAAGAACTGAGTCAATAAACCTTTTGAACCTGCAGTACTTTCTTCTTTGTAGCACGGCATTTGGAAAACTGTGTTAGTCCTTACTTCTGCTAAGACTGTTTCTGAAATTCAGGCACTCATAGCAATTCCACTTCCTTTTTTTTTTTTTTATATACAGAGTTTCTCTTTGCACCAATCCTTCTTTTATACCTATAGTATTTAATTATTTGTCTTCGACTCAAACTATTCATCATACTGTTTCCCTTCTCCACAAGATGAGAGAGAGAATATTTTAGTAGGATTATGTGTCTAACTAGGCTAATGACCACGAGGGCCTTTAAAAGTCTAGCCATGCATCCCAAATCTCTGACAAGTTCTGGTAATCTTGCTAAATGTAAGCAGGGGCCTGAGAGATGAACCCTTTTACAGGCTGCCTGCTCCATTAGAGACTTGGGTACCAAACCAGGGATGAATTTCCTGCTCCCCATCCAATGGTCCAAGTTACACTTGAATTTGGTTAGGGAGGAACTCTACTTCGCATGGATAGGGAGCCTGTTTCAGAGAAGGGGTAGTCTCTGGGACACATACCTGTCTCTCCAGCAGGTCTTATTTATATCACAGGCAAGATTTAAGTCTTTAGAACAGGTAACTCCGGTACTGTTTGTTTTGTAGATAATGCAGGAGGTCCATAAGGAAAGGGTCTGACAAGGTCTTGTACATTACTAAAACAATGAGTGCTCATTTAAGTAGTTTATGGCATACAAACATCAGGATGGATAGCAGGAACAATAAACTTAAACTGACTACTCCATTCATGCATGTTTTCACTCTGGCTGTTCACTTAAAATCGCACTTTTGCTTGCACGTGCTCAGTACTTATATGTACATGCCCACTGACTGGAATGCTTCTTAACTCGTAGCAGAGTGCACTTCCAGGCATCTCGGCAGTTACCTCCTATTGCTCCTCTAGGCCTCAAATATTTCTTGTTCATATTTGCATTAATAATTCCAAAACCATGCTGCATACAAGGTATCAGAATATTTTATCTTGAAGCATTCATGATGGCAAACGCAACTGTATTGATATTTGACCTCTGTCAATGAGTATGAACTGTAAAGTGATAACTTCATTTTTAAAGGCTCAAGCTACACCCACTGGGAGTTAAAGGTACACACCCAAAGAGTTGTGCGGGAGGGTATAAGTTCAAGGTATATCACACACACACACTGATCTACATCCTACCGCTTTACTGAGCTGTTTCATATATGCAAACAACAAACAAAACAGTTACATCCAAGTTGCCTTGTATCTGGAACTAGGTCTGGAAATGCAACCTGATCTTGTAATGCAATAGTTAGGACTGGGTTTAGCAAAAGGGACAGTCACAGAGTAATGTTCTGCTCAAGGACTTTCAGGATTCTTCTTGGGAACGGAATGCTGATGGAATGTCCTCTGGAAAAGGAACATTAGACAAGTCATGCTGAGATTTTTAGTCTTTGTCACAAGCAAGATGCTGTAACACTGGTTCAGACACTGGTATCAAATGTTTCAGATTACATATGAATTCCATTTCTTGTGATTCCACAATGTACGAGCTCGGCTCTTGATGCAAACTTTTCACAAATCTGATGTGATCAAAACTTTTTGGTGTCTGCATCCTCACTATCTCCCCTTCTTGTAATGAACTGAGTGGTTTGCTGGTCTTATCATAGTAGAACTTCTGGGACAAACGCTTTTGCTGCTTTGTCGTTTTCAGCACATGGATCCAATAAATTTCTGCTGATTGGTAATGTGGTTCTGGTTTGTCTAAACAGAAGTCAGAACCAAGACAATCAATATGAGGAATGTTTCTAAGATTTATTAAGTTTAGAAAAACATCGGTATTGTAATATTTCGAATTCTTTAACAGTTGTTTTGCACTTTGAACTGCGTGTTCAGCCAAGACTTTTGACTGCTGGTACTCAGGACTACTCGTAATACGAATAAAGTCCCACGTTTTAGCAAACTGTCTGAACTGCAAACTTGTAAACTGTGCACCATTGTCAGAAATAACTGTGTGCGGACTACCATGGACAGAAAAATCTCTCCAACTTAGTAAGAACAGTACTGGACATTACGTTAAGAAGCAGGTCGATCTCGAACCAATATGAGTAAGAGTCTACTAACACCAAGCAATGTTGACCACTCCACTCAAAAATATCTGTGGTTACTGTCGACCAAGGTAGTTCAGGAATCTATCTTAACTGAAGTGGTTCCTTTTGTTGATGCAGCTTTGTACTATTGTATTGTGGAAAGAATGAATCTAACCACAGAAACCATCACGGATGGTTCTTGGTGTTAAATCAGTTTCAACACAGGAGACAAACAGGTGACTCCCCCCCTACAAACTGTAAAATATAAGGCTTTTTTGTTGTGCTTCAGTTTATGCTGGATTACCACACATGGGGATATTGGCTGCAAGAATTCTCCTCAAAAACAAGAATAGGTATGTCAGTTTTTCAATAACTCATCTGCTATCCTATCAATGTCTTCAATGACTTGGGTAACTACAGCAGCACACAATGAAACATCAGTTAAACTAAACATTTATAACAGTGGTTTACCTGCAATTCTCTTAACAGTTGCTGTGTTAAAGATATTGTAATAATGGACACTGAAGATCTTCCCAAGTCTTTTACAAAGTTCAGTAAGTTCTTCCAAACATTTCTGAACCATCTCATCTCGTTTACTTGACTTCTTTGCAACAGAGGACTTTCTGATACTGCTGGCATTTTCTGTTTCTTGAAATTCCACCTTAACAAAAAAAAAAATAAATTGCTAATCTCTCCTGAGCAGAGAAAAAACAGCTATAAAACAATTTACAATAAGGCAGAACTGGGACTCTCAGCCATATGTTTACACCACAGAAGATAAAACCATACAGGGACTTCTAACAAAAATCACTAAGATTACATATGCTGTGCCCCACTCTCCAAAGCAGGTGAAAAATTTCAAATATACTGTCTGAGATGGTTATACCATGGATGAAAACAGAAGAATGAGCTTATATTGTCACAAAAATGCACACATTTCAAATTCACTGACAGTGACTATTACATCATTGATGTAAAGCCACAAAAAGAAATGTATTTTTTGGAGTATGCCAATGCAATGCACTTTGAGATCCAGTTAGCTTAAGTCACTTTAGTGATAGGTCTGCCTAGTCTGGAATTAGCGAAGGAGACAAAAAGCTGGTCTGTTTTCCTGAAAGACTTTGTTCCGTCCAAGTAAAAACTCAGCCATCTGTAAACAGCAAGTAAATGAAGTTTGTATTCTCCCGTTTTGGGAATTATGAAAAAAGACAGGAACATTAATCACTTAAATAATGCTGGTCTCTGAAGCAACCCTGGGCATAAAGGAGGGATTAGAGCGAACAAGGACTCTATCCTAATGGAAAACCAGATAAGGAGGTTTTATGGATAAAGTGTGAAGTTCTGAAACCCTCTTAGCACAGGTGACAATCACCAAGATAAAAACTGCAAATCGACTGTGGCTGCTGGCTCAAAGGGAGCAGAAACCAGAGCTTGTAACGTAAGGTCCCAAGGTGGAGTAGGATCCTTAACTGGAGGTCGAAGTAAAAAGGTGCCCCTCAAGAAGGCCTTACATATTTTAGTGGATACCAAGGAGGAAGAATCTTTGCCAATGTGGAAATTAGAAATGACTGCCAACTGCACCTTAATGTGGTGAAGCTAGCCTCACTATTAAAGACGTCAGCCAAGAATTCTAAGATAGCTGGAACCAGAGCTGTGAAAGGATCTAACTGGTGATAATGAGCCCAAACAGTAAATCTCTTCCATTGTGCTGGGGAAGGGAGGCTACACAACAGCTGGTGTTCAGACGAGCTCCCGTGAATTCTAAATCTTGAGAGGGGCTTAGCTGAGATTTTACTTAATTGACTGTGATGCCCAAGCTTACGAACAAATGCAGAATGAACTCTGTTGCTTGAACCAGTAGATGCCTGGTGGAAGTGATGATGAGACAGATGTCTAGATATGGAAACACCTGGAATCTGTGCAGTCTCAAGTGAGCTGTTACTGCTGCCATACATTTGGTGAACAACCTGGGGGCTGTGGTGAGACCAAAGGGCAGCACCCTGAACTGAAAATGACAGGTTCCTAGTTGAAAGCGGAGAAACCTTCTGTAGCGTTTGTCCATTTTTATGTGGTAGTATGCGTCTTGAAGGTCTATAGGGCACATCCAACAGTTTTCCTCCAAAAAGGAAAGTACTGATTGAACAGTGACCATCCAGAATTTGGACTGAACAAATTTAAGAAGGCTGAGATCCAGTATAGGTCTCCAGCCCCTGTTTTGGCACTAAAGAGAACCTTGAGTAAAATTCGGATCCTATCTGGTCTGGTGGGACGTCTCAGATGACTTTTTTTTAGCGGCGTTTGGATTTCTAAGGCTGCTTGGTCGCTCTGATTGGGTAGAACATCCTGGATACTTGACAGAGATCTGGGATAAAAGATGAAGGGGATAGAATAACCTCTGGTAATAATTCTCTGCACCCAAACATCTGTGGTTCTCTGTCAACACGCTTTTGCATTCAGAGAAAATCTTCCCTGACCACTTCCAGAGGTAAGCAATCGGGCCCCCTTTCGGGAGCGCTAGTAGGGCTGGCCAGAGAAAGTCTCTAGAACCTTGATTCCGTGGGCTACCTCTGCTTCATGGTCAGCATCTTCCATCAGAGTTCGCCTCTCTGCCCCAAGGAGAGCCTCCACCACGTGTGCTCTGTTAAGGCCCTTGGGACTTTTTGAACCACATCTTCCCACTCTAATTCCTAGAGTAGAATCATTGGGGAGAGGAAAAACGTATTCCCACAGCAGACAGGGTTTTCCCATCCTTCTAACATCTGGCCATATTTTTCTTTAACTTTGCGGCCGAACAAAGAATTCCCGTCAAAAGGGAGCACTGATGAAAGAATAATGGCTCCCAAACTCATACAGGCACATCCAAGCGTCTCGTCTAATAGCAACGCCTGAACCAGCTGACCTGGTCATCCCTTTGGTTGCATGTGAAATCAGCCTCATGGATGGGTTAGAAATAGATTGCAGGGTAGCCAACTGAGAGGCCACTTTTTCTTGGACCTTATCAGATACAGCTCCTGCTACCCTGTCTGATAGTTCATTGATCAGATCTTTTGGAGCCTGGTGAAGTGTGCCAGAGAACTCAAGGACCTTAAGGTGAAGGTCAATGATGCATAGACCCGCTTTCCAAATCTGTCCATCGCTCTACACTCTCGGTTAGGGGGAATGAGCAAAGGAACATTCCTCAACAAGTTGGCTGCTGCTACCACCATGGCCTCTACTATTAACTCTTTAGCCCAATGTTAGTGGCCCTCAACTGTAGAAAGGATCTCATCCGGTCTCCGGGAGATAAGTTCTATGGAGTCAGGAGATTTCCAAGCCCAGTGAGCAACCAGTTTGACGAGATAGTCAGCGGGAGGGGTCACCGAGGAAGCAGATGGGTGAGAACCAAAGGCTTGCCAAGTACACAGACTCCTCAGAGGTAAAGTCTTTGGACTTACAGCTACCCCTCTGTTTAAGGATCTCAAGAACGTCTCCAAAGGAGAGGTCTTCTGGGGGTGACCGGGGGAGCCCTCCCAGTCACCAAACTCAGTGTCCTCAGTGACGGACTCTTCAGGGGAGTCCAGGTGTTTCTTCTTACACATTCCACGGAGGCGCCTCTGTGGGAACGTCTGAGGAAGCCTCGGAAGAAGGGTGGTCCTCTGCTGGATATCTTGCAACTTTGGAGCTTGCAGTCCGGGTGCGGAGGTTGGTGGCAGTTCCTAGTAAGAAGGGGTCAGTGGATGAAACTCAGATACAGCAGGAGCCACCTGAGAGCCTGCGGTGGCCAATGCTCTTTCCATAGCCTGGAAAGTAGCCCCCCCCCCGGAGGAGGGATGGGAGCCTGGAACTGAGAAAAACAAACTCGGAACCAGGGTCACACTCCACCCAGAGAAACCCACCTCCAAGATTAGAGCCGAGGGAGGACCTCCAGCCACCAGAGTCCCAAGAGGTAAGGACAACTCCAAATAAAATACAGGAGTCGACTCAAACCTCTCGGGCCCGACAATACAGCCATGATCTCTGGAATCCATCAGTTCCAAAGACGTGAGAGCAGAGTCCAGGACAGAAGACAAAGTGGCCGTCGGTGCCAGAGCAGAAGGAACCTGAGTGGTTGGACTGGGGAGCTCTAAAGCCTCTGAAGATGTCAGAGGAGAAATAACCGGGGGAGTCCTGGGAGACAACATCCTTGCTCCAGGAGGGAGAAGGGGTTGGGAAGAAGAAGAAAGACCCCTAGCCATGAGGAGCTGGTCCACCAATCTCACCACATCAACTTCAGTGAGACTCCTGGCCAGGAGCGAACAGACAATCCAGAGGGAGATTCTGGCCTTTCTATAAAGAGACTTGGAAGTTGAACAAAACAAGGGGTCAGTGGAAGGGGAATACATTGCCCTGGGTATATAAAGAGGATCAATTTTCAGCACCAAAGGGTGGGGGGTATGACCTGTTCTGGTGCAGGAGGAGATATCGGCACTGAAGTGGAAACTAAAGAAACTGGAGGGGGTGCTGAAAGCGCCGAGGTAACTAGTGCTGAAGAATGAATCGGTTCAGAGTGCTTCGGAACCTTAGCTCTCAGTTCCGAGAAGGAACCAACAGAAAGGGAATTTTGTTTTCTCGATGTCAGTGTCGATGGCCACGGCGGCAAAGAAAGACTAGTCTTGAAACCAGGGCCTTTGGAGATTTACTGGCCTTGGATAAAGCTTCTTCAAAAGGGGTCTCAAGAAGCCTTTTATGAATTTTTGGCTGCAGTCCTAACGCTGCATAATTCCAGTCACGCCTTTGGACCTAACTACCAGACTGACAAGTGGCAGAGGGAAAAAAAAATGCGCCCCCCCCCCCCCCGGAACACACACACAGAAGGATAGACAGGAAAAGGAGAATGTTCTACCAACAATGGTAGAAAAAACTACCAAATGGTAGAGAGAAAAGGAGAGAGGAAAAACTACCAGCGATGGCAGGGAAAGAAATACCAATGGGTATAGAAGTACAACTACCAGCGATGGTAGAAAAGGAACACCAACGGATATAGAAACTCACTCAAGTGAAAAAGGAGGCCAGAGAAAAGAAAAACATTAAACTTTTATAGAAAAGAGAGGTAGAAAGACTAATAAATTTTACTTAGCTGGGAGAGGAGAGTCGGCAGACACATCTTGCTATAAAGAGTGGCAAACGAGATCTGAGGTAAACTGGAGAAAAGCACTATGGGTAGAGTATTAGCTCAAGAGATTTTTGGTTGCAGCAAGATGTATAACGGCTGGACCAGTTCGGAGGATAAGAACCAACTGAGTCAATAACAGATGTAGGCTGACATCAGATCGATGATTATGGAAAGAAAGTCAGTCTCACTAACTCTGCTTTCTCCTGTATCCTTTCCGTACACGCCATCTGACCAAGACTACCCTGCAATAACTAAATTAAGCAGGGGGTTGCTAAGCACTAGGAAGCCATAAGCTCTGAGGTGTATTTTAGAGCTTCCCCCAAACTTTCAATACAATGATGACCCAAAAAAAATAAAAAAGAAACTATCTCACTTTTTTATTTTAAGGAAGAAATAGGTTGTATCCAAGTTTTAAGTCTTAAAGTGGACCAAACACCACTTCACAATAAATTGAAGGCAAACGTTTTTGAGGATACATATATTGTACCTAGGAATAGTAACTGTGCCCCTTACCACTCACCTCAAAAATAGGTAGTCCCTTTCTGTGCATCTTCCCTATGGTGTTGAACTGGGTATAATCAATACAAATTAAGAAAAATACTTTAAGCTGCTGCTGTCAAATTTATGCCTCATCGCCTACCCCAAAAAGACAGCTATCTTTTTGTCTACCCTTCTGGATGTCAGACTGGGACCAAACTGAAAAATAAAGCAGAATATATTTGCTGTCAGACATACATAAAACAGCATGGTAATTTACTCCTTCTCAAAAGGCATCCACCTATATATGTATCAGTTGTTTGACCATGAGGAAAATGGAAAAAAAAGTACAATAATATTTCCAACATGTTACTTCTAGAGATAGTACAGTGCTTCTATACATGCTATAGTGACCCTCTGTGCACCTCTCTGACGTTTATGAAGAAAATTAAAGAAATAATGACCACTCGGTAACCAACAACACAAGATATTGTGATCTCAAGGTTTGGTATGATATTAAAGAAACAATGACATTGTGTCCCCCAAGCACTCCTTCCCCCCACCCCAGAAAAGTAAAAGAGACCTTCAGTGTACATCTATGAGCTCAGCTGGTTTTAGACTAAATGGGGTTAACGAGTTTATATCAGTTCAGCAAAATAAGAAGTTATGTACTCACCATAAAGTTCCATCTGAGTAGGTAATCTTCATTTGTTAGCAACCTTTGGGATTCGGATCCGACCTCGGATCCGAGCCGGCAGTTTTCAATAGCTTTAGATCCCAGCTCCAAGCTCCTCCCCTACCCATAATCCCCTGCCAACCCTGACTGACCTCAGATCAAGTTTGCCCAATAGCAGAAAAGTGCTTGCAATGACTAATCCCAAGATACAAGGGTAAAACCCATGGACCGGAGTATGAGAACCTTAGCAAGTGAGGGGGCAGGAGGGAGGGACGGTTGCTAACAAATGAAGATTACCTATTCAGGTGGAACGTTATGGTGAGTACATAACTTCTTAATCTGAAGTAGGTAACTTCATTTGTGTAGCAACCTTTGGGACAGAGTTCCCAGCTACCTGAACCTTGGGCGGCCTTTATGGAATGATGTTCCGGAGCACTGCAGAGCCAAAGGATGCTCTCCCTCTGCGGATAATGTCCAATTTGTAATGACTGATAAAGGTATGAGATGAAGCCCAAGTGGCTGCCGAGCAAATGTCATCCAAAGAAACTCTAGCTCTGAAAGCCGCAGAGGTAGACATAGATCGAGTAGAGTGAGCATGGACTCCTTGTGGAGCTGGCCTGCCCGAACTGTCGTATGCCAAAAGAATGCACTGTGAAATCCATCTAGAAAGTGTGACTTTTGATACAGGTATACCCAAATTAAATCTGGCAAAGGAGACTAACAACTGGTCGGATTTCCTATGACCAGATGTCCTGTGGATGTAGAAGCGAAGTTGTCTATGCACATCCAATGAATGTAACTTGTATTCCCCTTTGTTATGGTAGCTAGGAAAAAAGACCGACAAGTTGATGGATTGGTTAATATTTGACTCAGAGGCAACCTTAGGAAGAAAGGAGGGATTGGTCCTGAGATAAACTCTATCCTTATGAAAGGTCAAGTAAGGGGGTTTTGCACATAGGGCCTGAAGTTCAGAGACCCTTCGAATCAAGGTAATAGCCACAAGAAAGGCCGCTTTTCCATGATAGGAATTTAAGATCTATGGAGGCTGCAGGCTCAAATGGGGGAGCTGTCAAGGCCTGAAGCACCAGGGTTAAATCCCAAGGAGGGACAACCTCCTTGACTGGGGGTCTGAGCAAAAAGGTGTCCTTCAAAAAAGTCTTGCATAATTTTGAGGTAATCAGAGGTCCCAAATCATTTCCAACGTGATAATGAGAGATAGCTACTAGTTGGACCTTGACTGTGGAAGAACTAGCTCCTTGATGAAACAGTCCTGACAGAAAGTCTAATACCATGGGCAGAGGAGCTGTAAAAGGATCCAAATTTTTGCGTTCCGCCCAAATGGAGAAACGTTTCCATTTGCTGCTGTAAATCTTCCAAGTAGAAGGCTTGTGCGCTGCTACTAGAATGGTTTTAACTGGGGAAGAGATTCCGGGAGTCCTAGCTATGAGTGGAACTGGAGCAGCCAAGCTGTGAGCTTGAGGTTGTCCAGGTTCAGGACTGGGACATCTAGGGGGTGGGATATTAGATCCGGACGGGGATCCAAAATCCGAGGATGATTCACTAGATGAGACCAAAAGTAAGGGAACCAGGTTTGACGAGGCCAAAATGGGACAATGAGGATTATCCTGCTCCCCAACCGACTGGCTTTCTGAAGAAATTTTAGCATTACAGGAAGAGGAGGGTATGCATACAGAAGACAGGGAGGCCAAGCATGCACCAGAGCGTCTCTCGGGGGCTCCGCGGAGGGGGAAATGAGAGTGAAGTAGTCGTAACATTTTGTGTTCGAGGGAGAGGCAAAGAGATGGCAACAGGGTTGACCCCATTTAGCGAAGATCCGATTCGCTATCTCGGGATTCAGAGACCACTCGTATGGTAGCAGGATGGTGCAACTTAGTCTGTTCGCTAGGATGTTGGACCATCCCGGAATGTGCGTTGCTATGAGAAAGCGGTTGGTTGAGACAGCCCATTCCCACACCCTCATGGCCTCTTGACAGAGTGGATAAGACCTGGTTCCCCCCTGTTTGTTGATGTACCAGACAACCAACATGTTGTCCGTCTGGATCGCAATCGTTCCTACGGGAAGAAGGTCCTGAAGTGCTTGCAACGCCAACAGCACTGCCCTCATCTCTAGGACGCTGATATGCAGTGAGGTCTCCATGAGGTTCCACGTGCCTTGGACTGTCCTGCCCGAACAATGCCCCCCCCACCCTAGGCGGGAGGCATTCGTGGTCACCGTGGCCACAGGAGGGGTCATAGAAAAGGGGCATCCTTGCTGAAGGTCTGGAGATTGGAGCAACCATAGGAGGGCCCTCTTGCAGGCCCTGCTGAGAGGGATGGGGTGGCTCAGAGGGTAGCAAAGAAGGGACCACTGGACCTGAAGGGTCCATTATAAGACCCTCATGTTCAAACGAGCCATTGGCAATAGGTTGATTGCTGCCGCCATCGATCAAAGAGCCCTCAGGAACTAATCCGCCGGGGGAGCTGGTGATTGAAGGATGGCCTGCACATGTAGCCTCAGGGAAAGTAGCTGGTCTGTGGTCAAGAAAGCTAGTAGCTTGTTAGTGTCCAATTTGGCCCCTATGAAGTCTATAATCTGATTCGGAGTAAGAGACGACTTCTCTATGTTGATAGTGATCCCCAGCCGGGATGCTAGACGAAGAAAGTAGTTCCTGGCTGAGCAGAGTAGATGCCTTGTCGGGGCGGTCAGGAGCCAGTCGTTCAGGTACGGAAAGACCTGAATTCCCTGCAGCCTCAGGTAGGCCGCTATCACTGCTACCACTTTGGTGAACACCCTGGGGGCTGTGGTGAGACCAAAGGGGAGGACCCTGAATTGGTAATGACTGGCTCCTAGCCGGAAGCGGAGGAACCTCCTGGATCGCCTGTCCATCAGAATGTGGTAGTACGCATCATTGAGGTCTATAAAGCACATCCAATCGTTCTCTCGTAAGAGGGGGAGAACAGATTGAAGAGTGACCATGCGGAACTTCTCTTTGGTTACTGACAGATTCAAGGAAGAGAGGTCGAGGATGGGTCTTAAGTCCCCCGTCTTTTTTGGCACCAAAAAGAACCTGGAGTAGAACCCGGACCCGCACTGGTCTGGGGGGACAAGTTGGATGGCTCTTTTTTGCAGCAAATGCTGGATTTCCCTTGCTGCGGCCTCCCTCTGATCGGGTGGGACATCGGGGAGGTATCTGGGGCTGTGTAGGTAACGAGAGAAGGGAATCTGATATCCTTTGGATATGATGCGAAGCACCCAGCGGTCTATCGTGATGGACTCCCAAGCTGCTGGGTGCCTCGAGAAACGCCCCCCGACTGCCTCCAGAGTGGAGCAGTCAGGCAACCCCTCAGGGGTGTTGCGTGGGTTGGTCCGAGAACGGTTCTCTGGATCCAAAGTTCCGCGGGCCCCATCTGCCTCTAGGGCGGCGTCCACCCCGTCCTCCTCTGCCGCAGATGGGCTGGGAGTCCGGAGCGGAACGGGACTGTTGCGACTTCCGGAACCACATCTTCTGTCCCT